>NC_050444.1:114474757-115157257 GCF_903995425.1 Onychomys torridus
AGTTCTTATATGAAAAACTAATAATTTCTATACAAGCTTAATTTTCACAGAAAGAATTCAGAAGTGAGGAGGCCTCAGCTCTTCCCCCCACCCCATTATCCTGTAATGAAGAAGATGCTTTGTGTAGGAACTGGGAAGGAGACACAGAAGACCTGAGCCAGTGCCGTGCCAGCTATCATGTGCTGATCACTTTTCTCTTTAATTAAAAGTGCCCTGTTCCTGACCTCTGATTGACGGTCGAGCAGAGCTCTTAATTTCTAGGGTTCTCAAAGCTGTTTAACAAATGTGACTGCATCAGTCCAGACACCCTGACCATGTAGAGAGAGAGCCCCATTCAGTTTCAAAGATACCTGCAAAAGTTCAGCTGGAGACCCAAAAAGGATCTTTTTCTGTTGCTTTTTGGCCAGTCAGTCCTGACTCCTTTCCACCTCTGCATCTTGAGTGTTTTTCTGACTTTAGCCACCACAGTTCAAATAGTGATAACCAGGAATATGTATGGAGTATTTTCAATTGATTCTCCAATGTAGATATTTGCGGAAATTTCAGGTGTTCCCTCACAGCATCTTCTTTTTTATTGTATTTTATGGAATGTTAATTTTGCTCCACTGAGAGTCCTTTGTCAAAAGGATTTTATACCATGCTAATCCATTCACTTGGTAGTACCTGTCATGTTAGCTAGGCAGGATGGTGATGCACCTTACATTAAAGGTGACCCTAAGAATGTTTCACCTCAACTTCAATTTTCTTGAGTCCTTTGTATTTCAAGGTCTAATTAGGAATTTCTTCCCATGTACAGTAAATATCGTTCCTGTGACCATTTTAGTCTAGTGTTCCCTTTATGCTGTCCTGTTTTATAATTTTATTTATATTGTATCCTTAAAAGTTATGAGGTTTAAAAATATAATTTAATGCCTTATTCATTAAATTGTGTTTGAGAAATTTACTTTTGCACCAGACAAATGAGCTGTTTTATCTAATGATAGTTTGTCTAGCCAAAAATGATGCTTCTCTGTTATAAAGTTTTTCTTTTCTTTTTTTTTTTTTTTTTTTAATGTGGAGCTGAGGATCGAACCCAGGGCCTTGTGCTTGCTAGGCAAGCACTCTATCACTGAGCTAAATCCCTAACCCATAAAGTTTTTCTAACACATTTTCTTCCTGTGATGTACGTAATCAAAATGTACACTTCATTAACAGTAGACTTTTAGAACCACAGGAATACCTCCTCTGAAGGCTACTTCTTCATAGTATTATTGTAGACACTATGCATTTTATTAGCTTAGTCATGATATTAGAGGTAATAGGTGTGCTTTAAAGAGTTTGGAGGTATTTTCTAAGAAACTAGTCTGCTTTTTAAATAATAATAACTTTATATAATAATGATAAAATAATAATAAATAAATAAAATAATAATTTTAAATAATTGAATTGAGAACCAGTACCTAAGACTTGATGTAAATAGAAATCTAAGAATATAGCAAAAATATACCTCTCAGCATCATATCATGAAGAAGTACCTTTTGACTTCCTGTTTCATGGCAGGGGGCCCCTTCTTCTGAGGTAAAGAAATCTTCATATTAACATAGTAAAAGCTGGCTTGAGATGAATGTGAAGTGTATATGGAATTGGGCAAATGCTTGTGTGTGGCTTCTCTGCTGCTCTTACAGGAGCCTCCAGCCACATTTCTCAGGGGAGAATAGGTCTGAAAGCCAGAGGAGCTGCCCAGAGGTCATGCTCTTCGAATCAGCATGCTTTGTATTGAAGGGTAGATACATACACATGTGTATTTGCTACCCAAACCAGTTACTAGGATTCCAGCTGGGGCTGTAAATGTAGGTGTCTATGTTGTCCAGCAATGTTGTCTAAAACCTGAAATGGCTAATGTTTATTTTTAGTTTGTTTTGCTTCTTTCCAAAAATTAACTACAAGTAGAATGTGTTATGATTATATTTTTCTGCATCCTTATAATAACACTGATAGTAAAAATAAAGTGAAATAGTTTATTCTGTTTAAAACTGGGGCAGGGGGTATATTGAATTTCTACCCCAGTGATAAGTCTACCTTAAATCCACTCAGTGATTCAGAATGCAAGAGAGAGGGAGATTTGATGCCAATATTTATAGTATTCCAGAAGAATTTTATGGCTTGATGGTTAGAAACTCAGATTTCCAAGAGACACAGAAGGGCCAGCTTGGCCTACTCATTACTATAGTCCTGTGTAGTCAAAGGTTATATTTCCAAAGTCTATATGTACAAAAGGATCCAAAGAATGGCCCTGTTGATGCAGTGTGGCTGAGAAGCCTCAGCTCGCTCCTGGTGGATCCCAGGCTTGCCTGGAATCAGTACACTCAAACTATTCCCACTTCCCACACAGTAAATAGAGAGGGATGGGCGGGGGGAGCACCACAAGGCAATTCATTAACCCATTTAGAGACATTTTCAGGCAGCTTGCTGAGCTTCAAAGGTCAAACTGACCACTATTAATTTATCACAGAAGAAAAATTCTGAGAGAAGACAATAGTTTACAAGCTAGACTTTGAATGCTTAACAAGTTGTCTTAAACTGTTTTGATCCAGTTTCCATACCTCACCTGATTATCTTCTGACGTATGCCACCTAATTTTAAAGCCCATTGGGCAGTGTCAAAGAGCTTCATTCCTTTGCACTTTGGAACAGGTCACAGCTCTTTCTCCTCACGCCACAGAGAGCACTCTCTGCAAGGACGAGTATGAGAGTCCCAGGTCCGCCAAAGATCAATGCCTGTGCTGTTAGGAGCATGGTTCAGCCTGGACTCTGATCCTGGGATTGGATTTGAATCTCGCTTCTTCTCATCTTCGTCTCGCTGCATGTCTGAACTGCAGTGGTGGTCCTCCAGAGACAGCGTCTGTAAATGGCAGGATGGTGACGTGGGGTAGCAGGGGATGTTGGCAACACACTTTCCAGGCACACTAGCACCCAGCGCACAAGCAGAGAACTTTGCTTCTGCCAACTGTGACTTCAGAACCCAGGTCTGTTCCTGAACCTGGACACCCAGCTGTCAGCATGTCGCCATATGTCACCAGCACATGGCACCCTAATTAAAATTTCAAATTGCGTGCATTTGTGTTTGCTGGCTGGCTTGCTTCAAAGGCAGGGACCTCACAACCCCAGAATCTCCAGGCATCTCTGCAGTATTATGCCTGCCATGCTTAGGAATGGATTGGAAAACGGCCTTTCCCCAAGGGGAAAAAAATCACTCTGAAATTCTCTCACCTCCTCTTTGGAAGTAAAACTACTTACTATCTTAAGGAAGAAGATGGGTGTGAAGAATCATGGCTGGTGCCCTTGACTAGGATTCTGACAACCAGCCATGTGGCTCCTGGTTCACATTCCATTCTGGCTCACACATATTACTCCAGGCTGGGCTCTCTGTCTTCTCAGTTGAAAAGTGACTATTACTGCCCTTAAGCATAGTATACAGTTTTTGGAAAGGGGTTTACTATGAGATGCAGTTGTATTTCGAGAAGAGACAACCTGAAGGCGTGTCTCTGTCTATCCTCTCTTTTTGTGTACGCCTACTACTGGATGTATAAAGTCTGAAATTTTGTAAAAAGAATGTAATTGAGCCCTTCTAGAAAACAGCAGCAAAAGAATCCTGAAGAAGTAGATCTCTGTGTACAAATCCAGGAAGATGTGCTGTTGGCTGCCAGTATCCTCTGTACATTGTCATCAGTTATTGTTCATTTGCAGATCTAAGGAAAATTCAGAGCTGTGTACCTGTGAGCCCCAATTCGATTTTCACCCTTCCGCTACTGTACGGCAGCGGCTTATATCCTCATTGTAGACACACGTGTTTGGTGCTTGCTTAGGGCACAATTTCCTGAGCCACATTTAGCATAGAGAAACTGAGACTTGAACCCAGATCTGCTTGATTAAAATATGCATCTCATGTTGTGTCCTTCATGGAAAGATTTTGTTTTGTTTGTGCCTTTTGTTTTTGGCTTGTTCTAGTCATAGTTCCCTAAGCAAGTGATCTCTCCCCTAATTATGTATTTTTGTGTATACAGGCTGAGTATCTCTTATCCAAATAATCAGAATCAGAAGTGGTTTTGTACTTTGGGATAGTTGCACATACACGATAAGATACCTTGGAGGATAAAACCCAAATCTAAACTTCCAATTCATTTACAGTGTGTGTGTGTAGAAATATACATATATGTAAAACCTATAGGCAATTTTAGACAGCATCCTTAATGCACATGCATCTTAGCTACAATCTGTCACATAAAATCAGGTGTGAAATTTTCCACTTGTGACCCTAATGGTGCATAGAATGTTTGATAGTTTGTAGCACTTCAGATTTTGGATTTTAGGTTTAGGAATACTCATCTTGTATAAGATTCAGTCATGCTTAAGCAGTTGACTTAGGGTTATGTAACCCATTTCATATATAACTTGAGTGGTGACAACAGGTATTTTCAGCTTCACTCAGGTTGGAAGTAGTACTGTCTCATGGAAAAGTTATACCTTTGGCTCACTTAGTTATTATTTATTTTTTTTTTTGAAATGAAATCTTACTATATTGGTCAGCTAGCCTTGAACTGCTGGGACCCAACTCTCGTCCTCTTTCAGCTTCCTGAGACTCTGGGACTATGAGTAAATGCCACCCTGCTAGCTGTGACTGTGGCTTACTTTAAATCTCTGATGCAGTCCAGCATTCACCTTTGTGAGGACATTGTTATAATGACATCAGTGGTGGTTCAAATGTGTGCCATGGAGCATATTCACTTACTTATAACTTGGTGGTTAATAGCAAGGACACACTCCTGCATGGTTTTCATCCTCACTGTTGAGAGTCCGGTCATTACCCTTGGGAAGCCTCGTGGTCACTAGTGTTTCCGACTCCAGATCTCACTCAGGGCTTCAGACCTCAACTGTTCTTTGTTAGCACTGTGGTCTTGAGCAGGCACCATAACACTTCTGGGCTGCAATGTTCCTATTCATATGAGAAGGATCATCGTATGAGTTCATTTGCGTAAAGCACTTAGAATGCTCCTCCTAAAACATTGGAAGAACCTAGTAGATGATAGCTAAAGTTAACCATGAAGGGCTGGGGAGGCAACTTAGTGCCAGAGCATGTACCTATTATGTACAAGGCCCAATACCATACACACACACAAAAAAAAGTGGTTTTTTTTTTCCCAAGTAAGATTAGTTGATCCAATCTACAGGAAATACTAATGTTAGACCATTGACCTACCTTTTTTTATAGCCACTGACTCACTATAATGAATCTCCTTGATGATTTGTGTGTTGGTTAGCAGTTACTAGTTGAGCCTGTGCTGTGAAATGGGATCTCTCAAATAAATAGTATCACAAAGTCGATGATAGTGATTGCACTGAGTAGACCAACCACACCAACTTCATTATATTTCAACAATGCATATGCAGTCCCCAGTGGATTATCACAGCCACATAATTAATCATATACTCACCTTAAAATATTGCCAGAAAGAATAGAGGAAAGCCAAATAAACAAGCCACTGCTTTCAGAAACCTTTATAGTATCTAGTGTGAATGGCAATATTTTGAACAGTGGCAATGTGGATGAGAGAAGGCAGCAGCAGTGTCCAGGCTGTCTCACTTACAACCTTTTAACTACAAATGAGCGCATTTCTGTCAAGTTCCTGTTTACTCTGTAAAGCTACTGAGAGACACAGCAAAGTGTGAAAGGAAAAGCAACCAGTTCTTCTTCATTTTTTAAAATAGGAAATTACAATGCAAATCACATCATAAACTATGGTATGTGCTAAGATTTCAAATTATTTCTTATGTCTTGCTTTTATCCATCAGTACCCTTTGTACCATATACCCTGACAACCTAAAGAATCAGTATCTTTCACCGCCTCTATGGAGCATCCTTGCCGATAGCTTTTGTAACACACATCATGATAATTTTAGTTGATGCATCCTCACCTCCACAGCATCCCTACTTGGAGAGAAGATAAAAAACCTGTTAACCTATCCAGCTCCTTTTTCGACCAAGCATTATGAAGTATTCAAAGTGATAAATTTGCTTGATAAATCTTCTTGGGTCTTTTGTGTTCTATATATTACAATAAGTAAAAGATAATTTGATGAAAGCTTAGGACAAACTCTTAAAAATAATGTTCAATAGTTTGAGTCAAGATTCCTGACTCAAAAACTGAGGAGAGGAGAGGAAAGAAGAAAGGAAAGCAGGTAGTGAAAGCTGTTTAATGGAGGATCAGCTGTCGAGAGTATTTGGTACACTTACCCATGGACTGCATGAGAGAGCATAATTTAATTAGAATCTATTTATGAGAGGTCTTGAGTCATTAGGCAGAAGGAAAGCAAGGGTGTCGTGATCTTCTTTCACGACAGCGTTTTAATGAGTTTCTGCACAGAAGATTTTAGGTTAAAGATTTGTATGATAGTAGGTGTGAATAGAAATGCAGCTAGAAATGAAAACTGTCGTCTAGCTCCAGGATCAATTTCCCAACTAAGAGTGTTCTATGAGACACTTGAGTATTGGGCTGGTGAGCTGACTCACTGAGCACAGCACTTTGCTGCTAAGCTGATGACATGAGTTCCCTCTCTGGAACCCACATGGTGGACGGAGAGAACTGACTTCTGTTAAGTTGTCCTTTGATCTCCGTACATGAACTGAAATGCTTGCATCTACACAAGTAGGCTCGCTCGCTCTCTCTCTCTCTCTCTCTCTCTCTCTCTCTCTCTCTCTCACACACACACACACACACACACACACACACACACACACACAAATACCCACGTATTGCTATTTATCAATGATGGTTTTAATGAATGAGACTCTCAAGTGTAAGATAATCTGCTTAAGAAATGAACTCTAATATCTTTACTTTGTTGTGGGGAATTGATATGCAGTCCCATCTTTCCTGGTTTGGGAAGGCCTTACTTAGTTCAGGACTTACATAGCATCCAGAGCAGGACAATTGCCCAATGTTCCAAAATAGCAAGTGGCTAGAGATTGCATTTTTGTGCCTTGTTTCCTAGTTCTGGTAAAAAGGAGCTTAACTGTTCTCTCCCTGCATAATAAACAGATGGTCCTAAACTTCATCAGTGGTCCTTTAATGTGGTCCTTTAAACGAAATCTAAGCAAAAGGAAAGAAACTGTAGTGACATAGGAGACTGAGGAAAAACATTGACCTTGTCCTCACAATCAATGTTTTTAAAGAACTAGTTCCCAGCACCATTTTAGGCAAGTTACAACTGCCTGTAACTTCAGCTTCAAGGACAGTCTGGTACCTTCTTTTTGCCTTTATGGGCAGCTGCACACAGGTGGCACACACAAACACACACATGCACACACAGAGAGATGTACATATATACACATAAATAAAAAATAAATACTAAAACAGAAACTAAACAGTTTCTTAAGACTTAGAAGTCCAACCGCCTGTATAAATCCCCTCTGGAAGTGTTTGTAGGAGGTTGACAGTGTGTAAGGCTTATGTGCACATTCTCCCAAAGGTATGCTTGTGAAATTTGTTACAAATGACCTGATAACCTTACCCTGAATGTTCTGTCATGCCAGGTAATTCAAGAGTTTTAAAATGACAAGGTTATAGACATCTGTAAAGTTTACTCAGTTGTCACTGATCACTCTGGGATTAGCATGCAAGGAACATTTTTTGTTATTGTTGTGTTTTGTTTTTTACTCTTTATTAAAAGAATTATGTTTGCACAAGAGAAGAATTAGCAGGGTGTAAAATTTAAAAAAAAAAAAGAAGGCCCCTGATGGGGAGACTATTTTAAATATCTTTTAGGGAGTGGGTGCAAGAGCTTTGCTTCAAATTTCACCATATGCTAACTATAATGCAGCACTTCAACTTTATTTATGGTTGGAGCTTCATGTAAATCACATCATTCTGAAAGCCATGGAAACTGCACATTTGTGCATTAAACTATGTAAACAACCAAAACTGGTCATCCATCCAATTGTTGCTTCACTTCTTTTGAATTACAGAGCAATTTTGTGGAGGGTGAAATGGGGATTACACAATATAGCGATTTCCTGTTAACACCTACATTTTTGCTGATCAAGCAAGGTCTGCTGGTGTGAGAGCTTAACCTTTATTTTATTTCAAAATGTGTTTTTTATTCTGAGTTCTGCTGGTGCCTGTGGTTTCACTTTTCTCCGTGAGCCACATGTTAAAACCTGCCCTGTCTAAATGAAGGAGTCAAGCCGTGGAGAAGACGTTATAGGCAAACATTATATTGGAAAGAGCCCAAGAATCCTTTGAGCTTATCAGGGATACTATTAAAGGAAAAGGCATGGGTGCTGACACTTCAGGTGCCCAGAGTGCATAGCAGAGGTAAAGGTCCATGAGAACATTTACCCATTCCATGTTATAAAACAGATATCTCTCTGCCCAATATGTCTGCCTGCTTCTTCTGGGCTCTTCTGCTGGGCTGCCCAGGACATCCTCTGCCTGTTGAAATCCTGCTTAGCCTTCATGCTGCCCCAGATATTTTCTGGGGAACAAGAAAGGGAATGTCTGCTCTTCTGTCCATCCTTTCTTGGTTAGCCTACTTACTTCTTCTTTTACTATCACACATGGCTTACGTTGCCTTATGCTAGCTATGTCTCGCTTACATGATAGTCAGTTGTGTGTGAATTCATCTCCACCAGGCTGTGTTTTCTTGAACACTGGGACCATGTTTTCTTAGTGCTTGTGACAGTTCTTTGTAACAGTGAATGCTCAATAACTGCTATTCAGATTGACTTAAAGAAAAAAATGGAAAGAAAAAATTTTTTTGGAAGGGCCTAGGTCTTTAAATGCTAAAAGTACATTTAGGAAAATGATCCTGTCCAGATGTTTGAACCATTTGCCAAGGTCCAGTTGGGCCACTGGATAGTATAATCTCCTGTATTAGGGTCATCTTTTTAAGGGTATATGCTTGCTGGGGTATGACTTGCTCTTGTCACTTTGACAAGTGAGCCTCCTGTCTCTTCCCCAATGCTCTGTCCCCACTATATCCTAAAAGTTGCTGGCTGACACTAACCATTGCAATTTCTAAGATGAATTTGAGTGGGGGCTCTTCCCTGTCTGAATTGTGCTCCTTGATGTGCCATCCACTTTTCTGGTGGCATTCTTGAAGTGGGTTTGGTACAGAAGAGCCTCTCATTATTCAGCTGTCTTAGGTTCTCACTTTGACATGGGCTCAAAAGATCAAAATTAAAATTAGGTTTGGATGATTGAACTGGGTCCAGCTAGCTGGGGGACTAGAAGTTACTCAACTCAAGTTGATTCATATCCAGGTTCTATAAAGCAATTCTGGAATATAGAGTTTTCTATGCACAGTCTCATCCATGCATAGATTTGGAGTTAGGGTGTACATGTAAAATAATTCTGCGGTACTACCTGACATATGGCATAGCATGAAGACTTCCTGTCAGAAAATAATGAAAGACCTTTGTGTGCAAGCCTGGATGGCTAAGTAGATTTCATTGTATGTGGCTCCATCCTTGGTTGTGGATGGCAAAGGAGCAGAATGCACTAATGTTTGATTTCATTTCTAGCTGTGAGTTTTGTGCTATATTTGCTGTAGCTCACTGTGGCCGTTGAGTTGATATGGTTACTGAAGATAAAGAAGCTATTTGGAGATTAGACATTGACCTTGACTTCAGTAGAACAAACTCGGCTGCTTTTCTTGCTTCCCATCCATCCTGTTGCTGTGTGAACATTCTTCTGACATATGCTCAGTGATGCTGCAAACATTTAGGACAAGCTTTTTTCTCTAATAATTTGTTCATTCCATCACTTCGGCAACTATTTCTTGGTCTTCACCATTCTGGCCAGTAATACTATATTTTATTGGCTCAAATAGTCTTTACTTTGTTGAGAAAGGTTAGTGGTGCTAGACACTAACCTTTCTCAACAAAGTAAAGACTATTTTATCAGTTGATTTAAGCCCCAAGGCCAAACATAAATTTATATTGTTGTCAATTCAGTTAGGTTGTAATGGTACCCATTATGCAGATGAGGAAAATGAAGCACAAATACATGGATGAGTTTACCTAGGACCATGTAAGTGCACTGCACTTGTCATAGTATACTCAGCTGTCTAAGAATGTTAGTAAGGCCTGGCCTACATGATCGAGAGCAGGCTTTAAACTTTGTCCACTCGAGACTCCTTTTTGCCTGAGAAAAATTTATATCTCTTGGCCATATTGATATATAAAAAGGTATAGAACCAGGTTTTCACTCATAATAAATCATAACTTCATCAATTCTCTGGCATATATATATATAACAACATTTATTAAAGATAAAGTCACATTTTCATGCTAAGGAGATGAGAATGCTTATGTGCTTTCACATAAGGAATTAAATCTTGCTGAGCATCTTACGGTAGGTGTAGAGCATCTTCATTACTTCCCAAGTTGATTGAGATTTTGGTTTTGTGATCATCAGTGCTGAGAATGCCACCTTGCACAAACACACATGGAGAATGGCAAAAATGTGTTGAGGACCATTTTAGAAATTGTTGGTAATCCTGTCCTAATCCCAAGTCCAATTCATTAAATTATTTATGAAATTCACATTTGTTTTCTACTATGTTTCTATAGGTGTAGAAAATGTGTAGGACCGTAAAAATGCTGGTGTTCATACTGCACAGTAGTCTTCAGTCTGAGCTGCAGTGTTCCAGTCAGTGTTCATGGATGTTGCATGGTGTGACTACAGTTGCAGTGCAGAAGGGGAATGCTGTGTGTTCAGAACTAAGGCTGCAGTGAAGTCGTGTAATTCCACATTAGACACTCAGATGTATTATACGTTTGATTTTGTGTTAATTTTGGGTTATTGTGGATTCAAATCCCTTTTGCTTAGTGCCAATTTTTTGTGATCTCCACATTCACTAATATAACCCTATGTGGGGTTGAAACCCAAAGTTTAGGAAGCTGTCATATAGAGTGGCTCCATTTTTCTCAAGTCTATGAACAGATTCTTCTTATTTGGGTGGTATGTCTTCTCTGCCTTCATGTTTGTTCAAGAAGTTAGCTTAGAGGTGAGACTTTCTCATAGATATATTAGTCATGGTATCAAAGTGTTGAGATTTTAGTATCAAAGTGTTGAGATTTTAGAAATCAACAATATTTGGAGCTCCTAGCCATGAGCTTGTTACAGGATCTGATGTCTTCTTTTCTAACAGTGAAAGCAGGAATTGGAAAGTTGGCCCAAGACTGAGCTAAGGGATGGCTCAGTAGGCAGAGTGTTCAGTGCATGGTGTGAGGACTAGGGTTCAGAATCCCAGAACCCACATTAATGCTGTGCAGGCACAGCAGCCCACCTCTAATTCTAGCATTCAGAAGGTAGAGACAGGGGATCCCTAGCAAGCTGGTTAGCTAGTTCATCAACTGAGAGACCCTACCCCAATGAAAAGCAATCAAGGGAACTCCTGGCTTCAACCTGCACACATGTATGTGCCCATGCACTGGTAGACACACGTAAATGCACACATAATACAGATACATATGCATTAAAGAAAAGAGGCAGAACTAAGATTTGTGGGCTAGTGTTCCTTCCAGTGGCTTAGCCTTGGCACAATCACAGTACCCCATAGAGTCACTGCTTTGTGATGTTCAACAGTGGCCTCACAATGAGGCTTTAGCCCTTTTTATTTTCTAACTTTTTAAAACACAAAACTCATTTATATAATTCTTTAAAAAATGAATACAAATGTTTTCTTTTCTAATATTTTGTATTCATACAGAGACAGTCTTGCCAGCACACTGAATATTATCACATTGGATGCAGAATTTCTTTCTGAGATGCTCCTGTGGGTGGTAACAGGCTTGACATGAGGAAAGAGCCACAAAGACCACCCTTATTCTCACAGTTCCCCTGACCAGGCTAGTTTCACTGTGGTAGCCTTGACAGAAAATGGAAGAGCCTCCCCAGGGTTTGAACTGAAGCCCATGGCTGACATCTTAGCTCTCATGTTAGAAAGTTGGCCTGAAGTCTCTTGTTCACAACCATGATAATTCTTGTCAAGTGGCCTCACAGATGCAACTTGTCTCCTTTCTACGTGCAGCCTTTGAACACATGGAGATTCTTTGACATTAGATTGTTACCTAAAACTACTTTTAAGATGCATGGTGTAGGCTACCCATGGTAGTGTATGGCTCTAGTCCCCTCTACTTGGTCAGCTGAGGAAGGAGGACCTGCTAAAACCATGAGTTCAAGACCAGCCTGGATAGCCTGAGAGTTAGACTGACTCAAAAAACAAACAAACAAACAAAACAACAACAAAACAGGCCGGGCAGTGGTGGCGCACGCCTTTAATCCCAGCACTCGGGAGGCAGAGCCAGGCGGATCTCTGTGAGTTCGAGGCCAGCCTGGTCTACCAAGTGAGTTCCAGGACAGGCTCCAAAGCTACACAGAGAAACCCTGTCTCGAAAAACCAAAAAAAAAAAAAAAAAAAAAAAAAAAAACCAACCAAAAAAAAACCCAAAACAGAACTAACAAAAGATGCATGTTATGATGTTGTGTCCCAAGTAATAAATAGATTCATTGGCTACTTACTATGGGGTGGGGGGGGGTGTCTTAGAACTACCCACTTATTTCACTTCTGTCTTTTATTCCTGAGTAATAAACAATACTTATTAAATATATATGCAGATTTTTGTCTAGCCCCATGACTTTTGAACTTAGAAACAAAACCACAAGGCAACTTAAGAGTTGTGCACAAGAAACTGTTATGTATATGACTGTCTTTTAGCTGCTGCTGCCTCCTCTTCCAGTTCTTTGTCTTCCTCTTCTTTTTCAGACAGTGTTTCCTGTATCCCAGACTGGCCTTGGACTGGCTGTGTAACAAAGATTCAGATAGGTACTAGAACACTTGACTCTGCAAAGCTAAGGCTCCGCCCCCTTTTTTGTAGTCTAGGGAAGCACATTTATCAGTGGCGCTAAAGCCACAGCCCTAGTTTCATGGTTTTATCTAAGAAACATTTCTAATCTCATGTATAGGTAAGTCCTTCCCATCTCCCCAGGCTGGTGATTGTCATTGTAAACAGACCTGTACTCCTCCAGCCATCAGGATTCAGTTGGTAGTGTAAGGGTGGGAGGAGTCCCAGGAAATATGTGGTTGTGGGCAGTCGCTCTGACCACAGAAGCACCGTTCAGATGTACCCAGATGGGATTCCTAGAGCTCTGTCTTGTGTGAAGTGGGACTTCTGTCATCACCCTGAAAGCCATTCATTCATGCGTGGAAAACCTCAGCCCGATCTGCACAGGACCAGGTCCTTTTTCAGTCAGGAAAAAAATTGTTTTAAAGTAGAACAAAATTACATGTTAATTACCCCTGTGTTGCATTTTGGACAAAATGGGTGGTTTTTACTTCAGTAGCTGTGTGTGTGGCTTTACAAGCTCTGTCTACATTGTTCAAACCCTGCCCCCGAAGAGAGCGCATCAGCATACCAACTTCTCTGTTGCCTGTTAAGCAAGCCCCCCTGGCTCCTCCTCCCCTTCACTGTAAGTGGCCATTCTTCACTCTTTTTTTTTTTTTACAAACATCATGATCATACTCTTGTTCTTGTGCGCCTGAAAATGTCTTTGCAACAAGTCTCTGTAGATCATCCTTCTTTTGGCCACATTGTTTCTGATCACTAGTTTTGGAAAGTAACATCTGTACCCTGTACATTGTGCTCAGCAGGGGAGGGAGGACTGCTTAGACCTTGGAAAATATGAAGAAAATATTACACAATAAATCTTTTGTCCTTATGCTTGTTTTTCAGTTTTAAAAAGACCCAAACTCTTAATTTTTTTAGTTCAGAGGGAAACTTGTTGGTCTTTGGAATCACGAATGAATGACCGGGTTTGAAGCTGTGGAAGGTGACCTTGGGTAAGCTACCTTATCGGCCAAGTAGGAAGGGAGGAGAAGCCGCACCTCAGAGTGTCAGGAAGGCCTGCAGGGCACACAGCACAGGGTCTCCCGCACAGGGAGAGGCTTCACATTCTTCTACTAACAAGGCCGCCTTAACATTCCTTTCCCTTGTTAGTCTTCATGAAATACATGCTAAGCTTTATTATCCGCTATGCTTTAAATTTTTTTCTTTTTTTAAAAATTATGTTTGTGTTTTAATTTTACACATCAGCCATGGGTTCCCCTGTCCTCCCCCCTCCCGCCCCTACCCCCCACCTTCCCCCCCACCCCCTCCCCCCATTCCCATCTCCTCCAGGGCCAAGACTCCCCTGGGGAATCAATTCAACCTGGTGGATTCAGAACAGGCAGGTCCAGTCCCCTCCTTCCAGGCTGAGCAAAGTGTCCCTGTGTAAGCCCAAGGTTCCAAACAGCCAGCTCATGCACTAAGGATATAGGTCCTGGTCCCACTGCCTGGGTGCCTCCCAAACAGTTCAAGCTATTCAATTGTCTCACTTATCCAGAGGGCCTGATCCAGCTGGGGGCTCCACAGCTTTTGGTTCATAATTCATGTGTTTCCATTAGTTTGGCTATTTGTCCCTGTGCTTTTTCCAATCTTGGTCTCAACAATTCACACTCTTACAGTCCCTCCTCTTTCTCGACAAATGGACTCCTGGAGCTCCACCTGGGGCCTGGCTGAGGATCTCTGCATCCACTTCCATCAGTTATTGGATGAGAGTTCCAGCATGACAGTTAGGGTGTTTGGCCATCTGATCACCAGACTAGGTCCGATCAGGCTTTCTGTCAACCATTGCCAGTAGTCTACAGTTCAAAATTTTTAATAAGAATGCTTGGAGTCTAAAAGGTAAGACCTTTAAGTGGGGCTCAGATCAGACATGGTTGGTTTCTTGGTGATTTGGTAGTGGGCAGTTAAAGATACTTGATTTCTGACACATTTAGGAAAATTTCAGAGTGAAGATCACCGTAGCAATAGCCCTTTTGATTAGAGGACCACATTATAGAGAATTCATTCCCAGTGCTTCCTACCAGGGGCTGAATTCTGCCCCCACACTGGGGAAACCTGGGAAATGGACCCCAAAGAGTCTCCGAATTAAGGAAATTTACAAACTAAAACCTACTTTTTTATGTCAGAAATTTGTTCATGATATTGAGTGAAAGCTGATTTTTCAGAGAAAAATACTCAAGAAAGTACATTTTCTGTTGGATTTATAGGTTTCACTTTAGAAAAACAAAACTTGTTCATTTAGCAGTTATGTTATCTGTGTATCCATTAACTATTTTGGGAACCATCAACACCCATCTATGGTCAAACAGTTTTTCCCTCAATTAGTTTTGTGCATTATTTATTTATTTTGTGTAACTTCAAATTATTTTTCATATAATCTCTGCAAAGATAGTGATTATACAGCCTTCAAGGTATATATCAGAGTATGTGTATAAACTCTGAAACTCTGAAGAAGTAATTTTATAAAAAAAAAACAAAAACACTTTTATCTTAAAAATAAATATGGGGCTGGATGGTGGTGGTGCACACCTTTAATCCCAGCACTCTGGAGGCAGAGTCAGGTGGATCTCTGAGTTTGAGGCCAGCCTGCTCTACAGAGCGAGATCCAGGACAGGCACCAAAACAACACAGAGAAACCCTGTCTCGAAACGCCACCTCCCCCTCCAAAAAAAATATAGAGTGGCTAGAAAGATAGATTCCAAGGTTAAGAGTGCTTGCTGCTCTTGAGTTACCAACTCCCAACACCACACTGAGTAGCTCTCAACTGTCTGTTAACTCCAGGTCCAGGGACTCTGACACCCTCTCCTGGTCTTTGAGGGCACTTGCACACATGTGCACAATCACACATCGACATACAAGCATCCTTATAATTAATACTTAAAAAATAAATCTTTAAAAAGTAACCTGAGATCATTGTGGATTTTCAAAATATAAAGAATTGAAGTCCTGTATATTCTTCCATGCAAAAAATTAACATCCTAATGTACTTCCTCTCAGACATTTTTATTAGTATAATGTTAGACATTTATGACTATGAAAATATATCTACTTCAAAAGTCTGTTCACACTAAATCAAGGTGTTATAGGACAGAAACTGATGTTAGCTGAACAATGTGAGTGGATATAAAAATAAAGATATCAGAATTCCCAGGGGCGAGGGGTTGGAGGGGACAATTTAATGGCTTTGAGTTTCTTAGCCCAGGATGATCTCAACTTTAATACGAAAGGTGGTTTCCCTTAAGTGAATTAAGATTGCAAAGGAAGGCAAGTAAGCTAAAAGAAATGTCCACTATTGCCCAATTGTAACGAACCAAGGAGACTACTCTAATATACTGTGCTGTGGTCTTCCTGGATACAGAAAAAAAGGTTGATTTTTATCAACTCCAAGCTTGAATACATCCTTCTGTCCAAGGACGTTTATCCTTGGGGCTCAAATCACTAACTTAAAACATAAGAAGGTAGAAGACTGTTAGACATATGGCAAGTTTGTTGCACTTCTTGTGATTCTAGAGCCCGATGATTACTTTCTATTGAGTTTATCTTTATGGATGGTGTCTAGTATTGTCCATTTGTCTCTGACATTTCTCATGCAGAATCACACTTCATTCCATTAACATTAAAACAAAAAAATATTTTATAAAACACTTCTTTGGTGTCAGGGATGAAAGTCAGGGCCTTGTGCAGGCTAGGCAAACCCTTCTCCAGCCCTTCATTTGTTGAATTTATCTAGGCTTTGTTTGGGGATGTAGATCAGTAGTAGAGCTTACTTGCCTAGCATGTGTAGGGCATTCCCTTGAACCCCCAGCACTACAAGATCTAAATCAAACACACAAAAAGAAACAAAACAAAACTCAATAAATTAAGAGAAAGAAATCCATTGAACAAAGCCTAGAAAAATGGTCACAGCTTTGGAAAGGGTACAAGATTTCCAAAGATTGCTCGTGCTTCGTGCCTGTCTGACTGGGCAGCGTCTGAAGCCTGCTAGTCTCATCTGTGGGGTGCACATTTTTATCTTTTTGCCCTTGGCTCTCTTGTGCTTCCATCTGCATGCAGTGGGCAGGTGGGGCTTCTTCACCAAACAGAAAAGAGTAATATCTCTCTGGTGTGCCTAGGTCTTTGGCATTTAAACAAACCAGAGAAATGCATAAATTTAGCCAAGGATTGGAACCAGAGTGACGGCTGAGCTGGCATCATTTCACGATTTTCATTCTCTGTATTTATAGCAATAAATTTCAAGTAAGGAAATAGATTGCAGGAGCATGATGTATTAGGAAGGAAGTTTGTACGCTTGTGGCTTATGGGTATCAGTATAACCTCCCTACTTGTCTGGTTGAGTGAACGGCACCATTGTCAAAGTCCGAAGATACCTAGAGCTGTTGCTTTTGAGGAGGTTTCTAATGATAACCTAGGGAAGAAACCCACTCTTGCCCCCTTTCTCTGTAGTGCTAGAAATCAGCCAGAGGCCTTATGGATGCTAGGCAGGCACTCCACCACTGAGCCACACCCCAACCTAGCCCTCAATTTTAAAGGCAAGATAAGAAAGGCACCGTTGTGTTTCTCAGTTACTGAAATGTAACGAAACTGTCTTAATATGGAAATTTGGATTCAGTGGTTTTCTTGGTTTTCAAAGCAGCACTTGGTCACAATCCAGAAATAATTTGCCAAATTACTGTTTACTTGGTGATGATATTAAATATAACTCTTTTTAAATGAGAACAAGAAAACAGCATTCATGAACTACTTAGGTTTATTAACCTTTATTTCTTAGTATTTTATTATTCACTATATTTTATAAAGAGACCTGACTTTCTGAGAGTTTGATCACCTTATTTTGAAGGTATTTCAGAGAGATCTAAAAATCAGTCAGGGATGCCAGCAGACAGTCCCCTTAGCTACTTTTTCCTACGGATTCCAAACAGTAGAAACTTTGGGGAAAGGAGCCTGATTTTAAAACTCAAGAGCACTCCCCTGAAGGTTTGGGTCTTCACCCATCTTATCCACTTCCGGTTTGAATTTAAGTGAGCACATTGGGTTGTTAGGTTCCTAGCTGTAGCAAGAAGAGGTTATCTGCTTTAGGAGATTTGAAAGGAAGGATGATAGCTGACACAGAAATCTCCTCTTATAAGGACACAAGTGAGCAGTCGATGGAGTTGATCATTAAAGACAGATCCCACCCACTGATGAAGTTTCACCTCTTACCCCATTGAAAGGTGTTCTTACATGTCATCTTTGAGATCTACACCAAGGTTTATTGTTCTTTAGAGCTATGGAGGAAATAACATTTACCTTGAGGTAATTATCCAGCATGGACTGTGAGCCCTGTGAGGTAGGCACAGTGTCTGGAATAGTGCCTAGCAGACAGCATAGTAAAGACTTCACAAAGCCCTTTGAATAAGTGGATGAATGAACATATCTCATGACACCGTCTTTCAGTTACTCAGCATTTACTTATGAATTTTAACAACATTTACCATAGCACCAGGAAAAGGATGCAAACATAGTTTTTTTTTATTATCAGTGGTCCTTCATAGAGACTGCACTGTTTCTGTAAAGGGCAACTTTATGACTTGCTTCGTAAAAGGACATCCACAGTTCTGTACCCCTGAGACCACACCCTCAGACGCAGACACAAGGTTCAGGCTTGCAGACCCCTGCTCTGCTTGATGTCTGGGTTTTAGCCCAGACTGAGGTTGAGTGTAGGAAGATGGAGGCCCTGTGGTTAAACCACTTGTGGATAATCGAAAGTAGACCGTACTTATTTTCAAATTGGCAGCCGCATTAGCTTTTGACTTGAGTGGGCTGTTTTTCCCTGGTTCTTCACACTGTGGCCTGCTCACCATTAGTGGTCTGGCAGAGACATGTGAGGAAACTCACCCTTCCTTCCCCTCTGCTCTTGCCACCCCTGAGCCTGCTGCAGTGTTTCCCGTGATTTGGCCGTGGTGACTGGTGCTAGGCAGTTGGATCAATAGCTGTGACTGCATCACAGGAACAGGGGGACAAAAATCAAGTCTGATACGAAGGGTAACGAAGATGAAATGTTTACCCTTAAAACTCCCCCAGGTTTGATTTACGGCATGCAGAGAGCTGTAACTCTCCAACTGTTTCCCGTGCTCTGATTCAGGCCCTTAAACATGTCTGGGGGGCACTTGATATTTGAGTCCACTAATGCATTGGGCTTGATGCTCCAGACTTGGATACCATTTGAGTTGGAGGCTCTGTGTGCCTGATATAGATGATGTGTGAATGTTGCAGTGTCAACAGGAGACGAAGGATGTGAGGATATGTGTTCATGTGGGACAGACTGCAAGTCTCCATCTCCAAGGATGAGCTAGTATATGTCACCCTGTTCATGACAGGGCCGTGGTGTGTGTGTGTGTGTGTGTGTGTGTGTATTTTTTCCTTTTCTGTTTTCATCTCCAGTTGGTGATATGTCATTTAAATCTGTGCTGGCAAATAGATATGATTGTCTACTCAAACTGAACTTGAGTTAGGAGGACTTCAGCTCTCTAGTAATCTTATTTTACTGTTTTCCTTGAATAAAGTGCCCCTGATAGCACATTCTGTATCCAGAGCATCTGTTATTACTTGAGTACAGTTCACTAGAAGGGACAGCAAGGTTTCATAAAGTAAAATCCACTTTTCCCTCAAGCATTTACCACCAACTGAGTAATACAATGGCCTGGAATAATGGTCAGTGCACTTTACTTCTTCTACATGCTCTTGCCTTTCTTGCTGCATACAAATGATGAGGTATGTCTGCCTGTCTGTGTCTCTCTGTGTCTCTGTGTCTCTGAGTCTGCCTCTGTCTCTTTCTCTCTCTCTCTCTCTCTCTCTCTCTCTCTCTCTCTCTGTCTCTCTCTGTCTCTGTCTCTCTCTGTCTCTGTCTCTCTCTCTCTCTCTTTGTGTATGTGAGTGAGTGAGTGAGTGTGTGTGTGTGTGTGTGTGTGTGTGTGTGTGTCTGCTTGCCCCTGATCAAACAGTATAAATACTACTGATGTTCCATGTATGCAGAGGAACTCAACTATATCTTTCATGGCTCTGGCAGTGAATAATATATGCCAATATAGTGGAAATTGCTGAGTTATTATATAATTTAATATGCTTAACATACAATTATATAGATGTAGAAAAGCTTAAAGAAATATAATCATTGAAAACAATATGCTTTAAACAAACAATGCACTGTAGTGTTTCTCAGAAGCATGGGAGTTTGGAAGTTTATCCCAATCAATCCAAACCTACATGTAAGGCACCAGCCATGCTTGGACTGCGTTTTCTTCATCTGTGTGTAGAGTAATTTCATGACCAAAACTAGGCCTCAGTGGACAGATGACTGGCATAGGAAGGGTGTCACCCTCTTGATCATGAGGAGCTCACTTGGGTTCACGTTGTTCCTAGCTACAAGTTGCTTCTCCAGTTTAGATTAGATGACACAGCTCAGTGGAGTTCCATCCTCAGCTCTTGCAAGAAAAAGTGCATATCTCCAAAAACAGGTGGGCAAACCTCCTGATGTCTTCTGTAGATCTCTGCAAAATGATAGAAATAGAAGCCTTTGAGTTTTGCTGCTAATGGAGTCTTGAAATGGAATGCATCTCAGTCTGCAGGAAGTCTCACATGGTACTTGAGCTCCACAGTTGCTCAATGGTGAAATAAAGCTTTTGCCATTACCATTACCATTGTCATCATACCCGTCTCCAGTTTGTAGAGGAAAAAACCCGGCTCCCGATATTTCAGAGATTCCTTCCAGAGTATTTAGCTGCTACTTGTTCATTTGGCTGTGAGACAGTTCTTGTGTCTTCAGATCCTGTGCTTCAAACTCACTGATGCTATAGCTGAAGCTTGCTTTCTCAGGACTTTTGTGTCTCCTGTTACATTGTGATGTTACGTTATGCACTTTATAAGTGCTTACTTTGTTAAATACCATAGTAGCACAGATAGCAAGTGGGTTGGAAGTTACATACTATGCTTGCTAAAATCAAATGGCCATTTGATTTTAGCAAGCATAGTATAGCAAGTGAAATAGGCCCTAATTCCGAGTTAAAGTGGATTCCTATAGTAGTGTTATTATTGTGTTTGCAAAGCCTGACAAATGTCAGGTGACACACTTTTCTACCTCTATAGCATCTGATATAGTACTGTGGTGTGTCTGGAGTCCTCAGCCAATGATTGGCAGTACACGAGATACCAGTAATTTGTCAGGTGCTTCTCAGTGAATAAATCTCTTTTAAAACAGAGGAAAATTGTCATAATTAAAGAGTTGATAGTATTATTTTAAAATGTATTTTAATGAAGATATTTTTAAAATACATTTGAGTGGGTACTGGAAAGACAGCTCAGTTAGTAAAATGATTGTCCTGAGGACCTGGGTTAGATTTCAATAGCCATGTAAACAGCCAGAACTGGTCTTGTGAGTTTGCGAGCCTAGTGTTGGGGAGGCAGAAGTAGGTGGATCCCCAGGGTCTGCTGGATAGACCTGGTCTAGCCTATGTGGTGAGTTATGGGCCAGTGAGAGGCCCTGGCTTAATAAAAATGAAGGAGATGACACCAAAAATGTGATACCTGTGCTTGTCCACCAGCTTCCACATATGGGCACACACATCCCACACACAAATGTATACAGGTATGCACATAAATACACTTTAGAGCTTTTTCAACATTGTCAAACTTCTTGAATTGATTACAGTGTTAATTGAGATGTAAAATCCTCTGTGAGGCTTACAGGGTTATTTCTGTAACATGTAAAATGCAGCTGAAAAGTTCTAATGGGGCCTTGGTGAGATTACTGATTATGCAATGCTATAACCTTTTGATAAGCAGGTTCCTAGTTTCCTCATTTTGAAAACAATATTAAATTCACTCACGATTGAAGAAAAATGACGAACTTTATTATGAGGCATTAGGTATGTTTAGACCTAGCTAAGAATGGATATTAAAAGGCAGGGCCAAAGAGCAGAAGATTAACCCATTGATAAAGATGAGGTTCTTTGCTCCACAGCTAACATATGGTATTTTCCAGTGTTAACTGCTAAATAGAAAAGG
Source organism: Onychomys torridus (assembly GCF_903995425.1). NCBI lineage: Eukaryota > Metazoa > Chordata > Mammalia > Rodentia > Cricetidae > Onychomys > Onychomys torridus. The sequence goes on from NC_050444.1 coordinate 114,496,721, forward strand.
CCTTCAGAGCTTACCATTGCAGGTGTAGCTTCCTCAGGCATGTTAAATAAACCAATCTCACGCTTCTCAAAGATGAGCTTTTTGACCTTTAAACGAATTATCATCTTTTAGCTGCCTGTGGAAATCAAGTAACACAAAAGAGCTTTTTATTCTTCTTATTGACTTCTACAATATGACAGAAGCATCTCAGGACTTGTTCTGTCCCTGCTCTGTGACCTGGCATCAGATTCAGAGGTCATTCTGACCCAAATAGGTAAACCAAAGACAAAAACATAAAGACCAAAGTGTAGGCACATATGTTCTGCCCCATATATATTGATTGGAATTAAGAACCCCTCAGCACACTTGGCTGTTTATTCCCTAGGAAGGAGATAACTCCCCAACTGCTGATGTTACCAAGTGTGAGGAGAAATGCTGAGTGTTCTCAGGGTGCTGACAGTGATGTCTTGGCACAGTTACACTCAGTCATAGTGACTGTCAAGTTCACTTTCTGTCTCTGTTGGAGAGTTTGGGGGTGGGGCTTTTCTGAGTGTCACTCTGTAGTTGTGACAAGTAGTCTGCACCTATCAAGGGCTGTGTGCTTGTGCTGTCACCCAGTATGGTGGTCATATCATCTTTTCCTGAGAGGGGCGCCAACATAGCTCCAATGTCATCTAGCACCTTTGGGTTTCCCACTCCACACTGTGGACCCCAGCCTCTAAATAAAGAGCTAAGTGTCTGTGAAGGATATTGTCAGACTGTCCCATTTCAAAGACTGGAGTCCACCCTCCCTCTTCTAGAACACTGAGTGGAGCCATGGGCAGAAGTTGGCTCTTGAAAAGAGATAGCTACCTTGTTTCATCTGAATTTAGGCGTTTTGTTTTATAAATCGGTCAATTCAACATGACACGGTCCTTCAGGTGAGAGCTATGTATGCATTGTCTTTGCTGGCAATGTGGACTTACCTTCACCGCCTTTTTAATGCATATGTTTTCTCTAGAAGGGACCGATTATACTCTTAAACAGTTGTATGTAATCTCTGATGTCTATTGATATATACATGATCATGCCCTTTAAGGTAAACTATAAGTGATTATAAAGGTTATGCTTAGGAGAGGCTATCTCTGTTTTTCTGTCTAGTATTCCTTTAGCTGTGTTTCAGAAGTACAAGTTTTGGTTAATTATCCACAACAGAGCTGAAGTCAGGGGGGAAGGTCCCACTGGACCTATTGGGAAACGCTCAAGATTGGGAAATGGAATTCTGGCAGGCACAGGTCAAAGGAAACCATGAAACACTTGCCCCATGACCCCGAGTAACCTGCATTTTGGAGAGGTGAGCCTCCTCGGAGTTTTACTGCACCCTGAGAATACTCTTCACCTCTGTGGTTTTGCACCCTTTAAATGTGGCAGAATGGAGGCCTCAGACTGGACATTGTATTTAGCTTGAGCTCGAGTTCACTCAGACACCTGCATATCATCCAGTACCCCAGGTCCTACAACTCTATACAGTGAATGTTGATAAACGTTGTTATGGAGAAGAAAAGAAGTAATGTCTGAAGTGGTACAGTCACTGTTACACAGCTACCTAGTAAGTGTTCATTCCCTTCATGCTCAGCGTGTGCAGCAGCAGTCTCCCGGGAATGCATGTGCAGTTCGTGACTTCACTTTGCCATGCCGAGGATATTTATCACATTGTTGCTAACTAATTAAAACAGGCCACGGAGATCTAAACGTGCAGACATACTAAATACACAGACATGTTCAGTACTTGCTTCGCCCCGTTCCCAGGATGCGTTGAAAATTTACACACTGCTGCTGTGTTTTTAAGCATGCTGCAGTTGTGAATGTGGCGAGGTGCTGGGATGCTCTTATGTGACTGTTGGTTGTTGCTTACGCATGCTCATGTGCTAACATCAACAAGTCCAAGAACCCCCCTGAAAAATGACACATAGAGGTTTACATTTGTGAGGGTATTTCTCTTCCTGAGGAAATAGGCCATGTTGTTATCATTACCCCAAAAAGATATGCCAGGGCCCTAAAATCTTAATATTGGTCCTAATGAAGACCTGCTTACCTTATGAACCCTCCAAGTATGTAAGTGCTGCTTTGATAGTCATTGAGGACTTATTAATATGGTGGCTGGAGTTCAAGGTTATGCTTTATTCTAATGAAAACCGAGCCTGTCCAAGCTTTCCACTCCAGAGAGGACCTGAGAGTATGGGAATGGGAAATGAAGGCATGGTGTAAAATACCCAAACTCAGGGGTTAGCAGTTAACAAATTTTGTTTTTTGCCTTACAAATAATGGTAAATGATGTAAATATTATTATCTAGTAACTGGGCCATGCTCTTGTACTGGTCAGCAAGGGGGAGGTTTTGGAGAATGTGTTAGTAAAAGGGTATATTATTAAAGTTGTTTCATTGGGCACACTGTGTGGGGTACACCGTAGACCAGCCCTCCGGTGGCTTTCTATGGACAAAGATTGTCTTACTGGTTCTCACGACAGGTGTGACAGCTCTGTTACCACCTGTTCTTCACCCTTGAGACTGTGTGTACAAATGACCATGTGCCAATTACTGGTGTTCATGGAAAAATCAGGTTGGGCATAAAACCCATGGCAGACTGCCTTGGATGTTGAAGTGTCCCAGTTATAGCTGGGAAAATTCACAAGGCATGGGTCAGTTTGCATCAATATTTAACACAGGATCTCAGCAAATTCTTCCTGTGTTTGTGGATGGACCCGTCGTGATTTGTAGAGGGGCTGAAATGATCACACCTTGGTAGTTGGAGGTAGGAGCAGTTTTTTTGTTTGTTTGTTTGTTTTTGTTCTTAGAATGTCCAGCCTTACTAAGATGGCATTTTTCTTCAACAAAATAGACATTTTGTATCTGGTTTGTGTTCACATCCATTGTGCTTGAAATATTGCTGATAAGAGCACTGCTATGAAATTAGTTTTTGTGGTGGTTTTCCCATGAAGAAAGTGGTCTCTCTTGAATGAGGTACCCAGCAGAAGTCCTGTTGTCTCTTAAATGATCCTGATAGTTTCTGTGGGAATGCCCTTAACCTCTATCCAGTGTGTGAGCAGCAGACAAATGTAAGGCAAGACAGTTGTGTGTTCCAACTATTACTTCATACTCTGAAGCGTAAATGCCTGGCCTTTGTTTTAGAAGTATTTTTTCTGTTTCATCTAGAAGAGTAAGAGAGAGAGAGAGATCAAGGAACTTCAGTAATGTTATAGCAGTCCAAGGCATCAGAAATGATGAGTGTCAGATGCTAGTCTGGGCTACTTTTGCAGACCACACGATCTCTCTTGGTTTTGCATGTAGCATATGCTGTAAGTGTTTGCATAGAGCTGCTCTCCTAAGCCATGTTTAAGGTTTTAAATGGGTTTGTATTTTAAAGGATTTAAAGGGATTTTTCTTTCATTCTGGCTGGACATTGGGTGTCTCCATTGAAGACTTGGAAACCAACTCAAGAGAGCTTTGAACTCTGCTTCATCATTTAGAACATCAAAAGTCAAAGCACAAAAAAGCCAGTTTTGCCCTCGCTCTACACACTCATTGCGCCTTGGTCATTTTAAATGTCTCATCAATGAGACTGACTTTACTCACTTCTTATGAACTCTGTGACAAGTGAGTTTCTTAGGAACCAGTGAGGAAAGGATTCAGCGCAGCTCAAATACAGCCCCTCTTTTCATCTAGGAGGGTTAACTCAAGTATGCATCCACTGTGTGAAGTCACAGAATCTTTCTCTCTGTGTACTTATTAATGGTCTATAATCTTAGATCTTTTTTCTTGATTTCACCAGAATATCGTGGTAAAAAGTAGCTTTCAAAGGGGAATTTTATAGTAGTATTTTATTAGGAATTTGTGTCTGCTGTGCTTCTGGACTTGACTCCCTCAAAGCACTTGGGACTATCACAGAGTTTACTAAGTAGTAATTAACAGTGTCACATACACAAAAATATTACTGTTTCTAAAATACATTACTATTGGTATTGAATTTTGTAGGCATGATTTGTGCCTACAATAAAAGCTTGTGCCATGCTCTATTTTTTAAAAGAATGATAAAAACCTTGCCTATGTTTATAGTAGAAAAAAATTCTCCCTCATTAGGTCAAACTTCCAGCATACATCCTATTGAGAGAAGAAAATAAAATTAGCCAAAAGGAGAAAAAAAAACCCAGTAAAATTATCTTGGAATAAAGTTATCAAAATTTTACTATTTTTGAGTTTATACATCACACACACACACACACAAACACACACAGATTTTGTGATTTCTTTCAAAAAGTAACAGCCACATTACAGACATATTTTCATTTCTTTTTTTTTAACCATTTACCATAGGAAGTTTATCATAATTCTGTCTAGTAATTAGAGCCATAAACATTAAAATAAACATATCTTTAAAAAAACTTTCATTTTTCTCTCATACATGTATCTCTACATCCTGACCACAGTTTCTATGTCTCCCAGTCCCTCCTCCCACCTCCCTCTTCCCTAGATCAACTCCTTGTTTTTCCTTTTAAAAAAAAAAGCAGGGATATCCACCTAACAAGGTGTAATAAGACTGGGACAAACTCTCATATCACAGCTGGATGTGGCAACCTAGTAGGAGGAAAATGGTCCCAAGCGCAGGCTAAAGAATCACCTTTTTCTATTCTCTGGTCATCTCAGAGACTGTAGCATAGCATGATATAGGTGTTCCATTGTTTTTGAAATTCATTCTGTGGTAGATATTGAGTGTGTAAACTTTTGCTTTTTAATTCATGTGACAGCAGATGCCCATGTTGTAATCATGACTACCACTATAGGACGTTTTGTTTAAAAAATATTATTAATTGTTCTTTTAAGTGAAATTAAATGATACAGGACTAACTAATAACTTATATCTTTATCATTGTTTACATACTGTAAAATCCTTGCTCCTGGGGTATAGTTTGAGTTTTCTTGCCTGGCCCATAGTCAGGACAAATCTCTCTTACCCGCCAGTACCACAGTAGCTCAGACCCAACCAAGAAAGCACACAGAAACTTATATTGCTTACAAACTGTATGGCCATGGCAGGCTACTTGTTATCTACTTCTCCTATCTTAAATTAACCCATTTCTGTTAGTCTATACTTTGCCACATGGCTTGTGGCTTACCAGTGTCTTTACATGTTGCTTCTCATGGCGGCAGCTGGCGGTGTCTGTCTCCAACCTTCTACTTCCCAGAATTCTCTTCTCTCTTGTCCCACCTATACTTCCTGCCTGGACACTGGCCAATCAGAACTTTATTTACACATAGCGATATCCATAGCACTGGGGCTGGAGAGATGAGTCAGCAGCTGAGGGCTCTGGCTGCTCTTCCAGAGGACCTGGGTCTGATTCCCAGCTCTACAGGGAGATACTCCATCTCACTCTCCAGAGAAATCCAGTGCCTTCTCCGGCCTCCATGGGCACAGGTGGTACACACACACACACACACACACACACACACACACATACACACATACACACACACACACACACACATACACACACACACACACACACACACACACACACACGGGCAAAACATTCATCTGCATAAAATAAAAACAGATAAATCAAAAAAATATTAAGCCGGGAACATCACTTTTTGTGGTTACTAATAATCTTTGTAGCAAGGGTGTTTTGAAACATTTGCTAGTTATGTCTGTCTGACATATTACTAGCCTAATTAGTAAACTTACTACCTCATATTTAAGAAAATACCTGCTATTTCATATTATTTAACCAATAGGACCATACATAAACTTCCCCTGGGGATAAAGCTGTGGGGTACACTGCATTGGTCTTTTACCACCAATGACATGTGGCATTCGTGTGTCTTTGTACATGTACATGCATTTCCCCCCATCCATATCCCTTCCCTTTCCATCACAGAACATCTTAGATGCCACTAGCATGCATTATGCTGTCCTCCCCAATTTGTGGGTTTGTGGCGAGTCCAGCAACAGGCCTTGGAGAAGTTACTTGCCATCTTATTATAACATACTTAAACTCAGTTGCAATTCAGGCCTACTGGGTGTTTACCTAATTTATTGTGGAAATGTGGTATTTAGACCATTGATTCAGTGAAGTTTGTCAGTATAGTTAAAAGAAATTAGAGACACTATCATTGCTAAATCACTTTACAATTCAAAGAAGTATTGTAAACATATGAATCCATTTAATTATAATAGTGCCAATTATAAGGGAAATTGTAACGCAGAGAACAGTGGCTTTTATGTAATCATAATAATGGCATGTATTTATCTTGGTTTGGCAAGTTAGGCCTTTCTTTAATACTTGGCTTTGCCTAAATAGACTGTGGTTTGCTGAAACCCACAATAACCCCCAGCCCCTCCAATTTCTTATTTCAGAAAATACTGCACAGTAATCACAGGTTATGAACGGTTGATGTATGCATGGCTAGGAAGTATCTGTGAGGTTTAAAAGTGTTTTCATTTACGTTCTTCTGTTGGCTGCAAGTATAAAACAAATAAATACAAGTCGATGTGTGAAATAGTCCCAGCTTTTTCTACACAAGTGCTCACAGTGTGCATATGGTCATAACTTTAATTCATTATTTTCTGGTTTTGTTTCTATTTATTCAGTATATTTATTTAAGTGTATTTCATTGTAGCATTTGATATATAATCTATTAAAACTTACCAAGGACTTTGAATATGTCTTCTGTAAAGCATAGTAATAATAAATTTAATATTATTTGAGGGTTGACAAATTTTATTTGTAATGTTGAGTTCAAATACTAACTGTTAGAATAACAGTTTGAAAAGCATGTGTGAAAAAAATTACATTCTCTCCTTAATAAAATTACTTAATAAAATTACTATTATTACTGGGGAAAAGGTGCTATCTAGTGGTATAAACAAAATCACTCCAAGTTGGAAACTTGCTGCACGTTAATGCCAGCCTTTCACTTGCTTCCCACCTGCTTTCAGGAAGGTAATTTGCCTGCAATCACACTGCAGGCCCCGAGGGGAAGGAACCTCCATTGCTAAGTGTATGAGAGGAGGGCCCTGATTAAAACCTTCTTCAAAAACTTCTATCCATTTTTTATCTTAAGAATAATTTCTCATGAACACTTAGAATTTATCACCAAATTAAGCTAAAAAAAAAAAAACCCAGTGTGTTAAAAATAGTAGTCTGAAAGGGTTAATATTTTTATGACTTGAAATTTGATATAAAATTGTGGGCAACCCATGACATGGCTCGGAGTACTTGATTATTCTTTTCTCAATAAATAAGAGTGGCATACAGTTAATTTCAGCACTGTAATTGAGCAATGCATTCTGGGAAGTTGAAAAGCACTGTAAGATGAGGAAATGTTTTAGGGCTAATCATGAGAAGAAAGGAGCCTTTCATAGCCCGTATGATGGTGTTGTCAGAGCGAAAGGCAGATAATGATTCGGTAATAATGGCACATTGTGAATATTTAAGCTGACAAGATTTGGGCAAAGTGAACAGACATTGTTGGTTTGTTAAAACTGAACATTTGGTCTTTAGGCTTCAAGCATTCTGAAAGCATTTGTATTCAAAATATTCCCTAAAACAAGATATTTCTTTTAAAGTTTTATTAAACACCACCAGTAAAAGACATTTTAAAATGATAATTTTTTTTTTATTGTAAAATCTGGTAGCATGGGCTCTTTTTTGTTACAGAGAGGCTGTGAAGTTCCCAGGGTTTCTTCTAGATTTTTTTTTTTAAAATGTAGCTAAGGAAGCAACACCTTGAAAGAACATTCTCACAGGAATGATGTGAAACAGTGAAGCCATTCCAATTGTGAAAAAGCAGAGTGGTTTACACGCTGTTTGTAAGTTTCTTCTGCCCAATTAGTTGAGGTCTTGCAGCTTGGCAGCTCTGTACCTTGTCTTTCCCCCCATCAATAGGGTATTTTCAACCTGTTTGTTTTCATTTTAGAAACATCTGTGAAACACAGGTTTATACAACTTCGTTTCCCACTTGGGGTGAAAGTTACCAGGAGCGTTCTGGTGGCTTCCTTTAACTTGGGAGAAGAGCCTTGAGCCTGAGCCCAGTCCAGCCCATCATTTTCAAGTGTGCTAACTTTACCAAAACCAGCACAATGCTGGGTCTTGTTTTGCAAAATATAGCATGGATAAAACATCAGTGTGTTGATAATGTTTTCTACAGGCTTTAAAATGTGGTTCAGTTAGACAAGACAACTCTTGGAGTCAGTCTTAGGCCACAGTTCGATCTCCACTATGCCCAGTGAGCCCTCACTCACTCTATACATGCTGCAATGACAGAGAGAGTTTCAATGCTGGTATTTCTTTTATAAATACACTTTTCATGTATAGTTTCACACACACACTAAAATGAAACAGATTTCTGAGGCTACACAAATATTTCTCTTGAGTAAAAGATGATTACTTATTAAAAGTGGGCTCACAATTTAAACCCAAATAACTTTTTTTTTTGGTAATGTTTCTGTTCTGAGATTTCTTTTCCTGAAGGGAAAAAAGAAATGTTGCCTTGTGTTTACACTAACATTAGCTTTTACCCATATGCTTTAAATCTGTGTATTTGCTTAAGCAAATATTGTTTATTTTTAGAACAGTTTAATTTTTCTTTGTAACTGGAATTTTTAGTGTTTGGACTTTTAAAATTGAGTTAAAATGAAACTGCCCTACTTAGAGGACATTTCCTTCAGGAGTTTGAACTGAGAACTAAGTCCTTTATCACCAGTAGGTGAGACCAGTTTGGAGGCAGGAAATCCTCAGAGCCCAAAGGCAAAAGTAAACCAGAATGGATGTTTACCAGGGAAATCTGCTAGGATTCAAGCGTATGCTTGTATTAGTTTTTTCAAAAGTGTTTTTTATGAAAAGTACCTCTATGGCTCTCTAGAAGGAGACAGAAACTCAGATTTTAGCCCTTTATCTGTACAAATGTATAGTTTTCCTAGTTTGGCAAAGGGATTGGTATTATAAAATGAGGTTACTTGCAGATCTGCCCATTCTTATTTTTAGAATATGAGGTGAGCATTTCAGATTATATTGAGAAAGTTCTCCAGGATCACTTTTGACTTTCAGAGTCTGCAGGACACTACAGCTATTTGCTGCAATATTCCCTCTGAGATTAAGTGATTCATATTTGACATTAAGGACTAATTTTGTTTAGAAAGGCACCCGTTACCTTATCCCTCCTCTGTACTTCCATTCCTCAAATTCATGTTGTCTACCCCGTCAACGTCTAGGTCAAGGTCCTCTTAGCTTTTCTGAGGATGGCAACTAAAACTGAGCTGCATAAAAATGACTCTAGGAAAATTAACCTTCTATTTTATCTTAAGCAATTTACAGCCCATTTCAGAAAGCCTCCTGTTTGAAAACTAGGACTCTACTTCCAAGCTACCAGATGGTTCTTGCCTAATATGAAGAGAAAAGCATGAGGTAGAGCCTGTGTGGGGGAGGAAGAAACTTTTGGTGCCGAGAAAATCCGCATTTTCCTTGCTGAGAGATAAAACAGTAACGACAATTAGACATTGTGTTTAAAGCATGGAAGTAAGAGGTTTCAGTTACAATTTTTAAAATGATATTAAATGAGTTGTCTTGAACTTTCCTTTTCAATGTTTTAAACAATTTTATTTAAATCTAACTTTTAATTAACATTTACTTAAATCTAACCTCTAAGTAAATATTAACCAAAATATTTTTCTCACACTTTGGTCTTTTGTTATGTTCAAAGGTGCTTTTGCTGTTGTTGCTGTGAAATAAACTTAAAAGACGTGCTCACAGCTGTCATTCTTGCACAGTCTCATGCACGCTCTGTGTCAGGGGGTCTGACACCCTGGTTTAACTAGCAGAAGCTACATTTATGTGTACATGGAGCTCTTTCTGACTTCTAACCCCTGGTAACCTCCCAAGCCACACTTTGAGAAATTATGCCCTTTGATCTTTCGTCTGCATTTGGGTGATGAAACACTGTTTTGGTCTCTGTGGTGAAAATCCTCTCCCTACTGGCTGCTGCCCATCCCATTCCCACCCCTAGTCTGCACAGGCTCCATTTCGGCACCAGGTATGCACAGAGAGCCTGGCCTCGGAGCCAGTGTCCTTGCCTTGGCTTGGCGTTTCTGCTCCTCCATACAGCCCACTGTGACTTACTCTCAGGACTTCACACCGTGTCCTTGGAGACAGCAGTGCCTGGGATGCTGCCAAGTTGGTGAAAGGGTGTTCTAATAAAGCTCCAAGTAGCACCACTTGCTGATCAAGAGGACAGGGTGAGGGTGTTGAAAGTGTGACCTGCTTAGGTCATTTCATATGCTTCTGAAGCCCCTCTTATAAGTTCTGCACTCCCTTCCCTGTTAATTCTCAGTACTGGGGAGATTGAGTCTTGGACTTCTCTATTACATTGTTGTTATTACTGTGAAACAGACTTTAAAAAAAGTATCATTCTCAAGATTCATAACACAGGACTTCACTAAAAACTTCTGATTTAAGTGTGCACCATTTCTCCAAGTGTTCCCAAGTTTGGTATTTGGTGTCTGTCGTCCCAGCACTTGGGAGACTGAAGCAGGAAGGTCGTGAGGGTGAGGCACACCTCAGCTGGGAGAGTGAGAAGGACTGCTGTCTCTGAAATAAAAACAACCAACAGTGGAGAAGAACTGATTGGAAGGCTTTAACATGACAATAAGGATTCGCTACAGTGACCTTGTATAATGTTTTATGCATTTAGTTTTTAAAAAAAAATCGGGGGCATGGGAAAAACATGGGCAACTGAAGCAAATTTTATATACGTATATGTGTATAAACATGTACATATACACATACATAATCTTCTCTTCTTTTTCTACTTCTTCAAGAGAAGGTTTGCTTGTTCTCACCTAAGGCTGACATCATAGTAACTGGAGAAACACAGTGGTTCTTTTCTACCAAACATGTATGTTTGTATCTTCGTAAAAGTTTCAGCTCTGTGAGTGTGTGCAGTCCCCACTGGTCTGAGAGAGGAAGGTATGTGAGTGCTCAAGCTGTGCTACGCTAAACATCTTTTTTAAAAAAGCACACTCAGTGCAATAGCAGGTCTCCTTTTCTTACCAAGAAGACTGTAGTGATTCCAGAAGATTCAGTGTAGTTCATTAGATAAATGGCCTGCAATTTTAACAGATCACAAACATATATTTGCAAATTATTAAAAGTGAAACAAGGTCCTGGTGGTAATTCATGCAATCAAATTAGCTAATGCATTAATTGGCAGTATGATTTGGAGGTGGGAGCTGCATATTATTAAACCTAGGCAAGGGCTCTACCACTGAGCTACTCAGCTCCAAGCCATTAATGCTTTTAGTATACCCAGCAAAAAGAAATGAAATGTTAGACATCCAACAAATATGACTAGTAGAGAAAAATCCAACCCTGACAGAAACTGCTCTTTGTGGAATGTTTCATGTGGTGTATGGTATGGCTAGAGGAGTGTGTTGGGCTGGGCTTTCTAAGCTGAAATCCTGCCTCATGCTATGGACCATTAGCACCACTTGGGAAGTAACATGTGCCTCAGTAGTTAGCACTTAGGCTGTGTTTTAACAAGTCTCCAGATATGTATTTACATGATAGACTATACTGACACCTTTCAGTGCTATCTGTCAATCATGATTTAATAATGCTCCTTGATACAGTGTTCGTTTTTTAGTCTCTCTATTTTATATTTTTAGGAATTCATGGTCATCTGACTCCTGGCAGCCTTCTGAAAGCCCACACAAGGCTTGCTTCTCAGGGATGGAAGGGGTGATTAACCCTGGTGAGAGAGAAAGGGCCGAAGATGTGAGGGCAAAGCCAGTTGGAAGGGATCGGTAGAGGGCCTCTTCTCACTAGCGCTTTCTTTATGTGCTTGGCAGCCACCTGCCTCCATCTTTTTATTTTTGTTTTTAGTGAAAGGATTTTACATCAGACAGATATTATTAAAGAGATTTTATTTAACATGCAGACGCATTTTGTGCGCAAGCGAATGCTTGCTCAAGAGTCTAGGAAGGCTTCGTGGGAAGAGCGTAGCAATCTGAGCCATATGCATCGGGCAGGTTGCCAGTTGTTGCCAATATGCCCAAGCCACCTGGCCGCGCACTCAGCCAAGTGTGCCACTGTGACCAGCCGGCTCGAACCTCGCTGCCTTTCAGGGCTTAGGAGCTCCGAAGGCCCAAGCCGCGCTGCTTTGCCCTGCTGCCAGCGGTTCCCACTCCCACAAACTGCGCAGCCACACTGACCGGTGACTCACAAATGCCCATTTTCAACGAGCTCTCCCTTTGTTTAAGGCCCATTCACTGGTGTTGAACCCGTGCCATCAGATGAGCCTGGAGATACTGCCTGGAACCTTCCCCCATATGCCGTAGACAGACACAGCCTGGCTGGCTGCTCTGGTTCCCAGCCTGTAGCGACAGGGCTTGGGGATTGGACTTCGCCAAGATTTGGGTTAGTTTTATTTGCCGCTGGTTTCAATTTTTATTTTGAGTGGTTCTGACTTTTAAATGTTTGGAAACGTTTGTTCATTTGCTTTTCCTTTTTTTTTCTTTTTCTTTTCTTTTTTTCCTTTCTTTTTTCTTTTTTTCTTTTTTCTTTTTTCTTTTTGTTTAGCATAGAAATTGGTCGAGTTGTTTCACAATTTATTTATCAAGCGTGATTTCATAATCTTTGGCAATCTAGGTCAGGCACAGCCAGGGACAGGCAGGATCTGGGCATGGAAACTTGAAGACTGATTCGGGCATTTTAAAAGCCACAGTAGAAAAAGGTTTACGCTAAAGGTGGTCTGCCCTCCGTGATCAGAACATGAGAACTGCAGAAGCTCTTTTTTCTCTTTTTCCCTTGGCTCCTGAGAAGCTCAGATACATTTCGTTCTTAACCTCAGTATATGCTTTAGCATGTTTCGGCTCTCGTTACATCCCCTCCGTCACATTTGCAGTTTTTTGTTCCTATTTCCATATTTTTGTTCATATCTTGGGCTATAACTTGGACATGTGTATGTTTAATATAATTGTGAACCATTGATTATCATTTTTTGGAAGGTAGATAAGTGAATAAAACTGGTTGCCATGTTTTGATGAGCTGTTCTAGGATGAGGAGGTGCTTGGAGAGATCTGTGGTGGTATGCCATAAATTCTGCACTAAGCCATTGGCCTAGACATATGGTTTCCTGTTCACTCTGTGGTGTGCAGGTCCACTCAGTCTAGGCTGCCTCTCCCCAGCTCAGTTGCCACCATCTCCTGGATCTTGAAGATCGGTTTTGGCTCTGATTTAATAAGCCTGGATGGATCTTTCTGAGTAACTTGATTCATTCACCCTGCTAGAGAGAGGCTTCAAACAACTCACTGTTTCTGAGAATTAAAAAATATATATATCATTATAATGTCCTTTTTTGGTTAAAATTATCAGTCATTTCAGGAAAAACATGTGATCATTGTTGATGTGCATTTTGGGAGCCCATTTTTCATTCCATTAATAAGGACTGTTCAGATTGTAACATTTTGGCCAAGGTCCTGTGACACTCTCAACAAAGGCTGGAGCAAGGTGGAGTTGTACCAGCAAACAAGATGGATAGATGGTGCTGGGGGAAGTGTCCCCAAGGGTTTTTGCAGCCTGTCAGAGGGGCTGCAGCTGTAACCACCCATCTGTGCATGCTTGGCTTGGACCATGCGCCAGTATTGAGCACTTCCCCTGAGGAAGGATGTTCAAAAGAATCCGTGGTATTGCTCAAATAATAATGCCCTAAACATGACAGGGCTAGTGTTTGTAAAGAAAAGCTCCTGTGGTCCACAGTTGATCTTTTGACAGATCTAAAATTCTGAACTCTTTACAGTAATTATCCCACTACTTGTTTTTCTTAATTCTGGTGAAAAGGAGTAGCAAACACTCACCATCTCCATCCATGAGTAGCACTCAGTGTCTCTGACCACAGATGCCTAAGATTTGTCATACATTAAACCCAGAGGAGCATCTTAGAGGGTCTTCCCTACCTATCCACGTCCTGACCTCGGGATGGAGGCTTCTAATGTGTGTCCGCTCCTGAGTAGCACTGCCTTGATTATCTGAGGATGATTTTGAAAAATATTTGTGTGCATCAATAAACTCTAGAATTCTGGACAGCAAAAAGCCAGTTAAATATTACCACTTTGATATTAATTATTTGAACTTTAAAAGGACCCGATAAAATCCATATATAACCAAAAATGCAGATGTCCTTCACAAATGAGGCAAAATTGCCTTCTGTTAAATATAGGGGAAGAAATAAATGTATTTCACCAGAATTGTCTACAACAAATCATTGAAGAAGTAAGAGTTAGATTGGTATTTTAAAAGGTTAAGTGGTTTTTTTCTTGTTTTCAAAATTACTAAAATTTTTTTTAAAAATTACTTAAATTTGTAGGAAATTTTGTAGAAATTTCTGTAGCCATCAGCTTTACTGGTTTTACTGAACTAAACAACTGGGAGATACTCATGGAAAAATATCTCCCACTAACTTTACCATATATTCTTAAGAGAAAGAAATACTTTTGTACTGATGCTTGAAGTTCTGTGACTCGGATTACAGTGCAGGGAACTTCGGATCTCTGTCTTCAATATTTGCCCAAACACAGAGACCCTGCAGCTGCCATTACTGCCTCATACAAGATCCTTAGAAAGCATTGTTTTATAAAAATCACCTTTGGTCTCACTAACTGACATTAGCCTACTAGCATAAATGGACTATTCAACTACATATTGTCTCAGTGAGGAACCGTTATTGATTCCTTTGCTGAGCACCTCAAACCCCCAAGCAAGCCCTGCCAAACGATGGCAGTCAGGACCAGGAGCCTGCGTCTTTCCCTCCTCGGCAGCATTCATTTGTCAGCTTCGCAAACTCATTTTCTGGAAGGAAACAAAAAGCTTTAAATGTTGAGTTTTCTACCCAAACCAAGAATACTGGCACAGAAACCTTGTTGGGAATAATTTCAGGCAAAGGGGATCTGATAAAATTTGACGCTGATTCCAAACTTTCAAAAATTCTTTGAAAGCCAGCCACAAAGAAGCACAGTATCCAGACCGTGGTACTGCCATCTACATCCCGTCAGCTGTATCGACTGCAATAGCTGAGCTACTGCAGTCAACTCACTCACGCAAATCCAGAGTAAGACAAAGAGGGTTGTTAGTGTTGAATGTGCTTTAGAACTTCTACTAGTGGAAGGTGACTCGAAGTAACAGGCACAACACTAGAGAAGAGCACACGGCTGTCTTATTTCTGAGGTAAGCTAGAGACACAAAAGATTCAACCGTTTGGAAGTTTTTTTGTTTTTTTGTTTTTTAAATAGAAAATTTAGCAAAATACCTGGTTAAAGAACAAATATCCCAATAGCAAATTTTAATGAGATAACCATCTCCTTTAAGAAGCTGTGATAGAAAAAGGATGTGAACCAGGAAAGCAGTAAAAACACAAGACATTCAGGAAAACCTTCAAATAATCAGGGAGAGGCTTGGAAGGCCAGCTGCGAAGTTCTGAGCTAAGGGGGTCCCAAGAATGGACACGAGTGGCATCCAGTGATACGACCCGCAGTGTCTCTCACTCAGATCACAGACCGAAAGTTATCTCTTACTCCTGCTTCTTCAAGTTTCATATCTAATCATGGAGTTCTGCCAAGCTTCCCTCCTACAGGCATGTAAACCAACTCCCGCCTCCGCAAGAGCCCTTTGCTTTATGTGCGTTCCAGCCTCGACCATTTCTAGACTCCTCGGTTTGCCTCCATTCTTCCCAAGCTTTTCATCCCTTCACTACGCTGCTGCCAAGATGATCTTTCCAAAAAGGAATTATCACTTCCTACTGGCACTCTCCATTGGCTTCTCCTCATCTACTGTAGAGAATCCAACCTGGTGCTCCAATGCCACCATTGAGAATACCATGTTCCAGCTGTCTGATCTAGTACTGTGGGAATGAATGCTTCTGTTTTCCCAAGGTGCTGTGGGTATCAGCGCCTGAGCGCTGCAGAATCAGTGTGGTGCCTGCGTGAGTCTCTACTCTTCTACTTAGAAAGATCTCCCTTGAGATGGATCCACAGCCTGGAAGACTTCAGCCTCTCTGCAGCTGGAAGACTCCAGCCTCTCTGCAGTTTTTAGTTTAAGCATTGTGTCATTTAAATAACCATTGCAGACACTTGGCAAAGCTAGGTGGACCTCTACTACCCCTTTATGTACCTCTGCTGTGATCTTTGTCACACTACCCTGATGATCTTCACTGGAATATGAAACTCCCTGCGTCCCTACCATGTGACTCAGGGGCTGGAACACAGTTGGTGTTTAAGCTGATTTGTTGAAATGTATACTTAAAAAAAAAAAATGTTTCTAAACAAAATTGCTTTTCTGAGAAAATTTTGCAGTTGTCTAATCATTTTTAGGGCGATTGCTTTATAATTTTGGTTATTGTGGCCTATTGTGACCTAAACAGTGACTGGAGGTAAAACTTAGTATCACACATTTTTGTTTTACACCTTTAGTCTGACAAATGTTTAATGCTTTTTCGGCGAGAAAGTTTTATGCATTAGGTATGATTTGTGTTTCTACGGTCTGTGCTAATCGTGTCTTTATGAGATGTTATGTCTTTGTTGAGGGCATCAGTTTATTTGCTGACATTTGCAATCATATAATAAGATTTTACCTCAGCTAATAAATGATACAAAGTCATAAATATGTAAACTTCAGATCCATTAAAACATTTATTCAAGTTCTCTTATATACTTAGGGCTCAAGTTGGCACAACTGTATTTCAGAAATTTATAAAATATCTCAGGCTCCAAGGAGATTGCCTAGGGTAATGACCTGCTCACCTGACAGGGACATCAGTATGTAAACAGCAGGGCCTTCTAAGGAGGCCTGGGGTAGCATCCCATCTATGTACATAAGAAAACAGAGTTTTAGTGTTTAAGGATTCTGCTAACATTGCTCAGCTGCTAGTGATGGTTTGATTCTGGGGCCTAGGTTTTCAATCTCCTCTCCAAACCTTAGAGTTTCATATACTAAAAAACGAATTTCAGTAATTGGAACACCAAGGTGACTTCTTTAATTGTCCCCTCACTTTAAGTAGATTATATTTGAAGGATAAAACGTGGCATTGGGTGGCTCTTATATTTTGTAGTCATTCGGTTGCCAGTAATTAGTTTTAAGTTCACAAATATTTCTGAGTACCTTATACTCATTTCCACTAAAATAAAGTCATATATTATATGTGTACATATTTATGTAAAGCAAAGTAGAGAAATGTTGCATAAAAGTTTTATTGCCGTGAGTTTGGGATGACATGTTATAAGAGGTAAAGCCACGGTGAATTATGCAGGTCATCTCAACTAAATGCCAATAAAATGTTTTCACTATACCACCATCCAGTATTCTACCTATGCAACACATTTAAAGAGAACTAATTTTAAAATTTTCCAGAGTGGTAAAAGTTTTTATTGGTGCCGTATTTCCAACTTGCTGGCCTATAAATATTTATCCTATTAATCATGGCACTTTAAAAAAATTCACAATAGGGGACCCTTACAGAAAACAGCTTTCTTTGAAATTTAGTCCATTTTTTATGCCCCTAAGTATAGACATTTAGTTTTTATGTCATTTTTTTTTCCTTTTCAAAACCAAACTTGTGGCTTGCTTCATCCCCCAAGCCCTTCATGGGCATGTGCATAAGTCACTTTGAATTTGATTTTTTTTCGACATTCTTGCCTTTTCTCATAAATCCGTCAGATTCTTTCCATTGCTGTGCTGGATTTAAAGCCAGGACATTGCACTTGCTGTGTGGGCACATTACCACAGAGCTAACCACCCTTCTACTTCTGAGTTGTTGAATTCTGCAACTAGACTTTTAATTGATCACCTATCATCTTCTCTAAGTAAGTTCAAGTCTCCTAGGGCATACATTCAGTGCCTTGGTATTATGGTGGTTTGTTGTTGTTGTTGTTGTTGTTGTTGTTGTTGTTGTTTTCCTCCTTCCTCCTTGCCTCCCACAGATATTGAAAAACCCTGGCTCTTTTAAGCTAGAACTGGATAATGGACATAACAGACCAGGAAAGACCCCATCTTATTGTCAAACTGCCGTGTGCGTGAAAATCACTTGGAAGAAATTGTTTAGGAAGCAAATTCTCAAACCTCTAATGCAAGAGAGCCAAGGTATAGCTGTGAGTGCCAGACACCTCGGAGGCAGGATCCCAGACCTGTATTGAAAAAGCCAGTTTACAGGAGATGGGCCAAGCAAGCACACATTGGACATTTTTCATGACATACTATTGGGGAAGCCACCTGGTACCCATATGCTCCAGGTGTTTAAGGACCCTAGTGTAGTGTCATGTAAGGAGACCAGGAAAGCCACAGAAGCGATGTGCTGAGTACTCGATCTGAACAGAAGAATGAATGTTTGAATCTGGAATTGTGCTAAAGCAGTTCACATGGTGGGCTTTATCCTCTGGAACCAGTTCTTGGAATCACTTTTCTGAGCTTTAGTTTCTTCCTCTGTAATACCAGGGTAACACCCAGAGAATTCCTGTGTGATTGGGATTTTGGAATCTACTCAAGGGTGGATATAATAAGCATGAGGCAGTGGAGTCCCAAAGCAGTCCCATTCAATTGGCCTCAGTCATTGCTTAGCATGATGTATCATTTCCTCTGACGATCCATAGGTGGATGTGCAGAGAGCTGTGCAATAGTCTCTGAACTTGTCTTTCTCATTTAAAACAGTTTGGGCAGGGGGCAAGGAAAGCGATGACCTTCCTTTCCCATGCTTCTGAAAGCCTGCCTGCAGCTTTGCGCACCTGGTGCCGGCCCACCCCGCATCCAGAGGGTGTGTAAGCACCGCCTC
This sequence comes from Onychomys torridus, assembly GCF_903995425.1. NCBI lineage: Eukaryota > Metazoa > Chordata > Mammalia > Rodentia > Cricetidae > Onychomys > Onychomys torridus. Next base: position 114,515,542 of record NC_050444.1, read on the forward strand.
TCCCCAATAGCTCTTCTGTGAGTTGAATGCTTGTCCTCCTCTTTGTCTCTCTCTCTCCCAGGCCACTTTGCCTTTAGTAGCCTATAGATAGTGCCATGTAAAAGAAATTAATTCCTCAGACAGGCCCAGTGGCTAGCTGCAGCCTCAGCAGCAGATGGGGTATTTAAGGCAGAAATAGGAAAGTCCACGCCTTTTGTTTAAGCAGTTTGTGAGGCCATCAGGATCCCCACAGTCTTGTCAGGGTGCTTTACTGGTCAGAGAGCCGAGAACTCAAATAACTCAAAACTAACCCCAGCCATTTCAGATAGGCTTTTTCTTTAAAGGCACAAAGAAACACATTTTCTACAGTGTGTTTTAATGTTTTGTTTGTTTATAAAGGTGGTTGGGAGTCAGTTATTTTCTCAAGATGCAATAGTTGTGATAGTCGTACCATTAGATAGATGTCTGCTTTAGTTACCTGGCTTTGCACTGCTCTGGGCAGGTCCTGGCTTGGTCCTGACTCTTTCATTACCCCTTTTCAAGACCCCACTCCAAAGAAAGAAGGTACAGTTGCTGATACAGAGTGGTGGACATGAAGAGCCACATTTGTTGAGGAAGCAGAGGGATAAGATCACAAGCAATTAAAAAAAAAGTTAGGAAAAAAAAGTCTATGGGCTCATCATTGATTTTTAAGGAAGATTGAGTCAGCTCTGTTTTCAGTCTTTGCTTTTGCAGAGCTGTGCCTGACAGTGATGTTTTGTCTCTGTTATTGCTCCATTTTCCAGTACTGAGGATAGAACCCAGGTTCCATCCATGCCGGACACGTGCTTTACAGCCACATTCCAGCTCTGATGGTGAGGATTACAGTTCAGTAGGAATGATGTTCTCTCCTTGCATGGTGCCTGAGCCTCCTTCCCTTCCTTCCCCCTCACCTTATGAGGAAATATTGGGACTGCTAGTTAGTATATTCTACCATGGATGCAGAGCACATTAAAGACATATGGTAATGAGCAGATAATTGAAATCTAACTCAGGGTACACTCATCATTTCATTAAAAAAGTCCATCGTAAAAACAATAATGCATAGAGAGGGCAAAGATACCTCCGTTTCTGTAGGTGAGAGTCAGGTTGTGAAAAGCCCATCCATGTAGATCTGACAAAGATGGCAGTCACCTGAGAGAGCTCTTTACCTGAAAGGTGCAAGGCAGAAGTTAGATAAGAGAGTACTGCTTCTTCGCCTCCCAATGTATGGCACAAATGACTCTGCTTTGCATCTTTAAGACCAATGTCTGGTTTAATTTTTACGTTCCTTCTTCAATAGGATTCTCTTAAGTGCATTTCATTACACCCAAACCACAAATAATGACCTTCACCAACAAGAATGTCTAGGTAGATAGATAAAACATAAGAAAGGAAAGAAGAAACAAAGGCTTGTCGGAGGCTACACGGAAGTTACTTTTGTTGTTATTGTTGCTGTTTCCTCCATCCAGTTTTTTTTTTGTTTTTTGTTTTTTTTTTTTTACATTTATGTCTGTGGACAGGGCCTCCCTCCCTAGACCTGTGATATGCTTTACCTTCCCGAATCTGGTTTACACTATGCCAGCTGGACTGACACTACTCTTGTGTGTTGTATCCTGGTGCATAAGATGGACTATAATTCCTGAGGAAATCGATGAACACTCACCTAGAAGCTTACTTCTCCACAGCAGTCTAAGCTTGGGTGGTGATTTTCATCCCTCAGACATTCCCCACAGTGCTGAATGAATGAATGAATGAATGAATGAAACCAAAGCATTCCTTAACCTGAAACAGTCAGTGATGTGGCCATTTCTAGTCTGTGTTATCGAACCCCAGACTTGCATGCAGGGTCTGAAGTAAAAAGCCTTCTCACAGCTCTTTAGATAAGCACTTACTATAAGTTTCAAACACTTTTATTAAATGAAAGATAATATAAGGATTAGTTGACTGATCAAAAAATACTTTAGTGTCTATAGATGGTAAAACATTGTGCCTGAGTATATTAAAATGTCAATTCAAAAACTTAATAAATTCTTTTTCTTCTTCTGCGTAGAGTAGATAAATATGAACTAGAATAAAGGACTATTACTTATTTTTAGAAGAAAAAATTTGACCAGAAATAAGTCAGATAATATTTTGTTTTTTTATTAATTGTATGACTTTTTTCCTTTGGTCACTACATTTTATAAACTTTTCAAATGGTAACGCATCCTGTAAGTTCCACGTCCACTTATTTTTTTCCCATGACTGCCCTAAAGATCTTGATTTACTGGGATCCACTGGTGGGCCCAGATTTCCCGGGTGTAAAATTGGACTAACAGTACTCACATACCTAGCAAGCAGGCATGAGACTTAATTAGTGAGCAGTGGTAAAACCCCTCAAGAGAGTTCGGAGCCAGAACGAAAATGCATTGTTATTAATCATTATTACTATTGTTATTATTTTTAAATGGCTTGGAGCCATCTCTGAATTTAGCAATAAAATAAATGTATCTAATAATTCTTTCTATGTGCATGCTTTGTGGTCATGGGTTTTACAAATTAAATGGTGGAATACTTGTAGGATATGATTATAATGATCCAAGTAAATGATCCTCAACCAATTCAAAATTATGTGATTAAGACCCCAAGGAGCTATAGCAAGCAGTCTGCCTTGCTTCTTTGCAGTTTGGTTTTGACTCTCTCTGTGTTAATTGATGTGAAAGGTTAAAAAGTGAACTCTTAACAAACTAGTGGGGCCTTTCCTGTGTGTGTGATTGAGTTGGTGTTTGGGAGTATCTGTGAACCCTCATCTGAGACACGGGGAAATCATTTCAGGTACGATTAGCTTCACTGTCTGTAAGTGGTAGACTCAAGCTTTTTTTTTTTTTTTTTTAATTCTCAGTGGAATGTGGTCAGATATCACCTGGACAGTCACATGTCCCCTCCTGTCCCCTTCTGTCAAGTAGCTGTGTTCTGTGTATGCAAGGTTGTGCTGCAAGTCCCTGGAGAAGCTGCTTCCACTGCCAACTGTCCGCTTTCAGCTTGAATTATCTCAGGCAGACATCCTGGCTAGCTGCAATGCAAGACGCAGGGCTCAGGCCTGGGGAGACCTAAGTTTGGCAGCCCTAAGTTGAGGAGCAAAAAGAAAGAGGAAATTCTATCTTTTCTGGTGCTTTCCCCCTCTTGGTTTCCCTAGTCAAAATCAATGGTGTGGTCGATAGCTGGCTTTGAATCGTTCCCTGCATGCTGCGTTTTCCTGCCGTAAACCTTCAATGTCTGGGCTTCAGACTTTGTGTGCCAGGGAAGGTTTGATGCTGTCGCAGACCTCCTAGGTTACATTTTATTCCCATGGTAGCCTTTGTCATCCAAGAAGGGAAGCAGAGATCAATTTTTGCACCATTTAGTTGTTGAGGAAATCTTTTTCTGCCAGTTGATTATTCTTGTAAAACCCAGCCATATTTATGTATTTTTCTCTAAACAACAAAAGCAAATAAAATGAGATCTTTTCATTAGTAAATATTTTGAAATGAAAAACAATTCAAGTCCTGCCCTGAGTTGTTCAGATGCAGTTAGGAATTTCTCACATTCCTTTCACATGACAAAGAACAATACATTTAATTTAAATGTATCCATTTGGGGAAACACTGTATTTCCTACAATGGCCATATCAGGGTGGTACACAACTCCGTGCTCATGTGGTTTTAATGGGGATCTGGCTTTCTCTAACACTATGTGCTGGCTTTTATGCATTTTGGATAATTACAAATAAGGAATAATTGTCATATATGATGTCTGTTAAGAAGTTTCTATTTTTCTTTGAATTCTTTCTATGGAATCTCTTATTGTCTGGATTAATAATTGCTTATTTTCACTTGTAAAACTTGTTTTAGGTGCCTGAATCCTTCTATTCTGTTATTAACTCATACATATATATATATAATGTAATACCCCTTACTGTATTTTCCTTTAAATAATTGTAATATAGTCAGTGAAGATAAGATGATAATATTGTGATTGTAATGTTTATTCAAGTTTTGAAAGACATTTCTTAGTGTGTTAAAAATGGTTTATAAAATTATTAGGAAACATGGAGCTGGAGAGGTGACTTAATGGTTAAGAGTACATATTGCTCTTGCAGAGGACCAGAATTTGGTTCACAGCACCCACGTTGGAGAGCTAACAGCTGTGTGTAACTCTGGGTCTAAGAGGGTTAAATGCCTCTGGCCTCCAGAAACACCTGCACTCACATGAACATACCAATACTCAAGTGCACATGCACACACACAAACATAAACATACAAACACACATACAGTTAAAAGTAATTAAAATAAGTCCTTAAATTAGGAACAACATCCTACAAATTCTATTTCTTTAAAATACTAAGTACACTTATTTGAAATAACATAAATATTTGAGTAGCAATACCTTAGAAAGAACATTAGAATAAGACCTCATCCTCAGTGTTACATATCAATCATGTTGTATTAATTGAAAGTATTTTATATAATCTCATAAAGAAACAGGCAAACTCTGGGCTTTCCTCTGTACTGAAAATCTATCATTCATGTCTTCCATTACTGTGCTATAATTATGGTAAGTGAAGCAGAACAGGATCAATAGAGCAATTTATCAATGCATTCCAAGCCATCCTAGCATGGTTTACGTCATATCACTGCAGATACTGTCACTCAGCAGAGAGACATTGAGTGGCATAACGATGTTAGGCTGACCCATTTCAGCATAATGTCTTCCTATGTAATGTTCCAGTTCTGAGCATGATTTAATGAATTGTTTCACTTTGGATGGTATTATATGAATTAAAATATTTCCTGAATTGAAATAGATTCAGGCTTCAGGTTTAAGAGCCCTGCACTAAAGTGAGCACTATTGCTGATGCTGTGACTTTCTCCTCTCTCAGTAACCTGTCTGTTGTACCTCAGTTGGAGCTAGAGGGTAAGCCAGGTGTCCACTGTACCCCAAGGAGCACCAACGCTTAAATAGATTTGCAGCCACTTTATTTAGCAACTCTAGTCTTTTATCTTTGAATATCACAAAATTTAGAATTCTTTAGGCTTTATTATCCTATTTATGATTTGGCAATAATAGTAGGCTAATAAAAGATTAGTTTGTTTTGTTTCCCCCAAAGTATGAACAATATGGTCTTTTTATCATAAAGCTTTTCTCCATGTTGACATGAAATTATTAAATATTCATAACATTAAAAGGAAGTTACTGAATCGTGCCGTAAAGTGTTATTTATTTCAGTATGAAAAGAGATATTTTCAGATTATTGGATTGTCATTTTTGTTTTCCATATGTTGTAAAATTTCACTCACTGTCATTTCAATGTTCTAGAAAACTATATAGGTCTTGTAATGATGTCAGTCTCAACAGTGCAAAATTATCATTTGGATTTTAGGTTTTTAGACATCAAGACATGTTTAAATGACAATGTGTTTTTTATTGACTTGGATATTTCAGAATATAAGGTGAAAGAGTGAAGTCGGAGATAGCATGATGGTTTTGGAAAATACTAGCATCTCTAAGTTTTTCCTTTTTTTCCCTTTTAGATGATTTTTACATAGAATTATATTATGGGGGTGGGGTGGGTGTTGTCTGTAATTCCCTTACCTTAGGGAAGTTTTGTAGGTAGTGCATGATGGAGACTTTCCCTGGGTTCCTGAGATGAGGCCAGGGGTACAGTCTGACAGATTCTCTGGCCATTGTCTAGAATCTAGTTCAGGTCTTGTCTTTGAACAAACTCTGGAACATTTTGATATTAATTGTGATTTTGGGGGTCCATCTCTGTCTTTTTTTACTTACCTGCTGCTTGTGGTACCCCTCCAGTATCATTTAACAGCTTGTCTGCTCAAGGCTTAGGGACTGAGATGTGCAGCTTTGTTACACAGTATATTTAAGTTAAGGAATTTGGGATGCCATTACCCCAAAGAAGATGTACGTTGTTTGGTTGGCAAGGCTTATGGGGGGGTATTTTACCTGATATCACATTGTATTGGTTAGCATGGACTATTTTTGACTAGCATTCTGTTTAAACGGTGTCAGCGAATTCTGAGAGCTTGCCAAACAAATTCTCAAAATGGTTGCCAAGCTGTAAGATGGCTGCCAAAATCTAAGCACACTGAGCAGGTTCAAAATAGTGACCAACTTCTCAGAATCTGTTGGTCAGGTTCCCCCTCTGCCAGGCCCTTCCCCCATATAACTAACACCCAGAAAGAAAGATGGAGGAGGGGATCCCGAAGATGCAAGATTTGGCACCAGTTCCTTGGCACGAATGGTTACAGTGTCATCCAGAGATTCGAGTAGTCACCGTGTACTTCTTGTTTCGCACGCTTGGCAGGAGATGATTCAAGGGAGACTGAGGTGAAAAACCATTGTAAAATAACATGGCCGTTTCCTCTCCCTGATCTACTGTGTACCAAATCACTCTTTAGAAGGGACGCGGGGAGACCAGACAAGGCAAGGCTTTCAAAGAGCTCTCTAAGTGAGAGCAAAAAAAAAAAAAACATCGACTAAGACTTTTGGGCTGTGCCTTTTTGTACTGCTTGTGTGAAGTGGCACAAACTTTATATACAACAGGTTTAAGATTTATTTTAGTTTTGCATTTGTTTACTTAAGTTTATAGCAATTGCATTCTGGCAGTTGTGCTGCTTAGCAGATTGAAATAAAATCATAGGGTGAATTAAAACATACTGCTGTTAGTACTGATTAGAATTTTAGCTTAGTGTAAATACCGGATGCAGGGTCCAACTTTTCAGACACTTGGCATGAGCTCAATAGGGATCTCCAGGCTACACAGGAGACAGTGTGTGTGCTTGGATGCTTTAAAAATTCTTGGATAGGTGCAGCAGGCTGGTACTGCTGGCACGGTGGTTCATTGTGCTGGCTGCATAATGTGCTTGGATTCCAAGGTAGACAGAAGAAGCTGGGAAAACGAGAATAGGGGAAAGTAGTCTGAACTTAAAACACGAAACCTGGAGAAAAGAAATTCAGTTTCCACTGTGCAGCAGCTCCTGTGCACTTTGGCCAAGGAGACAAACAGTGACTCCTAAACTCAGGTGAAAATACAGCACGTGTGACGATTGGAAGGATCGTCTAGTAGCAAATATATTTCTACAACTTGATGAAATTTTCCCAATACTTTGAACATATACAGATGAATTAACTTCTCCCAGTACTAACTATAGTAAATTAATTCCATAAAAAGGGCCTGTGTTTAGTGCCACCAGGGGCCAGCTTTTGTTCTGCCCGAGGCTGGATTCTTGAAGGTAGTTTTTAATTGGCACAGCAGTTTGGTTGATATTTGGGTAGCTTTTCAAGAAAGCCCCCATCCTGACGGGTGGTGGTGTGTTGTTGTTAATAGCACAGAGGTAGAAGTTACCTAGTGTGAGCTTTTTGAACTCTGAATTTGGGGTGGTTCATCGTGGAGCCTGTTTGTGGCTCCGTACATTGTAACATCTAGGAAGTCTGGCTTTCAATACCTTGAAACTGCTTTTCTCTCACAAGTTAGCCAAGCTTGTTTGTTGCCATTGAAGCTTCCTATCTGTCCATTTCTAGTCTTTTCTCTCATAGCAGGCAGTTGTTGGTTAAAAACACAGTCATTCAATAGGAGAAACCAAATGTCACCAACAGTGCTGAGATTTGAACTCGACACCTTTCAATGAGGACTGTTAGTGCCCATTTAGATGCTTTTCAGTCGAGGGCTGTGGAGGTGTCTGCTATCAGTTTGGCAGCATGTCTGAAAGTGGCAAGGCAGATCTCTCAATATGTTTTTATATGGTCTATTTATACTGTTCTGTGATAGTACACTGTTGAAGAGTTTAAAGCCTATTTGGTGATGGGGGTGGGGTTGATGTCTCCATGGTTAAGAGGACCCGCATACAGGTCCCCAGCCCCGGCACCCAAAAAAGCTAGGCATGGTAACACGTGTCCGTAACCTCAGCATTAGGGGACAGAGATAGGCAGATGCTGGGAACTCTGTGGCTAACAGCCTAATGAAATGGCAAACTTCTGGTTTAGTGGGAGAGCCTGTCTCAAGGCAGTAAGGCAAGGAACAACGCACCTAACACCTTCTTAGGACCTTCACATGAACACACATGGGCATATTCACCATTCACATTGACCACTCCTTCCTCTCTGTCTGTCTCTCTCTCTGACACACACACACACACACGCACACGCACACGCACACACGCATGCATGTGCACCCGAATTCTTTGTGATGATTCTTACCTATTGTACTGTCAGTTCATGATAAAGCACTAAATAAAACTGTTGTTTTTGAATTAAAAATCAAAAGTTCAGACCATCACAAGAAATCACAGTTTTAAGTTTCAAGTATGTAATGCTGATTAAAATGCCTGTGTTTTTCTTTTTGTTTCTATGACACACTAGCTGATATTTTAGTTCATATTTCGGTGAATAGTATCGTGTGGCAATGGGAATAAAACAGTTAAAATATGCAATTTTTCTTTTTCATACATCTCTATCCATGAGTATGTAAGCAAGTAGGATTTTTTCACACTGCTTGGAGCATGAGATAACTCTAAATTTTAGAGTATAAAATGCCAGCGGGGTAATGTTTATGGAGGTAGAAGAAGGCCTATTTTTACAAATTGGCAAAGAATTTATCAGCATTCATACTTCTGTAAAAAGCACAGTAACTTTTCAGGGGAAACTTTATTCATTTTTCTTATAGTCTGTACTTTGGTGAAATTACAGAATCTTTTCTTCAGGGTATTTCTCTATTAGCCCTTCCAAAATAAGGATTTTTCTTTGAAAGAGTTGTTTGTATTTAAAGCTGATGTTGCTGTGTGTTTAGCATTTTGTTTCTTTCCATATAGCCCACATGCATAATTGGTACATGTGGTATGTTTCTGCTTGTGTCTATCCAAGTATGTATAGAGATATAAAATCTACTTTCTATATAGCTCTCTGTATAGGGCAACCCAAACAGCTGTTACTCCTTTTTATAGCTTCTTTAATCTATGTGCCAACAAGTCAGTTTACAAAGTCTGTTTTGTTGATGACTGCTGTGATAATAATTGTGGTGTTTTGTGGCTTGGCAAAAGGCTGGGGTCTCCTCTGAGGACTCTTGCCAAAGGCTTTGAAGGGGTTGAGGTGGATCCACTGCCAAAATGAGTCACGACTCTCTATTTTATTTAATGTCCTTCTGCCAAGGCCTTAGACACTTTCTGTTTTCATTCTTTTGGAGGCTTCCCTCCCCACACTGTGGTTTTCTTCACAGCCAGAGGCCTGGGTCTGCCAGGATAGGTGAGAGAGACTAGCTCCCCTGTCCCCAGAGCCAGTGTGTACTGAAGTGGAAGGCTTTGCTGTTGTGTACCTCAAATGACTATGTGGGCTTAGTTATGCAGTTATAAATTGCAGATAAAATGATGGATTTTGATAATCAAGTCCTCTATAGTCACCTGGATTTGGGTCAGGAATTCTCAGAAGTACCCCTATTGTTTTCTTTAAGTGGCATTCAAATAATATGACAGTATTTTAGTGGTTTTCATAATTGTTTAAAGCCTCTCGATTATTCATGAGTTCTGGCTAAAGGCCCAAATCTTGAAATTCTCCTCAAACAAAAGGGCCCCATCCCCCTCCTTTCAAGTGCCATAATATTTGGCTTCATGTAAGTATTTTCTACACATGCCTAATAGATTTCAGAGATTAATCCCAACATTTATTTCTACCTGTCTAGATATAAATTGTACTCAGAAGTAGACTAAGAGATATGAATTGCTGATGTGCTGACTGAAATCTATTAGAGACTTAAACATTTCCTTTATTCAGTATTTTAGTAATTGAAGTGCACTGGGCTAAATGTCTACTTGCTGTTTCTTGCAGCTCATATTATATATGGCTAAGTGATAAAAATGGTGGCTCACACGCTAACTTGGGGAAGCACAGCTGGGTCTTTGAGGACCCTGAATCCAGATATTTTTTCTTAACTATAGATAGAACACCATTCTAAAGTCTAACAAACCATGTATATGATTTTAAATTCAGGATGTAGTTTTTGCTTTCTAAGTATCCATTCATTGTGTTAAATCTTTAAACATGGTTCACACAGTAAAACTTCATTATAACATCCCCTGAAAACATTTCCATAAAAATAAAATAAAAATTTCAAAGTTCAAAGTCTTAACTGTAGGCACCCAAATATTTTCCATTTATTATGGTCCAAGCTTTTGTTCTTCAGGGAACACTGGAAAGATAGCTTTATTTAACACTTGGTTTGCAAAATGAGCACTACTAAAAATGGGTTGTTATTCTCATAAATATTCAGCTCCAAAATGTAATTACAAAGGTGAAGAGTATGCGAAAATATTGAGATAAATGCTGATATGATCAGATCATATAGGTCAGATATCATCTTTCAAAGAAGTCAGATGGTGTATGGAAATACTTTGTAAACTATTCTGTAAATATCAAGGAGTTTAATTACAGTTTTAATTTCTTTTTTTGTATCCTAAAACTTTAGATGGTCAGATTCTCCTGTGCATATATTACTTTATGATTTTCACTTACCAACAGTAAGAAGGTAGAAACAGTCATTAATAACCTATAGCCACTCTAAGGTATAAATTCATTTGGAACTTAAATATTCTAAGTTCTCATTAGGAGTGCGGCAAGATTCCAAGACAGAAATTCTTTTGAATGATCTATAAACCACTCACTCCCTAGTTAAGGCCCAAGCTGTGTAAAAAGCTCCAGGTCCACTTGAGCCTTGTGTGAACCCCATAAACGAAGTGAAGTCCTGTAAACCTTGTATGTACCCTGAAGAACCAAAATAACTAAACCCAGTGCAGCTAATTAAAAAGGTTTTCTAGCAGATGCTTTTTGTGTTCACAATTTAAAGTCAGAACCTGCATTTGGAAGTGAATTGCTTTATTTTGGAAGGTATGAACAATAAATACTAAGTATTGAATTATAGTTATTCTTTATGTGCATCTAACACATTCTGCTTAAGAAGAGGAATTGGAATCCTTTGGAAGTAGTAATATTCAGCAAGACATAAATATTGTGGTAGGAAAGGTTGTGGCTTTGCTTTAATAGTGGGTGTCCTGGCCAACATTATCTGGAAATAGTAATGCTATCTTATTTCATACTGAACTTTCTGCCATACTTGCTACATTATTATTTTGACCCTGTGAGTTGATGGAAACTAGGTACTGTTAGTCTATATAGGCCAAAAGAGAAACAAAGTTGCCAATCAGGTAAATCATCCGGCTTCAGATACAAATTTATTATCCTTTGGGAGTTACTAGTTTCCTCTTAGAATGTTGAAAGGGTAAAACTACAGGACTTTTCCGATTCTTCCCAACTAAAACTTTGGAAGAAAATGTCTTCATGTCATTGCTCATTATAGCCCTTTTGAATGTAAGTGACTAGTCCAATGAGTACAACACAATATGAATCGCAAGTCTGACTTCCATACTGATCACTGTAATGAGAAGTGGCAGAGGGCATAATGTCTTCATGAGGACCACCTCATCAATCCCTCAGCAGTTCTTCATGTGTAGGCATGGTATGCTTTTATAGCAGTCATTTTATTGTAAGACTAATCATTTTGTGTGATTTTTTTCATAGACTAGTATGTTAAATGATCAGGAATCCTGAAATCCCTCTTCTTGTAAATATTGGTAGTTAACTAAAATGAGAATTTTCAGTCTCTTATCCACTTTACTGTTTTGACACTTTGTGTTGCTCTGGCTACATTCTGTAAGGATTGATTGGTTCTTATATACTATCTGTCTGTTCATCCATCCGTGGGCACTGAGGAGACCCTGTCATCAAGATTACCAAAGTTTCAGGTCCACAATGAAAGAATGTCATTGCCATACCTAAATTCATCACTTAACATGACACTAAAATATCTCCAGGTGCCACATTCCTGAGCTGACACTGGTGAAATGTGCACTTCATCCACTTTCGTGACTTATGCCTGGATACTAGTTGACACTCTCAAGTAATGGGCTGTTACAATGTGTGCCTGCATCCTACTCAGTCTGAGTTCAGCAAACAGCATCTGTAGTGCACTTAGGACCCGAACCCTCACCTGAGGATCTGTCTGTTGGAGGTACAGCTTCCTACAGCTACTGTCTGAGTTCTTGTTAATGCCATACAGACTCCTGAAAGTTCGGATAGCACCCTGTCTGGCACAGTCCATGAGGGACAGAGTGTAACTGGTTTTGGTATCACCCTTAAGAAGTAAGAGAAGAAAGAAGCATCATGGGTGAGGGGCAGGAACAAAATGCCCTTGGGCTGGCACTGACATCTGGTCACGACTGCTGTGTCAAATCCTCTAGGCTGAGTTTGCTATGACCACTGAATTCCTTGAAGTCATTATTCCTTGAAGTTGGTTTAGCGTGCAAAGGGAGTTTCCATTTCACAGGTAGAGACTGTTCTGAAATGTTCTGATGTCCATTAAGTGAGAGAATGAGTAAGTACCCTCATGATTCCTTTATAGTTTTTTGGTCTTGAACTTTCTTATTTGAGGGAAAATGTTATCTGTCAACATTATTTCTGAACCTTCAATGAACTGTTTCGGGACTCTGAAGTTTTTCTTGGATGTATGCAATATGATGAGCAAACATTAGTCTATTCAGCCATAGTTACCAAGTCTCTGAAGTAGATATAGGCAATAAATAAATTAATTAAAGCCCTGACCTCACCGAATTCTCCTTCCAGCTTACTATAGTTGCTAGTTCATGGTGCAGGCAGAGGAGGTGAAGTAAAATGTTCCAAGTCTATGAGAACTATTGTGACCTGTACAGTAACGCAAGATAGTGCTTTGTACTAAAAGGCTTGGGTAAGATAAGTTCTAGAAACTTCATGCCCAGACTTCTTGATGCAACCCCCAACCTTGACTTAGCTAACAAACCCAAGTTAAATAAACCCAGTTGCTCTTCGGAGCCTTTGTTTCTCTAGCAGCACTGTCTTCCTCCAGCTCTGAGCTCGCTGCTGGCCTCAGTCCTACTGCTGTTGTGGCCAGGTCCCATAGGAGGACTCTGAGATCATTCATGAAGCTGACGTATGCATCTCTCTAAAACTAATCGGGAGGCTTTCTGGTGGACAAGATGGCCATACGACAGATCTAACTTAACCAAGTCTGTCTGCTCTAAATATTCAAAAATCATCTACGGTATTAAAAAAAAACTTTTATTTTAAAGCCCTTAATTATATAGATATTTGTGAGTGAGTTAACTAGTCTTCTGCTTTCCCACACCTTTGTATACACTCACTTCTGAATGCCCATGGAGGGGTCACTTTAAGCTCCAGCCTGACCTTCGTGATTTTACAAACAGAAAGGCAGACTCTCATGATCCCCGAAGTGACATATTATCAGAAGCCCATATCTACAATTTAGTTTAATTGATTCTCCTCTCACTCCGGAGTATTCAACCAATACAGGTATTTCTCCTTTTAATTATTTATTTGAGTAACATGAACAAAGCAGAGGTGTCTGGTGAGCCATGCAAATACCTTACAAGGGAGACATCAATGTATGTTACAACCCTAAAGAAATAAAATAGGCCCTTGCTTTACAATATTATTAATATCACTTATAAACTCAAAACACAATTTATAAAGGATGCTTAGTGCATATTTGTTGATGGGGGAAAATGTCCTCAAAAGTTAAATATATGTAATTAAGGGAAGAAAACTTAAAACCTAAGACTATGATAAAATAAGAAATAGAATGCTCTAATAATACATATATAATACACATAATAAGAAATTAGTTTCAAAAGGAGAATATCTCTAGAGACCTGAATGTTTACTAACCAAGTGCTATAGATGGGACAAGCAAAGAAATACTCTCAGGAAATGAACCCAGCCAATCCATTTATTAAGTTGTCCTTTGTGATTAGCATGGGCATTTGTTGTTGGACAGCAGAGTTGTGACTGGAGAGGTGGAAAGAGTAAATAAAGAAATAAATAGCATTAATTACCATGTCCTTTCGACAAGTTTGAACACACAAGATACACGAGTTAAATAGTGAGTTCAAGGACTAAAACGTGGTGGAGATTGGAGTCATCACGGATGGGTTCTCACCTCAAGAGGCAGAAACAATGCACAATTCTTTTTCTAGGAAAATATTTGTAGATTATGCTTGGTTAGTTCAAGAACACAGAAAACATGTGGAAGTTTTCAAACCTATTTTCCACAGTTCTTGTAAGAAGTGCTGAGTACAAGGTATGGTTCCTCTGTGCTGAAAATAATCATTTTAATTGGATTGCTTCTTTGGAAACAAGACAAAGAGTACATTGCTAAAAGCTTCTGCGCCATTTTCAATATTTGTAATAATGTAAGTGCTAGAACTGTGCCTCCATTTATATGCAAAGGCAGTAATGCCTTCTATGGGCATGGAGACCGGGGAAGACTCTCAGAAGAATGTCTGCTTAAATGCAAGCAGACAAAGTATTTTTAACTTCAGATTGGAGGATCTACTCTACCTTCCTTCACAGCTTTTTGACCACCCGAGTTCTGCTCTCAAGGTCAATTTATGTCTAGCCTTTTGTTTATCTAAAAGGGGGATGTGTCTACCAATGCCATGCCAGCTACAGATGATCTGGAGGGTAAAGGGCATGAACGTAAAGTTCTGTGTGATGGGCTGAAATGTTCACTTTTTATTAATTAAGGTTACAGACCAAAATCTACACTACAAGAAAGCCAGCAGCTGACTTGATGCATGTTAAAATGTACTTTAGACCCTGAAACACACTCTATATGTCTTTCTTCTAACGCAAGTTGGAGACTTGGGTTTTATAGTATGTCATTAAAAAATTACGAAGTATTTGTTAAATCTTAGCGTGAGAGTTATTCTTTGTAAAGAATTAGACTTACTATTAAAGACCTTATAAGATAACATCACTGGATTTAACTAACACAGTAGAAAATCAGCTTGGGCCCTCCCAACTTCAACTATATTGAATTTATTTCATTTGTGGTATTCCGTAAACCCTGGAGGTTTTTTCTTCTGTGTATGAGAACTCTGTGTGCACAAAGGAAGATGGAGCGCTTTCATTCCTTCATTTTCACTTTCGTTCATCCCTCTGTGCTTGCCTTTGTTTAAGTAAACTTTGGTGGGATGTCTTTCACACATCATCGCTCTTTGCTTCAAAGGCCTCTTTTAGTAACTTCTCCCTGGCTTGACGTTCTTTTGCATTGATTTAGCTAAAATGCATGTGTGTGAAAACCTACATGAACATGTTGTGTACAAATAAAACTTCACTAAAAAGGGAAAGTCTGGGACATCTAGTTTAAACACACACACACACACACACACACACACACACACACACACACACACACAGAGGGGCGGGAGGGAATCTCGCTGAAGTGGGGAGTCGAAAGTTTGGGAATTTCATACTTTAGTTCCATCAAAAATAAGGATGATAAATATTTATTTGTATTGATTTGGCAAAGTCTCTGGGAAAGCTGTGTGTGTAAAGTCAGTCAGCTCACAGTGTTGACCATAGCTGTTAGTTTCAGGCTGCCAGTAACATCAGGGTGTGACTGTCCTGCCGCCATCTTCATATTTGCAGTTATAGATTTTCGTTTAGTTGATAATAAATACTGATAATAAGCAAAGGGCTGAGAGTAAAGCTTTTTGGTGCTAAAATATTTATCATAAGTATGATGACATGAAAAATGATAGTTACAGTAGTCTTGGAAGACTAAAAACTATGACAGTATTATTTGCATGATGGATTTAATTCTAAAACTAGGTGGTAATAGAATGAGAATTAATTTTTCAATAAAATAATTCAAATGTAATTGAGAATAGAAGTAATTATATTCTGATAATTATAAAAATTAACAAAATATAAGCATATAATAAAATAGAAAATGCTATATCAAGAGCTTATCTGCCTAATTATTTTTCTTATTTTTAAAAACATATTGGGATCAACTGCACTATTAAGTATTCTATTCATGTGGATAGAAGTTTCAACTCAGTTGCTAAGTATGATTTCAATATGAAGTTCTTGTAATTTAAATTATTTCTTGTACTACTAGAAGTTGGAGGTATGTCAGAATGCCAGAAAAAAATAAATTTTTTTGGTCAACATTGAACCCCATGTCAAGCATCATGCATTCAACACCAATTCCTTCTCATCTTACCCACTCACGGAGTGTTAGGATGATATTTTCTTTGGATAGAGTCTTATAGTAGAAGCAGTATGAGCCATCTTGCAAGATTAACGAATACTTGCTAGATGCCAATAGAACTGCTGCTTTTATATGTTTGTGTGCTTAAAGTCAGTTGTCTCCTTCTCAGAACTAATGGCATTCAAGTTCAAAGTGGAGAAAAGTTCAGTTCATGTGAAATAAGCCAGTGTTCTTGGAAAGACAGTAAAGGTGAGTTATAAAGTTTCTGTCAGATCAAACGTGGGTCAGACAGCTATAAAAGACAGAGAAATTAATAAAAAAAAAATACAAGTGAGAAAAGCTTATTTTTAAAAATACTTTTAAATTTTACCTCTTAAATGAATGAAACTGGAAATGTTATATGGTTCACTATGGGCATGAGTTGTGTCGGAGAGATGCCATAGACCTACAACTAGCAAGTCTTCCTAAATTTGGGTTTTTTCACTGCATAAACAATTTGGCCATGAGCTGTCCATATGTGCAAAGCTAAAGTGTGTACAGGTTTCATCTTAAAAGAATTCATATTTATTCGGGGTTTTGATAAACAGGTGTCTGCTGCTTTCCACAGTACTGGCCAAAGCTTCCCCTCTACATCTTATACACATCCTTTTTAGAGTGCTAAGAGAGAATTTTGTTCCCTTCCTGCTGGGGGAGGAAAAAGAGAGCTGGCAGATGGAGTTCATATCTAAGGACATGAGATCTGTAAATGCCACGATCTGAAATTACCAACTGTGGTTGATTGTTGGTTAAATCTGATTTGGGGTTCCATAAAGTTCAGTCAAAAGAGGTTCCATGTGGTTTGTGTGAAGACATTTATTGCAAGCTCCATGGCACAATGTACAATGTGGATGCCTTACTGGAAGAGGGTGAATGCCCCCAAAGTTGGGTAGAATCGAGAAATTAAGAGTAGATGAGCAAGTTACAATTGCACAGGCAGTTACCATCAGTGAAGTCAGCCAGCATGTCATAGTGCTATAGATGATGGCTTGGATTCCAGGGTCAGAGAAGCAGCTGGGGAAAGTCAAGTCAGTGTCAGCTTCCAAATGAGACTGGAGATTGCCCCAAACATAGGTATAGGAGCTCACACTCAAAGTGGACCATAGCTGTTAGAGAACATGATACAAATTATTGAACCAAAACTAGAGCACACATCAGAGGCTAGGAGTGGCTTACTACTGATGTGATGGGGGCCTTGAGCTTCTCATGGCCCTCTTGACTGCTGAGGTCAACTGAGACAACAAATGGGAACTGTTACGAAACTAGCGGGCAAGCCAAGCAGTGGTGGCGAACGCCTTTAATCCCAGCGCTTGGGAGGCAGAACCAGGCAGATCTCTGTGAGTTCGAGGCCAGCCTGGGCTACAGAGTGAGTTCCAGGACAGGCAGAGCTACACAATGAAACTGTATGTCAAAAAAAGAAAGAAAAAAAGGAAGGGAGGGAGGGAGGGACGGACGGACGAAGGGATGGACGGAGAGAGGGAGGAAGAAAGGAAGGAGAGAGGGCAAGTGGCTTGGAGGGGATGGCAGGGAGCTTCATGAAGACTAAAACAGTTCAAATAGTAAGTAATAAAGTGGCTCAGTGTGTCTGCATGAAGACAAAATCTAGCAGCAAGATCTAAATGTTTACCTAAAGAAACACTGTTTTTAAAAGGCAAGTGTAAGGTGTGCCTGCTCCTGGTGCTGGGCTATCACACCCTAACAAAACAAGCCCTATAGTGCTGGTGGTTGTTTATACTGCTATCTACTGCTTCCCCTTACCAATGCTCCAATGATTGTTGGCTGACTTGGTCTGATTTGGTGGCGTTTGGTATTCTCATACATACTTCATTAAAGCAAAGATAGACGTTATTCTTCTTTTGAAAAAAAAAAAAATCTGCGTCGCTATTTTGTGAGTTTCAGATTCTCCTTTGCTGGATGGTTCATTTTGTCAGTGTTGCTAGTGACATTTTAGAGTGAGGCATCCTGGAAGGGTGAGTAAGCCTAAGCCGTTTGAATAAAACTTTAAACACAACCATACTTTGCACGGTTTATTGCATGTGTTCCCTCTTATGTCATTTGAGGCACTGGAAATGAGATCACAATTCCCAGAGTACTGGGACAGTTCACTGAAAGGTTAGCCCACCTAAGTTCATAGGAGTTTTCTTTGTGATAGAATTAGAGCTAATTTCCACTGTTGTTTTTGGAGAAAACTGTAGACTGTAATTATGTGTTGGCACTTTCTAAACAGCTCCCTGTATTGTCATATTATTTTAAATGAGCTCTGTTTTAAAATGACCTTTCATGTTTTGATTGCAATAATATAGCTTACACTGGTCTGTAGTTAGCAAAATACAAGGATCCAGTAAATGATAGAGTGTTGACACAACTCTAGTTAAACTTTTGTTAAACATCACTAGCACTTCCCTGGGTTTAAGGAGAGGCTGGGGGGTTGGGGGGAGTAGAAATTCCCTATTCTGCCACAATCCAGTAGTCCTGTTGGATGGAAACTGTTTTACATAAAGTAGCTAAGACCCTCAGGTAGCACAGATAAAAGTTATACAAATATGAAAGTACAGGGGGAGAATCTTGTGCAGTATTTGTATAGCAGATTCATCAGACTTTTCAAGTATAGACTTCAGAGTAAAAGTATCATCTCTCAGAGTAAAGGGTAGCAACAGAATCTTTATATTTGGGGAGATGCTGCCCAAAGGCAGAATCTGCATTGAGCCCTCCTGGACATACCTGTGCTCTGCTTCATTTCATTGCTATATTAGTAATAGAATTTTAGTGTTGATTTAAAAGACAGTCTGCCTTAAAACAGATTGAATAGTTTGCACACTGTGAATTGTAATTAAAGAGTAAGGGGTGCTTATTATGTCAACAACTGGCATGAGAAACCCGGAGCAGCAGGTGACCCCAGCCATGTGATGTTTGTGACAGCTACGACCCCTTTATACTGGCTTAGCAATCTGAAAGTCCAAATTGAAAGAAGCCCAGGGGCTGTGTATTTCATTGGATCCCAGGGGACATACAGGATACAGCTTCCTTCTGTTTTCCTGGGAGGTCGCCAGAAAGTTGGTAGAGCACTGTTTCTGTCAGAGACTGAAAGAGAAAAGAAAAGCGCACACAAAACACAACAAAACAAAACACCATACACACTACAAACCCATCCACCAATCACCCCCAGGACCATACATTTGACATTTCCCACAGTCTTTCCAAGACCACAGTGACTGCAGTGTCAGCACTGCGTTTCTGGCTTGGAACTGGGAAATGAGGCCTCTGTGTTCCAGCATTGAAACAATATTTCATCTCCAACAGCCAGCGATTCTTTTGGTATACAACCATGAGCGATGAATAAGTACACATATCAGATTTGCCTGAAATCTGTTTGTATGATGCACTACATTCTCCTGGCCTTCTAAAATGGGGTAGATATCCAAATTTAGAAAGACAAAACCACACTTGTAATAAAGGAAGCAGACCAAGGACACATGTCATATGTAGTAGCCCCAGTCTTCCTGTGATGAGCAAACCATTTGAAATATGGTCACATTAACAGTATCCCATGGTGGAAAACTCAGAACATTTAAGAGTTGAAATAGACATGAAAATAGACACCCCACCCTAACCCCAACTCAGGTGTGGGTTTAGGCTGAAGGGTTTGCTCTATACTCACTTAAGAACCTGATTGGGGTGAAGAAAAGACACCTCCCTTTCCTGGCACCTCATATAGGTTACTGGGCATCCATCCTGCTGTCATGGCATCTATGTAGCCAAAAATAAAAGCTGTGTCTCTTTTCTGGGTAACAGATATTTGGTAGGATGCTTTATATTTATTTAATTGTGCGTGTGGTATGCATGTGTGCATTCATATAGGGTGGGTACATGTGCCTGCATGTGGAAGCCAGAGATTGACATGAAGAATCTTCCTCAGTCATTTCCTGTTTAATTTATTAATTTTTAGTGCAGGGTCTCACACTAAACCTAGCTAGAGCTTGCTCCCAGGATCCCCTGTCTCCACCTTCCAAGTGCTAGGATTACAAGTGGGTCACTACACTGTCCCCTCATCACATGTGAGTGCCGAGGATCTGAATTTCTGGTATTATGCTATGTGGCAAGCATATTATCCACTAAGTCATCTCCTTGGCCTCAGGAGTGGTTTGTAAAAATATTTTTGAAATGTACTTAATGCATAAAACCACAAAAATTACCCACACCAATGCTTGAAAGACATGAGTACATTGTATAAAAGTCAAGTTAAACCTATCATCTCCTCAAACATGTATTATTTCTTTTGGTGAAAACTTACAAAAATTCTTTCTTCTTGCCCTCTGAAAAATGTAGTGTGCTGTTCTCCCTTGTCAGCAAAGTTCCCCAGCAGCACATAGAGCAGATTCTGTTGGTCTCACTGTCCTTTGGGACTGACCAGTGGTCCCACTTTCCCCATCCATCTTGCTGATGTTGATTTTGAATTTGGAGTTTCTCAAATCAGCTGATATGGCTAATTATCCTACCCTCAGGACATGGAACCAGGAGGAAGTGAGCTCCATAGAAAGCTAGCGTACCACTGATCCCTAAGTGCCATCCTGTTTAAAGCAGAAGGCAAGGATTCTCTCAACACAGAACTACCATTTTCCCTAAAGAGAGAAAGGCAGGTTGAAACAGTTGCAGTTTATGAGATGTGACTTCATATGCCTTGGTGCTAGCCTGCAGGACAGCTCCAGGACAGGGTGCCATCATTCTTCACACATGCCAAATCAACAGAAACCTCTCCATCTCAGAACTGCGTTCAAGTGTTAGAGTGGAAGGCAACTAGTTTTGCATGTGCATGTGTTCATGTGTGTGTGCATGAGTGTGCCAGAGTATGTGCATGTGCACGTGTGCTCTCTGTTTGTGTTCATGCATATGTGTGTGGGAGTGCATGTGCACGTGTGCTCTCTGTTTGTGTTCATGCATATGTGTGTGTGAGTGCATGTGCATTTGTATGCAGGTGCATGTGGAGGCCAGTGGTCCGTGTCACATGTCTTTCTGTAATTGTTTTCTTTTTCAGACATTTCCTAAGCCTGCAGCTCACTGAGTCTGCAAGACTCGCTGGCCAGTGAGCTCTAGGAAGTCACCTGTCTCTGCCTTGACAGTGCTAGGGTTACAGGCATGCACTGCCATATCTAGCTTTTTAGCTGGCTACCGGGGACCAGAACTCAGGTCCTCATGCTTGTGTGCTGAACATTTTGTTGTTGAAACATCTCCCCAGTCCTCAATTATTTTTATCTGTAGTCTATTCTAAATGTGTAAATAATTGCTTTTGATTTTTATTTTTCAAAATCAGTTTCTTTCCTTGGTCAGAGGGAAACCAAGTTTTTGAGCTAATTTTGCCTCAGTTACCCAGAAAAGATGACATACAAAAGTAACTTAGGGACTGAGACAGGAATCTGAAAATCAGTACATTGTAGACCAATGTCTGTAGGGAATGCATGCATGCCAGTGTTTACAGATCATGTCTGTTCACACTTATTTTTCTCAGTAAAGCTTTTTTCTCTGCCTCTCGTTGCATAACTCTAAATATTATTTCCTTAATCTTTATTTGTAATTAATTATCTTATATGTTTATTAACCTGTTTTGTAAGTGTTTGTTATTTTATCATCTTAAAAATCATATTACTTCATGAAAATCTAAATGCAGTCTGTTAACAAATAGCATTATATAAAGTGAAGATGTATAAAAATAGCCATTTTCAGAACTTTTAGTTAATTTTGAAAATGACATTTTTAACGTCTAGTCAGGTTTCCAAAAACAGAATTTACAAGTGTTTGAGATTGTGCCTACCTCAGACTAAGGACTAAAGCAGTTCAGCTGAGTGCCTAGGGCATGGCAAATGGGATCCACACCTACTTGTCACGAGCCTGGCTACATCTGCAGCACAATTCCCAGAGCCATGTTGTTATGTGGACAGGAGGAGGAAAGAGTGAAACAGACTTTTCACATGCTTTGGGCTCGTCTACAGGGACCTCAGCGTGCTGGTTTGTGTTGATGTTCTCAGCAGCCCGGTTGACATCTAGTCCACGCAGCGATGGGCACTTCTGCCTGGCTACTAGTATATCCTGGATCCCTGATCATGTACTCTGGCAGGTTCCTGTAGAGAGCTAAGAGAACAGAGAGTGAGCCGTGCTTGACCAAACTTCACTATTCTTCGGCTTCAGGAACAGAAAATGCTTTTGAAGACTCATATCCTAGAGATTTGCACAGAATTGTCTGAGTCAAATACTTCCCTTTTCAATTCTGTTTTTGTGGGGTCACGTTTGAAATACCACATTATCAAGTAGGATGATTGTGAATGTTCACTGATACAGTGCCCAGCTCTGGTAGAGGGGAAACTACTTTATTATATATAGCCATTTGAGGAATTTTAGTTTTACCAGGAAATGTAGCTTTTTTTTTCTAGCTGGAATTTGTTTCTCCTAGGAGACAGAAAAGCCTGTGAGCCATCTCAGGGTGGCTTCATCATCTTGCCCAGACTGGCCCCTCCCTTCTCGGTTCCTCAGTTCCAGCCCCTACCCCCACTCCCAGTTACTTGTACTGTGTGTGCAAGTGCTTGTGTGCGTGAGCAGGAGTCGGTGCCCTCTGGGGCTCGTACCTTGTTGAGAAGACAGATGGGAATTACAGGCAATGAGAAATGAAGCAGGAGCAGAGGTCCCCCTCAGTCAGCAAGGTACGGAGCCAGAGAAGGAGTGATTAATTCTGCCAAGAGTCTCCTCTTCTGAGCTGGATAATCCTTGCGATTCAGAACAGGTATCTGTGCTGTGTTAATGTGACTGTCAGGTACTAGGAAGGAATGGAACCGCTTTCTGTGCCCAAGACCGTGAAAGCAAACACTGACTTGTGCAAATCCACCAAGATCCTTTCAAATGCTTGACCGAAAGCTGTGGAGTAAAGTGGTAAAAGTTTTAACAAATGCATTTTAATGTCAAATCAGAGTTGGCAAACCCAATGGACAGTGTCCTTGAGATGAGTGATCATGTCACATACCATCGCTGTCCAGGAGATGACAGTCCCATGGCTATTTCTGCAATACCAGCGGGTCTCTCATTCCCCAAACTGAGGGGCTTTTGAGTTCACTAAGGAGTATCCTGTAGTGCAGTGCGTGGGGGTGGGGGGTGCATTTTAAATTCAGCTAAGCTGAACCTTCCGAAAACCAAATCAAGGAGATGGAAGAGGGGAGGTTTGGTTTCGAGCCAATAAACTTGTTCATTAAGGGCAGAGGGTTGATTTGAGCCTCACATGACTTTCTGAAAAAGGGATGCCCATTTTCATTTTTTTTCTTTAGAAAATATTTTCACCCATTTATTTTATTTCTCCGTGGAATGAGTGAAATGTGGTGAGCATCAGATCTGCGCACTTCCCACCTAAGTGGTTCAATTACCACTGCCGCCCCCAGAGCTGCCTCCTCCCCAATCCTACCCCCTCCCCTGATGCCGCCCCCTCTCCTGACCCTGCTCTCTCCCCTGACGCTGCACCCTTCGCTGATGCCACCCTACCCCATACTGCCTGCCCTTTCCCAGGTTGTTATCTGCCCGCTCTAGTTCTATGACTCTTTCCCTCTGGTGCTGTGCCCCCTCTCCTCCCTGGTGTCCCCACCATCATACCCCTTGGTTGCACCCTCCCTCCAGTTATAGCCCCCTTCTCCCCTGGTACTCCGAGTGGTCCCCTGTTGGAAGGAGGTGAACCAGTTCTTCCAAGCTGGGATTCTGGCCAAGAGCAGGGAGGCCTTTGTGGCACAGCCTATCTGTAGTGCTCACAATAGGCTTGTCACCCAGTAAGTGCTCATGAAGGCCCAGTTGGAGTGTTATGTCAATTATCTGAGTATATTCCAAGACATTTTCGTAGAGTTTTCATTTCCTTGATTATAAAATAGTGAATAACATTAGCTTTTATGATGTAAACAGCTTGCTTACCTGTTTACATCTTTAAAATACAGTAGAAAGCCTCTATCTGTCCAAAATGTTGGTAACAAGAGAAGATTTTGATACACAATAGAATTGCAGTTTTGTGTTTTTATTCACTGTGATTTTTTTAAATTTCTGTTATTATGTTTTTGCTTATTTATTATTGAAAATAGATTTTCTTTCATATTAATATATTCTGATTATGATTCACCTCCCCCAGCTCCGCCCAGATTCTTCCCACCTCCCCACGGAACAAAATCTGTACCCTTTCTTTCTCTTTCTCTCTCTTTAGAAAACAAATAGGAAACTAAATAATAATAATAATAAAAAAACATTTAGTGTGTTAGTGACACTTCAGTTATTTCAGGTTTGTCAGAGAGATATTGCATGCTCTATTTATTCTTTTGCAATCACTAGTTTCTTGGGACATAAAATTTGTAAGAAAGAAATTATTTGGACTCAAAGAATTTAAGAATTTTAAGGGAAACCTCAAGTTAATTTGTGGCGCTGCCTTCCAGTGAGGTTAACAAGCCCAGACTTCTCATGATGCACTCTGGAGTCCAGGTCTCCTGACTCTGAACCTGGTGTTCTTGGAGGAGTTGCTAAGCCAAATACCTCGGAGGTTTCCTGGAGGATGCTCTCACATTTGTGAGTAGCTCTGCTACATTATCAACAGGATAATGAAGTCCTCTGCTGGAAGAGCACTCGCTCGGAGGTTGACTTTACGTGGAATGTTACAGACCTTGTACCGCAAGGTGCAGCCAATAACAAGAGAAAAAGCGAGCTGGCTCTCTGCCTCCCATGCAAAGGTTATTTTTCTTATTACAACAAAACTAATTAGTGGGTTTTATAATGTAAGAAACCGTTGCTGTTAGTAAAGTTTCCTCAGCGCCAGGAAGCAGATGGCGGCGGTGAACAGTGTTTTTCTTCTGCCAGGCTTTGTATATGCTTCGAAACCTGCAAGAGATTTTGCTTTTCTGGATTCATATTTCTGATCTTTTTTATTTTAAAACAGAAATAGAAACTTATATTTAAACGTGCTTGCATCATGTGGTCTGTTTGACATATCGTAGTTGCTTGAAAATGTTGAATAACATTTGATATTCCTCATGAATTTCTTTTTAACCAGTGTTTTATGCCTCATCTCCTTGGGGAAGGCAAGACTTAGCCCTCGGAGCACCACAACAGGGAATTCTGGTTAGTGGGGAAAAGCAGCCCATGAGATCTTGTTGTTTTGTCCCCAATTTCTACATAAATACCAACTTTTCTCACAGAGGTTTCTTAGAGCTTGCCTCTCTTCATTATGGCATCAGTGTTTGCAGTGTGGATAACTTACTTCTGATTCTGCTAGTGAAACATTACTCTCTGTTAATTGAAAATTTTCTTTTTAAACTGTTCTGGGACACCTTAAGCATATCACTACACCATCAACACAGTGGTGGCATTAATAATAACACAGTGTGCGCTGCTTTTAAGAACAGTTGCAAGCCCAAATGCTTACGGTGATGTGGCGTGAAGTTGCTTTGTGTTGTGTAACAAGGGCTTGGCATTCTTTGACCGAGACTATAAGACCCTCACTTAAACAAGAAAGAGGGATCATTAAATGTATAAAACGAAAATATAAAAACCAATCTGATTTTAAATTATTTAAGTAAAAGTAAGAAAAAATTGTCCACAAAATACTGTTTTCACCCATTTTCTGATACTATAACAAAACACCAGAGGCTGGATAACTTATAAAAACAGATTTATGAGTTTGGAGGCTGAAAACCTAAACACGATGGCCCTACTCTAGCAAGGGTCTCATTGGCTTCCTCCCCTCCTGACATCCCAGCAGGTTTTGTCCAAGATGAAGATATCAAGTGGCAAGGCAGAAAGATGAGGGAGAAGTCAGACTTAACCATGGGCTCACAGGAACTGTGCTTGTCTCCCCATTATCTCAATGGTGTAACTACTGTCCACTAGGTCTCACCTTTCAGAGGTTCGAATGTCTCCCAACACTGCTGCGGTAGGGAGGAAGCTTCCAACAGACACATGAGTCCTTGGGGACATGCCATGTGGGAATCATAGCTGCTATTAACATAGGAAATCTCCTGTGGGACAATGTGCTGTTTTGAGAGGTGATGCCTGGTCAGTCAAAGGGAAGACAAGAAAGGCTTCCCGGCCTTCTGCCCATGATCCCCATGACAGACTCAGTTCACCATCACTAACCTGGTCACTCACAGATGGGATGGGGGCGCTGCGTCACCTTTGTTCCTGGATAAACAGATTTTCATTTCTAGCTCCTCCCGTGTTGGCTGAACTTAAACTTTCTATCTCCTTTAGGGCTGTTGTTTCTGTCACTTGGTCAACAGATGCCTGTGCTTTGTTCCTACAAAACAAACAGCAACAACAGCAAGAAAGAAAACCATTTACAATAGGCTTTTGTCTTATTTTTTCTAATCCCCAAATAATGCAAGACAGAACTGAAAAAGGATATGTCACCCACTGTCTTACTGTCCTGGTGCTGATGCTGCCAGAGTCAAGAATCACCAGGGGCTCCTGGGGGAAAGGTGCCTGCTGCTCAAGCCCCATGACCCGAGTTTGAGTCCAAGACCCATGAACTGGTGGAAGGAGGGAGCCAGTCAATGATTATTCTTTGGCCTTTATAAAGCACATTCTGTGGCACTCCCAAAACACACACATGCGCGCGCGCGCGCACACACACACACACACACACACACACACACACACACACACACTAAATTTTTTAAAAAGAGAGAAGTGCTCCCAGAGGGATGGTTCAGATGGCTCAGCACATGTGTGAGGATTAGAGTTCAGATCCCCAGCAGCTTTATAACTGCCTGGCACTCAGGAGGCAGAGACAGGGTATCCCAAAGCAAGCTGACAAGTTAGACTAGCTAAATATGTGAACTCTTGGTTCAGCCAGACACCTTGCATCAATAAGTAGTGATGGGGAAGACACTCCTATCAACCCCCAGCCTCTGCATGCCTGTACACAGGATTGGAGGCTGAAAATCTAAATACTGTAACCCCAGCTCTGACAAGGGTCTCCTTGGCTGCATCTCATCATGACATCACTAAAAAACATGTGTGTGTTATAGACATGAATAACAACACACACATGCATGTAACATTTTTTTTAATTAAAAAAAATTGATCATGGAGCTCAGTAGGTGTGGGAGGGGCTATGTGAAAATGGGGGTGGGATTGGCAGGTAGAACAGCCTGGCTTTGTTTCACACACCACCAATGGATGCAGCAGCCTCTCCTGGAGTGTTTTTGTTTTCCTGCACGTTCACTTTTACCACGAGTGAAATACACGAAAAACTAAAGACGAGAGATTTTTGTTGAATGCAAAATAAACAAATAAGCCCTTTCTGGTTTATAGAAATTTCTACCTCCCCCTCCTTACACTAGCAAATGTTAGAAAGTCTTCAAACTGAAAGAAACTTCATGAGGGTCATCAGACTTAGAGATCCAGTGGCCATTTCATAAGGAACGAGCTGAACGGGTGGGTTCCGATAGTCCCTCGGCTGCTGGGAATTAAAGAGATTCTCCCAGTCTAAGCTGCCCACAGTAAAGAAGCTCTTCCTCCAAGAATAGCTGATGGGATCCATGCTGACTTTTGAAGACTGAACTAGAATGTACACTATTTGATTTGATATGGAAATAATTAAGAAGAGACCACCTAGTAAACATAACTTCTCATTAAAATGAGTCTAGATGATAATGCTTTAAAATGCAGCTTTTAAAGACATAGATCCCAGGAAACTTCACGTGGAAAATCCTACACAAACTCTTAGCATGCGTTGTTTGGAAGACAATTTAAATTCAGGGTTTTACTGAGCAAGACACTCTTCCATTCTGAGTTGCTGGAAGGGGAATGCTTTTACTTCTACCTAGAGTAAGAGAGGAGAAACATGGAGACTGTCCTATAGTGATAACCTGCAGGATGGTTAGGATGAAATGGAGATGAAGGCTGTGTGCATGGCCCCTGTCATTAGTGGTGGAGTTTGGAAAGCCTTTCAGAATTTCAGAGCTAATTAGGTGAACTTGTGTTTTTGTTATCTAGGTTTGTTTTTCCTTGTTCTGTGGGGTGTTTGCAGTTTTCTACTTTTCACCAACTCACACATTTTTGAAATTCTATAATCTGGTGCAGCTTTGGTGCAAGATGAAAGTTCATGAAGGGCCACTGGCTAATCTTCTTAGGATGATGAGCTGCTCCTTGCTAGAAAGATACACAGAACTTGATGTCTTCCAAGTGTGGTTCAAACATCCAAAGCACTTGAGATTAACACCATGTGAAGAAACTTTAAAATATTGTACTGCAATTAATTTTAAATAACTTAGCACTGCATATATCAGGGGGTGGGGGAAACCCATGATAGACTCCAAATGGAGACTCCAAAAAGTGGAGTGATTCACTTAAATCATTTGCATCATTTATCATAAGGACATAGAAGCCCAAAATATGACTATTTTCACTTGAAGATGAGTGAAATTTGAAAGAATCACATTATACCTGGACTCTACTGTTTTAATACTGGGGAGTCTGCTGAAGAGACATTTTGGGTTAATCAAATGAATAGCTATATATTGAACATTTTGATTCAATATATTGAGTGGCCAGGGTTTGGCCAAGTTACTGAAGATAAACACTTGCAACTCTTAGTGAGCTATTTGTGGTCCTTGATAAAGTAAAGAAGAGATGGTCTTTGACTTGCACATGTGTTATTTCTAATTGTACTTACCGTGAGCAGCAGTGAGCAGGTACCTTGGAGCCCCTTTGTTGCGATGGGCCTCCCTGCCTTGACTGCAGCCACACTAGCAATACAGCTGCTAAGGATCTGCTTCAGGAATAGAAACTGAGAGCCGGGAAAACTTTCTGAGGGCAGGTGACCTCCCTTATGTTAGCTTTTCCAGCTTGAAAGGGGAGAATTTACATGTCTAAGGGGGAAATGGTTGATTTTTGGACCATAAAGTAGCCCTCTGAGTCCCAGTTGGCTGTCCTCAACACACAAAGCATGGGTCTTGCAGGAATGCAGTCCTCTCCACACCAAACAGTCTACCCCAAAGCATCTATGGCGTCAGCATCATCCAGGCTAGGCCCAGTTGTACTTCGTAGCCCAGAAAGCAATATTCTTTCACGTTCTAAATTCAGTTCTGTTTCAAGAGAGCATCAGTCCCTGTGCATTCTAGCATTGCGCTATCTGCCACAGAAAAGAAATCACATGGAAATTTTGCCAAAGTGATACACTTTGAAAATTGGTTCCATGCAGTGTACAGTTAGAGCCTGGTCACTCCCCATAACCAACAAGGCACAGTAAGTCCCACAATCCAACCTTCATGGTCTTCGGAGTCACCTGTTAGGATGAGTGAAGGGAGGCAAAGGGTTTCCCAACCCCCACACAACTAGAAGAGATGCCAGGAACGGGCTGTAACCCAAGTTTTCTTGCACAAAATCCTCTGCTAAATTTGCCATTTCTGTGAAAGGGAGGACCCAGGTCAGATTAATGAATAATTCTTCACTCTCTTCCACCCATGAAGTAGTCACTGCTATACACAGTCTCTTTTTAAAATTATTTTAGTAGTTTACATTTACAACCATGCCAATTTTTCAGCGATCACATAGCATTTCACCTGTAATACCACTTTGCATAACCCTCTCCCTGTTTCACTAGAAATGATTGCCTCGGCCATTACCTAATGGTCAGGATCCAGACTCCCGTAAATAAGATTACTAAGGTCATTCAGTTGCATGGAGTGCCACATCAGTAAAGAAATAAACACAACTGTAAAAGTGCACAGCTACTTCTCTGCCTTAAGCATCAGGAGACAGGATTCAACTGTGAAATGTTACAGAGTCTGTTTTGCTATAGTTGTCCTGACTGACCCAGAGCTTTGCGGGGGTTGATGCTTTACTTTTCCTCGTTGTTTATTCCATGCTATAGAAAGTGGAAGCTGTGTAGTAGGTGCTGAATTCACAGATGGGCGGTTGAAATGACCAGACCCAAAGACAAAAGAAATGGAGCCAGTGTTATTTCAGGAAAATGGTCCCTTCCCATTTCTCCTTCAACGAGGAACTGTGTGTGAGCATGGCTACCCTGCAGAGTCTTTGGCTTGCCTCAATCTCTGGTTCCATGTCTCAGCAGTATGGGAACTTCTACATCTAGGGAGATGGAACCTTTGTGATGTTTTTCCCCAACTGCAGACTCAGCAGCCTTCTCATTAAGTACCTGTGCTTTTCAGACAAATCACTGCTGCTCCCTTCTCACTCATAGCTTGTCGCAGACTTATTTTCTAATCTGGGTATGTCGGGGCCACAGTGACTTGAGATTAGGTGTCTCCTCCCTGCCTGCCATGCTTTCTGCTTGACTACGTTGGTGACTTCTCCGCACCCCTTCCTTCATTATTCCTCGTTAAGAGAGAAAATGTCCCAGTAACCCCTGCCATCTGGTCCCCTCCCCCAAATTCCTAGGAAGCCCTACCCTGGGGGCAGGACCCTCTTCTTCCTCAAGCCTTAACTGGACTTTTAGACAGTTGTCATTATCTTTGTCTAAAGGTCATAGCTAAATTGAATAAGAGGAAAGCTGTGTTTTCCTGCCGATGCACAAAGGCAGTATTGACTTCCCTAATCCAGTTTGCTGAGGGGTGAGAGAATTAAATTAGATATCTAAGCACAGAAATTGAGAGCCTTTGAAAACAAAGATAAGGAGACAGGACTGTATTTCCCCTCTTCCTGGGAGCTCTGTGCTCAAGAGTTTGCAGGTGTGTCATCTGATCCATGGCTTGCATCGATCAAAACTGTGCCAATGCATATTTAATCAGCGAGGGGACCTGGGTGCATTATAGCCATCATCCCTATATTGAATGGACTGTCAGACTTTTCTGAACGCTCCACCCCCAAGCTCCTCTCTGCCGCCCCTCCCCTCTCTGCTTTGGGAAGCCTCTGCATTTTCTGAGCGGCTAAAAAGTTTCTTTGTTTTTAGCTGCTGATGCATACATCGCCACTGAGGAGAATACAAACAAGTGGGGTCCTGGCGTATTTATTTTGTCTACCAGGACAAGCTACACCAATCAGTTCCTTCGCAGAGAGTTCTAAACCTTACAAAGCAGAGTGGAAAAAAAGAAAAAAAAAAAGCAAAGGAAGATACCTCTTCTTATAGACTGTTTTAAAAAGAATGGCCTTGTTAGAAGCAAAAGGAAAAAAAAGATTCCAATATAAGCCATAGGAGTACAGAAGGAATACTTTCTACTATTTTGTTTGAACAGCTCTCTGCTTTTGAAAATCACACTGGGTGTTGTTAGTTCCTCAGTTTGCTTTGGAGCTCGTTCACCCTCATGTCAGGAATCTGTCTCACCATCAGGGAATCCAGTGAATGTGGAACAGGTTCTCTGCTTTTGCTTTTTCAAAGATTGGCAAATAGTTGAAACTGTTGTTGTTTTGTTCTGTAAGTTTTCAAAGTTTTGTGGTGGCCTCCATTGGTAGGCCGTCTTACAATGAAGAGGTTTAGGATTTTGCCACTGATGGATTATCCCTTGAGATAATGGACACCATTGAAATCCAGACCTTACTATCTGTCAGACAGAATTAACACACCAGGTCTACTCAGAAGAAAAGGCAGCAGGGTGGGAATGTGTTCTTGAGCCCCTGAAAGTCAGTAGCATGGTCTAGCTCAGAGCTCTTGACTTTTGAGGTAGCTTCTTGCTGGTGAGGTAAGAACGATTCCCCTCCCTTGGTACCGTTTGCCGCGGAGGCTCATGGGGTGTCATTTGCAAGCATCTTGTTACACAGACTTCTCCAGCTATTACGGAGACTACTTCCAGGCTGAGACAGAGCGTTGCCTGATAACCAGACTTTACACTAGAGTCTGTCTGGGGTAAACAACAGCAAGGTGAGCCTGACACTTCCATCAGTGAAGATAATCCCCCCAGATGGGAGTTCGGAACACTTTGGTTAGAACCAGGTTTGTGATGCTGTTTTACCAGAATCACCTCATGGTTGGAGTTGACTTTTTCAGTGAAAAAGTTGCCTGGGTGAGAAGACCTGGATGGCAGAAACATGTTGCTACTTGTGATCTATAAATATATATATATATATATATATATATATATATATATATATATATATATTTATATTTATATTTATATTTATATTTATATTTATATTTATATTTATATTTATATAAAAGGTGTTTGTGTGCTGTATTACTTAATCCATGCAATAGTCCTGTTAAGTGATTAATAGTGTACCCATTTTATAGATGAAGAAATTGAGATACAGGAAATTAAATTATAGAGCTGAGAATTTTTTTAAAAGATACTCCCTTAAAATAAAAACATTTAACACTCTCTTCAATAGTGAAATACAAATGTAAGCACTTGTCCTCTCGTAAACTTGAATAGCATGCCCTCTGCAGAGAGTTCTTTAATCCTAAACTAAGTCACAAACACCACATGTATGAATAATAGCACATAAGGTTTTAACCTGGTTGTGCATTGCTCTCACTAGATGGATTTACTTTTAGGACTTAAATGTACATGGGAAACTTTCTGCTTTAGATAATGGAAATGATGGTTGTCTTTGTTTTCAAGTACATAGACAACTTTAGGAGCCTGCTATAGAATTAGTTACAGAGCGAGTTGATTATAATTCTGATTTGAGATAGTTCTTATGGTGACATTTTTTACATAGACTTCTGTTTACCTACGAGTAGGTAGGTGGTCAGGTTGACTCAGTAATGGGAATTCTAAATTAAATCATAGGTCAACATTGCATGTCCCTATGTTCCTCTCATGGGAAAAAATAGAATAAGTATTTTAGTGATTTTTAGGAATAAATCCTCATCAAAGGAAATGTGAGAAATTACTTCTATCTTTTCTGATCACTAGCTTCCTATCACTGGCTTCACTTACAACATCACAGGAAAAGATTCCTTGAAACCTGCCTGTTATGAAGACTGACACTTAGTGAGTCGTGTAGTTATTGCTTCTAGAGTGAATGAATGCATGGCTTTGAAAGCTAAGAAATGACTCACCCTAACTGTCGGTTCACAATAGTTACTCCGTTTAATTTGTTCTCAACTTGTTAAAACTGCATCATTCCACAGCCTCCTCAGGCACATAGAATTTATCACATTTGAGAGGAGGTGATGAGATAGTTACTCACTACTCACCCTAAACAGTCACATCATCATACACAATCCTGGCTAAACAGATGGGCTTCGAATACCAGCATTAATGCCTGAAGTCTAATTCCTGTAAAGTTACTATTTCACAAACTTCTTATTCAGAAAACTAGTATAAAAAGAAAAAGTTTTGAGGAAGGAAAAAAAAAAAAAAAAAACAACCAGATTACACAGCAGTCTTATGTAGTCTTTGAAAATGCCAGTCACGGGTGTGGCTCAAGAGTGGATCTCCAGAGCAGCTGGCAGCCCCGGGGTGGTCTGGTGGACCCCTTCCAAGTAGTTGCTGCACAAACACAGCCTTTGCTCTCCACCGAATACAACATGTGCAAACTAGCCAGGCCCTTCTGGAGCTGGCTCTACCCCACCTCACCTCCCCATTATGTAATCACTTCGGTTAGCACACAAACATAGTTCTAGCCCACTAGGAAAAATTACAGAGATCAAATTGTGTATCTTAATGTAAAGATAATACTTACTATTCAAAGAACCACGAAGCATTTCCATTCTAATACTTAAGAAAAGATATATGACATGATTTACCCTACCATTGATCTATTTTAAGAACTAGGTCATTGCATGTTAATTTTTCATTAGGTGAGTCACGGTTGTGTACATGAATTGACCTGAAATATCGGTTTGGTTATTTGTTGTGCAGAAAGGATTCTGTACATTCTCTAGGAGTGTTAGTCATGTTTTTGTATTTTCTGTAGTTTAGACTTAGTGATAATTTTACAAAATTGTTTCTTCTTCACCAGACTATGATGGATAACATTGTTTAGCTGATTGTGTGGCATTCTTCAATGCTTACCTCTAAGCCATGAGTATGCCTCTGCATGACCTGTGTAGTGGCACTTCACATTCTCACATAAGCTTTCACAAATATCTCTTCTTAGTTCATCCTTTAACACCTTGATCCTATAGAAAAACACAGACAGTATTTCTAAATGTAGTTTTACAAGAATTTCTTTAGTAGCAGCAAGAGACCAATAAGCAAATTGTGACTGCCGTAATCATTGCATCGTCTAGAGACTCTTACTGTAAATGTGTGACATCAGATCAATGCACAGTAATTCTTAACCTTGTGCTATCAGTCAGGGACAGAGTTTTTCCTATTCTAACTATGCAGATATAGAAGATAACATATTTAACCTGGCTCTTTGATAGAGTGCTTACCTTCTCAAACCATAAAGTCAGAAACTTACCTGAAGTTTTAAAGCTGTTATTGGCTACAGTTGTGGAAAGCTGCTGTTGATTACAGTCAGAGCAAACACTCACCTCCTTTCTCTCACCCTGGGATTCCCCCAAATCCTCACTTCTTTTCAGGACAGTATCCATTCTGATCTTTGAGTCTCTTTCAGTTAGGTGACAGAGAACTCTGACTCTTTGGGACAAAACTTTCACCTTCTTTCACTGAACTGGCTCATTTTTTTCCCCGTGTCTGGATGCCTTCTAAGTTTCTTCTTACTGTCTTTCAGTTCAGGAGATTAAGAACTAGACATCGAATTCTAGCAAAGGCTTTGCAGGCTCAGCTTTGGTCAAATCACTGTGAATGTTGATAGCCTGAAACTTAGACTGAAGTGTTTTTCTAAAGACCAGAATTTGTGCTTTCATGGTTTGTAGGCTTGTGTGAATGTTTCACTGGCTGAGTGGGAGCTCTGCTGTACATTTAGGTAGGGGAGGCATGGACACTGCCATGTGCCTGCTGTGTTCTATTCAGTTCTTGGTAGCCATCTTAAGCCCTGCAAGGCACTCTGTGGCCATTGGAGAAGACATGGCTTCCCTCCTCTTTGTCCTTCTGAGTATGTGAAATGTTCCTGCCAGTGGTCAGTTTAGCCTGTGTTCACTCAGGGCCTTCTGAGTGTTGGACAGTGTCCTCAGCTCAGCCTGTGCTAGCAGGTCACCAAGGTACTTGTCTACAGCCTATTTCCATTATGCAGTTTTCAGATAATCCCATGTCAAAGGGATATGCCTCACCTTCCCTTACCAGCCCCCAGCAAGTGGGATACACAGCAGAAACAAGAATTGGGAGTTTCGTGTCTTGAGTTTTACTGAGCTCTATGGCTGGGCCAGGCAGCCTGTCAGAGGGCTTAGAGAGAAGAGGAGAGGAAGTGATTCTGCAGGAACCTGAATCACCACTACACGGCTTCCATCAGCTGTACCAAGAGAGAGGTGTGCACGGTGAAAGATGGATCAGAGGGGAAGGGATTAATTCTAGGTCAAGGACAGGGAAGGTTGGCAATATGCCATCTTTGCAAGAAGCTTAATTAATATAAAATATAGGGACGTGACACTTATATTTTCCCTCATCACTTTTGCCACATCCACGTGTTTCATCATTCTTTGCATTCTACTAAAGGAGTGCATCTTGAAAGGGAACAGACTTAAGGTTGTAGGGATCGAATATGTCTATAAGTTAGAAATTCAGGACAAGGTTCTGTCCTTCTTGTACAAGTTCTAGAAGCAGAGACCAATATGTCGACATGAGGATTTGTTTTATCCTTTCTCTAGTGATTATATTGACAATGGACTATCTTTGAGTACTGCAGCAATATAGCTGTAGACGCCAAGCTTTCGATAGCAAACCCTGTCTATTTTAGTCTTAAATGTGTGGTCATAAATTGTTTTAAACCAAAGGAAATATCACTTTTCAAGGTTAGATTGATGTTTGAGGTTTATTAAGCAAACAGCAAACAAATGCCTAGCTATGGAGGAGAAATGGATGACTCTTACTTTCCCACCACAGCATTCCATCTGCATCATCTAGATACACTTTAAGTAGTATTCTTTGTAAAATTTAAGTAATATTCATTGTAAAATACAGATATGTTGGCCCTTAAACTGGGAACCATTGAAGAATGTCACCGGTGCATGGTGATTTGGGAAGCTTCCTACGTAAGAGAGCTATCCCATTTTGTGCAAGTCAATTTGTTTTGGGGGGTTCTAATTATTTCGGGTAGTCAGAATCAAACAACCACACAATAATTGACCCAAACAGAAGGACATGAAGTCTTCTTCCAGTTCTCTAAAAAGCGTATAAAAGAGAAAAGTAAAATAAGTATTAATTTTGATAGTATTTCAGTGCAAATGCTTAAGAAGACTTTGACTCGCATCGGTTGTGTGCAGATAGAAATTAATTTGTAATTCTGGTCATCTGGTTGGCTCCGTACTTAACAGCATCCGTGACCTTTTCCATTCAAGAAAGGGGCTGTGTTTCCTCCTGGTGCAACAGCACCAGGATGGGTAGAGAATAATTATAAAAGATTTAGGGCACTCGGGGTTTCATGTGGAGCCTTGGCTTTGCTTGAGCCTTCCTGGGATGGAATATTTTAGCCTGACGGCCTTGGGTGGTAACATTCTCCTGGTTTTGAATAAAACTGAGAATTCATGCTCAGATCCCAGTTTGGCTAGATGCCTCTTCCAGTGTTTGTGTCTCAGTGTTCAGGGCAGTGTGGGACCCGTGTAGACTGAGCCTGAGCTTTTCTGTGCCACTCAGTTCTTTGACGCTCCTCTGCTTACTTTTCTGTGGCTGGGAATTTTAAACTACCTTGGAACATTGCTTGTGTTTACTGTTTCTCTAAAGGTAGGGTGAGGGGACAAATGTTTAAAACAAAAAGTGAACATAAAGATATTTACTATAAGGTTAAAAAATGCTTGGGGCTCATTATCCCTATTTTCTTTAATGTAAATGAATAGATAGTTTAATCCCGTTGTCTTTTGTATATCTAAATTAATTGACAGAAAAGATGTTTTCCACTGGTTTATGGAGAAGCACTAGCTAGAAAGATGTCACACTTACAAGTACAATTTTAGCAAAGCTATCAAGAAGAGAATTATATATTTGTATGGTTTTAAAGAAAATGTGTTTGGTACAATTGTATCTGTTTGTTTTCTGTGTGATCAAAAGATTTCTCTAAAATAAATTGAGATATTTTGCTTTAATTTTATGTAATTAATGGTTTAAGTTTTTTCTAGAGTAAAAATAACAATGGTACGACTCTTTTTAAACACACTTAAATAGTTTTGGAATGTTTAACTTTTAATTTCTAATGAAAAAATTATAGGATTTTAGAAAAGAAATTTCTTAGAAAAGAAATATAGTAATTGGCTATATTTTAGATTGTCTATTATTATACTAGTTTTGGCCATTAGAATTTCAAATCCATTACAATTTCTGGTTTTGTCTCTTGTAACAAATGGCAAATAGCAATTGTTACGATACGATAAATTTTTTAAATTAACCTTTTTAACACTTCTGTTCTTTTAATTTTTGACCCAACAGAATTTTTTTGTGGTATTTACCAAGTTAATATTGCCTGAAAATTCTAAAGTAGACAAAGCCCTTCTAGTACTCTCTTATGATCGAGATTCTTATTGTCTGAAAGTGGGGAGTCTTTTAGCATTGCAGCTTAGCATTTGTAGGTGAACGGTCCCTGGGAGTTCCACACCTCTGTGCAGGCTCTCCAGAAAAGAGAAGGCATGCCAAAGCCAGGTCCCAATGTCATGACACTTTCAGTTCGGTCACGGTCACATGCTGTGACTCTTGATTATGGACTGGCTTCTTGCTGAAACCAGTCGGATTAAGGATAACGGATTGCAAACCTGTGACATCAAGGTAAAGTTAGGATCCACCCTTTCCACAGATATAGAGGCTTTAATATTTTTATTTCAACTAATTATTTAATTATTTGTGTCTGTTGGCCTAAATGTCTGAAAATGGTTTATTCTTTTTGAGATGTGTACATCAGTTTTCCTCTTTTCTCCAAAACATATAACTACACTTACTTCTAATTCTGTGAAATTCTTTTGAAAGTTCATTTTATCTCCTTCTGAAAGTAAGTGTTGTTTTAAGCTATCCTACTTAGATATTAACTTAATAGAAATATTTTTTAAGTTCAAAAAAAATTTTTTAAAGAAATCAATCAAATTCTTTAAAGGTTTACCAGATTCTGCTTTTACTAACAAACCCTTTTGGGGTTCCCAGATGTCTATATCAACAGGAAAACCTTTGTCCTGTGGGGAAGCTTTAGCCTCAGAAAGCCATGTCTGGATACTGGTTACTTCTAGTACATGCACTAGAACATGAGAACTTTGGAATTGAGGGTCATGAAGCTGCAGTCCGTACTGCTATCTGGGTGTTCCTA
This sequence comes from Onychomys torridus, assembly GCF_903995425.1. Lineage (NCBI taxonomy): Eukaryota > Metazoa > Chordata > Mammalia > Rodentia > Cricetidae > Onychomys > Onychomys torridus. The sequence goes on from NC_050444.1 coordinate 114,553,959, forward strand.
CACCAGCTTCAAAATAAGCCCTTTATTGTGATCAGAATCAAGCTTCAGACATGTGTAATGGAGGATGAAGCCATTATCAGCTGTCAGGACGTCAGTCATGAGGAAGTGAGTTTGGAACCACCTTTCCATTGAGAATGGCCCTCCAGAGCCTCAGTGACTGATGTAGCACAGAGGAAACCACAGGAGGTATAAACAAAACTGGGCATCTGTGCTCCAGGCTCATGCACCCGCCCTCCCACATTCCTTTCCCATCTTTTCATTCATCCTGTCATTTTTCTGACGTTCTCATTCTTGCTTTAGAGGCTGAACCTTTTGAGAAAGTCTGGCACCTCTGATCCACTTTCTCTCACAGTTCCTGTAATGTTGGCTGTATTTTTTTATGTTTTTCAGATTCAAGTCAATCTGAAAGTCCCAGCCAGCCAAGTGACGCTGACATTAAGGACCAGCCAGAAAATGGTAAGTTTAGCATGGGACTCTGGATGCTGTACCAGAGTCCACAGGAGCCAGCAGCCAAGGCTGCCCTTTGAGCACTCTCAGCAAGAACTCTGAGGATTCAAAGAGGAAACTCAAGAGGCATCCTAGCAGCCTTAGCCCCCACCCCAATCCTGCTCCACAAGGGTCCTCACTAGGACATTTAATTCTCTAGATATGTGAGAAGAGGCCCAGATTCACCAAAGCACATTCTTGGACAGTGTGAAAGAAGGACCATGAACTTCTGGTGTCATTTTAGAAGAGTTTTCTTCAAAGTGGGAAATGTCCAAAGATGTTCATTAAGATCATGGGAGAACAAGCAGTCTTCAGGATAATTTAGATCTTATCCCTTTGCAAATGGCCTTCAGAACGCACCGCATCTTTGAAAGATTTTTCCCTTTCAGTTGTCTGAAATAAAATAGCAAGAGAGCATGAAATGCCTCAGTTGTGTAAACAGAGCAGTCTTCTCACCCGCTGTCCTTCTTCTCTCTTTTCCTGCTTGCAGTACTGGGGATTGAACCCAGAGCCCCTGCGTGCTAGGCAGCTCCTCTACCACTGAGCCACATCTCAGATTCTATGTGAAGTTACTGTTACCTTTCCCAGATGGAAAACACACTTTACATATAATAATAGCTTGTGGAATGTTCGAAATTTGTGATCCACACGGCAAGAATGAGAAACAGTCATAGACTGGAATATTAGACTGAACGAGACTTCTCATTTAATAAACCTGGAGACGTAACCTAGCAGTCTCTATCATAGGTGAATACATAGATGTCTTTTAAAATTCTCAAGTATAAGACCAACCTCTGTAATATTAAAACAGTCACTTATCCTCTCAGGGTATTCATTTATTTATCTAAAATAAGATACTGTTACCCTAGTGGAAATTAAGTAAGGTAATAACACTTAACATGCTAAGCACAGTCTTTTTCAGTGATGCCATATTAAATAAATAAAAATGCTAATAATGGGTCAGGACTTTTCTTCCATTTTCCTTGCCCTATATATAATTCTGCCGTTCTTCATTTTTCATCTCCTGCTTCATGAATGAGAATTCCCCTCCACTTCTTCCTTCTCTCCCTCTGTTCTTCATTTTTCCCATTTTGATCTCCAGTTGATTATCTGGAAAGGAGAGGTAAACTGAACTAGTTTTGGTATTGTGTGCTGGAGGGCTCACCTTACCACATTAGAAATCCTGTCACTAGTTGTTCAGAACACTTTCTATTTTGTTAACCCTGGAAACTCTCTGTTACAGTTCTCCACTGTGACATTAAATGTGAACCAATGATCCTTATTCTCATTCTGGTATTTGGTGAAATTCTCTGCATCAAAGTTTCTTCGATGAAGAGGTAGTTAAGAAAAAACAGGGTAGCCTCTGAAGAGTAGTTTCTTAGTGTCAAGCAGCTGTGTCTTGCCTTTTGTTGGCAATCTATACAGCAGTATTTATAGACTTGTTTCTTTATTTTGGGCCTGGCTGGTGATGCCTTTAATGTCCCATTTTTCATAAAATATATTTGTACTCATTGGCCTGAAGATGTGTCCAGAGATACTTTATTTTTATCTTAAAAACTGGTAAGCTATAGGGTATGTAGCTCACATATTTAGGTCTGGATACCCCTCCAGCAGGTCTGCGATTCATCTGTCTTCATAAAATGGCCAGCAAGCTGTTCACATGCAAATATAAACCAAGTGAGTGGGGAGAGGCCTGGCGTACCTCTCTGGAGCTGCCTGCAATACCGATATTGTGCATTTCCTGGCCAAAAATCATCCCATGACGCAGCCCACTGTTTCGGCCAAAGGCATGGTGATACAAGCCAAGTTCACTTTTAACCGGGCTAACTTGGTGCTACCTCAAGGATTCGTGAGTGTGAGTTCAAAGAAAAGAAGTTCTTATATCTAAGAGATAAAGTAACAAATTCCCACATTTCCAGCTCCAGTGTATTTTTGTTAAAGAAGAAGCCATTGTGTCTTAGACCTCTCTACTGGAAAAGGTCAGCACACCCCTTTCCTCCATTTGCCCTTTGTCAGCCTCAGATGACGTTACTGGAAGAAAAATATCGTATTTTCTTCGTTAAAGACACAGAATCATAAAGGGAATAAATGAAGTCTTTAGGGCACTAGGTAGCCTGTTCTCTGTGTTGCCTTGATTGACATATGTCCTTCTTCATTACCCCAACCTATGAGTGTGAACATGAGTTTCTGAAGGGTATCTGGTTTCCTTTTGAAAGGTGAAACTCTCCTAGGTTTATCAGTTAAGCTCTATGAAATTTTGGAATCTTGCTGTGTGATGGCGTGACAAAATCTGTTCTTCAAATGAAGTGGGAACACATTGTTCTTTCCATAGAAGTATACAATCACACACACAAGGGAAAACAATCTTTTTCCCATCGCTCTTGAGAAAGGTAATGGGAAGCAAATGGTATTTGCTGTGTAAACTATGGAGAGTGAACAGACAAATGGTAACATGCCGCTTCATCTACTGCCGTCAACGAGGCCATGCAACTCTACCTAAAGTGGATGCAGCTGCCTTTACCCTCTGCATCCAGGCTGCCGTGTTCTGTAGAATTTTGCTTTCTTTACTCCTGTTTTCTTAGGACTCAACTGTGAGAAAACACAAATGTTTGTCCAATTAGAGCTATAGATGGAAAATTTTAAGGAATTCTGTGGAGCCCAGAAATAAAATACCAACATTTCTGAAACTCAAAATTGATATAATCTAATGGTCAAAACTGCCTCTGGAGCCAGACAGACCTGTATTCAAATTAAATAGTAGCTGGGTGAGTAAATGAGCTTCTTCCATAAACTTAATTTTCTTATAAGCATACTAGAAATACTAAAAGAAACCTACTACATGAGTATTGAAATGAGAGCATGGATAGGAATAGGATCATGCCTCATTCATAGGAAGAGTCCAAAGGTTCCTCAGGTAAGGCTTGCCATAAACATCAGACACGGTTCAAGGTTCCCAAGCTGGAGTCCCGAGGCCAAAGGGATGTGGTCAGAAATAAACCAGAACTACAGGGCCATCCACTTTAGATGGCCTCTAAGACGTCTGGCAGTAAGTTCCTTCTTAAGTCCCAGAGCATACATCTACTATACTGTTTAGCTCTGTCCTCGTTCTGTTGGTCTCCAGTGGGCTTAAGGATTAGCGAATGGAAGAGGTAATTCAGAGTTGCTGGGACCTCAGGGTGAGTGCATTCCAGAAGGAGGTATCCTCAAAAGAAGGGACTCTGCCTAGGTTTCTTTAATATCAGCTAAGTTTTTTTTTTTCCTCCTGGGGCATAAAACAAGTAGAAGCTATAAAATGGTGTAAATTGTATTGGGAGTATAGCTCAGTGGTGGATCACTTGTCTAGTGTGGGTGAGTCCCCATCATCAATCCCCAGGACCATAATAAAAAGAATAAAGAAAAGAAAGCTAAAGAAGCAAACCAAAATAAAAATAACATCCCTCCCCACAAAAAATAAATAAATAAAATAAAATAAAATAAAAACAAACCATGCCTGTAAACTGATTAAGGTAGAATTCACGACAGATTCATTTTAAAAAGATCTTGCACAGAACCTAACTCTTCACCTTGAACATACAGGATAAGAGTATTTGTTTGCTTAAGAAATAAAATCAGTATGTTTATAAAGATGTTGCCATTACATTTTATATGGGTATATACTATACACACACACACACACACACACACACACACACACACACACACACATATATATATATATATATATATAGTGTATTTCCTCACTGTTTAGTTACCATCAAGAGTTTTTAGGGAGGAGGAGCTTCTCTGGAGAAGTTGACCATCTAATTTGTATGTGGGGAAAGACACATAGGCAGAAATATCTAGATCTAACCAGTTGTTTCCAAACCAAAGCAAGAGTGAGGAGATCAAGCTTCGCTGCCCCAAAGCATGTGTGGTTGGCATTGGGTATGTTTGATTACTGGAGGGAAGGCAGTGTAGATGAAGCGAGCCGCTCTGATGCACCAAGTCCATCACTTACGGGGGGGCAAAGCTTATGAGATGGCATTTCTGCTTAATCAAGGCCCCATTCAGTTGGGCCAGAGAGAATGAGAGTGAAGTCAGCACAGGCAGTCCTGAGACACGTTCCCCACGGGGTCTCACCAATATCAATGAAAGCACTCAGGAGTCAAAATGGGAGGAACAAAATTCCATTGCCAGAAAGAGAAGGATTATGTCAGTCTCATTCCCCTTACCTCAGTGATATCAATTTTTTTTCACATTTTGATGAGATTCCATGTTAGTATTGAGGTCACTGTCTTTGGGTTTAGTGGCGCTTGTTCCTGTCCAGCAGCTACACCATGTTGCCACATCAGCCCTCAGATGGGCCTGTGCAAGTAGGGGAAAGCCATTAATCATGACACTTGCCCCAGATTTTGAAGTTATGCAACTCTACCTGCCAACTGCAATATTGACTCTGGCTGGTTTTATTTGTTTGTGTTTTGACTCCAGCTTTTATGTTGACTAATTTTATTTATTCCAGTCCCATCTTGAATTGTTAAACTCAGTATCACTGTTAAATGTTACTAAATGAACAACGAATCGACCGATCTTTATCATAACTGTTACTATTTTATTAGTTATTATTTTCACTCATTTCTGTGTTTATTTTGAAAATTTTAATGTTTTCCAAATGAGTTGTAAGGATACTGACTTTCTAGCCTAAGATTTATATGTAGGATGCACTTTGTAAGTCGGGGGTGAGATAAGAAAACTATAAATTTCTATTTCTCTTTTGGATAAACATTTTTTTAAAATCTGGTAAATGTTCTTTTAAAAAGTCATCTTAATATTTTCTTTTCTCTATTTCTTCCACAAATATAATAGAACTGTTACGATATTAAATCACAATGTTAATAACATTGAAAAGTCAATTAATTATTTCAAACTGAATAAATTGTGACTGCTAGGTGGACTTCTTACATTAGAGGCTGGTTTTGGTAAATGTGCCATTTTTAGGTCATTTCAAGAACTATGAAAGCAACACACCCTTCCAGCTTGCATTTCACTGGCAAAGCAGGAGCAGTCTGGCACCATTGACTTGTAAGGACAGTCTATCGATATTTCGTAATTTGCATGACTTTCTTTGACAATTACCTAGCAACAATTATTCTCTGCAGTGTTCTTCAGAGAACTCAGCAGGGACAAACAAGTAGAGTGACCACCAAAATAGGGGCAATAATAGTAATGATCAACATTCTAAAATATATAAAGGCCCCAACTCGGGAAGACATTACAGTCTAAATGCCTCCTGGTTTTCAGCTCTATGTGATTAAGTTCTGACTGATGAATTTTCAACAATGCAATGGAGCCAGTCTCTCTTCTTTAAGAGACCAGGAAACTAAACTATGGCTTGGTCTGAAGTCAGAGTTTGAAACTTCATGAATCTGAATTCTTATGTAACTTCAGCACTTGTGACCCATTGTTGTCTTCTTAGACATTCCTGTAGACTTCTGGGTCTTGTCTTGGGAAAGATGGGTGAGGCAATAGAATGGCTGAGCTCACACAGCATCCAGTGTAGAAAGTGGAGGAAGGAGTCACTCTGAAGAAGTAGCTGTACCCTCACACACTGTGAACAGTTTATTGTCCACACACGGAACAACTAGATGTGTGGGCGCTAGCTCAGTTTGTTGATAGCCAAAAATCCTATGATTTTCAGATTCTGAAATGGATGAGCAGGTGATCTGTTTTAGATATCCCCCTCCCCCATCTCTAACTTCTTACATAATTACAATTATTTAATTACAAAGGGAAGAAGAGAAAACGGGTTTTCTTTTTGTGTCTCCAGTTCATTTGTTCCCATGTCTCATGAGGGACTCGGGAGTGTCCTTTTAGTATAACATTCAAAATAGGAGAGTGTTTCTAATTTGTATGGGGTTGTGCAGATATACTTACTCACAGATCTGGGTTCTAGCACTTGAATTAAGGCGGGGGAGTCATCATCAACTCAGTGCTGTAGGAAGTTCACCTGCTGCTTGGCTGCAGCTCTATCTGCAATTGGTGTTCCCTGTGAGCTGAGCCTGGAGCTAGCATGCCAGGACCCTTTGATGGAGATGCCATTAAAAGGACCATTTCTGATGGCCACTTTTCCATAATTCCCCATCAATCAAATATCAGCTTGGTGAAGTATCAAGGGGCCGAGGGGAGTCAGGAATTGTGTATGAGCCTTTCCTGACACAGACAGATCATTTCTCATATGTCATTTGAATGAGAATTTGTTGTTGTGAAGCACGCAATGTTATTTTTTGGAAGGAATAATCAGTTTATGGATAATATTAATAAATGCAATGTGATATAAATAATGGATTTGGGGATTTGGAGGTCACTAATCCAGATTGATTAGTTGCCTGCCAGAAAAATCCATCGAAGCCACAAGGATTTGGGCACCTTTTCTCACTCTATCTCCCTCATTCTTCTTCTCTTCTTTGGGTTTTACTCAGGTCCAAGAATCTCTGTTTCCCTGGCATGCATTTATTGTTAAATCTACTGAGATGACTCCAGCAAGGTGGGAGGAGGAGGAGCGTTTCCTGCAGAGTACCGTGCTCCATCTTGGTTGATAATTTTTGTACTTGGTTGACTTGAACCCAGAGGGAGCCAAGGAGTCTCATATGCCTCATCCACAGGCATCATATGGCAGATATCCAAGAAGAGAAGTCTAAATAACACTGTGGCGAGTCCAAGCTAGAGAGGAATAGCCCCCAACGATCTTTCCACACAGGAGGCATTAGATTTCTGTAGGTATTTACAACCAGAGAGCAAGCAGGTACTTGTGTGCTCAGAGACGAACAAGGAGAAACTTTGGAACAGGGCACGTTAGCAAAGGAGAGCTGTCAGGGAAAGCCAGACACAATCATCTGTGAAGAGAATATCAAGCCAAGCGACTTGAAGGCTCATTCTTCAGTTCTCAGAAGCCACTCAAGGGAGAGTCTTCTTCTGAGCACATTCAGACGATGTACTTAGGAGTGTTGAGCCAACCCAGACATGGTTCTGGCATCCTGTTCTTGAGGACTTGACAACCTAGAAAGGGGAGCAAAAGGGAAGATTCATTCACTCTCGCATCAGATAATTGTCATGCACATTCTGAGGCAGGGATGATTTTCGCAGTGCACAGCTCAAAGCAAAGTCCAGTGCTTACCTTCTTGGCCAAGAAGACTAACGATAAACTGACTAATAGACATGTAATGTGACAAGTCATGTTAAATGCTATGAAGAGAAGTGAATGTGTTACTATTATAAAAGGTTCACAGGAAGGTCCATTCTGAGATGTTGCCTTTTGAACTAAAACCCAAAGACTAAATAGTAAAATTTGCTATTATTAGTTCTTCCATTGTAGTAGAATGGAACAGTAAGAAAGCTGGCTCTAGGGTATGTAGCACATGGGATATACTTATACATAAAGTCTTCATTATTTAAGCCAAATTCTGTACTTTACCTGGTAACTAGTCTGTATTCTCCACACACTCTGTAGAAGTTGCAGAGGTAGCCATGATAGTGGTGTGTGGGAAGGTTTGATTAGTCTATGATGCCTTCACCCATCACCAAGGGTCAAACCGCTGGAATTTAACCCACTAAAAAGGAAACCCGAGGAGACTGCTTCCAAGTTCTCGTGACTGTTGGTACCCTGCCCAGTAGTTGTTTTGGAACAATGAGCCAGTTGTCAAGTGCTGTCAATAGGTGCAGTAGAGATAGTTGAGAGTCACTCAACCTATGAAAGTAAGTGTAGAAGTTTAATCAGTGGGATATCAATTGAATACACCACTGGGGCCTTATGTGAGTCACTGTTGAAAGACAAAGCAAAAAAAGTGTGTTTTTTCATAACATCTGGCTATTGGCAGACTCTCTTCCTCATAAAAGATGATGAGTATAGAAAAACTGTCAAATCCTACAGCCCTGGAAAATTCCACTTTCCGAAGTAGAGTCAAGAAAGGCATTTCAGGTAAACTGGAAGGTAGAGAATTCCATCTTTGCAATAGGGAAAGCTAAGTCTGAGTGTTTTGTTCAGAGTGTTAGTTTTTTAGGACTAGTTTGCTTAGATGAATAAATAAGCTAGTCTGAAGATGTTAGACTAACATGAAGTTGACCCTTTTAACATTAAAAATGAGTAATGGTCACAGACTTAAGGGAAACAGTATTGGGAAATAGGATTAAATTCTTTGGGGATCTAGGGGCAAATAATGCAAAAATAATCATTTTTGCTTTTATGATCATAGCTTACATTCCTTAAGGGCTTTTTGTGTACCAGGGTGTTCATCCAAGTTCTCTAAGAATAATAGGCCCTGATGGGATTCAGTCTGAAAGACATCATGGAGCAGAAGAGAGAGCCTTCAAATTGTAATATAGTCCCATTGCCTAGGATGAGGAGGGATGGTCTACATGTAGGGATTTATGTAGGAAGAGTCCCACATAGCAGGGAGTTTCTAAGAAACTTTTGTCCAGGACAGTGAGAGTCCTTGAGCCAAAGTCACCAGTTGACTTCTTGTGTCCCTGATGCAGGAATGGGCCTGCTTCAGTGTCTTCTCCCCTCAGTCATTGGCTGGGAGCAGCCTAGAGGAAGTGCAGCCTCCAGATGTCCTGGGAGTCCTGAGGAGCAGCAGCCTGGTTGTCAGGCACTGATGATGGTCTTTGTAGCAATGCCCACTTTAGAAAAAGTTCCAATAGTTCTACACGTGCAAGCTTATTTAATCCTATTTCTACAAGTGGGTGCTGTTAGTGTGTTCATTTTACAGATGAGGACACAGAATTTAAATTATTTGCCCATAGTCAAATATTCAAAAATCATTCCAACTCCCTCCAGCTGCAGTCCAATTGTTCAGCCATTACACATGCTGTTGTGGAAAGAAGGAATTTCAAATTTGGTTTTATAATGTATTGATTTGTAATGTGGGGTAAGTAATTTAAACTCTTAGGAGAGTTTGGTTGTCTGTGTCAGAATTTCCCCAAGATATTTATTTTGTTGGTGGTGGTGGTTCTAACAGTGTCAGTGCCTTTTGCTTCCTGTTTGTTTCCTGGGTTGGGTAGTCATCTCCTCCTCTCCTCCCTCCTCTTCTCCCTTCCCCTCCCCTCTCACCTCATCTCCCTGGCTATCTGATGCAGTTTTATTCCGGCAGCCACAGGCTTCACTATAACCTTAAACTGAGAGGTCAGCTTCTGTGAGTGTTGCATGTATGAATGTTTGCATACATGCATTGGTGTTGACGGTGCCAGTACTTGCAACTGTTCCCAATAGACATCCAGCAAATGGAGTCCTCTTGCCACCTTATTGCCTCAGGGGCATGAAGAAGCGTCTCTTAGTGGACATCTTGATTTCATTTTTGGCAAATCATATTTTATGGAAAAAATATATTCTTATATTTTAGGAACATTCTTCAAGTTTTTTTGGAGGAAGTCAAATATTATGAATGTATGTTTCATTGGTGGATATATTTAAGCAGTGAACTAACTTTTCATTTGGCTTTCTTGCCAGAGTTGGATAGTATTTAAAATGGGGTTTGTTTTAAATGTTTAAGCCAGGTGCTGTTATGTTTGTGGATGGCACAGAACAATTAAAGTTGCCCTTAAATTTGAAAATGCTTTAGTTGCAAAACATGGAAGAATTTAGTTTCATTGAAAATATAAAATGTTTATTTCCAGTCCATTTTGTTGAGCAGTACAATAAGAATTTTCACCTTACCCCTTTTATTTCAGATTTGTGAATTATTTAAAAGAATTGGTTAATTCTCCATTTCCAGTGAGCAAGACAAAGTTCATTAGGATATCTGACTCCTGGCAATTCCCACATTCGCAGATCATGTTAATTCCATGGAGAGGTTTATCTTCTTTTGAAATTGCAAATGTTGTCTAAATTGAAAGCTCTTCAATTGAATGCCTTGTTATAGCTTTGGACCCTAAGTAAGATCCTAACAACAGAAGAGGAGATTGATACATTGCCCATTATGAAATAGCTGCACAGAGGAGCATGTATTCATTCGTTCAGCTGCAGTATTTGCAGAGTGACGTTGTGGGAGTTTTCCCAGCAAACCTTAGTCGGACCAATAGTTAATAACTGGTAGCCCTTGAAGTAAGGCAATGGGAAAAATAATCAAAGAAATGATGCCCAAACATGCACACACCCAGGAAGAGCTGCATGAAATGTGGGTTTTTTGCTTGTAATTGTATTCCTGTGAACTCACTGGGTCTCTATTCAGAAATTATAGTCTGAATTTATTCACAAAAGTAAAGGAAAGATGAATTTTCAGTAAAGAGAGACAATAAATGAAATGTTTTCAGAAATAGTCCACCAGAGAAATTAACGTAAGATGTCTCTGATTGTGAAAGGCAGACCGGTTCTGCACAGCCTTCAGCAGGTGCCAGGAAGATCCAGGGAAGGTGGGATATGTGCAGACTGCCCATTCTCTATACTGTGTCTGTTACTTATCCTTTTAAAATATGTGTTGTGTTCGGTTCCATCAGAGCAGACTTGAAGGAGGACCGTGTGCAAGCCAGGGAGCACTTCTCTGTGTAAAGGACCTGAGCATTTAAAGTAAAAGCAAGGCTTGGAACCTGATCATCTGCCACATCAAATGTCAGAACTCAGCTCTCGTTCCATGTGGGCTTTCTCTGTACATCACCAGGGCAAGCAAGAATATTGACCATAGTCAGGCAATGCTAGGCAGTACATTATAATAAACACTATAATTTTTGAGTATTATAAACTGTTTTTAGTACCCTGTCTGATTTTGCCATAACAGTTCTAGAGATAGTGAGAAAAACAGGGTGGCTGAGGAACATGTCCACAGTTAGTAGCCAGTGAGAGTCTGTTGCTGTCTCCCTCCAGAGAGCTTTGAGACTAAGATGGAAGATAGTAAGGTACTTTGGAAGTTCTTGAAAGGCTTATACTTAGCAGTGATAATACTATCAAAATAGGGAATTCATCCTCCTTCCAGTTGTCATTAATCATATCTACTTACTAATCTATTGCTCATCTGAGTGCCAAGCAATAGGGATATACATAGAAATGAAATTCATACCCAATCAAGTACATAGGTGAGCAAAACAGAGAAATGCGATTGTGCTCTCCTGAGTGTGTTTGGATAGTGTTTGGTGTGTATGGTGAAGGCTGATACACATGTTTGAGGCTATGCAGGAGGCGACAATGGTAGAGCACAATTATGCACAGAACGGGTGAGATCTTTGGTCTCAATTCTGCAATGTGCACATTCACTCAATGTTACTTTGGGCTTTTTAACCCATCAGGAATATCTCTAAATCTCCCTCCCATCCATAGAGGAACTCTGGAGTCTACCTAGAGTTCTGCATTTTGCTGAGGAAACATTCTCTCTCAGTTGCTGCTCCTGCTAAGACCATTCATCTTATAAAGCTCTCTTGTCATATGATTCTGTCTTCCATGCTCTGTGTCCCAGATGTTTGAGCCCCTTTTCTGTCTCTACTATATATCTATGGAAATTATACTAACTTTGGTGGGTGTAGGGTAACAAGGTTGATGTGGGAGCACTTGGGTAATACCTCAGAAGACACAAGCAAGTTCTCATGGATTGTAAACAATGCTGTTCTTAAAAGCACTGGCCTCTGCTGTGTGTCCCATTGGCTCTCCTCTCTCTTCCTGTCTTCTCTCAGCTTCTCTTGCTTTCTCTTCTGTTCCAAATGCAGAGGAGTTTCAACCTTGTACTCTGTTGAATTTTTCAGTTAATAATCTTGGCGATCTCCCGTTTTAATTGTGGTGGAAATACACCATCAAGGTATTTTCCTAATTGGTAGATCTGGCACCCTTGGTAAGATACTAAGCCAGACTTCTATCCTCTGGATGTGGAAGAGGGAACACTCAAGGGTCTCCATAAGCAAAAAGAGTATGCAGAGGAGAGGCCCTGGGTGCAACAAATGCAGCACAGGTATAGTGGTTTCTAGTCACTTCATATCTAGTGCCAGGCTGGCCAGTCATCCCACCTATTTCCCTGGGATAAAGCATGCTGACTGCCTTGCTGACAGCCAGAAAGCATCTATGAATGAGAGATGGAGATGAAATTAAAATGTGACTTCTTTGGCATCCACCTTTCGAACCCAGGCCTTCCCCACTTTACTCTAATTCAATTTAGTAGATGTTGGAAGGAAACTAATACAGTTAAAAAGAACTCCATGTAATCTCACTAACATTCTTAGAACATCATGCTCAAGGTTTTCTGGTCAAGGGTATTTGCATTTATAGGATAGTTAGAGCCAGGGTACTCTTCATGTGAAAAGTCCTTGCTTTGAGAATGACATTTCAAAGCTGTCAAAATCTGATGTCCTCAAAGCTCAAATCAAATGGCCTTTTACTCTGTAAATATTGAAGAGAAGACTGCATGCTTCACAGTGAATTCATGAGCCTGCTGAGTTGGGCTCCAAAAAGAACATTTGTTGAGTTAGTTATAATAAAATTCAAGCCTGAGAAACATAATGGGAAAGTACTAAAAGTGGTCACATTCCCTGTGTTCCCCTGGCCATCATGATTTTGGCATTGCTTGCTGATAGGGTCTCCTTTGGAGTGAAGCTCATCATGTGCACCTTTTGTCACGTGACTGTTCTCGTCTCCAATTTCTTGCTGTTTACAGGGAACTATAAAAATCTTCACACTAAATCTTCAGATATCACATCTACTCATCCAGCCAATATTTATTTATTAAACATCTGCTGTCTTCCAGAAACCGTTCCAGGCCTTAGTCACAGGACTGTGGGAGCTGAGAGTGGATATGCCTCGAAATGGCACTGATCAGCAGGATGATGGAGACTTTATGATGTTCAGCTTTATCTGGCAATTCTATCTGCCACACAAATTCTCTGTTTTTCTTAGAGTTATCAGCATCTCCCGAAAGAATGAATGGACATCGAAAAGTTACCTCAAATACAATTGAAATCACTCTCTTTCTTCTCCAAAAAGTTAACTTGAAAATAATTTGTTTAGAATTTTGAGTCATTTTGCAGTTTTAATATTGTGTTTGTTAAAATTGTGATTATTGAAATAACTGCAATGGGAGATATCCATGGGTTATAAACCCCACAAAAGTGAGGGCTTTGCCTTTCTTTGCTCTCCATTATCTCCTGAGTGTAATGCCCAGTCTACCACTGAGTATGAGTTCAATACGTTTCTGCTATAAACATAGAACCAAACAAAGCTTCTGTGTCCTTGTAGCCTGGTACAGGAGCAGTTCCTAGAGGTCTGCTGTTGGTGTTATTACTGATGACAGCCAGGTAGAGTGTGTGTTCCTGGAATCCAGTCACTCTGGAGGCTGAGGGAACAGAATACATTTGAGGCTGCTCTGAATCTTCAGCTACATGCTGAGACCTTGTCAAACAAACAAACAGAAACAATAGAGATTAAAAGCACATGGATGATGTCCGTACTCAGTGGGCTTCTGTGGAGTGCATGTGCTTCCCAGACCTCTTTGCAGCCCTGTATCTAGGACTTAGATGGTTGGCCAAACAGCATATGTTTTTGTTTGCTGCATTGTGGCAGGGATGTGTCTGAAGCCCTATAACAATGTTGGCTGCCAGTCAAGGAGGAAAGGGTTGCCTTGGCCTAGCCTGACAAGACTTCAGGCTTCTTATTTGAGAATCTTCACCATCCCCACACTTCTTGTCTGGCCACAAGGAGCAGCTTTCCTCAGAGTAGTGCCCTGACAGAAGAAAAATGTGTACGATGCTGAGCTGGGTAGCACTGGTCCAAGCATAGGAGAAAGAAATTGTTATGTGGCAAAGAGGACTAACCCAGAAGGGTACTTGTTCCCAGAGGGTTAAGCAATGCAAAAGGAGATGCCTTAAATAGGACAGCACTGGGCCAGAGGCAGGCCACATCCATCTTGTATCATTTCAGCATCTGCATGGGAATTGTGTCTCTCTGTTACTCTTCTTCATGACTTTCCGAGGTACAGAACATGGGTAATTTGAAGATATGGTGAGTCGGATATGTTTCCTATTGGAAGAGAATGTGGAAGGAGTTACACCCTCCTCCAACATGAGCTTTGCCAGAATCCAGGCTGTGAAATGCCCTAGGAGCACCTACATGTGATCTTGTTCCTTTCCTTAACTGACGTGGGGAAGGGACTGGTCTCTTTCTGCCTCAGCTTTGTCCTCTGAAGAAATGTGCACTGATCACTCTTACTCTTCTCTGTTCGTAAGGACTCTATGAATTATGAATACCATATATGAAATACATGATGACGCATAAACCAGTCAAGCCATATATAAATCTGGCTCCTAAAATAATTCCTAGAAACCAGTTCTTTTGTTTCCGTGTCTCTTCCAAAAAATATTAGGAGTCTACAGATACTTTTTTTTTTAACACAATTGTTGTTTTTAGGTTGAGCACAGTTACAGAGGTCTTACCTGTAGGGCTGCTCCTCTCTCATGGGGAATACCGTGTACCATTTGGCGCACAGTTTCCCCTCCAGGCCTGCAGAATCCTAATCCAGAGCCCTAGGGAAACAACAAGCATCACTCTTGTGTTCACCATGGCACCATGAACTTATCTGATATTCTAAAATTTCCAAAGATAAATTTTGAAATGCAAACACCCCAAATCACCTCAAATAACCAAAAGAAATGCACAAATGCAGCCATAATATCTAAGGATGTCAGTTTGTTCAGAACACATCAGAATATGTTTGTTTGTCAGAATGTGGCTTCAAACTGGCTTGAGTTAATTTATTCTCAAACTCCCTGGAACGCTCAGATTTTTTAAATTCTTAATTGAATGAGTATATTTGCACCAGGATTGTTTGGATCCACTTTCAAATAGCTTGTGTTTGGCTTTTCTTTGTAGGGAGAATAACCAGGTCAGGGAGAAAACAGGCTTGACTTGTGTACCCCTGGTGTTTGTGTGGCCCCCCACTCTGCTAGATGTGGCCGGTCCCCCAAACGCAGTTACTTCCAGCAGCTCGTGCCTGCATTGGGTGATGTTAAAAGGCTCCATCAGTATCTGCCTTCTCAATGCGCTGGAATGAAAGAATCTACGAAGAATAGAATTCAGGGCCCTGACAAGCTATTGCTCAGATTTTAAAAGAATGTTTGAGTCGCAATTCTCAGATCTGGTTTTGAGCTTCCCTTCCTGATCATTACACTCCATTCCTTCACATACCTGTGCCTTCATCACATCCCCTGCTCCCGCACATCTGTACTTTCAGGATATCAGTGCTTACTTTCAAAAAGGAAAAAACGAGCCCAGTGTGGTGGCCCATGCCTATCTATAATCCTAGCAGAGCATCTGAGGCTGAAATAGGACCACTGCACATTTGGGGGCATTCTGGACTTCATAGTGAGTTCTAGGCTCCCTGTCTCAAAACAATAATAATAATAAATAGCAAATTTCATAGAAAATATATGCTGGAAGGGCTACAACTTGTTTTCCTGTCCATACATTTTGTTGATTGTACTGAGTTCTTTCACTTCACATTAAATGTTTTCAGGTGTGTTCACAGAAGGACTCACAAGAGTGGATATGCCAAGCAGTGTTCTTTCTCTGTGGTATCTTCTGAGGACACTCCCTAGTCATCTTACACGATGACGCAAGTTGGTAGAAAAGCCTTCCTTGGTTAAATGGTTCATTTATTTCATTGGCCTGATGAAAGCTATGTGAACCACAATGAATCACAACAATTATCAATTTAATTCTTTCTTTTTACCCCATATTCATTTAAAAGGTTTGCTTTATAAATATAGAGCCCATAGATAAAAGGTTTCTCTAAAAATCACTCTCTTTTCAAGATGTTTTCATTAGTTGGTATTCGTTTAAGTGGGTTCTACTCTGCATACCATTAAAGATGCGTGTAAATGTTTTTATTGGTTTCTTCCCTGTCTTCCACTTTTATATTTCCTCTGTAAGAGGCAATGCCATTAACCTTAGCAGTGCTGAGTGTGATTGTCTTTCGATCAGCCCCATCATTGCAAACCACTGATCCATAGCTTACATTACTTAAACCACTGGTTCCTAAACAGAAAAATAGCTCCATTACCTACAAGGAATGGAGATAGGCTGACTGGAAAATCCTTTCAAAAAGAAGACTGATAACGATGCTCACTAGCTCCTTTGGGAACAGCCCTTTCTTGGATATAAATGTTGCAGTAGTAGTACCTGGGTTTCTTCTTTTAACTCTACATGAAACTTTTATTAAAGATATATAAGTGGGTGCCACTGAGCCATTTTGGATGTAGATGTAGTCTTTAAGAGACATACTTTTCTTACAGGCAGTGGGCAGGTATGTAACTGGTAATAATGCAGGAAGCATCTGCTAATTCAAGGGACACAGATGAGGCGCTCTGAGGATGTAGAGGATAGAATGCTTCAATTCAGACTTCAGTGACAAGGAATAGAAAGTGAGATTTTAATGACCTAGAAGGACACAGAAGAGCCAAGAGAAAGAAACATGTTTCACATCAATAAAATAGCACTACCGAGGAACCTCTTGGTCTGGAAGTTCATAGTGATCTGGAAAACCAGAAATGAGACCTGCACAAAGGAGAACAAGCCCACGTTAGGAAGGCATGGTATCCACAGGACAAGGCTCACACTTGGGTCTTGTCTCTGAGTGTCTGCTCGCAGCACAACCAGATTCACAGGTGCATGGACTCAGTTTTAGCCTCATCTTATCATTCAGTCAGGACATTGGTAGAAAGGGCCTTGAAACAGGATTATGAAAGCCGGTCTTGATGTCTGGGTCAGCCACAACTACCGACGATACTGGGGAGTACCTTCTCCTTTCTAATCCTTGGTGACTCTTCCATAAATTGTAGCTTGAAAACAGTACCTACCACGTAGCTGTCAAGCATTTTAAATTCAATAATGAAAAAAAGCTAGTGCTTAAAAAAATAAAATAAATACAAAACAAAAAGCCAAAGCAGCGGGGGCTCTGGAGATGGCTCAGTCAGTAAAGGATTTGCCACATAAACATGAGGAACTCAGTTCAAATCCCAGTCTCACACCTAAAAGCCAGGTTCAGTGGTGTATATCTGTGACTCCAGTGCTTTGGAAGCACTGTGGGTCTCTGGGAGCTTACTGATCAGCAGATCTAACCAAATTAGTGAGCTCCAGATACAGTGAGAGAATCTGTCTCAAAAAATAAGGTGTATGGCCATTCATGTGAACCTGCATGCACATGTATACCACACATATACACATACACACACGCACACAAGAAGAAAAAAAAAAAACAGTGGACCCATCTCAGAACCATCTGAGATAAATTTGTATTATTTTAATTATTGACATACAGGCCCTTTCTGCCATCCCTTGAAAACGTGAGTTCAATCCATGGAGCCCACAAGATGGAAGGAGAGAACCTATTCCCCTAAGTTATCCTGTGGACCTCCACAGGTGTACCATAGCATGCACCCCTGCACTGCCCTGACACATGTATATGACTATGTATATATACTTACTCCCCTGTTAATGTAATAGTAAAGTAGCATTATTATGCCATCCTCTTATTAAGATGACAGAGCACTTCTGCACTGCTTGGCATTTGCTCACAGGCCTCCAGTAAATTTGGAGAGGCTCACAGGGGATGGTCCTTTCTGAGTTCAGGCAGATGCTGAAGCGTCTCGCTTCTGATAGACTCTGACACTGTAACTGTAGACTGTAAAGATTCCTCGAGTCACTGTCAACATTCACTGCCGTGACAGTGTCTCTACTCTTGATCTTTGCATTGATTCATGTTTTTACCTTCCTTCCACATCTTTTGAACTTTCCTTTGAAGTTTGTGAAGACTCACGTGTCTGAAAACTTAGTCTATCTTCAGATATGAGACGAGAATGTTAACTAGTGTTTGCCAGAAAACCTACCTCTTTAACTTTTTTTTAAAATTTAATCTCAGTGCCTCAAAAAGAAAAGCTTTCACTTAAAGCCCAGCGTTTCAGAAAAGCATTTTTTTCATGGGAATTCTTAATGGGGAAGACTGTAGATAATGAATTTAAGGAAAGTATCTGGCAGCACAGGCTTATGCGAGTTTGAAGTGCTTGGTGAAATCTCAGACGGTCCAAGTGAAAAATTACTCAGCCTGCTTCCTCAAGATAGACTTGTTTGTACAGTGACTGGAAGTTTAGATGGGTGGAACAGGAGAGAGATACACACGCTGTTCTTATGAGCTCTGTTTATAACCTCTCAGTTTGGAACACAAGCTAGTTAACATCTTCATTTGTGCTTCCTGGGTCATTAGTGAATAGTACAGTTCTGTGGAACTCAGAAAGGTGAGGCCTCCCCTAAGAAACTCACCTATTGGGCTTTAACTCCTGGTTCCTAGGAAGAGCAGCCTTAAAGGGTATACTCAGTCCCATACTCTGAAAATCAAAGCTTTCAAATGTCCTAAGATTTATCATGTAGCTCCTTACTGCACAGGGTCTCTGGGGCCACAAAACCCTCCGGTCCATGAATACACTAAGTCCTCCCAAGAAGCACATAAACTAAGAATAACAATTTGCAAATTGCAAGGAATCAGGGATATAGCTGGTATATATAGTGGTAGAGCTCTTAGTTAAACATTTTAGGTCCTGGGTTCAATTTCTAGCAGTACACACCACACACACACACACACACACACACACACACACACACACACACATACACACATACACACACACACATCACGTTTATTTCCACAGTTGTTAAATTGCTTACTGGTGACATACAATTCATCTTTATGACCATATTTTATATAGTAAGCCCAGTAGCAATAATAAATATTATAGGGTACCTTACAGAAGTTCTTTCAAGTATAACAACTTGATATTCAAATACATCTATACCTGCTTCACTTATGTGTAAGAATTAGTCATATTTAATTTTAAAAATTGACATCAGTCTGAAAACTTTAAGAATACGGCCATTTACATATTAGATTCCAAGAATTCTAAATATTCATTGATTAATCAAAAATAATAGAAAGTGCCATTAAACATGACCATTTCTGAATATAAACCATCAGAGAGTCATTGAACTCATTAAACTAATTCTCTTTATTGTAGAGTCTATGAAGAATAATTCATTATAACCAATTTTATTTCTGTTGATATAACAGTGCTTTCTCATGCAGATATGCTACTAAAAGTTATAATTTTTCTAATCACCAACCTTACATATACACAAACAAGACAGAGAAACATACAATGTGTATATGTAAACATGAACAATGTACATATTCTAAATATATGTATATGCTTAAATCACTTTGTGAAGATTGGTGGCTTACACAAATATGTACAGCAAAATGGGCAAACAAATGAAACATGAGAATTGACGAATAAATTAATTTAAGTAGACAGGTAAAATCAGAGGAAAGCTTTGAACAAAAACTCTGCCATGTAATACATGATTAATTACATTAAGCTTTAAGTTTGGTTCTGAATTTCCTGGCAGCCAAAGGAAAAAGAGAAACATACATGATTAATTATGTGCTTCTATTACCCGTGAGAAAATAAACACCAGTACATTGGGGACAGAAGCTTTCATTGGCACTCTGTTCCAATATGAATTTCTCATGGGATTCTGGCATGAGGACACTGTGGACCACAGGAGCAGCTCGTGTTTTTGAAATAGATGTAGGAGACTGGATCAGGGCCCACAAAGTGGGCACTGAGAAACCAATGTAATCAACTCAGGATCCATAATCCTGGGTGAGCCTTGAAAGTATGTTGCTTCTAATCCATCAGGAAATTTACAAAATCTAGCAAAGGTAGGAAGATCTCATGGGGGTCATTGTCTTCAGAGATTCTAAATATGTCTTACAGCTAGATCTTAATTAAAGTCAACATCTGCTTTTTTTAAGAGGTGCTACTCATCTACCCAAAACAGCTGCACCCTCCAGATTTAAAGACACTTCCCTGGGTGTGACAGGCATTTGTCCTGTGCCTACCTGCAGCACATTGCAGAAACCCCTCTGGTATCTTCCCAGTGGCTTGAGGACTCCTTGACTAGAGGATGATGCCTGCTGTTTATAGGAAGATGAGGTTTAGAAGGCAGAGCTGAGAGAGAGAGAGAGAGAGAGAGAGAGAGAGAGAAAATGTGTTTTAATCCCCCATCCCAAAATAGCTAGTATCAGAGTCTTGTCTGAGGGCAAGTATTTTTGTTTGTTTATTTGGTTGGTTTGGTTTTGGTAAGCTCTGGCCGTCCTGGGACTCCCTCTGTAGACCAGACTGGCCTCAAACTCACAGAGATCTTCCTGCCTCTGACTCCTGAGTGCTGGGATTCAAGGCATGTGCCATGACTGAGCTTAGGGTTCTTGAAGGAGAGCAGAAGACTAGCCACTCTCCTCCCCAGGTACTTGCAGAGGAAGCACCTGCCTACGAAGGTGCTTGCCGGCTCTCGGCCACTCTTGACCTTTCCTTTGAATCTCCTTGTTAGCATTCTTCTGAGGAAGGAGTTTTTTCTCAACGTATGGCACAACTTGGATGTGCTACAGCTGCTTAGAACTAAAATGGTTCTAGATGGAGGAGGAAGTACTAGGTGGGAAAGCGTGAGTTCTGTCTATTGCAATCTCCCTGTGCAGTGAGTAGAGGTTTTCATTTGCCCTCATTCACTTATAGCAGAGAAGTGTGGTCTGGCACCTGAATCCTCACCCAGTCCCATGTGCTCTCGATAAATACCCTAAGGGAGGAAAAACCTTCACTCATAGCAGAAGCCATATGGAACGTAATAATGTCAACAAATTGGTAAGCTATTTCTTGTGTTACACTGTTAAGCTCAGCAGTATGAAGAGCATTTTGTTCTCCAAATGCTTAATTTATAGCTACAGCTATTGCTTTAGTGTACAACCTCAGATTTGTTTCATCAGAGAGAGCAATTGGGAGGCTCCAGGACAGTGACTAAGTGGGAAATTGAAGCAATGATGAGTGAAAGTGTAGTTTCTCAGAATCTCGTTTTTTATGGAAACCCCCTTAGACTAATGGCAGAAAGGAAAACATGTGGTGTGCCTTGGGTAAATCAGACCTAACAGGATGTTTGCGTTTTTGTGTTTAGTCTTCACCCATAGTAACAATTATAATGAATACATCAAAAATAAAACATGCAGCCCTTGTGACCTATCTTGTAATCAGCACAAGTGGGTTTAAGGCAGGGGACCCCAGCTGCATATTACCTTTATTAGCTGTTCCCAAACATTTTATTGCATTATTGTGGGGGGGAAGAACCATCAACAAACCTAACTTTCCAATGTATTTCCTATTCAACATGTATTTTATTTGGGGAGTATAACTAAGCAATATGTTTATAATTTCTTTGTTCTTAATTCATCAACATACTGTCTTGTGGGAAAATGATTGCAGCATAGGGGAATATCCCTGTTCTAACAAGCTGTCCTTCAAAAGAAGAATGTCTTTTATGCCCTTTCAAGGCATTCCACACTGTACAGTGCCTTTAAAAGTTCAAGTCATCATTCTTCATTTGTTTTTAATGATATTGAAAATATTTTTTTTCTATTCTGTTGGTCACATTTTGAACTACTAATTGAATAGTTAAATGATTTTTATCTTTCCTCATCATTTCCTTTATTGATGAAGAAACTGAGGCTCAGAGAGACTACATACCTTGCACAGGCCAGATGGCTTCTAAGTGGTAGAAAATAATGACTTCTCTCTTCAACTTTGAGCGGATATTTCTTAAGCATCTTCTCTGTGCACATAGCTTTCTGTCCCTCATAGAACATGTATTCTAGTTGCTGGGGACAGCAGACCAAGTCACAGATCAATTGAACAAGGATTGACTAGTGCTGTAGAGAACAACTAAGAATGAACGAACCACGGGGTGTTGGGAGTTTTTGTTTGAAAAAATCAAGCGTCAATGTCTCACGCTGCTGTCTTGAGGGAAGACTAGTGCAGAGGGATTGGAAATAGCAATAGAGGAGGAGCGGGACTCAGTTCAGACCAAAGCGGGATCTGAAGTCCTTAGAAGACTCGTGAATCCTTCTCCTGAGTACCAGTCCCCAGATTCCCTGTCAGAAGTTCCATCAGCCCTGCAGCTGCTCCCAAAATCATGGTGTATGCCATAGAAACTGGCAGGAGACCAGTTTGGACCCACACTGGCACTGATGCCCTTTCCAGCATTTGAATCTAGGAGAAACAGGATCTTCTGCTGCCACTGGAAATACATTACAGTCCATGCATCATCTTTCAATTTTATCTCTGTGCTGTGTTTATTTGGCAAAAGCATGGGGCCTGTAGAGCAAACATCTAGCATATGCAAGGGCCTGAGTTTGATTCCTACCACCACCACCACCACCACCACCACCATCACCATTCCCACCACTACCACCACCCATACACTGCATACCTGACCAAGCGTTAGTTGTGTTCACCTAAAATCCCTATGGTTAACATTTTCCTTTTTAAAGAGATTCTGATTTAAGGAAAATAGGTAAAACAGAGAGAGTTCAGAATCAGGATATTTTCCTTGCTAATGGAACTATGAGGAACTGCCTAGGACTATAGGACCTCATGGTACATTCCCCAGGAGGCAGAGGAGGAGAGGGAGGCAGCAGTATTCACATGTGAAGAGACAGCCACTGTCCTTCAGCTTCTGGCATTGGATGTACTCTCTGATCCTGAGTTCTGGGGAGGTCCACGGTGCCAAGAGATTATGTTTGTAGCACTTACAGATCCCCAGCTGGCCCACACTCTTAGGAAGAAATGATGAGAGAGCTGAAATGCAGCACTTGTCTACCTTCCTTCCTGATCTGCGGAACAAGGGACGTAGTGAGAAAACAGAAGTCTGAGGTCTAGTTAGTAGCTGGCTAGCTTTACCCAAGTCTCCAGAGTTCAGCGGAACATGAAAGCATCTGGGAAGCTTGCTTAACTCCAGAGTCTGTGGTGGGCATCACCCGAAAAGGGCTTTATCCAGTATGAGATGTGATTAATATTATCATCACAATAAAAATACATCCTATTAACTTTTCAAGTTTCTAGTCTTTCCCAGTATACTCACTGCATACAGAAGTTTATGTTACAGAGCAACTTAGAGGTAAATACTGTGACTGTCAAATGTGAGTGGACACAGCACAGAAAGAAGGACATCAAATAGTAAACTATAGTTAGGTAGAATTATGGCCATCTTTTTTTTTCCCAACGAAGGGATTATAGTTTACAAAAATGTGTTATTTCATAATATCTAAAAGAAAAAACCTTTAAATATTTTCCTCACGAAGAGATGACAAACAGCCAGATGTGGTGGTGCATGGCTTTAATCCCAGCACTCGGGAGGCAGAGGCAGGCGGATCTCTGTGAGTTCAAGGCCAGCCTGGTCTACAGAGCGAGTCCCAGGACAGCCAGGGCTGTTACACAGAGAAATCCTGCCTCAAGAAAAGAAAAAGAAAAACAAAGGAAGGAAGGAAGGAAGGAAGGAAGGGAGGGAGGGAGGGAGGGAGGGAGGGAGGGAAGGAAGGAAGGAAGGAAGGAAGGAAGGAAGGAAGGAAGGAAGGGAAGGAAGGAAGGAAGGAAGGAAGGAGGGAAGGAAGGAAGGGCAGAGAGAGTGGGAAGAAGAAATGACAAACATTCAGGCGATTCGTGTGTGGATTGCTCTGATTTCATCACCATACAACACATGCACGTATGTAACACAAAGTAACCCTTAAATATGTACAATTTTGTGTTGATCAAAGCTACAACTTAAAATAACAAGAAAATGAAGATAGGGTAGAGAATGAGAAAAATAGCAAAAAAAACAGGGGCGGGGGCGGGGGACAAAGAAAAGCAAGACAGCAGATGTGAAACAATGAAAAGTTCTCAGACCCTGTTGGTAGGACAGAGGTTAAGCATGAGGCACTGTATCCCCCTGCTCTCCAGGGCACCAGGTTGAATGCACCTCCCACAGCCTCCATAGTAGCTGGGATGGCCACGGGCCACATAGAATGGATCTGCACACATGTGAGGTGCAGTAGAAAGAAAGGGGCGTGGAGGCTTTGGCATTAAAACTTCAAGTTCATGGCCATGGTGACTGACAGGTGGGCTGTGAGATTTGGTGACTATGCAGACCTCTAGACGCATAATCTGGGAGGCCAGACAATTTTCATAAAATCCTGGGTAAGCCTTGAGGATGAGGATTCCTTTTGTGCCGGTCTTGATGCTAAACCCTGCATAAATTGCCTCTCTGAGGGTGGAATCAAGCTGAAAAGCCATTGTATCCCCAGAGCCTGTCCTCCTAATTAATCCTCAGAAGGATGGAGGAAGTTTCTAAGCCTTGGTTGGCTTTAAAGGAGGGAGGCTGGAATGCAAACCCAGGGCCTGGCTGCAAAGGATGGCCTTCCTGAACCTGACCATTTTCAGAGACACTGTCAGCCCTTTGCCTCCCTTGCTTCTCTAGGTCTCTGCCTGTCTCTCTTTTAACATTTTTGCTCATCACACTACAACCCTTGTGGTGGAACTTAAGGCTTGGTATAGAATTGTATTTTCTCTGTCTTTTGTTTCTGGAAGGCTTTCTCTCGCTCACCCACTTCTACTAAAACACTTACCACCGTTTGTAACTAGGTACCTAAAAGATGTGGTTGGCCCTTGTATTTCCTAGCCTAGGAAGGTTATTTCCAGAATCACTTGCTTCTTAAACTTTTGCTGCTGGTATGGTGGCATGGGGTGCTGGAGTCATTTCTTTAGGATCAACATTGCCTTGTCATGTCAGGTATGAAAGACCCTCATGCTCCCACAAGAAGAGCTATATATGCCCAAGTTTGAGCTACTCTGTTCTTCTGTGTCTTGGAGTTCCAGGAAATCCTTTTCTAATTCAGCTTATCTTCTTCTATCATAGCTAAGCTAGCACTGTCCATACTGTGGAAGTCCAGAATGAACTGAGCTAATTAGTGGAGAATGCGCTTTATATAAAAACAGTAACAAAACAAAGCTCTGGTGGGACATCATGGGCTTGTAAGGATTTATGAGTTCTACAGCCATTTCAGCTAGGATCCAAATGTTTGTGTCCCTCCCCAAGTCCATGTGTTCAAATCCTGACCCCATGGGATGTTACTGGGAGGTGGAGCCTTTGGGGAGATGATGGGGTCATGAAGGCAGAACCCTTATAGCAGTCCCCAAAGAGCTTAAGTACCCTTTTGTCTTGTGGGGATGCGGCTGGAAGGTACCATCTCTAAGGAAGAGTGTTATTAGGGAATATACAGACTGTTGGCATCCTGTTGTCAGAATCCCAGCTCCCGGAAGAGCGGGAAGTAAATTTTATTGTTTAGAAGCACTCAGTTTATGATATTTTCCTAAAGCCACCTAAATGGATTAGGACAACCCTGCAACCCAAGAAAATGTGATTTGCTTCTAAACTGTAATGAGTGTCACTCACCTGGATCAGTGATGAGAGATGAAATAGGACCCAGAGTTGACTGTTTCCTCTCTATGATTTTATGGAGTGTTTCTCCAGAATGACCAGGCTGGCGAGGGAGTCATGTGTTTGTGATCAGGCTTAACCTTCGTGAACCTTTAGCGGATCCATTCATAGGCATCTCTGAAGACTACTGATTTCTTTGTGCCTTTTGTAATGAAAACTGATGTTCCTGAAGTAGGGCTGGGAGCTGTTCTTTGTCAAGAGTTAAGAAATATAGACTACCTCATCTTTCTATAAATGTAAGTTGCTATTGTTATTATTATTATTATGTGAGAAGCCAAGTGCTCCCTACAGAACTGGGATGTGGTGGTGCAGAGAGAGAATGCCTGGCTATGAACACAGGCAGAAGTGTGTTGTCTCTTGGTAATGAATTTACCCTTTCCACAGATTATGACCCCTTCTGTAGCTGAACTCCATGAGGGACAAGTCTCCCAGAATAACCTAGTAGCACCTGGAATTTATTGGCTTTCGATTTGTAAGCTGGAAAAATTTAGTGGCACCCATGTTCTCTCCATTTGAATGTCAGAAACGGGTGGTGGAAAGCAGGCGGTAGTGAGAATTTTTAACAAAGTGATAAATCGAGGCTCTTACACGCTTTGCCATTTAGTGCCTGAGTCAAAAGATGAGACAAGTGGGGGAAATCCCATAGGAACTCATCATTGTCACTGAAAATGGAAAACACCGAGATCTCATTATTTGTGACACTACAGGAAATAACAAAGATTTATTTTTTTAAATGAATGAGTTGAGTGTGAAGACCAGGTTCCAGAGGCTGTATGTAAAAGGGAACCGTTTGGTCAGCTTGAGTTCTTACAGCTCCAATAGTGTTCTTTTACACAGAGACCAACTATGACATATGTAGTTTTATAATAACAACAACTGTGAAAATTTACCTTCATAGGGAAGCCAAGAGAGCCTAACAAGAGGTCTCTGGGGGGTGAAGATGGCCCGGAACCAGTTAAGTGTTCATCCTGGCCTGTCCTTTATTAATGATAAGAACTCAAGCAGATCACTTAAACTTTCCTGCCTCCAATATCTCAGAAGTCAATAATTGACTCCGGGACTTGTGTACAGATCTGATAGAAGCACATAGTAGGTCTTCAGTCAGTATAAACCCTGCTGGCCCTGCTCTTGTCAGCACTGTGTCCATGTTTGTTCAGCAGCCCTGGGTGTAAGATTCTGTGCTACCTTCCTAATGGACCCAGACCTAGTTAGGCCATGATCGGGAGTCAGTGCTGAGGTAGAGTTCCTCGTTCCTTTCTAAACAAGACTAAAGAAATCCACCCTACTGTTGAGCAGCCTGCCTGCAGGGACAAACTCTGAAACCACTTCCATTTGTGTGATTGTAAAGGGATAGGGGCCGACTGTTCACCAGCCCCAGAAATACACGGTAGTTTCTTTTCTCTATCTTGTTCTTTCATGCCCCACCTCCACCACAACACACCTTGCTGAGTTTCCTGACAGATCTTACTGACCACGCCTTTGCTATGTTTATCTGACCCGTGAGACTGCACATTATTTAAGTAATAACCAGCTTAGCACCAGACCATCTGAACAGAGGGCCATGCCAAAGTGGATTGGGGAGAGATTGCTGGTTTAATGAACTGCATTAAGGCCTACGTATTGCCAGTCTTGATCTCCTTCTGCAGTGGCCCAGCCCTCCAATTTATCACTTCTTTTATTTAGTGTATATAGATGTAGGACCATGTGCAATGCCCAAGGACAACCTGTGAGAGTCAGTCTCTCCAGTATGTGGTTTCCAGGAACTGAACTCAGATCCTTAGGCTTGGCAGCAAGTGCCTTTACCTATTGACCTGTCTTACCCCAATTCACAAATCTAAACATGATATTGCCTTCCTTGCATCTTTTCATGTTTCTGTAGGTTTCAATAATGAAAGAAAAAAAAATCCATGCAGAAGTTATTACATGGAAAGTTTTGGTTACATTTTGCAATAATTCAGGAGTAAAGTTAAATCCCCAAAGTACAGACATTTAGGTGAATGTTTCCTTTTCTCCTTAATTTTCTATTTCCTTTTCTCCTTAATTTTCTATTTTATATAATGATTGTATGAAGTGAAAGCAAGCACTACTTTTCTTTGTAGTATAGTGGAAGTCTGTCTTTAAAGCTGTTGGCTTTGAACACTTTAGAATGCCTAAGGAGTTTGCTGTCATAGAGATTGTTTGCAAGCTAAATCCTGTTGGTCTTTCTCTGTTAACATGGATCTCAGATGAAATGGCAATTCAGTATTTATCTATCTGTCTATCTATCTATCTATCTACTGTGTGTGTGCTTGGGAAATCTCTTTAGTGTGTTGGGCTGGTGGCCCATTTTCACTATTGTAGATGTGGTATAAGGCTTTAACAAGTCTATTGCTGGGAGGGTAAGAGGCTGCGGTGAGGATAGACCACTGGAGAGGAATGGGCTGAGCCTGCAAACATTACTGCATGCCTAATGTATGTCAGAAGCTCATTAATACTTTAACCAAGCTCAAGCCCAGAGGTAGTGCCGTGGAGGCTTTCCCCCTTGGCTCAGGATACTTTTCCTGAGAGGAAGCATCTTTCTTCCATTTGGCTTATGGGAGAGAAAGGAAGTAGGGTAAGAGCTAAATGTCTTGGATGCCCTGCATAGTCCTGAGCAGTAATCCCCCACCACTCTAGTGCCAATAGTGTTCCTATTAAGAAAGGGTACCAGCCTCTTCAGCTTCCTTAGTGTTTCCCAGAGTCCCATCTCTGGTCATTACCAAATGAAATGTTTTCTGATTCCCTTCTGTCTTCTCCCCTTTCCTTCTCCTCTCTTCTTCCCCTCTTCCCCCTCTTTGTGCCTCTGAATTTCCCAAACACTCTTCTAGAGTCAGGTTGAGGTTTGGATCTCGTATTCTCTGGGCCTCCTTCCTCTGTGCCCCATAGCCCTTGACACACAAGGGGCTTCTCCTAAGGTGTGGCCTACTCTCCTGACTATGCAAATTACAAGAGGCACCTATCAGCTCTTCAATCTACAAGTCCTGCTCTCACAGGACACCGCTAAATTGTAGGCCCTTGGTAAACTTGGCTGGATGAGTTATTGATTATATAATGTGCTGGAGTTGAGTTAAAAATCGGGGTTTCTCAGTACTATGGTATTTTTGTTCTGAGTCATTGTATGGTACCTTGTCAGATACTTAGCAGTTTTCCTAACCCCTAGTGACTAAAGGTCAGGAACCCCTGATGCCCACACACATGTGACAATAAAAGTTGTATTCAGACCTTACCAAATGTCACCTATGGAAAAAAGCACATTAAGAAACTTTGAACTAAGCTGTATGTGTGTGTGTGGCTGTATATGTGTGTGTATACATATACATATGTGTACACCAAATTGTTGATGTTTGAATACTCTGTGAGCTCTTGCAATGGACAGAAGTTCAAACTTACAAAATAAAACATCTCTTCCCTTATGAGAGCCCTTAGGAAGTCACCATCCAAGTCAGAGGTGTCCAGAAGTAGCATGAGCAAACTTGAAAGTGGTGCCTTTGCCAGGTAGTGCTGGAGCCTGTGCATTAATTCCTTCAGTCCTCACTCAATAGCTAGAGTACGAGATTGAGGAGCAAAATTATTACATTAGTTTCTCCAAGGTCCTCAGCCATCAGTGAACATGAGCTGTGGATGTGTGCCCAGTGGAAGACCTGGTCACAATCCTGTGCTGCCCACCTCTCTCTCCTGTGATTCTTTTTGTCTAGTGGAGAAGGCAGAATGGTTAGAGGCAGACTGCCACCAAGATGTGAGCAGCCCTGTGTTACCCATTTTGTGTGCTAATCTGTCCTCTTCACAGGATTGTATATCTGATATTGACGTACCTGGCTGTGTGGGTGCATACTTACAATATACACAGTTGCTCTTTGGGAGGTAAGAAGTAGAGTTCAGAGAGGTAAACCCTGGACACATAAGAGATTGGCATTTTCCCTCATCTTTCATACACAGGAGGCCTTTGCAAAAGTCCACATCTCTCAAGAGCCCTCAAGGTTAAAAACAGTGAATTAACATGGCTCCACAGCTTCATTAGATTTCTTTATTTCCCAATTTAATTTCAAAGCCCAAACAAGTTACTAAATTTTGGTGTCCCCTCCCTCCGTGCATGTGTGTGTGCGTGCGTGTGTGTATGATTATGTGTATGCACATCCACACATGTGTTTGTGTACACCTGTAGTTATGGATGTCCATTCATGTGGAGGTTGGCTTTAGGTTTCTTCTTCTACCAGTTTCCAGTTAATTCTGAGACAAGGTCTCTCATTGAACTTAGAGATCACTGATTTGGCAAGACCAGCTAGCCAGCAAGCTCCAGGGATCCTCCTGTCCACACTGACTTTTTACATGGTTCTGGGGATCAAACTCACCCCTCTGCTAGCACAGCATGTACTTTACTGTCTGAGCTATGTTCCCAGGCCACAGTTCTCAAGCGCATTCTGTAATTCATTGCTAAACATGTCCCCAGGACTTTGACCTGGAAAGAAAGTTCACATGGGATTCTTTTTTTACAATAAGAATGATTTTCTTCAGAGTCTTATTTTGATGCTAAACAGCAAATAAAAAACAAACGAACAAATAAAACATAGAAATTTGTTTATTTTAGTAAACCTGCTCCACTTTACAGGATCCTCTCATTGTCTTTGCTGTGAAGATGGCCTAGCTTTGATCTTTTGCATTTGAGAAGAACAAAGTAGTGGATAAGCCTAGATAAAGCTGTCTATAATGGGGCTGGAGTTTTGGGAAAGGGGAGATGATATTAAGGAGTAGTAACTACTATGAGAGACTATGGGTTTACTGAACTTGAGGTGGGGGGAGTAACCTTCCTACTGGTTTTGGTGAAGGATATTGTCTTGGGCTGAAAAGCTAAGGTTTCAGTTTCAGTAGTGTGGAAAACAAAGCTACTGTCTATAGGCCAGGCCAGGCATGTATACATGTATGGTGATGACAGTCATGGTCATCCTGCCCATAGCATCATCTTCTGATTCATTTCCAAGGCCCAGGCCTCTGGAGTCAGTGTCTTATCATTAAGTTTGGGAATGGTGCTGTAGCTGAGAGTAAGTTGCTTGAGGTGAAATCCTGCCTGCTTGTCACTGACTACGTGACATTGAGTTACTTGCCTGAAAACTGTAAGGCTATGCTCAACTGCTTTAGCCGAAAATCAAAGCTATCATAGCAAGAAGGAAATGCCACAGGACAAAGCAGAGTGAAGTGCAGGCTCAGAGAGAGCACTCAGAGGAGGTCAGCCCTCACCTGCTTCTTTTATTTGGGCACACATGAAGAGATGTGCCACCTCCTCTCAGCCTTGCATGGCTACTCCTGTACGTCTTAGCGGGCTTGTGTAGGCCATCCTGAGTCTCCAGGGAGCCTTCCCGACCAGTCTTCTCAGAGGCTGCTTCTGCCCCGAGAGCCCTGTACCCTTCTGTAGACCAACTCTCATGTGCCCTCCTCCCACTGACTGCAAGTGCCTGAAGTTCCAATATACAAAGCCTCTTGCCGGGAGCCAACAAATGTTCTGAAATAAATTGATGAAAATATAGTTAACTTACTTCAGGTCACAAAGATAGTAACTGCATGAGACCTATATCTATATCAAAAAAACCTATAAAAATTAAAAATATCCCCCAGTACTCACTGCATGGAATTATGATTAGTTCAAATGAAGTATGTGTCTGCACTACACTCTGCATATAGAAATAATATCAGGAAGTCATCATGCATCTGCCTGAAGAGCTGTTTTTACTAGGCTAAGGACACAGAGTTTGTTGGTGTATGTTCTGAGTTCACCTGTATATGGTTCTAAGATTAGCAGCAGTAAGTGTTTACTGAATGAATAAGTAAAGCTGTAGAAAAAATAATTTAAGAAAGTATTTAAGGCACCTTTAAAAACAAATCATATTTGGCTTCTAACACCTTTGATGGTAACTGGAACCCCAGAAATTAGCCCTGAACCCTACTAACTTTTGTACAAGTGATTGCTATTGAAAAAAAAAGCGGAATAATGTAGGCTTCATCAGTGGTAGCCAGAAGGATTCCACTGCCAAGGTAGCTGCAGTTCGTGTTCTTCATGGCACTGCTTCTCGGATTGGAGTCAGAGATGCCGATAGTAGTGTCCCTGGCGGTTTACATCTGATTTCAGCACGCTTTGCTCCGTGAGAGTGTTTTAGGACATAAATGAAGTTAAACACATGGGCCTGCATATAAGGGTTCCTGCCTCATCTGTGACTATTCTGCACCCTTGCAGAGGTTTATGGGTTTCCTTGGGTTAGGGACAGAGATAACTAAGGGAATAACCCATTGTAATTTATAAGGCAGAAGGACTTTGCCAACTTGGCACTGGGTGTCTGCCCTTACTTCTTACTAGTGGGAACACGGTAGATATTCTGAAAACTATCAGAATGATTAGAAGCAAACATTCAGAGAGAGCTGGCAGAGTTATCCTTGTCCCCAACTAGCAGGTAACGTAGGCCACCGTTGGACTTGCTGATTGGTTGACATCATGCAGCCTGTGGTTACCTGGATTGTTCTGTTTCATGGGTGGTAGTATCCTCTTTTAGCAGTAGGGACATGGGGTCATTTGGGTCCTATGTTGAGTCTTATTTCACCTGCATCTTTACACTCATGGCAGAGAACAGAATGTATACATGTTTTCCAGTTTCACATATTACTTCAGATTTCTGTAGCAGCTACCATTTTAACGTCTGGCTTCTGATAGTTTACACTGGAGCATTGGATCCAATGTGTCAGATAGCTCCATGTAAGATTATTCAGAATTAAATTTGTGGTGAGGTCGGAAGGCAGCGTTTCTAAACTGGGTGGAGGGGGGATG
This sequence comes from Onychomys torridus, assembly GCF_903995425.1. Classification (NCBI taxonomy): domain Eukaryota; kingdom Metazoa; phylum Chordata; class Mammalia; order Rodentia; family Cricetidae; genus Onychomys; species Onychomys torridus. The sequence continues at coordinate 114,586,613 of NC_050444.1, forward strand.
TCAAAATGGGAGGTCCTTTTTGGTTTTCCTAGGGAAATGTCAGCAGTCAGTGGTGAAGACTACTGTGCAGGGTTGCTAAGTGTCCTGCAGTGAACAGTTTCCTTCTAAACTCTGGAAGCCAAGCCCTTCAAAATGCTGACGGCCCCAAAGAGAAGCAGTGCAGTAATTCTGAGAATGTGAGCATGCTGTCTTCCAGCGGGGTCCGGGAGAGACTCAGTCCATTTTGTGAGAACAAAGGTCCTGTTCCCTAAAATCAAGGAGTCTGCCTGCATCCCAGAGTGCTTCAGTGATCAAAGTCTGTAAAGTGAAGCCTGTCGATCACCCTCCCGCCTGAAAGGCCAAACCCTCTTAGCATTGATTTTGAGCTATGAGGAACCAAAACCCCATCTTTAGTGAGGCTTTCCGGCAGCTCTCTGTTTATGTTGAGGTAAGAAGCCAGAATGTGGAAGCCCTAACAAAAATGAGTTTTTCTTCACTTAATAAGTATAATAATTGCTTATAACCTACCCATTTAAAACCATCAGAAGCACGTCCCATTTTTTTAAAAAAAATGTAAATGGTTTTTATTTGAAAAATATTTTAAAAACTAGATTCTAAATACCCATTTTCTAGAGCAAACAGCATGGACACATTAGATATCAACAGGAGTTTTCAGGAAACCAGATCCTTAAAAAAATAAAGTGAAACTAGGGAGAAGGAAAGCTGGTGTTTTCTTTCCCCATGAAAATACTTAGTCTACTGTCAGAAAAATTCACTCTAGGTCCATTTAAAAGGCAAGTTATATTTAAAATTATATTTGGAAATTGAAATCGTAGTTGTTATGAATTTACAGATAAGTACATTTATGTATAAATAAGATTATAATTAAGGATTGGATTTGTACGTATTTTATTTGAACTAATTTAGAAGCTGAGTACTATTAATCACTCTATTTTGGAATAACCCAGTAAATCAGAGGGTTTGTTTTGAACAAGTTTTGTATTACCTGCTTTGGAAAATAATTTTATTTTACCCAAATATTTACTCAAATAAATTAGATTATCAACATTTTTATTTATGTATATATGTGAATATTTAGTATTCCATGTCAAAAGGACAGAAGTAACTAGAATTTTTTCTATTAAAGTTTCTATAAGATTAATGATATGAGCCATTCCATAGCATTCTATACTCAAGGTTTTTTGATAAACATTTAAAATTTACTAGATCATTATTCCTAACAGCAAACTTCTGTGGTAGGTGCAACCATTAGTGTCGACTTAAGACAAGGAGATTAAAACTTAGTATGATTTAGGATTCTAACATTCATGGTACTTCTCCTACTTACTATGTGTAAATAATACCATACAAACATAATTTTTGAATGGCAACATTTTGGCATATGGGTCCTCCTATGCAAGAAAAGACAAATGTATTTCAGGTCTATTCCAATTTACATTTAGCTCAGAGAGTTGGGCTTTTCTAATCACAAACAACTAAAAACAATCATACTTAGCATGTTTGATGATTATACATTTGAAATTGGGCTTAAAACATGGATGGATGTAAAACTAATTCTGGAGAAGTTTACTGAACAAGGCAAAATTAGCTTCACTTTAAGTAAAGTTTCACAAGCACTGGTAACAGACACTGGCAGGTTTGGGACTCTGTTGCAAGCTGACACTTTGAGGGAATGTTCTTAGCAAAACACTCACTTCAGCGGAAATTAGGTCAGCCTTCTGGAACATTTATCATGTGTACCTGTCACCAGCCAGACCTAGTCCTAAAGTGAACTGAGATCGCACACAGTGGCCCTTCCTTCTCTGAGAGCTGCAAAGGACAATATAAACCAAGAATTGTACAAATATGTGAGTTTGGCAGGAGCTCCCACCAGACTAAGGCCAACACCCATATAGTTGCTCTGGGGATTGACTTCTTTAATACTCTGTTTATAGAGTTTTGAAACAGTAAATGGATTTGATCTGTTCTGAAAAACACACTATCCCATGGCTCATTTGGAAGAACGTGTAGAGGAATGTGGGCAGATGGCCTGTGTCTGAGTTGGAAGACAGTGCCACCATCTACAGTTGCTATAGAAGGGTGTGGGCAGATGCCCTGTGTCTGAGTTGGAAGACAGTGAGTGCCACCAGCTTCTGTTTGTTCCATACTCCTCAACCAGGTTGGTTTTGCCAGACACAGGTAATGATTTGCTGAGTTGCAAGGCCACCCCTACTGAAGCTAAGTAATTGCTAATTTGATATTGCAACAAGAGTAATCAGCAAAATCCAGAGCGGTGGAAGGTAAGATAGAGTGCATTGTAAAACCAAAACAGCCTAAATGAGTCACAGCGCTATGTCCCTTCAGTGATCATGTGGCATCGTTTTGGTGGTTTCAGAGCCATGAGAAGTGAAAGTGCACACGCATCAGCCTGTCTGTGTTTCAGCCCAAGGAATGAGGGTTTCGTGGATTAAAGTGACCATGGCTCTGAGCCATTGTATCTACTGGGTTAGGTTAGCCTCTTTGGAATTCATCTTTTCTTATATCCTTGTCCAGTTAGCAAACCTACAGACTTAACATTGCTAACACATTCATGAAGTAAGGCAAAGAAAAGAGTGAAATCATGAAATACTTTCACTCTAACAGGAGTCTACATGCCAAGAAAAAAAATAAATAACCTAGGCTAGATGATGTTCATTCATCCACATTCATTGAGTGGGGGCATGCAATGTGTTCTATACTGTTGATGAGAAACTTATAGTTACTAATGGTGGTCCCCCCACCTGCCACCGTGTGTCTGTGTGTGTGCCCACCTCTGTCTCTGTGATGGTTCCCAATGAAATATTAACAGTAGAGATTATTTACGCACCCAAGGAAAGCATTATTAAAAGTTATGGTGTCTTTCAAATGTAATATGTTAAAAAAAATTTATATCATATCTCTGTGGGCCTGTTTTATATAAGAATGTGAACTGTAAAGCTGGGGAAGAAAATGGAGGATGATGAAATCCACCAATGATTTCTTGCTTGGGGGAAAAAAATTAAAAGAAAACTTAAAACAAAACAAAACAAAACAAACAAACCAAAAAACCCAAAAAAACCTCTCACCAACTTTCTTGATCACACTCTATTAAGCCAGGACCAGGAAACAATTTCTAATCAGCACTGTGATCTGGGCCCAGATTGTGCAGCCTTTTGTACCAGGCCTCAGATCTGTACTCTATTCACACATGCTCACTTCCAGCTGTTGTCATTGAAATCCCACATAATCTTCCAAGGTCGAAGGGCAGTCACCCATGGCTGCTGCAGTTAAAAGGTTATGCTGATTTCTGTTGTCAAATATTGGCCCTTTTCTCTTCCAATCACTCCTATTCTACTTCTTTTTAACAAGAAAAATCCAGCCTAGAATTGCATTACATGACTTTAAAGTCTTAAAAGGTGTTCCTTCATTGTACTTACCCGATGTGGCCTGAACAGTCTAATTCATTCTGTTATATTTCACAAAGAATTATCTGGTACCTCTAAAATACTTTGTGTTTGTGCTAGACCAGCAAACTTCAAAGTACTATGGCCTACATGATTTGTAACCTGCAATAGTTTCTACAAAAATATATAATATAGACTCAACAATTGAATAAACACCACAAATTATGGTATTAATTAATGATAGAGTGATTATTGCAAGAATTGTATAAAGTAAAATGCCTAAACAATGGAAGTTGTCTATGATCTTAAATGTTAACTAATGTTATGGAATTTGGAAAACTACAAATCTCTATGTATAAAATGGCTCTTTAGATTTGCTTTTCTCTGTAGCCTTGGAAACGTAATTGAAAGCATTTTTTTAACAATGTATTGCTTCAGTTCATCAATGATTTTCTTTCCATGCTTAGTGAACCAAAATCAGTTTTGAGTGTCTTAAAATTGGCACATAGCTGCTGGTCATCGCCTCTCCTTGTCATTGCCCATGTCTTATGCTGGTTTAGTGAGCTGAGCTCTGTTAATGGTTTCACAGCCACGTGAATTAGACCTAAAAAGGAAAGGCAGGGTGATGGGCCATGAAGGTTTTCTGCTGTTTTACACCCATGAACCAGGGTAGCCCTCGGGTGATCCAGTTCCGTGTCTGTTTCATTTAAGATAATCAGTTTCAGATGTATTCAGGGAATACATTTCCTTATTTTTCCCTAATATATACAAGGGCTCATGGTAGAAGCTGGAGTTATTACAAATAGTTCCAGCCATTTGTCAATTCCCAGTTGTTACTGTCTATGTTTGTAGCCAGCTTTGACTTAGAACATGAAAGCAATAAGATACTGGTCCAATCCCTCTTTTAGTTCAAAACTAAGTTAATTTAAGAGCACCAAAATTAATTGTTAAAAAAAAAATCAAATGTGTAAACTAATGCTTCTTCTATGCTAAGTAAAGTGGCTTAACTTATTTTGTTCTAAATTTTTCTCCAATTGTTTATATTTCTATGGCATATTTGAAAACACAATCTCCAAAGTTAATAATTCTCTGTTCTTACACAAGTATCCACTTGCGAAATATCCATTTCTGTTGTGGTCTAAATGTTTAGGGGAGACAGGGAAATTAATTTAATATCATAAAACAAACAAACAAAATAACAAAACAAAACAATGAATAGGAGTTTCAGCCCAGAAGATGGGAACAGGCTTGAAAGCTCATCCTCAGATATTTGAAGGGTCACAGGGTGGGAGAGAGAGAGATTTACTCAGCCTTTACCAAAGGGCAAAAGTGAGATGTTTGGAAATTTACAGGAAGAAGCACATACTTAATGGATTTAGAAAAAACTTAACATTTATTAATTGAAATATCTTCATTGAATCATAGTATTGGTCACTCCACTAATAGGTGGCCTTGATGGTTTCTCCATATCCATGTCATTCCATGATGTCATGCAGCCAACATTCACAAACATACCAATAAGTTAAAAAAATTTCTCTGAATTTTAGCTGTTTTGTTAATAAATGTGGTCCTTTCATTAATTAGTCAATTACTTGTAACTCAAACAAATAAACCTTGTGAAATCATCAAGCAATCAAATGCACTTTAGTTTAAAGCTTCTGATATTTAAATCTCAAATTTTAATTTAAATCTTCTGAAATCTCAAAGCAAAATAATATGTATTACATCATGCTTCTGTCTTTACAATTGGATGTGTGAATTCTTCATGTTTTTAATACAAGGAATTGTTCTAGAAACCAGAGATATCATAAATTTCTCTAATGAATGGCAAATAATTTAGTCATAATGTAACATAAATTAGGCTAAAGTTAGAATTTGGCTTTATTGAACCCATGAAAGTAAGTTTAACTCCTGAAACACCTGTTTTCTGAGCTATCCAAATTGAGTATAGAAGTTAACTATTTCAGTGTCAATAAAAACATGCTATAATAGAGGCCTACCAAATAAGGTTATCTAAGTCACTGACCAAATACTGCACAGAGACAATGGGCTTTGACAATATAAGTTTGTAAGCTACAGCAATGCCCTTCTGGTTCATTGACAGGGTGCAGAGGTGATGTCATTGAGGTGGGAGGCCAGTGACATATGACAAGTGCAACAGAAATCCTTTATAACTTCACGTTATTGATTTCTGGCCTTTTGGGCAAAGTCAAGTTTAACTTCACCTTATTTACTGAGCATGTATGAAATACACGGAGCTGTATCCCTTGAGCACTTTTAGGCTCATTCAGTACACAGAGGAGAATATAAACTCCAAGGAGGAGTTTTCTTTATGGAACTAGTGGCCTCTGAGAAGCTAGTACAGTGATATCCCAGGACACCCAGACTCCTGCTGGAATAAGATAGGGTGAGGATAAGGGACCTTTCCCCTTCTCAGTGGCCAAGGAACATGGCCTGGAAAGGCTCCGTTCCTTAGCCTGTGGTTGACCATGGTGCCAACGCAGTTCCTGAAAAGAGAATGGAAGGCATCACTTAATGAAACTGGCTGCACACTGCAGTCAGCTTACATCCATAACCAGACGAGATCTGATCATTCAGGACAGGGACGGCCTTGGTATCTGAACATGAAAAACACCGAGTCCTGTATGAAGTCCTATCTGATCCTCCTCTGATACAAACTTCATTGTGTGGAGACATTCAGCTTCCTTTAATGGCCAGCTCTCCCAATGCCTTGTTCCTGGTTCTCTTCCCCAACCTCCAGGAAGTTCAGTGGGTTACCATATCTCAGCAGACCTAACTTTTCCTTTCTTGCTTTAACATTCAAAGGTTGATAAATGTTCAGTCCTCCCATGGAATGAGATTTGGTTTCCAGAGAATGACATTTTCCATAACAATTGCTGATATCATTGAGATAAAGAGGACAGCTTTTCTAAGAACTTACAAGAGAAGGTCTCTTTACATTCTGCTGCTCCCGCCCCATTGAGAATGGCTGACTCCCAAGTGTTGAAACTGATGCTCAACTTGGGAATTCATTGAACAAACTTCAGTGAAAGAACTTTTTAGCCATCTTACATAAAATGAAAAGAGACCTGTCCCTATTTCAGTCTCCTATACAGTTGTTCTAGACTTAGAGCTGGGCCATCGAGTGGGTCTAATGCTGCATCATGTCATGTGTACTTAACAGAAGTCCGTGTTTTCCCATCATGTCTAAGAGGCCCTGCTCAAAGTGGAAATCTCGAAGTTTCCAGAGTTTACTGGGTTTACTCAGTTCCAGAGTTCACAGAGATCTTTAATGATAATAACTGAATTTCAAACTACCAGAATTTATTTTGTATTTTTGTTTCCAATTTTTCTTCATCTTGCAATAAGATAGAAAAGTCTGATAAGTGTGATTTTTATGACTCTGTGTGTGAGAGAGAGAAGGAAAGATGAATCTGCTCGGGTTGCTTAGTAATTATATCCACCATCTCACTTTTTCCATCATTTCTTAGGTTTCCTGTCTTCTGCTGTCAACTAACAGAGTTCATCAGTGGGTTTTCAGAAAACTACTGAAGGAACAAAACTAGCCTCTCAATGTTAAATAGAGTGTTTACACAGTCCTTCTGTCTGTCAGGGACAAGTTATAAATAAAATCTATCTGATAATTCAGTTATACTGTGAAGAGATAATACCACGAGAGTGTGTGAACAACTTTCTGTTTCCGTGTCTCTGGCTTGCATACACTCATTCACATGTGCTCACCTTCCACTGCATCCTGAGACTACAGTAGGCTGCGGAGAGAAGGGTGAAATTATTTTTGCAGTGATGTTCTCAGTCACCATGATCCTAGTTTAAGTGCGAGACTAGATTGCTTGGGGGCAGGTGTCAGTATCCATTGAACAGTTCTGCCCTTTGACTCTGCCCTGTTTGTTGTCCCCGACAGTGGACCAGAATGGCAACCACTGCACACACCAGGAGTTTCTTAGCAGAGAAACCAATGGCATCCCCTCCAGTGGAAGCCACATGGAAGCAGGTTGTTTGCCCTGTGCCGGTCCTGTTCAGTTTGGAAGGAATATGCATGGATGACTTGGTTATATTTGAATGCTTTAGTTTCCCAGGGCTTGGTTTAGTTCAACCTTATTTTTAAAAGAAAAAAAAAATGTGAAAAAACAAATTCTGTGATTGTTTTTATTCAAAACTGAGGCCAGTTTGAGTTCTGTTCACTTAGGGTCTCCCTGGAGTACTTCCTGCTTGCCAGGTACCTCCCCTGGAGCTGGAGTTACATTGACACAGAACAGACACTGCCAGCTCAAAGGGGGCCACACTCAACAGGAGAAATGGGGAATTGCCATCGTGTGTGCCCGCCACTGTGTTAGAGCCGCGCACAGCACAGCTGGTCAGGGTTGAAAACAGAGTAGGGAGTGAGGTCAGCTAGAGCAGACTGTTCAGAGAAACAGGAGGGCTCGGTCTTGAAGGACAGGTGGGAAGTGACAGAGCCATAGGGAGTTGGTGCAACACCTGCGGGACTCTTGCAAGGTTTCTGCTCAGAAGTCTATGCAATTCCAATGCCCTGGATACATTGGATGGATCTCAGGCTCGTCTGCACTTGCTGCTCTCCGACCTGGGAGCCCTGAGCACCTGCCAAATAGCTCGTTCACTCTCTGTCCTAGCTGACTTCTCCATACCTTCCAGACAGCGCCCCTTGGGAAAGGTTTTCCTTCAGCATCCTCTCTAATGCTCTTGTCATACGCTCCCTTCATGTCAGTTAGACTATTTGTACTTTTTCGAATAATCTGTTTTAAACACTTTTATGTGTCTCTATGGTGAAACTGCAAATTCTCTGAAATTAAGGGCCATAGATCCAGCACAGGGCCAGGCCCATGGTAGCTGCTCAGTAAATATGTATTAAGTGAGTGAATGGTCAGTTCTGCCTGTCAGTGAGAGGGTTCTGGCTTCAGATTAGAGAGTCGATTGATGAGGATGCCAAGTGAGTAAACGGACAGTGGACAGCAGATGGTTTGGAGACTTCCCATCATGGTGGTGAGAACTGGGGATGCCCTCAACCTCAATCTTGGGAAAAGTAGAAACATGAGAGGTGGAACAGCATATGCTGGAAACCGAATCGATGTAGACACATGGGGTTAGGCAATTGTATAATGCCAGAGTGGGGATGACACAAAACAGAGAAAACTAAAGACTTTGGATGTGTTGGATCCGAGGCTACCTGTGAGGTGTCTTAATAGCATGTCCAGTAGATGCTTAGTTTAGAAGTTTGGAATCCAGGAGGGCCAAAGGAAAATATTTGAGCATCACTGGTTGAAAGATTCCTTCATCTCTTTATTCACAAATATTCTCCAGCTACTTTAAAGATTCCAATGGTGAGCCAATTAAACATGAATCTAGTTTCCACAAAGTTGTTTGCTCAATGAGGGATGATAAAGGTCACCCTCCTCCCAAGTCCTTGCATCAAACTCAAAATAGTATTGAAGATAGCCTCGCTTTGGAGTGGCAGAATTAAGGGGTCTATGTTTATACTTACACACTTCAGAAATTCTTATGAGTCTTTCCTGAAAACACAGGCTCTCAGGGTGTGGTATCGAAGCAGGTGTCAGCCAATAAAAGGGTGAGCAAGAGCAGCACTTCCATTCAGCTGTTTTTCTGGATGTTGTGTGTACCAAGTCCACAGCCTTATACATTGTAGCGGATTTCCTTTGTTATGGTCTGTGGGGTAAATGTGATCGTAACAGTGCCCAGTAAAAAAGAAATGTTATGATCTGTTTTGACAAGGCCTCTTTAAGAAATTTTTTTTTATTTATTTGCTAAAGTTTTTACTTCTCAGTTCTCTCAGCCCAAGAGACAGTATCTCCAGTACTTACTAAATAGGATCTCCTAGATACACCCGTCTGTAGGTAGCCTTGATAAATTGAAGTCCTTAAGAACTTTTAAGGTGAACTTTTGCCATTTCATTTTAAACAGCAGGTTATGATTGATATATATCCTAAAGTTTACAACCATTTTCAGTACCATAGCTATCCTATGTTTTATCAGAATTACCTGAAAAATTTTACAGCTCAGAAAATCCTTCCTTATTCAAACCTTTATTGTACTCAAAAGAACTCATAGCTCCGCTAATGACCCTCTAAAACATGGCTGCTTCTGTACAATTCTGTGTGTGACATCTAGTAAACTTTCTGGTATGTATGTTCTGAAGTACATGAGTTTTCTTCCCCTCGGCAATGTATGAAATCTAGCTTTTATGAAATATGCGCATCTCACTTATGGGTTGCTGTACATTCAGATCGCTCCATTTTCTCACACTGAATTTCTTAAGGTATGTGTCGTATTGTAAAGAACAATTTTTTTAATCTCTTCAGCCAACACTTGCTGTAGTGTGTCACACTCAAAGCAGCTAGAGATTAAGTTGACGTCACATGCAAATCTCTCCAGTAGAATAGGCCTTGAAAGGCACAGAAGGAACGTTGTGGGCGCAGGGATAGAAACTGCCTGTCTTAGGGTATGTACCCCTTGCCATTTGTAAGCTTAATATTTCTGAATACACCATGAAGCTGTACAATGTTTGTGGGATGCAAAATCAGTATTTTAGAGAAAATTAATTATATCCCGCTAAAATTAAGCAAACACAAAATTTAAAGATAAAACAATTTTGAACCATAAAATCAACCAACACAGAATCTTCTTTCTCTAAATAAATATGAATTTGTGTTTGTATACAAAATGGTTTGTTTCCAATTTCAAAAACTGTCTTTGCATTTCCTGTCTGGCTCTTCCAGAGTTCCCTCTGTAGGACCTCTCAAAAAGAAGGGAGAACCTTTAAACCTCGCTCAATTTAAATGAACAGGCGACTAAACCTGACCAGACATTCCTGTGGTGAATATTTCAAACCATTGTAAAGCTTGGCTGTCCTGGTTGGTTCCTGGGGATGCTGGGCCTCAGGGGTTACCTCTTTTCTTTCTTTCTTTTTAAATGGTCTTTTGTTTCAGATTTCCTGTTGATTTTTTTTCTAACCATCTCAAAAATCACCCAGTTGTTGTTTCAAAACTTTTCCACAACCTCCAGCCTCAACCCAAACGCTGTGTCTGTCCCCAAATGACTGTGCCCTCCCACAAGAGCACAGAGGCCGCTGAGTGTGCACTTAGACAGCACATGCTTAATCATAATGTGATGAGTATTTACACTTGTGTTGTCAAGCATTTTCTGTTTGTGACACTTGGTTTTCTTCTGATTTTGTTTCCACAGGACATTTGGGCTTCCAGGACAGTTTTGTCACATCAGGTGTTTTCAGTGTGACCGAGCTAGTAAGAGTGTCACAAAGTAAGTATAGTTTTGCTCTGATTTGATCCAAATTTGCCTTCAATTTGTGTTTCCTCTCCTAGGGCGTTAACGCATTCAGAAAACCCTTTCGTTCTTCTCCTTAGAAGAACCATACCACTGAGGTTGTTTAAAAGCCAACAGTTTTAAGCTAGGAATAATTAAGTCTTTTAATAGTTGCCATTGTGGTAAAGGACCGATACAGAATGTCTCCCATAGTCATGGGTGCATAATGTGAACTTGGCTTTGAAAGATCTTGAATCTTCCCTCTGGTTTCTGAGGAATTCTGCATTTAAAAGAAGTTGTTTCTGACCTTTAAGCGATGCTAATGCTCTCAGTTTGAATGGCACATTACAGCATGGCCATTACCAGCTTGTCGATAACAACTGCAGCAATGACCGAAGAGTACATGCCACCACCGAGTTCTGTTGATCAAAGGCCCATTGATTGTATGTTTGTTATGGCATAATCCAAATCCAAGAAGCATAGAAGTCTGTCTGTCTTTGACTCTCTGTCTCTTCTTTTCACACCTCACACATCCATTTGCCCTCCCTCCAGAAAACCTGTTTTAAAAGCATTCCTCAAGTGACCACGTGCTCTCAGTCTCAATTTAAAAGTGAAATTACAAGGGAACCCACAGCAACAACTAACCAGGGCTCATAGGAGCTCACAGCGTCTACTCCTCATACTGGGTTGCCTTGCCCAGCCGTAATACAAAGAGAGGAGCTTAGTCCTACCTCAACTTGATATGCCATGCTTTGTTGACACCCATGGGAGGCCTGCCCCTTTCTGAACAGGAACAGGAAGAGCCGGTGGGGGAGGGGCAGGGATGTGGGGGGAAGGAATGAATGGGAAGAGAGGAGAGGAAACTGCAGTCAGGAGGTAAAATAAATGAATAAATTTAATTAATAAAGAAGTGAAATTAAGCATAAATATTAAAAGTTTACTCTTATATCCTCTACTTACTTGAAAATATTAAAGGTAGGTAAGTGTATATTGTTAAACATGGCTTTTAAGTGGCATCAAACCCTTTATGGAAGGAAATGGAGTTTGTGGCCCCTGGTGTATGTGTTATAGGCTTACAAGGGTGCCTGGGTAAACCAGTTGGCCCTAATAGATGCTAGGAAAATCAAGCCAGCCTGATCTTCCAAGCCTAGATTCTTTCAGTTCTTGTTTCAGTCATCACAGCCTGGAATAATCTTGAGGGTCCAAAAAAATAGGAGATGATGTGGGCCTGAGGAAAATCCAGGGATTCTTGAACATTTATTATTTGCTGAGCACTCTGTGAGGCCTTGGGGAAGGGTGTATCTGTTAATCTTTGCAACAAACTCTAAGGTTCCAGGTGACCCTAAGGATCTTTTATCTAGTTGAAGTCGTTTATTCAAAGTCAACCAGTGAGTAAATGCTTCAGCTAAGCCTTGATGTGGCTACAATGTCTACTCGGAGACTAACCCGCAGGGGGTTGGGGGGGGTGCGTGAGAAATGTTTTGGGTTAAGACCAGGCAGGTTAAATATTGGAAAGGCAACTGTGCACACTAGAATTCTGGCAGTCAGGGAGGCTGCCATTGGTGGTGAGGAACTTCTGGGTGGTCATGGTGAAATCCTCAAAGGGAGTCAGTAGAAGTAGCAGGTGGTGGCCTGCAGTGGAGGTCCTGTGACTGTATTAATGTTAAATGTGTCCAGAGTGCCAGCTGAGGGGGAGCTTAAATGGCTTTGTTGACAGGAAGACGTTGTTTCCTTGATTAGTGCATGGTTGATTAGCCAGTCTAGGATCTGGCCATAGACAGATAATAATGCACATATATTGAAGGTGGTCAATATTCTACATTTTTCTTATGCTCTTGCTAATAATAGCATATAAAGAGTATGTCTTATCAGAGTGTATCAGTCCTAGCAGCATTAGAGGGAAGTATATTTATTGAAGCTTTATTGAGATCCAAGCATAGCCTTGATTTAAAAAAAAATCCTTTTCACTCTAATATTAGAGCTCTAGCCCATTTCATTCTGCCTTGGCTGCTCAAATCTTGCATTAGTCTTCATTACCAGCAGAGTTCCAAGGTCTGGGGGTTGGTTGTAAGAGACCAGACAGCTCAGAAACATCCCTGGCACCTCGCCCTTCCTCCCTTCCCTTATTTTCCTTTCAGGTCTTAGAGCCAAGATTGATTAGCCCTCCACTGAGTCTAAGGCAGCATGATTGCCAAGTGAATTCTACATGTTCCTTCAAGACTGCCAGAGGGGATGCCTGCCCTTGGGGCTAAGTTTGCAGAGTGTCTTGGATTGTTTCCTGTGCCTGTGTAGGGGGCTGGTTAGCAGAGGCCTGGCATTGTGAGCATCCTTCAGCTTCTCAATGCTTTCCAGTCCTGCACACTGCTCTGTAATCGCTCTAGGACTCACTCACACATGGCCTTGTGCTGACTGCAACAGTTTGGCAAGAGTGGGACCGGGCTGCATCAGCTAAACCATGGCATCAGGCCAAACTGGTCAACTGTATGTCAGAGATCCTCTCTTCCTTGTAGATCTTTAATCTAGGTTTGTCAAGGTTTATTTTAGAGATTGCCTTGGCTACTGGAATAGAGATCCCCAAGCTCTGCTTCTCACCCTGAACACCTTCCTCAAAGGCATATGCCATAGTTAGGTTTCTGTTCCTGTGATAAACACTGACCAAAAATAACAAGGGGAAAAAGAGGTTTATGTGCCTACAGGTCACACTCCATCTTCAAAGGAGGCCAAAGCAGCAACCTGGGGGCAGGAACTGAAGCAGAGACCATAGAGGAATGCTGCTTACTGGCCTGCTCAGCCTGCTTTCTTAGACAACCCAGGAACACTTCCCCAGGAGTGGTATTTCGGTACTTCTCACAGTGGGCTTGGCCCACTCACATCAATCATTAATTAATAAAATGCCCTGTAGACATGCCCACAGGCCAATCTGGTGGTGGCAGTTCCTCAGCTGAGGTTTCTTCTCCTAGTTTGTATCAGGTTGACAAAAACTGCTTAGCATAGCATGCCATCCAACCTGCATAAAGAAAGTGAGTCCTCACTCAATCCTCAGAAATGTGTTGCCCCTTCTCTTCCTGTATTCACATGAGGAGAGCTGAGCCTCTGTTTTAGGGCTGCAGGGAAATACTTTTGCAGATAAGTAGAGCTGAGGAGCATTCTGCATTCTTGAAACAGGAATAAGCTAACTGGCAGTGTGTTGCTGAGACCCAGGATGTTAGCCCTGCATTGTTGAGTTTGAATATGAAAAATTATGTGAGTGAGAATTACCAAACACATACCTTGTACTTTAGTCTGGACATGTGGATACTGCTTCATTTGTTGCTTCTATGTCTGGGCCAGTGTCTCTTTTCACAGATGAAGGATGCTGTGGTACTCAAAAACACTGAGCATCTTGCTCCTGCAAGCCTTTATTGTGATGGCTCCTATAACTCCATCATAGAGTAAAATAGACCAAAGGATTCTGGGCTTTGATTGATTAATCATTTCTTGTTGAGGTGATATACCTTTAAACTATTGCATTTTTAAAGGATTACTATAGTGCAAAATTGAACAAATAAAATACACAATTATATTTTCCCTAAATTCATTTTCAGTATGATTTGTTTTCAATTAGTAGATTTCATATTTTTAATTTGGATGGTGCTGTATATTGAACCCAGAGTCTCATCATGCTAGGTAAGTCCCATACCAATTAGCTGCATCACCAATCCTGAGGGAAAAACATATATTAGAGCAGTTTTTTAAGTTTATCATTTTCAGTTAGCAAACCAGAGTCCCTTATGCCCCATCTCTAACTGTGTCCCCTGTTAGTAACAACTTTGGGTAGTTTGCTACAATTCTTACTATAGGTGAGCTAATATTGACATACAATTATTAACTAAAGTCTGTAGTTTACATTAGGGTTTCCTCTTGTGTTTTAGTTCCTGTTATACATTCTAAGTATCTCCACAAAGGTGTAACAGCACATCTCTACTATTACGTGTCATGCAGGATCATCTTACTGCCCTGAAAGCACTGTGTTCCACCTATCCCCACTAAACACACACACGCACATGCACACGCAAACGCACACACCTCTTGGATTCATCTGTTGTTTTACCACTCATATGGGTATTTTACCAGCCCTCATGACAGAGTTCCTTATTCCCTCTGAATTTCTTCCTTGGTGATCAAACCTGACCTGGTTTTTCACTTTATCACAGTCACAGCTAGTTGTGACCACACACAGTGTGGATACTTCATATTACTCAGAATCCTCTTGCATGGAAGTTTTCTCTTTCCAGACACTTAGTGTTAACCTTCTAAATTTGATCGTAAAAATATTTACTTCCCCCAGGATTCTGGTGAGGCTTTAACTGTAATAGAGTGGGGAGTGCTGTTTCAGTATTTGCAAATGAAGAGTCCCTGAAATAACTATCTGCTGATTTTGTTGTTTGTGATGATAGTGCCACCCTCAAGGTGGCAAAGGCAAAGAAACTGGGCCCCACAAATTCCTAGGTGAAAGTTAGACTAGACTGCCGGGCTGCCTGACAATAAATGCTTGGATCAGATGCAAGAAACTGCAGGGACTCGGGACTGGCCCGTGGGAGCTGCAGGCCCCCATGAACTCCCTCACCCTAGTCTCTTGCCCACACCCTTTCATTTTCGCCACCATCATCTAATGTTTGTGAACTGTAGCAAAGGAAGTACTGTAGCTGAAAGTATGGATTTGTTCTGTTGCCTGTCTCCACACGTGGCAGGACCATCTGAAAGCACTTCTCCTTATTTATTACCTTGTTCCACAAGAGGGAGAAAACACAGACCACTGCACGCTGGGCCAGAGAAAAGGAAGAATTCAGTACAGGGCAGAGGCTCCCAGGAGCGACTGTGGTTCCGAATCACTGAGGTTGTTTTAGCATAATCCCATGAAGGAGGAGACAGGAGCCATCTGTTGAGATGGCGCTTTATTACACAAAGCCCTCTACAGGCATTTTCGGATAGGCCCCTCCCATGAGCTGCCATGGAGAGCCATTCTGCTGGCTGCTGAATGTCGCTGCTTCAAGGGCTCTCTGTCAAGCCCACTCTTGTTTATTTGGTGCCAGCGTTTCCTCAAAGTATGTGCTCTGAGGCTGCCAAATGTCCCTCCCGGTGTGAACTCAAAAAGTTCTGCTCCAAACTCCACTACTGTTCATTTCCTTCTAAAGTGCTGACTGTTTTCCTTGAAGTTGCTGGAGTGACTCTGAAACCTTAAAGGCCTCAGTGGGAAAGAGTAAAACCACAGCTACACACAGGCCATTGTGCCTCTGGTCTGTCGGTTCTGATTGCCAGCGCGGTTTGCACACCCAAACTGGCTGCAAGGGTTAAGTAAACTTCGTGGCTCAGGATGACTTCACGGCCCTGGAATTCTGCAGAGCCAGGATTCTCAGTACACTGCGGCTGGCCTTAGAATCTTTGGGTGTGAAAACCACTCTCAGCTACTCAGTCTGTGCTCTGGTTCCTGCTGCATGGCTGCAGAATCTATTAAAGTCCAGCAGATGAATTGCCCTGGCTCTGCCACAAAGCCTGGCTGCTGGGTGGACTTTGGGTTCCTGAGCTGTTTGTCAATGGAGAGTGGCAGTGAATGGAACAGGCCTGTGCCTCAGCCTGGCATGAGGTGGCACCCTAGTGGCTGTTTCCTGCCTTGGGAATGTTCACTGTTGGTATTCTCACACACAGGAATCATGACAGAGTTCCGAATACAGTTCGTTTTTAAACTTCCTTTTCAAGTCCTCGGTGTGGCTTCCAGCACCCATACCCATGCACAAAGGTTTTTCAGGCCAGAAGTTTTGTAAGAACCATTGACCACAGTCTAACTTGATGTAGCAGAAATACTGAAACAGAATTCACTCAGCTGAAAGTCACAGTAAGAAAATGAGACTTTGGTAGGAATAAGCTAAAACTTGAAAATACAAATTGATCTTACATGGAAAGATTAATGAAGAAGTGGATCTCAGATTAGAAATCTGTAGTGCCCCATCCTTGGGGGGGGGGGGGTCACCATGTAAATAGTTGCAGTTCTTTCTATCTTTACTGAAGCAGGAGAACTTGGAAACTTGTCTGAGCAGTCAGCCTGTTGGCTGTCTCTGTTAAGGCATGCAATAACAATGACCATGGCACGGACATTATTTTTTAAATAATTTATATTCTTAAGCAAGGTCTTCATTTGAAAGAAACCATTTGGGTTTCAGCATTAAAGGGAGAAACAAAAAAATGATGATAAAAAATAGACTGCAGCCCCAGCACGAACAGTCACTATGACCTTGCCTCTGTTTGCCATTACACAATTCAATGGCAGGCCACTCAAACTATGCTCTCGATCAATATCCTATTAAAGCCGCACAAAAAGTCTCCATAAACTTAGTGGTTAGCTATGTTTATAAATGGAACTCAGCATAATTAGGTGGTCAATAGCAGGCTCTACTAGTAATTTTAAAATGAACATCACACATCTTATGCGTAGAAGCCAGAACCAACCCTTCTGGAAGGAACGGATGGTGTGTAGTAGACAATAGGTTGGAAAGCCTTTTAAAAGATCAGGTTGACATACAAAATGCAGCTTCTAAAGAAAATCTGTTAAATAAGTTACATAATAGGAAATGCTGATTGGTCCCTTAATTTTTTTTTTTAAGTCTAAGCTATTTTATTCTAAATGTATTACAGCATTGCTAATGCTTCATTTTCTAGTTTAAATCAAGCCCCCACACAGAGAGGAAATAATGAATGTTGCCACACTCTTAGGAAGAAACAAAAATCAGTCTGTCTGGCTTAACTTAACAGATTTCCACCAGTATAATTCAATACAATTTAAAAATAAATATTGAAACTGGATTATTTCTGGAGAATGCTTTGTCATACAGGTTTTTTTCCCCCTTGACTCATTTGGGGTGAGTGTTTGGATAGAAAATCAGAAGCAAATGGGCTGGGTTAGCAGGACTAAGATTTTTTTACAATTTCTTAGGAACCCATTCACATATGGGTGGCTCAACTTGACTTCTATCCCATCCTCGCCAACCCAAAGAGGATGAGCTACTAAGGTGAGAGGTGACCCCACCCACATGTTGGCTTTGTCCTCAGCTGCCCTGCCTTATTAGACATGTGTGTGCCCTGTGTTGGATATATGTCTTGGCCTTTCATTGTATGTGGACTATTGTGCATGTTACAACTAGTGAGAGTGTGCTTCTGACACTGGGCGGCACTGTGCATGAGTGTCCTGTGCTCTCTGTTACACTATGCTCTCGCCAATCCTGGCCAGAGCTGCTGATGGCTGGGTTTGGTCCCTTTGTTCTCTATCCTCAGCTGAAGCTTCTGCTAAGTTTAACAGATCCTGAGTACTCTTATGATAGACACTAGACCTTGGGGAAAGAAACACACATAATACCTTAATGTACATTCTAATTTGTTGTCATGGTCTCTGTTTGTGGGTCCATCAACTGCTGATCTTTTCTAAGTCACTTCTGCTTATATTTTCTCTGTTTATCACAGACTATCCATGATCAAAACGGCTATATGGTGCCATGAATAGTTCAGGTTTTGTATTAGGGATGAAAGTTTAAAACTTAATAGCTATAGGATGTTGGTCAGTATTTATAATGCGGCTGGTCTGTGTTTCCTTCATAGGTTATAATCATTTATTTAGTACAAAATACTTAAAGTCCTGGCCATATGCTGAGCACACATGATTATGCCTCTCAGGGGTAAAAGTAAGAGGATACCTCTTACTGAGCGCTCAACAATGGTAATTACTATGATCATTACTGAATTAAGCCTTTGTCCTTGGTCATCTACTGTGTGTTCTTGAGCTGATCCTTGAGCTGACCACTATCAGCAAATTCATTTAAAAATATGCACATGTGTATGTTGTTGAAGTTTTTCTGTGTCCACCTGGCTCCTGCAGCCACTCAGACCCAAATAAACACACAAAGGCTTATATTACTTATAAACTGTATGGTCGTGACAGGCTTCTTGCTATCTAGTTCATATATCTTAAATTAACCCATTTCTATTCATCTATAAGTTGCCACATGGCTTGTGGCTTACTGGTACTTTTACATCTTGCTTCCTCTGTGTCTGGCTGGTGACTCCTGACTCAGCCTTCCTGTTCCCAGAATTCTCTTCTCTGTTTGCCCCGCCTATACTATACTTCCTGCCTGGCTACTGGCCAATCAACATTTTACTTATCAGTCAATTAGAGCAACACATTCACAGCATATAGAAAGACATCCCCAGCATGTGTATAATTATGAATGACCAATTTAAGGATTGTGTTCTAATAATTGGTTATTACAACCACTATACTGCTCACTTCGGTTAACTGTGACAGAAGAAGAACATTCCAGTACTGCTCTTCTTCATCTGTCTAGAACATTCTTAATCCTCATGGTTTTAGCTAAACCCTACCTTTCTGAAGCATTCTGGGTAGCTAATGGGTATTTCATGGGAAATAGGGTGTTCAGAAATCCTCATTCTGACATGAATGCATTAACCATATCTTCATTTTAAATAATACATAATTCTATAGTATTTAAAAATATTCTTCTACTTATGAGTAAAAATTCAGGAGTTCAATACTGATAATACATCCTTTAATAAATCTTTATTTGCTCATAAGCCTCACTTTGAAGAACAGATATAAATATCCAATGAGTAACCCTGGGGAGCTAAAAGGCCTTCTTATGATTTCCAAAAGCCTGATAGAAATCCCTTTTGCCCCACAATAAGGACCCAAAATGTACTGAGATTTGGTTTGTACTGTCTGATCATAGCTAACCCTCATGGATTGGAAAGGCTGCTGATGACAGCCTGTAGATATGTCTGGGATGAGACTGACTGAGCACACTCAGAAAAGCCCTACCACACATCAGATGCTAAGCTGAACCATCCAGTATATGATTAATAGGAGTACATAATTAACACCTAGTAAGTGGAGGAGGAAAAATTAAGCAGTTCTTACTGAAAATGATTCAGTTGTTGTTTTGTCGACAGGTTATTAGTGTGTTGTTAAGAAGGGACTCTGTTGATACAGCTAATGGTCAGTACCAGTGTACTCCTGGGGAAGGAGCTTATGTGTAGAAGCCCTACCATGGTTTATAAATCATTGTGGTAAAAAGACCTTTTATGCCATCAAATCCATCCCCTGTCAAGAAGACTGAATCCCATGGCTGAGGCTGTATCTTATACTAAACGGGTACCACATCTGACTTCCACCAAAAGCAAAGGCAAGATGATGCGCTAAAATGCAGAAAATCAATTCCAGTCCCAAAGGCAGAAGCCACTAATGCAAGAGATCAGTCAGCATCATTCACTGCCCCATGGCCACTCTCCTTGACCAAGTGGGAGCTGCTGCATCTAGGAGAGCACAAGCTATAATTCCTTGTGCTGAAGACCTAGAGAAGAAGAAAGAGGGCACATAAGTCCTGCTACTTATGGTGATAACTTATCTCATGAAACACGTCTCCCCAGTGCCCATGAGACAGCAAAGACCAGGAGAACAGGCATGTGGCTCCCTGTTTCTTTAGGTAGATATCTAGAAATACCTGGCATTAAGTCCCTGTGCTATTCCTGAACCCTTTGCTAAGCACCACTGTTTATTTTCTCATTTGAAAATGAGAACAATGTTAATATAGTCCCTAAGGGTGGTATAAGATAAAATTATATATTTTATGTACATATCTGACACCTAATAAAAATCAGCAGACAGAAGGCCTTTGCTGTTTTCATTAACATGCTCATACGATTTTAGTTCAATCAGTAAACATTTGTTACACATGTATAATCTGTGAAATGACCTATGCTGTGTGTTAAAAGGGATATGTAAATAAGTAGGAGATGGCTCATCCTCCATAGAGATTATGTCTGAGTTCCTCAAGCTTCAAGATTCACCTTCTGCACAAGACTTACCATATGCACAAAAGTGCCTGAGTAGGAATAGCTTACTAGTTAAACTTACAGTAGTTATCTGTTAGAGGTAAACCTTCATGATTCAAACTTACAGTAGTTATCTGTTAGAGGTAAACCTTCATGATTCAAACTTACAGTAGTTATCTGTTAGAGGTAAACCTTCATGATTCAGAGTGGAATACAACACAATGTCAGTGAATTCAGTCTATTTTAATAAAATTGAAACCTCTTCCATAAATAAAAGCTTATCTGCTTACACACACACACACACACACACACACACACACACACACACACACACACACACTCATACACATAAGTTGTGTCCACAAGGCATGACTGTGTGAGTGAGGTGATCTGTGTGTGCCAGCAACTGCCTTTGCCGGGTTAAAAGCATTCTGTTGGCTTTTGGCACCTAGCACTACATTTCAGAAAAAGCATTGCTTACATCTTTTAATAGCAGGCAAGCTCGTTTCACATAGAGGGAAATCCATGTTTTAGTTCAGTGCTTTCCTTTTCTGTTCCTATTTGAAAAACCTTACTCCCAGCCTGCATTTGGCCACTCCTTTAAAAACGGGGGGGGGGGGGGTGTAGAAAGGGGAGATCAGCACAGGGTTTACAGACCAGAAATCTGCTTGGCAAAGGAGTTGCTGAAGACCGGTGTAGAAGCTGCAGAGGAAGTACCTTTATGATTGATTTCCATTCGAGTCAGACTGGCTGCAGCGTGGTCATTTTTCTAGCCCACTCACATTGCAGCAGTCTGCTATCTGCAGGGCGTCTGAATTATAGCAGTCTGCGTCCGTGTTACCTCTTACACAAATTACTTACACTGGTTTCTTTTTCCATGCAAATTCATCAGTTTTACAGCCCCTTCATAGCCACAGTCAGGAAACTCTGGCTGAGAACACAAATTGATAAAATGAGTTAATTTTACTATACTTATTTTTTCTTTCTAAAAGCCCTCTCTTTTAGGCAGTGTGCAGGAAACATATTACAGTAAAGAGGAGATAACAAAGGAGTTGGATTTTCTTGCCATAAATTACTTTCCAAGTTAATTTCCTTTAACGATGATTCCAGATTCGCCAGTTTTCATAGCATTGTGTGTCTCACAACTGAGCCTTTGATGGAAAGAAGAACAAGTATTTTCCCATGTTCGCTCCTTTTGTGGCAGTGACATGGACTTTCTTATAGGACCTTTGCCAATGGAATGCAAAACAACATGAAATTGTTCCGGCATAGAACTGTGTGCTATTGTTGGCGTCCCCAGCCCCCAGTCTAAAGTGCAAGCTCCAAGCTCTCTGGGAGTGTTTTCGGACATACAATTGAAAGAAAAAGATGTCTTAATTTTTCATAGTTATTTTACGAGTTAGAAATTGAGTGCTGAGTCCTCATAGGCTTTGGAAGGGATTTATGGCCGTTATTTCTTTTTTTCCCCTTCGAGTATGTTGGGGGAGGGAGCATGCAGATCTGAGGGAAGGAGAGCTGTGATGTCTGATCCCTAGAATGCAAGCCTCTCAAGGGCAGATGTTTTCATGTCCTGTCTACTGTTTTTAAGCATATGAAGCAATGTCTAAGGTACCAAAAGGGCTCTTTAATTACGCACTGTGTCCCATGAAATACAGCTTCCGTGTGCCTTCAGCTGGAGGCCGGACACATGGGTAGACATTTTGATAATGCTTCTTGCCAGTTCTTGTCAAACAGGCCATAAGCTCAGCACCATCATCTCCCAGGCAGAGGAGCCTGGAAATTTGGATAGAATTTTTTTTCCCATAGTCCTCTCTTTCCAGCAATGCAACCCTGAGCAGATTGTCTCTGGTGGATGGCAGAAGTTCAATAACCACAGCCCTATCCAACTGCTAATGTGTACAGAAGAGCAGGTCATCAAGAGGGTTGGCTACTGAAGTAACCCCTTTCTTCCAATAGCCCACATTACTATAATGATGCCTTAATAGCAAACCATTTATTAAGAAATGACACAGAGTACATTCTACTCATGACAGGAAGGAGGGGGAGGGAAGATGCATGGCTTAGAAATAACATCTGAAGCACAATTTCCCAAGTTAACCTTTTGAGAAAAACTCCTTGGTGAACAAGATACTTAGGCTAGAGTAATTGCAGTATTGCTTAAGAAACAGGGGCCTCTTCCTCTATACTTAGGCATACTTGTAGACCACACTTTCATTTTTACTCCAAGTTGAGGGATGTGAATGGGGCTGACAACCATTTCCTTAATTCAAAGTGTATTTATTGATCTTCAACTGTCTACACAAAGGGTAGTGAGCTGTTGAGGGGCACAGAGGCAGTTCTGGGATATGGATGACTTAAGGTCAGGTGGTCTGATCTGTCTTCATTACTTGGGGACGTCGTTCCATCTCTTTGTGCCTCGGTTCCTTCCTAGTGGCACTGTGAGATTTAAATGGAAGGATGTGCTTAATGATCTTAGCAGCTGGCCCATGAAAAACTGCCTAAGAGTGTGATGATGTGGATGATGTTGATGATGATGATGATGATGATGATGATGATGATGATGGCGGCGGCAATGCTGGGGGCCAGTTTTGCATGTTTATCATAAGTATTATGGTATATGGCTATAGTACTTCCTAAATACATGTCTCCTAAGGTCTCCAGAAGCCTTCTACCAGTTTCCTTCTGGGGTTCTCTCTTCCTTGCCTATCAAAGGCTCTGCCTGTTCTCCACGTGGGAGGCTCTAAGAGTGCTGTGCTCATTATAGGGACACTGTGACAGGAAACCTACACTTAGGTGTGAGGCCCTCTCCTTGCCAGTCACAAGGTGACCCTACATACGGTATGGGCTGCATGCATGGAGAGTGATGTAAACATGTGTGTGCAAGGACTTCCTATAGAAGGCACAGTTTGGGTCCCTGCACTGTTAGGATTATTTAACCTCAGTTGAGAAGCTCATTCTCATTTTCAACTCAGGAATGTTTTAAAATTTTAGATGTGCGTGTTTGCCAATCACTCACCATGACCACTGAGCACTTTGAACCACACTGTCTGGGGCCTTTGCTGCATTCCCCATTACCGTGAACTACATGGATCACAAGTGGTCAATACAGGGCACAGGAGGGAACATGTATGTGGACCGAGTTATTTTAAATCTGTGTAGAGGTAGTACACCATATTTACATACACATGTTTCTTCCTTCACAAATTCTGGCTCCCTTGATATTTTAAAAAGATAACAGAGGAAAAAGACATTTTCCTAGAATGGATCGCACAGTACGTGAAGAGTTCAGTGGAGAAGTGCCAGTGTCCATCACTCTGTCGATGCCTCAGAGTTCTCCCACCCAGTTCAGCCAGGCCATGCTACTCATCCTTACTCAGATTACAACAGCCAGCTGCAGGAGGATCTCACCTTTTCCTCCGTGCTCAGGGGCAAGAAAGCTATCCCACCAAGTCAAGGCCTCAACTCCCCTCTGAAATTTGTGGAGAAAATCTAGATTCCCACATTTGACACTGCCATGCCTTTTCATTTTTCTCTAGTTACCAAGACACATGACTATAGGCTCCAGGAGACACAAGGCCTTAAGAGCACCCGTCATGTTATTAATGTATCAGGCAGCTATGGTAATGATGAGTGACATGGGCCATCTTGCATAATGGCCCATTTCATACATAAAATATTGTGGAATAAAAGATGAAATTATGCAAATAAATTGAACACAAAAGCAAATGATAGAATGACTAGCAGCATTATTGAGTGGAAATCTGTTTACACTATTGTCAATATGAGCTAAAGCCTGCCCCCCCACTTTTATTAAAGCCTGTTATTGAGAGCAGTGTTTGATTTTCAGTTTTCCATATCTTAGTAAAGAATTGTTTTTACATGACAACTATGCTGGAGAATTAGTCATTGCTACCAGTCAATTCAATGTATATTCTTAGAAATTGCTCTATTCCTTCATGTCTCCTGACTCCATAATTACTTAAGGCACTATACAATTCATCCTGCCTCCCGAGCACCAATCCTGAGAAGCGCTTGTTCCTGCCACAGTGAACTGCCAAATATTACTAATACCAGGCTCCTCCTTATATATCAGCTCACCTCATCTTCTTGTTTAAATGACATCACCGCCTCTGGTTTTACTAATTCAATTCTTCAACCACCCCTTCTCTCCCATGCTTCCTCTCATGAGTGAGAGATATTTCTAGATTATAAATGCAATATTGATGGTATCCCCGTAGGCTGCTGGCCCTTCTTTGTCTAGTGAACACCTGCACATAGGACACGTGTTTACTGATTGCTTCCGGGTGCCAGGGCTGATGCTTAGACAGTGACGATCTTACTGCAATGCTATCTGCTCCCAAGGATGGGAAGTGCATCGATGGTTCACAAACCTGTGATGTTCCAGACTCAAATCTGTGCTTCCTAAAGAAAAATACCAGATCCTTCATGACCTAACCTTAGCCATCCATTGTGACTCTACTTGAGCCATGTTCTTCTGTCAGAAAGGCAACATCTTCTGTTCTCTGTAGGCTCATCACTCTACCCAGAACTACCCCTCTCCATTGCGTGTGTCCTCCTCTCCCTTCAGCATCCTCTGCGGGTACATTACCTCAGGCCCTTTTACCTTCCTGAGCCTCTTCTTCTCAAGCTGGGTTAGACACCCACTTCTGATGCCAGTTTCAGAATGACTATCTAAAGGTTTCTCAGCTATCTCTACCTTAATCTGCCAGGTTCCCGTGTAGTGTGTTCATGGGTGATGACCGTATCTCTGATCGACATGTCTTCTTCTCTCAGCAGTTATTGGTGATAGCAGTGCTCCATAATAATTTCCTGAGTAAAATCTGGGCTTGTGGTGCTCCTAATTATCTTTTCTCCTGACAGGTATTAGTGTATTGAATGTATTATCTACATATATGGACTTAATAGGTACAGTGAATATTAGTGTACACATCTACTGTACTGCTTTTACATAATATTTCAAAAAGACTTCTTGAACTGATAGTCTTACTGTGGAATTTACAGTTTTAAAAGAAGATTGGTAGATGTGATTAATTAATTCAAAAAATACTTATTAAGCTACTGTAGGCTAAGCATCTAGAAGCAGGAAGACATAAAAATACAGGTAATCATATCTCAGAAATGATCCACTGTAAAGATAATAAATAGGTCAGTGCTATTGAATCAGAAGTTGGAAAAAAAATCTTCTATACCGTGTGGGTAGCAAATACTTTGGAGTCACTGGCCATTTGATCCCATTGGAGCTGCAGTTCTTGCTGTCATGGTAGTGTGCAGTGAAGGCGCATGCAATCGGTATTTCTCTGGAAAATCATAACTCATACACAGACAGACAGACAGACACACACACGCACGCACGCACGCACGCACGCACGCACGCACGCACGCACGCACACACACACACCAAAAGAAGAAAAACAAACTAAACAAACAAAACCAGACCTCAAGTACAGATGTATGCAGGCGTTCATGTACTGTAAAGCAAAGAGAATGCACCTATTTCTCATTGCAGGAAATAGGAAATAGAGACCTAAATGGATGGATTCACTCTCATTAAAATTCAGAACAGAATTCCAAAACACAGATAAGGAGAAGCTGTTGGGATCAAAGTGAGAAGACATAGGGAAAATTTGAGGCAGTCATTTAAAAAACATTTAAGACTAAAACATGAGAGGTATTTTCATTTAAACCACCCAGGAATGCCATAAGCTTGGTGACAGTTTACTATTACAAAGAAGAAAAAGATAAAAGGCACATCAGAAAGAATATGCCTTTTTGGTATGGACTGTTTTTTATTGTCAATGTCCCTTTGAAGTCACAGTTTATTAGTGATTATTCTGGATAAGCTTTGCAGATAAATGCAAACAGAAAATGTGTTCCATGCCACACTAACATAGGTTCTCGTTGATCTTGGATTCACAGGACTTAACTTATGGCTTGTTTGGTCTCCTCTCTCTAGCACCAATAGCTGCAGGAACTGGCCCCAACTTTTCTCTCTCTGATTTGGAAAGTTCTTCATACTACAGCATGAGTCCAGGAGCAATGAGGAGGTCTCTCCCCAGCACATCCTCTACCAGGTAAGTGGATTGGTGGCCTCAGAAGAGGCTAAAACATGGAAAGGCACACCTTGATCTTGAACTCTGAGCGTGCTGGGCATTCAGCAGTGTGTCTATAACAATAGAGGGGACAAAGGTAGTGGGTTAAGCCTCAATAGGCTGTCTCAGTAGAGAGCCAAAGCAAATATACATGAGACAAATGGCAAGTTACACACACACACATAAAGCATGCATACATGCATGCACACCAGTAAGACAAAATAATCACTTCAGTTATATGCCATGCAATAAGCATGGTTTGAATAGGCTTTGTCCAAAAGGGTAAGGTGCCCAACTCTGAATGCTAGTTAGCTTTAAGGTATCTAGATGAGGGGTAACATGAGCAAAGACATGGAGAAGAGCAATAATGAATGTAGCATATTCTCTGGGAAAGATGGATGTACTTGGCTGGGGGAAAAGAGGAGAGTACTTTGGCTTGATTGGCGTATGGTGGGAACTGACACCAGCCTAAACACCCTGGCCACAACCTTCTTAGCCTGCTGGGCCCCATAAGTCCCCAAATCCAATCGGTTGAAGTTCCCCAAAGCTACAACTGATTTAGTGCCCTGGTATGAGGTTATAAAAGAAATGCAGGTCAGATAGATAGCAGGATGGGGCCATACTTTGGACCCAGGTGGTCCAGGAGGCCTTAAAAAGCTCAAGTTGGAAAGCACAGCTCACTGTGAGTGCCAGGCTTCCCGATCCCCTGAGGTAGCTATCAGAGCCAACATCTGGAGAAACACTTTGCAAGACCCTGCGGTCTCTAGATAACCTGGACCACGGGTAGGGGATTAGGCATCAGAGCCATGGTGTTCCTTTACAAATTGGCTTTAGCACTGGACTGTGACAACAAAGGAAGGAGCAGAGCAGGACTGCCAATCATGTTTGTGTACTTTGCAGAAAAACATTTATCAAATGTGATTTCTGTTAAAGCAAGTACAGACATTTATGATTTAAAATACTGCCCAGAGTGTGGACATTTTCCTTGGTGTGGGAGTCTAGCTCACCTTTATGACCAGTGTCTTAAACATTACCTTGAAGATGAATCAAGCTACCGTGTCTAAAGCTGTATTATACCTTCATC
Source organism: Onychomys torridus (assembly GCF_903995425.1). NCBI lineage: Eukaryota > Metazoa > Chordata > Mammalia > Rodentia > Cricetidae > Onychomys > Onychomys torridus. Next base: position 114,614,395 of record NC_050444.1, read on the forward strand.
TTGAGCGTTGTTTAAATGTTCTTCTTAGTTCATTACAGTATTAGCTCCACACGGAAACAAAAGTCTTCAATCCGAAATGCATTTATAGCAGAAGAGGGGGATTGCGAATACATTTGGGTGTTAATACACTTGGAGGGTTTTGAATATTTGCTGCTGGAAGAGACAGTGCGCTCAGTCAACAATAAAAGCTTTGTAAATACTTATGGGCAGCGCTTAATTTAAAAGTGCATGGGTGGCTTGTTTTTCATATGTGAGCCACTGTCCCATGTACCTCTCTAGCAGTATCCCCCTGACCTCCTGTCCTTCCATGTACTCCAAGCTCTGTTCTGTGATTTTATGTTGTGACCTGAGGATGAAAGGCTGATTATTGTGATTTAAGAGGCTAATTCTTCATTTCTGTCATTCTCCTATTCTGCAAATAACTAGTCCCAATAAGGAGTTAATTATAAATATTAGTAGTTAATAACTCAGATATGTTTGGGCCTCTTCCTGGGATGTTTTTTTTATTTAATTATGTGTTTGTGTGTGTGTGTGTGTGTGTGTGTGTGTGTGTGTGTGTGTTAGTGTTAGAGAGAGAGAGAGAGAGAGAGAGAGAGAGAGAGAGAGAGAGAGAGAACACATACAGGTGCATGCTTGCACAGGTGTACAATGGACGTCAATGAACAGTTTGGGAGCCAGTTCCTCCTTTCACCTTTACATGAGTTTCCCAGAAGGAACTCAAGTTATCAGGCTTACCCAGCATGCACTTTACCTGCTGAGGCATCTCACTGCCTGCCCTAAGGTGACTTTTTAAAAGTCCTTCAGTATATAGACTCAACAGAATTATCTGTTACACATTAAAAAATATGCTTTGAAGAATGTCCCAGATTCACATACAAACGAAGTTTTAGTCATCTCCAGCAGACTGTCTTACCATTGCAGCAGTGGAGCCGCCAGAGCACAGAGTAGTTAAGCAACTTGCCAGGGCCACAGCCCTGGCAAAGACAGGGTCACTGTTCAAATTCAGGTCTTCTGTAATTTACAAACCATAGTTATTTACACTGAATTGTCTTAGCTGCAATGCTGTATCTAAGAGCCATAGAATGTGGGATCCTAGCAAAGCAGTGTCTTGAATCTCCACCTTACCAAGGTCCATAGTGGCCACTATCTGAATATTCTTACTCTATTAGTGGCCTAAGCCTGTCTTTCCTCCCAGTCTGGTTCCAAGTCCCTTGAATGACAGTGTCTAACTTTTCCAACTCATAAGCAAACAATAAGCACCAAGTATTTTACTTGGTACTGTGGACACAAAATCAAACCAGAGGAGCTTTGCACACTGCCATGTAGAAATGTTTAGATTGGTTTATGTGAACGCTTGGTAAGGGGAATGGTTTTGCCTTGTGGATACAGAACAAGGTAGGTCTCACATAGTAGGAAGCATGCAATAGAATCTTTGTGTTAAACAGTCAGGAGACAGAATCAAGGACTAGATAATTTACAAAAGTTAAGAAATAAGTGAAAAAAATAAGCATGATCTGTGTTTCCCATATGCTTTATATTGCTCCAGGATGAACATCTCCAAAATCATAGAAAAGTTGGGTAAAAATAGAAGTAAGGGTTTTATTCTAAAGAATTTTGTCAGCTAGTCATCTATGTGCAGTTCATGGGGTCAGTAAACTGTGTCTCAGAAGCCCCTTGCCTGTTTGTCCTAGCACTGCCAACTTTCCTCCCGCCTGGCTCCTCTTCCCCTTCTATCCACACTTCCATCTTTGCAGATGCTGAGCCTGTGTCCATCCTGCACATCCTTGTATGCAAGCTCAGGTGTGAACTATAATCATATGGTGTCCCCACCTGTATAGTTCAGACCTGAATTTTATTAGAGCACTCCCAAGAAATACCAAAGCTTTTAGAACTCAGAAAAAAAAAAAATTAACAGTGGGAGAGCAACACAGAGTGGAATTGACCTCTAGGGTTGGTTCTCATTGACTATAGATGCTTGGATGATCCTTTGTTGTGTATGCTCACAGAAGCTTTTGAGCACTTAAAATAATCTGACACTGGAGTAGACATAAGATCAAAACACGATACTGATGAAAAGGTGGAGAATTCATAGCTTGTCAGCCAGGATGAGGGGAACTTTCTGCTGATGCCACCTGTACTTCTGGTCACCAAGACCACAAAGTTCAGCCAGTCAGTTTCTCTGAATGTCTCGGTGGGGATGGAATCCAGAGTCAGGTAAATGGTGGCATCCTGATACACATGTAAGGGAGGAAAGGAGTCTATGGAAGGATGGTTAGGACACCAGAAAATGCAGGAATCTCTTGGGAAGTTGATCTGCTCCTCCTCAAGTAATGTCAACCTGCACCTGTGCCCCCTGAGCACAGCTAGGAACTTGTTCAGTAAGCACCTCAAGTCTGTACTTGGATATCACAAATGCCATTGTAAAACAGCTAGTAAGTTGTGTAGCATGCAATTGTGCAGGATTCAAATCATTCCTGTGGGTCGTCCAGATACATAAGACTCAGTGTTGTAATATAAGAATCATGGAATATCAAGGCAGCACAGTTCCCCTGGGGAAAAAAAAAAGCATAATCCCATCCCCACAGCTCTTACAGTCTTGCCAGAACATGCAAGTCTGGTTTTTGATTGACTGGAGTACACTGGGGAATTTCACCCAACTTACAGTCTTCTAAGTTGCAAGGTGATTTCAAGTGGCCAACAGTTTTAAAATACAAGAGTCACTAAGTGTAGAAGAAGCAGCCAGAACCCATGTGGAAAGTAGGGCACTCCATATTAGATCAGGAACCCTGACCAAGAGATTTACTTTAAATTTGGCCCTTAGCTTCCGGCTTGCAAGGCAAGAAAGGGAACCAGTTGGTTAGATCACTTGTATTTCCACTAAAAGAGACAGTAGAATTGCATGTAGAGACACTTGGGTTTTCTGATCTGTATATAGTGGAATTAATTTTCTGTATGTGTCATGTATAATCTCAAATAAAGGACATGCCTTCGACACATTTTACATAAAACAGAAAAGGTTTTCCAATGGTTATTTTTCACCAAACTTCAAGAAAAAGGAAGACCATTAACTAGGCAGTTCTGGACCTGTCCTTGAGTCCTAAATTAGCATGGTAAAGTAGGGTTGCTTCTGCGTAATCTGGTTTTAATGAGGCTAGAACTTAAAACCTAAGAACATTAGACCACCCACGTGAATGATTTTAATTTCTTACCTAAATCATGCCCTGTACATTTAAGATTGTGGCAGTAGCATTATCTCCCCTTCTCCAGGTTGACACCCTCCGTTTTCCTGCTGCCTTCCCAGGACCATATTCTGCACTCTTAGCCACTTTTCCATCATGTCACACCTATGTAGAGGGCTTCAGAAGTCTTTGTTGCTTGTAGAATAAAGTCCAGATTTACAGTATCATCCCTGACCTCCATGGTTTTCTTCTGTTGGGCCCTTCCATCAGTCTTAGCATCTCAGAGCAATTTTCTGTGTGTCTCACCTGGCTTCTGCCACTGCTGCCAGACACCTGCTCTTGGGGTGGCACTCAGTGTCTGGTGACCTTCAGTGAGGGTGGATGCTGCCCTGTCAGTTTCGGTTCTGCTAGGATCCAGGGGGCCAGACATCACCCTCTTGGGTTCTGAGGCATGAAAGTGTCATGGGGCAAAGGAAAAATCCCAAGGTTAGAAAAAAAAAAAAAAAAAAAAAAACAACTTATGAAGCTTGAGACAATGGCAGTTTGCCAAAAAATACAGAGGGTTTTAATGTTCTTAAAATCATAATAGTGCCTGAGTTGTGCATTAGTGGAGTACCAGTCCACCTTAGCCATTTCCTGTTCCTGTTGCCATCTCATTAGCCCTTACAGACAGCTCAGGGGCCCCTCTGCTCTGAGAAGTCCTTCTGCAGTTCCAGGTGTAAGCACCAGTGTCCCTCCATCTGCAGCCCATGCATGGCTCCTTCATGACCCCTCTGTTTCTCTTGGTCTCTCCATCTCTGCTCATGGAGAGCCATTCCCCATTTCTGTGCCGCCCCTGGCATGGAGGAGCTACACCGCCAGTGTCTGATGAATGAATCCCAGGGAGGGCTATATCCTGACACGTGGGCAGGCTTCCCAGCCGTCACTGCCCAGGGCAGGAGATCTGCCCATGCAGCACTGTGTTGCTGGCACTCTCCGTATGGTCAGTTAGCCCAGGAATAAGCCACGGGTGATGTTTCATTGTTTTCTAACACTCAAGCTTCACGGTGGGAAGGTTCTTCAGGAGTTGTTCAGCTGGAAGGAAAGCGATTATATCGTGGAAGTTCCTTGGCCTTCCTCTGCAGAAACCAAGTCTTCATTCACATAAGTGAAATAAAATGTCACTTTGCTCATCTCTGTGAAGAAGGACATAAAAGTCCCTAGAACACACTGTATGTCTGTGCCCTTCCTTGTCTGGTGGCAAAGCATCCTTCCTGCTATTTTTAGCCATTCTCTTTGGCATTTCATCTCAGTGCCTAAAGGAGTAGCTGGACTAAATACACGGATATCTAGTAAAGACCTTTTTTTTTTTTAAATAAACACATTCAAGTGGAAGATGGAAAATGGCTCCTACCCCACACACAAAGCAATCAAAGAATTCCTAGAAGGATAATGAGCCCTGCTTTTTATTTACTTACTTTTAACCTGGGGCTTCTGCATGGATTTGAATAAGTTTCTAGACATGCGGCTAATGGCTAGCCCTCAGTCACATCTGTGGAGACAGGATACTGGGGCTTCCTAAGTGGACACCAAAGCAGGAGCCAGCCACCAGCTCCCTAAAGCAAGAAGGCACCGAATAGAGGTGGTGGCAACAGCTTGATCAGTAAGGAGGAAGCCGGTGCTTGGACGCATAGGCCAAGTGTGTGTACCACATCCAGTAACTTGCCCAACTCCAGAAGAGCCTGCAGAACTGCACATTTTTCCACGAAGCATCCAGGAGAAAGGTGGCTTAGAGTGCTTGTAAACATGCATTTCTTTTTTCTTTCAGCTCGACAAAGCGCCTCAAGTCTGTGGAGGATGAAATGGATAGTCCTGGTGAAGAACCGTTTTACACAGGCCAAGGGCGCTCCCCGGGGAGTGGCAGTCAGTCCAGTGGATGGCACGAAGTAGAACCAGGTGAGCAGAGAGAGTCACGAGAGTGAAGAAATCAGCATGTGCATGTGGTTGCGTTGCCACACTCAGGCCAGAGTGGCCAAGAACAGCAGATGTAATTAGAGTGAATGACAGACGAGAGTGGGTGTGGTCTCGCTCATGGGCTATCACCTGCACTTGGAGGCCACATGCATTTCATCTGTATTTGGTTGCTTGTTGTGCTGAGATCTCACTATGTTACCCACAGTGGACTCAAGGTCCAGGCTCCAGTGTTCCTCCTGCCTCTGCTTCTTGAGTAGCCGGGATGGCAGTTTTCTTTTGCTTTGATGTAGACACACCTTTTGATTTGTCTTTTAAAGTATACTCTAGTTCTCATAAGAAAAGTATCAATTTTTCCAACTGCATGGATAGCAGTGTGAAGCAGAACAAGTCTCCTGTGCTGCAGATTATGACTGGATTTTATAACATGAGAACGTTGGGTTTTTTTTTTTTTTTTTCCTTTTCTTGTTGCTGGCTATCATCATGATTGTTTAAACACCATAGCCATCTTTATGTCCATCTGCACTAACCTGAGTACGTTCCTGTGGGTCTCACCTTGGGGTCGTCAGGTGGTGGCTGTAGAATCTCAGAGCAATTCTGACATCAGCACTTCTGGAGACCTTGACGTCTGCCCTCCACGTGGCTTTGGGGAATGGGCTCCAATGCCTCCTCAGTACAAGTCAGCGGGGTAAGAGGATAGAGGGGTTTGAGAATCATCTAACGTGCGGTCTTTGCTTCAGGGACAGGGCTGTGTGGTTGTGGTCAGATGGCACGACCTTGTAAAACACAACCTGACAATAGTACTAGCTGGGGATGAAGTAAGGTGATCTGTATTGTCCACTTAAGAACTATGCCCAGCACAGAGCGAGTGAGTGAGTGAGGGAGAGAGAACACAAATTCTCCAGCCATCCCTCCCCACTCTCGTCTCAAAGTAACTGCCTGCAAGAACAGACGGGCACCAAGAAAATCTTGGAACTAGCCCCTCATCTTCAAAGCTTACACCTCCCTCTCCTTCCCAACAGTTTTTCAATATACAAACTTTATGGCTATAGATGGCTTTAAGTGACTCTAGAGGAGCCGCAGAAGGGAGATTTTAGGGTGATGGAACCATCTGGATCCTGATTATGGGAGTTTCCATAATCGATATAATGTTTGACATTCACAGAAGTATGTGCCTCCTCCCTACCTTACTTGCATTCTATCCTAATTAAAAACAAGTAACAGTAAACCCCCAAGCCCTATTGGCTGTTGTTGTTTTTTTTTTTTTTTTTTTAAATCTTGTTCCTTTATGAAAATGTGAAACTTCTGTGTGATTTCCTTCTGTTCAGTGCCCTCACACAGCTCATCCGGTCACCTATTCAGCAATCTTCAGTGGAAATTTCTGGATCAAGTATGATGCCACTTCTGAGAACTCAAAGGTAGATGAGGAGGTGGTGGCTCCTGCATTCAGGAGATTTAGAGTAGGCATGGAATCAGAAGCAGACCATCTCAGTGTTGTGAAGAGCACAGGGGTGATAAGATCCTCTGGGGTCCTCATTTCCCGATGTCACCCACAACAGCACTCGGGTGTGGTCATTTTCTCTGAAGGCTGTACTTCACAAAGGTCCACGCATAGCTCAGCTAGCCTAAAGTGCCTGAGAAGGAAAGCAGGTCAGGCAAGAATGCAGATGCTCGCTTCCGTTGCCAGCACACCACGCCCTCTGTGTAGCACTGATGAAAAGTTCACGTGTATTAAGAAAATTAAAAGATGGAAAACTTTTTTGAGCCCCCTTTAAAGTTAGTCCTAACTCTCCTGCCTCAGCCAAAGTTAGCATCAAGTGTATATACAGGTGTGGTTCATTTGTGCTGGGGTGCTATACGCACATGTCCCACCTATGCTAAAGCTGGCTTATGATGTTGATTGACACAAAGCCCCGTACAGTGAGCCCAGCCCTCCCAGACTCCTCTGGCACATTTAGGGACTGTGAGGGCTGGTTGAACAGAATGCTTTGGCCCAGTAATGTTTTCATTCAAAGTGGTTCATTCCTCCACATTACGAGTCAAATAATTACAAGTCCTAACATCTGTATCTCCACACCTTTGCAGTCATCAGAAAGTTAAGTTTAATGGTTAAGCACTCTTTACACGGAGAGATTTTTTTTCCCTTTCCTTCTTCTTAAAAATATTGTGTTCCTGAAAGGATTGCCCATTGTCTGTCCTTGTTTCATTCAAGAAAAATGCAATCTCATGGCATGTATTTGTGGGGGCTGGAGAGCACAGTGGATAAGTTTATACTTGGCCATATTCAGCATAGAAAGTCACAATTGAAACAGGGCCTGAGGGGACATTAAAACACAACTAAGGGATGTTGCACATGTTCATGGCGACTTTGGTGTCATTAGCTCACACCAGCCACTTTAAATGGATAATTTATGCTGCCAGATGGTCCTTTTTGGGGATTTTCCATCAAGCCCAATCCCCTTTTTGGCACAGAGAACACCTTTATGTTGTTCCCACACTTATCCGGGCCTCCATAGCTTTTCCCCAGGGGTACAGTTAATTAAGTGGGAGGCTTTTAGTGGTTCGCTCATGTAAATTGCCTTCAGAAATATGTTGGGAATTATGTATATCCAAATGCATGGGCAGCCTGCGCTTGGGATAATTCTCTCAAACAAGTGTGAAGGGCACCGGGTTTCTGCTTTTGATGTGGCACAGGAAGTACGGCTGTACTCACGTTCCCCTCCAAGAGCTGGGCATCTGGGATAGGCCTCCCTGGGTTTCCAGGGCTCCCTAACTCCAGAGGCCTGAAGGTGACCAGGAGAGACTTCCTTGAGCCACAGGAAGATGTTGGAAAGTGAAACAGTCCAGACATCCAGTGAGTTACATGCATATTTTTCAAATGTCTTCGGTAGTATCCTGTTCCCCGTTGGTTTATCTCAGCACTTTTGGTACATGGCTCTGCCTGTCCGTGCAGCAGCACACAGGAGATGATACTTGACTGAAACCCTAGACAGGCTAGAGCTGGCTTGTGTGTCTCAGTGCTACATGCAACCCCTCCTCTTGGTTTCGTTTCCCGTTGTCTCAAAACCTGTTGGCATTGGATCTGTATCTAGTCATGCACTGTGACGTGAGCCCTGTGAAATTCTATCCATCAGAATTCACATACCATCAATGGCTGTTCAGACACACAAGTGAAAAGTTGCCAATGAGATGATAATGCAAATAAATTATCAGGAAGGAAAGCAGCAAGCTGTGCAGTCATTGGCTGAGGCAGAGTTCTGGTTCGATACCTGAGTGTGACTGTGCACCAAAATTGTTTTTCAATTGATGGTCTTGAAAATGTGCAGACTCTGGTGTGTGTTAGTAAGTTAGTTAGTTTGTCTGTCTGTCTGTCTGTCTGTCTGTCTGTTTTGTGAGCAGCTTGCCTAAGCCCCACTGCTGGCGTGTCTGTGGCCAGGATCTGTCTTTCAAATCAAAGTTGACTCCAGGATATAAGTTAGCTTCTGTATTTAACCTCTTTAGCATGATTACTTATGCTAATTTTTCAAGATCTGTATTCCAGACTCATATCATAATAAATAGTAAATAACTCTCTAGAAAGACCTGAAAATTCCCTGTGTTCTTTATCTCAGACTCTTATCATGGAACCTAGGTCAGGAAAGAAAAGATATGAGCTACTACATACACATAGGACAGTATATATAAGCAGAATATTAACTGTTAACGGTGAACTATCATGTCATCCATAAAATCAAATAACCCTCAGCATTTAGGACTTGTTCAAATGCAATGTCAGAGAGGCTCTTCGTGACCTAAGTAGCTGCTGGCCTTGTGTCCTCACCTCATTCATTGTCCCTCTCGCCTCACCCATGCTCCAGCTGCTGTTGCCCTCTTCCCACCCTAGACCATGCACCCATCAGAGTGTGACATGGTCCATTTGTTACACTGCTGTATCCCTAAAACCCACAACAGTGTGTAGACGTGATAGGTGTTCAATAAATATTGACTGAATGAGTGAATGAAGCAGAGCGACTGGAGCTTTCTTATATACTTGAGAGCAGAATTTGCTGCCAACAACCCTCTAAAAATTGGTATTTACTATATTTTTAACCTGCAGGCTTCCAGTCAAATCTAATTACTAGCAAACAGTGAGAAAAAATAATTGCTGAGGCTCAGCCAAGCATCTCATTGATCAGTAGTAGGCACCAAACTATATTCCAACTACCCTTCTCCTTAATGGGATTCCTCTGAATAAGCCAGGTATTTTTTAAAGGTACTTGACAAGAGTAGTGCTTATTGGCAATTGGGGAAGAAAGGAGGAAGCCAAGATGGAGGGGACAGTGGTCAATACATATGAAGTCACAGTGAAATGGGCGACAACACATTGTCACACAGTGACGCTGCTACATTCAGTGATTTGATACATGAGGATAATGATACGTTTAATGACCTGTATACCTCAAAATCACCAAACATGAGGAGTTTCGAAGTCCCTATGACAAAGAAATGGTAACTCTTTGAGGTGAGAGAGGCACTATCTACCCTGACATAGTGATTGGGCAAGGTATCTATGCATCAAAACACTGCACTCTACCTCCAGAAACATACATAGTTATTGGTCAGAAAATATAATTCTATATCATTTCAGAGAAAATTCTAAAAGGTAATTCATGGTAGATAAAGCCTGTATCAAGAATCGAATCTCAATGGTGTTCTCTTTTTATAAGGTGTTTCATATGGTTTCGATGATCCCCTGCCTCACTGGTACCAGAAATTTCCACTCTTCCATCTCCACTTTTCTCTTACACAATCATATATAAGTACCAAGCCCCTGAGGACCTGCAAAGGGCTCCACAGGAAGTGTCTCAGAAATGCATCCGAGACACCGGCTCTCAGAGGCTGAGAGCACCAGCTTTTGTACAGGTGTGGGACATGCCCAACTTATCTGGAAGGCACTTCTCTTTCAATGTTATGCTCTCAAGCCTTTCTCCCTGCATTTAGCAGCAATGGCTATAAAACTATCCCAAATGGATAGAAACCCACCCATTTTCACGAGGATCAGAGAAGGTCACATCCTGGGCAACTCCTGACCCTCATTACAATCAAGAAAATCGTACTCTTTCTCTTCCTCCCTGTCCTCTTCCTCCTTCCTCTCCCCCATTTAAATGCCTTTGCTTATCTTACCACTATCAGTCAAATCAAGTCATGGAATTTTATCAGGAGCCAGCTGTGTACACTACTGTAGGGTAGATACAAAAAATACTCCACTGAGTACCTGTCTCAAAGGTCAAAGCTCTGAACACCCTCAAGGGTTAGCACTGCCTACCAATGATACTATTATTCCAGCTCCATCCCGGTCTCTTAAGTCGGGACCATCAACTGAGCTGATAGAAGCCAAGGTTCTTTGTAAAATTAATCTTTTCTAATCACGTGAATTGTTGTTACTGGGATGGTTGAGGGACAGACTGATGGGAGTTAAAGAGAGCTCTAAATCTCAGTGGAGATTAGGGTCAATGTCTTTAAAAAGTGGCTAAGAAATTGGGTTTAGGTTGGAATCCAGCTGAGAAACGTTTCCAAACTTGAAAGAGGCTAGCCTTCCGACCATTAGCACGAGTAAATTGAGGGTGCCTTCATCTATATTTCTTCTCACTGTGGGCAGTTCTTAGCTGTCCTGTGCACCTCCCTCGAGTTCTCTTGTGTCCCCAAATCAAAGGACTCCTGCTTGTGCCACTTACATGTTTGAGGCTGCCCCTGCATCGAGCATGTAACCCTATTTCAGCAGATCTAAAGAGAATTTCATATGAAGCTATAACTCTTGTCCATGAAACTCAGTGCTCTTTAACTATAGGGTTAAGAAGCTACTTAAAACTGGGTGTAGGGGCATATGTGACTCCAGTACCTACCTGGTCATAAGTTTAGGGTCATCCTTGGCTGCTTAATAAGTTCAAGGGCAGTCTGGGCTAGATGAAACTCTGTTTAAAAACACACAAACAATCTAAAGTGAACTGTTTGAATTTTCTCCTATAGAAAAAATTTCAAAATTCTAATGCGTTAAATTATGTTTATATATACATTATAAGTATAATTACATTGAGATGGTAAAACTATTAATAGACACAATTATGCCAGTCAAAATGTTGTAAATTCCAAACAGTTCATTGCAAGACTTAGAGTCAAAACTGATTAAGTAATACATTTAATCACAATTACTTTTTAAAAGCTATAAATGATGAACTTCTTTCAGGGATAAACTTATTTCCAGGTTAAGTTGATTTCATTTTTAAAGGTCAAAATTAAGTATGTCCTCTGTTCTTATAAGAGGTTATTAAATAAATAAATACATTTCAAAAATGGACTTATTTTTTCAGTTAACTGGTGACCCCAGATTTGCAGAACTGAGGCTTTGGGTCTCAATGACTATAAGCACAGTTTAATTTTGAGAGTAGCATTAGTTCATTGCAGCCTTTTAAATTGTGTATTAGAAGGTAGGCATGGTGATGCACTGGTAATCACATTACCCAGGAAGCTGAGGCAGAAGGCTTAATATAAGTTCAAGGCCAACCAGAGCTACCTAATGAAACCATGTCAAAAAAAAACAAAAAACAAAAATCACCTGTTGGGCTTGCTTGGGTTCCCACACCTGTCAATCCTGATTTGACTGCCAGCAGCCACTCTTCAGATTTCAGGGTGGAAGTTTACCAACTTGTGCGTCTAGCTGAGACATATAGGGCCCATTATGCGTGCCAACAGAACGACATCGGACTGGTAACAATAGTCCGTTGATCACAGACACTCTGCAGCACCAGCATAAATTAGGGGAAATGATTAAATCTCCCACAATCCCCTGCAGTAATGGGAATAGTTGCCGTTACAGAACACTGCCGTGGGATCAATGTCTTGGCTTTTCTTCTGCATTTATGGAGCAGTGGGAAAGCATCATTCTGTGACAGTGTGCTCCCCCCATTATCTCCTTAGTATTGGCACCTGCTCATTAGAGAATGATGTGCCAGAGAGCATCAGTAGAAAACAAGGGTCTGCTCTTAATGACCCTTATCAGAGAAATTTCACCTGAATAAGAGGTTATGACAGAAAAGCACCATTACAAAATGAGTACTCTCACCATCCTTCAAAAAATGTGCCTACCTTTTTATCAAGGCTGATTTCTTAGTATCAGGAAAGAACCTAAATCAACCCTTTTTATTGAAATCTAAAAAGATGTCTTCTCACATGCACCTACACTCTGTACTGTGTGCCACATGCATATATGACAAAGCATGCTCAGCAAAATTGCTGTTGTTTTTATTCCAAAGCCTGTTTGCAGTACCTGGTAATGTGACAGACATTTGATCAATATTTGTTGAATAAATAAGTACAAAGCTGGCGACCATGTATGTCCTATCTTGTCCTTTGAAACCGATCAAACACTGAGATCAGAGTGCTGGTGCATTTGATGAAGGAAGAGGAGGGAGCCTCGTTGGCTTTGGAGAACCTAGATGCACAGTTTTGTAAATACAGAAGCTCCCAAGGAAAAAAAATACTGTGTTTCAGCTGATCCTGTGTAAATAAATTACCCAAATTACCAGATCCTTTCATTTCATATTTGAAAGTGAGCTCTATAAACATCCTAGAATGGAATAAGAACAGAGGCAGTACTGACTGGCCAGGCTCACCTGTGGACTCCTCTCTCCCTGTTCCTGTCCCCATCCCCAGGTGTTGGTGGCTCAGTGTGTGGCTCAGACTTAGCATAAGGGAAGGAGGAGCATTACAACTGACTCCACTCCAACCACCACAGCCTTTGAGAGGAGAATAATAAGAAAAAGACAGGCAGGATGCTTTCTAAAAAATGGGGAAGTAGAAATTAAGAATTAAAAACTAAAATTTTCATTTCCTCCCATGATCAAACCTGCAATCTTTGTAAACTGTTCTGGATTTCCATTTCCTCATGTGAAAGCATTGGAAACAACAAAATAGTCCCACCTTCCACTTCAACTGAGAACATCAAACAATGCTGCAAAGAAATCAAAAGCTACCATTTACTGACTTTACACTATGTACAAAGAACTGTCTCTGTCATTATCCATGGGATGCCTTCAATATACATGGGGTATACTTAAGAAGCCATAGAGCTTTAATGAAATACTGTGTATCTTTTTTGGTGAATACTAGAAAAACTCTAAAACATGCTAAGAGGTATGGTACTATGAAATTGGATAGGAAACACATTGTATGCATCTGTAAGTATGATCTACAAAACTCTGCCCAAAGAGGAAGGTGAAACAGAAAAGTAAGCAAGGTAGAAGCTGACTTGAAGTGACTCCCACTCACTGAATTAAAAAAGGTGAAGAGTTGAGTAAGTGCTGAGTGAGAGGATGTGGGGACAGAAAGCATGACAGTTGGGTTTCTCCATTGGCTTGGGCCATAATCTCCCACTGCACTTGTTGAGAAGGGCTTGTTTACCAGCCCTCCCTGCATGACCAATGGCAAAGCAGTGGAGCTGGTCCCTCTGTCCTTCTCTTCCCAACAGCCAAGTATCACCTGCTTCATCCCTAAAGCGTGCGGCTGGCACAAACTCTAGGAAGTACTCATGTACTGGGACCATCCTGAGCTAGCAAAAGAGGTCATTCCTCATACGTACCAAAACCTCCCTGTCTTAAATAGGTTTGTGACTTACAGATGGATAAAGGATAAACGGCGGTACATGATAAGTCAGAATTACTTCAGATATATTTTGCTTTATCTATTAGATACTGTTAAAAATTTCTTGAACTGCAACACAAGGTAGTTTTAATCTCTGATGTAAGAAGAAATCACCTTTAAGTAGTGACCTTTACATCGCTACAGTATGAACATAATGTAGATACTGACTAGGCCATAATTTGAGTAAGAAAGAAGGTATATTGGCTAATATTTTTGTCACTAAAATGCTGCTGGAATTTTAAATATTTAAGTGTTTTATAAGCAACAGCTAATGTTAACACATTATTCTCAAATACATATATATATGTGTGTGTGTGTGTATATATATATATATATATATATATATATATATACAGTATATACACATATGAGCTATACCTAAATGTGATTATTTCACATATGTCCATTTAATTTATTTCAAAAGTGATAGGACATCAGATCACTTACAGTAGTATTTATAAGCTGATTTCTCTCTCATTTACCTTCTATTTCTCTACCATACTAATGAATCTATTTAAATATTAAATGATTGAGTATAACACCATATTTCATATAGAAATAAAGGCTAGCAATGCTTTTTAATAAGGTAGTTCTTTAATACTCCAGAGCAAGAATCTTTTCTATGAGGAATGGGAAGAGAGGAAGAAGGAAGGCTTTGGGCCCGTGCAGATCCCTGTAGTCCTGGTCTCCCTGTCTATTCTGGGTGTCGGCTTCTGAAGGGCCTGTGTGCTCGACCCATTTTCCTGCAGACATTCCAATAATTTATCCAACTCCATCCATCCACGGGCTTCAGTTACATCATAAACTCATCAATTAATCAAAGACATGGCACCCATTTGGAGATGATGGGTGAAGTCGTCCTAGGAGATTCCGGGAAGTGCTCACATGCATCGAGTAAATCAGAGACTGAGTTCTGATGGATTCCTGAACAGCACTCCAAGTACTCCAGTGGAGAGGGTTCCCTCCAGCCCTGATCACAATGCATGTCTCTCAGATGAGAGATTGGGAAGAAACCATGCATACAGGGTCCCTTCATTTCACACCATTTCTTAGAGGTGAAAAGTTAAACTGAAATGGAAATCCTGTACATGTTAAAAGCAGTTCCTTGGTGTGACTTCTTAGAACCAAGAATTACTGATCTGCACCCCACCTTTCTTATCAATGAAAAGCCTGTCTGATGCTTTTGGATGTTTAGATACAGGGCTGCTGGGATCCTTAGTTCTCTGGTTTGTTTGGTATGAGGGTCTGCTTAGGACCCAGAGACTTGCAAGGCTGTGGAGAGTGGGTGCCACCCAGTCCCTGCTGCTGTTCAGGACTCACTCAAACCATGCTCATGAGCACCAATGTTTGGATGTGGGCTGTGTATCTTCTCGTTCTTTGTTTTGAGTAATTCCAATTTCTAGGCATCGACTTTGCATATAACAAGGGGTGGGTTGAAGTTTCAACTGGCATAGATACAAATGATTGAGCACATTAGAACTTTTGACAACATCTATTTCAGCCCTGTATCCATTTCTAATCTGAATGTCCCATGTGATCCCCACTCTTCTGCCACGATAGCAAGCCTAACCTAGAATTCTCAAAGCTATCACCAGCTCCCAGTATCAATGACTTCTAAATACCACTTAGACTGGATGCCAATCAGAACACATCATCTGCTCTTCAGCAGTATCAAGAAGAGTGAAGTTTTCCAAAGTCACTCTGCAGCTGTTCTTGCATCTCAGGATTCCTTAGGTGCTTACAAAAGCCACACCACGAATTCTAATATCCAATTCATGTGTAAGGGCTGAAAGTAGTAAGGGACGTTGAGTGTTTTTCAGGGCTGATTTTTATTTGATATTTGTCATTTTGTCATGGTGATACCTGCTTCTAATTTTAAAAGTTCTTCTATCCAGTGGGTCTTTCTTTTCTTTTTTTTCCTTCAGGAATTATTTTATCCTCCAAAGATTTAACTAGTAATTTTTCTCCTTCGAGATACTTGAGTTTGAGTTTGTCTATGAGCATTGAAAAACCCTTACAATGCCTCCAGCTGTGAAAAGGAAAAAACCCTTCATAAGACATAGCCAAAAAAAAAAAAAAAAAAAAAAAAAAAAAAAAGACATAGCCATTGAATTGAGCCACATAAATTTTTGACCTAGACATCAATTAGGAGATTGTTGGAGTTACATGACAATTGTTTTGCATTAATTAATACCAGAGCTGGAGATAAACTTGAGCAGTTCAGGAATTCCTTAAATCCAACATTCATATTTAGCTGCCTTTCACTGCCAAGGGCAAATTAGTAGCCGTCGTCGTTTGAGTCAGTGAGTGGAAGGGTTAATGGAGAAAGCTGGCTTAGTCTTCTTTGATCCATGTAGTAGTCACTCGGTTGGGAGATAGCCAGTTGTAGTGCCCAGTGTGCTTGCTGTGTTGTTTTTAGCCCATATAAAGACCTTTTTGCTCACAAGTGCTGGATAAAGTTCATCACATGAGGAGAAAAAGCTGTGAACGATGGCGCACAGCTAGCAGTCCATCCTGATTGGTCTGTGGGGAGTTGTCTGCTTAAAATTGGATCCTTGTGTTGAGTTTCCAAAAAAGGTGCGAACGTGAAAAAGAAGTGTTAAATCATGACTCCAGAGAAAATGTCGGCCATGAGCAGTTTTTAGTTTAAGTAAAAACCAAACTTTAAAAATTGGATAAATAAGACAAGTGGGGGAAAGGGTGAGTCATTAACTCCAGATTCAAAGCATTATGGAGAAGAAGCAAGTTTCACTGAACTTGAATGCGACACTCAACAGAGACATTGATTGAATGGAACTGACTCATTTTCTTAATTGATATGCAAAGCTCTGCCAAGCATTTACCCTTAGTGTCAGATAAGTAATTTTTAATAAAATATTTCCAAGACATGAAGACAGTTAAGAAAACAGCACGGTTTTTAATAACTGCACTCGTAAGTAAACGGATCTATCATTATGTTGTCACAAAGAATGACAGAGAGCAGAAACATGCTGCTGATCCCTCACAGATAAGTGTGTAATGTAATTAGACAGACACCCTTCCTCTGTCGAATGCAGCATTAATCATTAGAGATGCAACTTACTCTCTTTGATATGTCACTGTTGTTAAAGAGGAAAAGCCAGCCAGCCAGATACTGTGCTGCAGTGACTCATGTATTTGCCTGATTGGTGTCAGAATTTCTTGTGGTTTTTGAATGTCTAAATACTGCTAATAATACTGTGGCCTTTTTGCCTGCATGAAGATGTAGTTGGGATCCACTGGTTTGCTTTGTTTTATAAAATATCAGTGCAGTGAGTATTCTTGAATTCAAAATATTTTTAAGCTTTGAAATGGCCTTTGGGCTCATCTATCTGAAATGATGGTACAATTTATAGACAGATTTTCCTATAAGGGATGGGCTTGAAGTTGTCTGCATTAAATAATAGCCTAAGAGAGAAACTTTCTGTGAAAAACTCTATCTTCAAATGATGAACCACACAGCCTCTTTCCAACATTCATAAGCACTGACTTTAAAAAAAAAAAAAAATCCATTTTCTTTTACTATATAGCTCTGTCCTGAACTGTGAATTGCTGAATAGTTATAAAGGGATATCAACTCAATTCACTGCACAAGTCCATCTTCCCCCTTTCTCAGTGACTCAAAGGCCTTTTAGGGCACAGAACAGGGTTGTTGAAGGATGGCAGGCAGATTTCACTAAGTAACAGGTGGAGGTCAAAGTAGTTTATTTATGGGGATGAACACGTACAGAGATGGAGCATCAAATGCTTGGCCATAATAAGGTTTAGCAAGAAAATGCTGACTGTACCAAGCCGAGATTCCCGCTGACAGGACCTTTTCTTGTGTTTATTACTTGATTTCACAGTTCAGGCGATTTGAAGAGGCCTAAAACTATATTCTCTTTCCCTTATGAAATGTTTCAATCAGCTTCCAATTTTTCACTTCAGATAAAGTGATGGGTGCTTTCCATGTATCCAAGAAATATTAAGGTAAATAGAGTCCTTTTACCGGCATTAGCTCACACATCCTCCAGATTAAATTTTACCAGTTGAACCCTCAAATTCCAAGTATTTGGTCATGATTGGAGTGACAGGTAGGAACATATTTTAATAAACATTTAACGTTTGCATTACTGAGGCTAATGTTATTTGATCAGAAAAGCATCAATAAGGATTTTGACAAAGCTGGAACACCTCATTGCCTGTGGCTTCCTGGAGATGAGAGGACAAGCCATTGAGTTTACTACCCTTTCATATTGTGCACAAGCTTTGCTTCTCAAGACTACAAATGGCCTGCACGTGCCTGGTTTTCACAATAGAATCCATAAAAGCAATGTTACCATTGCTGTCCAACAGAATGAGAAGTTAGAAAGTTAGTTGACATCACATAGTCAAGAGGCGCCACACATATCTCCACCTTAATGCCAACACATGCATCTTCCCTGTGGAGTGCTGTGACCATCAGCCATACTTGTCTCTGGACACCCAAACTGTGGTGATGCTGAGCAATGGAATCTGGAAATTAATTCATGTGCATTGGAGTAGCTTCATGTGGCTGGCATCTACCATATTGGACAAGGCAGATGCAAACCAAACACAGGTGTTATTGTTGACTTTTACAGCTGTATATCTAAGCAGAATGTTTTGCCATGTTGCATTGGGTTGTTGTTTTTTTATGCAAAGAAAATCGTTTGTTTTTCTCACAAATTTCTTCCTTCCCCACAGTCCTGTGAATGTGAGTGATGGCTGTGTTGAGCCAAAGCCAATCTTTCCCCTAACATATGGTGGGAAGAAAGACTGGGGCAGTGGGGTAGGTAGAGAATATGCTATCTCCTGGACACATATGAAGCATGACAAACTATTTCTTTATTTTTGTCCTATCATTGGGCAGTGTTTTTGCTTTTTAGTGTTTAAAGAAAGAAGTGGCATGATGCTGCCCCAGAAACCAGGTTTCCATGTAGCATTTTCCTTGTGTCTATGCTCAATTTTCAGTAGCTGTACATAGCTCTTCCTATTCACAAGACAGTTGGAGTACATTAGAGATTCATTACTTCTTTTCCCTAGAATGATCAGTATACTATTTTCCTCCATAGTCCTTTAAGAAAAAAAAAACCTGAAAAAAATCCCTATGTCACTAAGCCTTTTAAACAGCCTGGATGTCTTTATGACATAGAAATTCTTCCAGAGGTTTCCTTATAGTTTCCTTTAGATGACTGCATACAGGGTGAGAAGGATAGACTTTGGAAGCTTCTTAACTTTCATTGTATTCTCTCCATCATAAAAATGATGTCCAGACATTTTTATTCACTGAAAGGGGCTAATAGCCAAATGTTTTACCTCACAATTACCCACTGTGTTAATTATAGTAAGTTATGTTATGGTGAACCCTAATGTTTTGTTTTGTTTTTTATCATTAGTCCAAAAATCTAAGAAAAGAACAAAATCTTCAACCACATCATCACATTGTACTCTGTGTTTGTACCTACTGGACCAGAATGGCCCTAAAACGGTCATTAGTCTATCCAGTTAGCACCTCCATTTAGTATCCTGGTTGTTAAAGCTGATCTGTTCTTGCCAAAGGCAGGGCAGAGAGTGTGGCATAACCCTGCAGTTTTAGAGATGTGTCTGAGCTTTCATCTTGGGCTTGAGAAAGGTCAGTGAAATTGATACCGACTCTATTAGTCTAATAGACCCAACTGGGCTTTCTGTTCCCCATACTTATACCTGAAAGGTAGTTGAATGTGAGAGCCTGCATGTAAGAGGCTGATCATAAAAGTGGTTAACAACATTTACAGGAAGAAAAGTTCTTCATTGCCACTAATGAACTGGACTTAATCCAACTCCTGATGAGGCCATATCACCTAGATAAAGAGTGCCTTTCCTTCAGTATATACTAGTATTCTGAGGTGGTGGCACACACCTCTAATCTCAGCACTCAGGAGACTGAGGAAAGAGGGCCAGGACTTTTACACTAGCCTAGCTACATAGAAAGGAAAGGGAGAGGGGAAGTAAGGGAGGGAGAGGGCAGGAGAAAGAAAGACTAAGAATGATTCTCAGAAGAGTGTTACACAGAACAGAGAATGAATCTTGGCTGTGTGGGTTCAAATCCAGGCTCTTCTACTTACTACCTGTGGCCTCTCACCTTCTCCGTCTTTCCCCCTCAGTCACCCTCCCTCTGAGCCAACCTTCCACCTACTGGACTGTTCCCAGGAATGCTTTACCTGTTCCCACCTGCAGAAAGTTCTCCCCGCCGCCGTCTTCCGCCCTGGTGGTGCGGCAGCCCCAGGCTGCTGTTTTGCTTGGAGCCATTTCAGTTACCCATGATCCTCTGCACTCCAGAATGTTAATATTCATCTTGACTTTTCAAGAAGGAGAGATTAGATCTGCTTAACTTATATTGCCTTGAGTCTGCATATAACTTTACCTTACTTTGTCTAATGAGGCTACAATCAAATTTTGTCCAACTTGACTGTCCAGCAATTTTCCAAGACCTTAGTGTTAACATGCCACCAGTAGGCATGATCTAGAACAAATTTCTTAATATCCTGTAATCTATACATCATGCAGCATTAGATTGTAAGGAGGCAAGCATAATACCTGTATGTCTGAAATAAAAATGTAAATACTTAAGATATTTGTAAGTACACAGCTGAAGTATAGTCTTTTTACATCTGTACTCTCTGGAGCTTAGGGTCCCCATCAAGTCCTCACAGCCATTGGCAGAATTCAGCCTTTTGGCTTTAGGACTAAGGTCTTTGCTTTCTTAAAGTTTTATTTATCTAGACAGTACATTAAAATTGAAGACTGGGTTCATTAACAGAAATCCCCACTAGTTATTATTTGTACAGTAATTATATAACCTGGTGCACAGATAGTGGGTAAAAAAATAAAAAAGCTTTAATGAGGAGTTTATTTTAAAGTAATGTACAGAAACCAAACTATTTCAAAAGCAAAAGCCAAAATGGATGTTCCATAGCTTTTAACATTGAGGATTGTAGCCACATTTTGAAATTTCATCTGGTCAATTAAGTATACAAAACAAATTAACCAAAACATACATTATGTATGTAGAAAAATATTAAAGTATATAATAAGGAAATGTGCTCAATATAAGTCTTTAAAAATTGAAAACACAAAGTAATTTTGAGCTTCATGGCAGCCTTAGGGTTCACATTACTTGACTGGGATAAATTTAGACGATTAGGCATAGTCTGGCTTGTTGTCCTTACATGCTGACTGAGCTTCTTCCCTCTTTAACTCTTTCAAGCAGAGTTTAAAGTGTGTGTGTGTGTGTGTGTGTGTGTGTGTGTGTGTGTGTGTGGTGTGTGTGTGTGTGTGTGTGTGTGTGTGGTGTGTGTGTGTGTGTGTGTGTGTGTGTGGTGTGTGTGTGTGTGTGTGTGTGTGTGTGGTGTGTTCACACTACAATGTGCATGTGGAGGTCAGAATACAGTCTGGATGTGGGCCTTACCTCTCATATTGGTTATAGGCAGGGTCTCTCACTGTTTGTGCTGCTGTACTTTGTACTCCAGGCTAGCTGGTCTGGAAACTTCCAGAGGCTCTCCTAGCTGGGCCTTCCATCCTGTCACAGAGTGTGGGGACTAAGTAAGCATGCTTTCACCTGGCTTTGTGTAGGTTCTTGGGCCTGGGACTCGGGTCCTCATGCTGGAGCAGCAATGCTTAACCACTGAGTTTTCCCCAAGCCCATATTTTGATATTAAAAACAAAACAAAACAACAACCAGAAAAAAAATTCCAGGCAATGGTGGTGCACGCCTTTAATCCCAGCACTCAGGAGGCAGAGCCAGGCGGATCTCTGTGAGTTCGAGGCCAGCCTGGTCTACAGAGAGAGATCCTGGACAGACATCAAAACTACACAGAGAAACCCTGGCTTGAAAAACAAAAAAAAAAAAAGAAGGAAAAAAAACCCTCAGTTTGCAACTTGATTACTCTTGATTTGTTATTGCCAACGTTGCACTTAAAGTTCCATTTTTATGCCTCAAACATGGAGAGAAAAGAACAACATTTCTAAGCAATCACAGCGTTCTTGAGTCAGTCTTTTGCTCCTTTCAATAAAGTTGGTTCAATACCGTGACTACAACCATGATTCCATTGTTCAAAAACTAAAATAAAATCTACAGTCTTCAAAAGTTTTGACATTTTCCACTGCTATTCTATTTCTGCATCTTTCCTACCATGTAATTCCAGCATTTGACTGAATTTAAAATAGTAGAATCATTGGCAGCTCAAAACTTCATTTGTGCAACAGAGGTTTGAATGACTTGGAAGATTTGTCTGTGCTTCAATGCTTTATTATTTACTTTTTATTTGAGAGCTTTCCTGCACTGGAGTTGAATCGTAATACCTGCTTATGTCACTGGCAGTGAGTGTTCATCTATGACCTCAGTGTACCCTACCTGTTAGCACACTGGTGTGGTGTGGTCTGTAGACTTTTCAACAAACAAGTATAATTAATGCCACTGGGACTAGTGACTTTGTTTTTAATTCAGATCAAGTAGGAATTGACCTAGAAAGGATTTGATTCAGGAGTATGAGTAGCATGAGATCACACAGCCATCCATTTTGTACTTGCATCTGACTAGAAATGTACAAACTATTTTGTTTTTCTTTGGGATGAAAACTTTATATTTTGTTACACCAAAGCATCTCTGTGTAAAGTCACAGATAAAAGTGAAATCTGTACAGGGAGTCACTCACACACACATGCACACACACACATAGACTCTATTGGGACCCTTTGGTATGTTTCAGAACCTTTGATTACCATCTTTAACTTAGAGAAGGCCAAAACAGACACACTTTACATCTACATTTATTTGGATATCATCTTAGAAAATCGAGTTAAAATCTGATTTAAAAAAAAAAAGATGTGTTTCGGTATAGCCAAACAAGCTTACATTTGGACCATGTCTGTATCTATGAAAATGCTCACTATAATTCATGGTACTCGAAATTACTCAGTAACAGCTGCATATTAATATCAATAAGCCTATTACTTATTTTTCTAGTTTGTCCAAATAATTCTCAGACCATCGACAAAAGTCATAGGTAGACATGTATAAATGAACTTTTCTTCTTCTGATGCAGTGCAGACCACTTTTATGCTGGAAACTTGAGATCCCAGATTTGTCCTGTCATATGGAGCCTTGAAGTCATTTCCTTTATTTGTACATCCAAATTTCGGCTGTCTCAACTGGCACTCTCCAAATGGATAGATGCCTCCAGTTGTGTCTGTCGGCTTGTTTGCGGGGAACACCACAAATCCATCCTTACAAAGGACTCTTTCCTCATCATTTCCCCACTATTTTTCTTTTCAAAGCATTTCCTAAGTTTGAGATGTTGTGAAAACCCTAGACTCTGGAACAAAAAAAAATGCTATTTTTAAAAACAAGCTTTTGTTGTATTTTCTTAGCATAAAGGTAATATATGGTCATCACAGAAAAGGCAAATAAGCAAAATGAAAGCAAGGAAAACCATAGAAATTTAACTCACTGAGGGAACCATGGTTACAGTTCACACACATCTTCTAGTTCTTTCTCTGTGCATAGGGAGAAAAAAACACAAACTGTATTGTACACCCTGTGATTGATGTATTACAACACCCCATGTTATAATTGGTTTTTCAGTCAACATTATATTATAAATATCTCCCATGTCATTATTTTTTTTTACAGTATTCTTTGCATTGGTTAGACCATATTTACTGAACCAGTCCCAATTGCTTCTCTTTTAAGTTTTTTTTTTTTAACTTTTATCTTTTCTTTTTCTGTTCTATAAATAATTCACTGAAAGAACATCTGAGCTGCTATTATCAAGGGCATTTTTATGTTTAAAAAAAAGCTAAATTATTTAAAGTGTAGAAAAATGCTTTGGTGCTGAAATAAGGTAACTGACAAGACAAAATGGTTGCATGTGAGGCTGTCTTTGTGTGCTTAGGCAGCCTCCTTTGTAAGGGTCCCAGAGGTCACAGACACGTGACCGAGTCACTGGAAGAATTGAAGCCTGTGTAAGTCGGATTTCTATTACTATGACAAGTATCTGGGGAAAAGAGCAGCTTTCGAGGAGAATCACATTGGCTTGTGGTTTTAGAGGATCTGGTTCATGTTCATGTGGACCTCCCAGACTCCCCATGCTTGGTGGCAAGGCAGGGAGGGTATGTCGAGTAAAGCTGCTTGCCTCCTGGCCAGGAACCTAGACACAGCAGGAGGAGGTGATCAGCTCCCAGGATCCCATTCAATACTATGTCCTCCATGAACTACAGCCTCCCCCTTGACCTGCCTCTTAAAAGGTTCCCCTTCTCTGTGATAGAACCACTCTGAATATGAAGATCTTACACTGCAGGTCTTCTGCAGGGGGACACTGAAGATCCAAGACACAGAAAACCCCAGGTAGAGAAAAATCAACAGATCCCAAATGGACTATGATATAATACAATAAATTGAAATAAATTATAGAACCACCTGAAAGGGGAGCCATTCTCTTACCTGTTTGTTCCTGTGACAAATTCAAAGCAATGCAGTATAAATTTCCATTTACCCATATATAAAATTCCATACAATTCCATTTTATCTCTTTTTCCACTCTCTAAGTATTGTCTTTTTGATCACGCAAATTGTTGTGTAGATTAAAGTTGCCTCAACAATCACCCTTCTTACCAGGCATGCCATCTCCAACCACACTGAAGAAGTCTGAGAAGTCTGGTTTCAGCAGCCCCTCCCCCTCGCAGACCTCCTCCCTGGGAACAGCATTCACACAGCATCACCGACCTGTCATTACAGGACCCAGAGGTGAGTTGCTCCACAGAGATCCACATGCTGTAAACGTCCTAATGTTGAGATCAGAGTGGCAAAGTGGAGAGACAGTAAGTGATCCAATTCTTATATTTGAAGGTAGTCTCCAAGTTTAGGAACCAAAGGGATTCAGCAGCTGATCTTAAGTTTCAATGATACAAAGCCAATTTTTTGGGGGGAAGGGACAGTGGGATTTTGCAAAGAGGTAGGAAAGACCTTGAGCCAAAATCAAGTGTGCCCTCAAGTTGTGTGTGTGCACATCTATGTGTATGTGTTTGGGTGAGTGCTTTTTCCATGTGGTCAGTTACCCATTTCTCACATAAAAGTTTTTTCCGTCTCCCATCCTTACTGATTCTCTTCCCATAAAGCCCTGTTTCCATGTGTGGCATTTTGTGTTGAGGTTGTTGACATTGGCGTGTTGACGAGTCGTCTTCATTCACTCCTTTTGAAGTGGTAGATAGTTTGTCTGGTTTTTATTGCAATGTTTTCCTTATTTTAGTCTCATGTGCTTTAAGTTTATTGTTAAAATGTGTCCACAAGAAATATGATTTGTATTTCACATTAAATACAAGCCTTAAACCTCAAGAGAATGTCATCAAATCACTTAACTTGATCCTATTGCAAGATGAAAATATTTATTAGTTTATTTCTAAAACCCCCAAAGTAGGAATATGAATAACTGTGACCATTTGCACCCTTCCATCAGATTGTCTTTTACGTCTGTGATCTACCAGCTCACATCATACAACACCGTGGAGAGTTAGTCTCTGGTCTACTTTACATATACCTGAGGAAATTGATATTTGTTGCATTAACTCAGTGTTAGGGCCACAAATCAGAATCCATTGATAAATACTGTGATAGTCTTGAGGAAATGTGGTACTTGAAGTGAATGCACAGAGCACATGTGAAAAATCTCACTTAAAAAAAAAAAGTGTTCCATCATGGGAAGCAATTTCTTTATCAGTTAGGAAATTCAGTTGCTTCATCCTTGGAGATACTATGGTCATTGATACGACTTTCTCATCAGGATCCCTGACACTTCTTCCTGTGTACCTATAGCACAATTACTGATGCTTACCATATATGTGTGCACATACATATATATGGTATATGTATATTGCTCATTATATATAGAAACTTGAGAATTCACATCTGAATACGCCATTAAATTAGTTAGTATTATATCCTCTTATCATTAACATTTGTTGAGCATCTAAACTGTAGGAGGAAATGAGAGGTATAGATGCCATTATAAGTCAGAATATTGATAGTCCAAGAGAGATAGGCATATTATTTCTCATTTTTATGATCAGTTTAACATATTCAAATGCTAAATGAATGTTAAGAGCAAATTTTTCTTCAGGACTCACAGGAGGGAATTGTGGAGGTTTATTCATTTGCTCATTAAAGGTTTACCGAGTTCTTGTCACTGTAGAGATACTGGGGCCAGTGTTTCCTGTCCTCATAGAACAGAGCTTGAGAAAGGAAATGAGCATTAAGAAAAGCTGGTGTGGAGTAGGCTACGTTGCATCAAATAAAGAGACTTAAAGAGTGGGTAGCATTGAAGTGGAGTCTAAGAAGATTCCTATGAATAGCAATTATTCCAAGCGAAGGAAAAACCCCTAGGCTAGCAGGGCAGTGAAGATGGCAAAGAGCAGCATGCCAGCAGTCAGGAAGTCTGGAGAGGCTGCCTCTGCATTCCCATGTACCTTCTGGTTAATAGCATCCTCACCAATATAAGGAGGCCATACCACTGGAGAATGAACCTTTCTTCTCAAACTCATGTTCTCATGTAAAAATGACAATAGAGTGGTATTTTTAGAAACTGTCCAAAGAGCAAAAACAATAAAGATATATCATTCCTTATTAAGAATTCCAAGGGTGCTTGCTGTGTGTCTTGGCTTCAGGCTGCATGTCTATGAATTGTTGTGACTACCTAGCTCTTACCCCAGATGCATAATGATTAAACTCATCGCCTAAGATGGCCCATACTGCATAGATGGCAGGATTTGTGCTGCCTTCCCTAAAATCCTTCATGGCAGTCAGAGAGCAGAAGGTGCATGACACATCTCAGTGCTCAGGCCAGAAGCTTGTTCTCTTAACAAAGCTATGGCAAAGCAAGGTCACTTGGCCTCCCCAAAAGATGGCTCTGTTTTCAGCTGCAAGCCTAATCTGTATTTGGGGACTTGGTGAGTGTCATTTACAAGGAGAACCTTTCTGGTTAAAGATTGCAAAGTGAAGGCAGAAAAATCGTACCTTGATGGGTAGACAGAGCACCATAATGACTGTCTTGAAATATATGTCAGCTGCTACAATGTAACACCACTGAGTATCTTAGAAACAGCAAAGCATTTTTCTCCACATTGCTGGAGGCTGGAAAGTCCAAAGTCAAGGTGATGGCCAACTTGGTGCCTGGCAAAGGTCCACACCTTGGTTTATAGATTCTGTCTTCTCACTGTGTGGAGGGGCTAACAAGCTCTCTATGGCAGTGGCTCTCAACTCTCTGAATGCTGAGGCCCTTTAATATAATGCTTCATGTTGTAATGACCCCAACCATAAAATTATTTCACTGCTACTTCATAACTTTAATTGTGCTACTGTTATGAACTGTAATGTAAATATCTGATATGCAGGACATCTGATATGTGACTGCTATGGGGGGTCGTGACCCACAAGTTGAGAACCACTGTTCTGTGGCCTCTGTTACAAGGCATCTAGCTATTTCCATCTGTGAGGGTTACACTCTCATCTACTCATCTTCTAAAGGCACCACCTTATACTCCAGCTTCAGATCGTGTAGATCCTTTGCCCGTTACTGAATGTCCCACTTCCAACACTATCTCATTGGAATTAAGATTTCAACATATGCATTTTGAGGGGGACAAAAGCCTCCAGCAGCAGCAGTTAAGCACTGAAGCTAGAAGGTCAAATGTGCCAATGTTTGAATCTGTGCTACCATTTATGCCAACTGTGTGGCCTTGGCATTGTGGTTTACTTCCTGAGGTTCTATACCTAGAAAGAATTGTACTGTCAGAAGTAAATGCATGTGTCTGTAGTCATTTGCAGTGTCCGGAAACAGATCGTGCGCAAAGTTGGACAAACCTCTTTCATCCAGGTCTTGAAAATCTCATGCTATACCCTGTTACCTTTGCCCTATTGACATCTTACTCATCCCCAAGCCCAGCTCACATATGGACTGAGCATCCTTCATCCAGAATGCTCAAGACCATAGTGTTTGGGATTTGGGATTTGCAAATGCTCGCACATATAACATGAAATATTTTGAGCATTGCACTGAGATTCATTCATGTTTTATATATACCTTATGCACATAACCTGAAGCCCATTTTATACAGTATGTTAACGTACTTGAGTTTTGTCTACTGTTTAGCACATGGGGTCACGTGTACTGTTCCCTACTTGTGTCCTCTCTGTGTTCCAAGGTCTAGGGTTTTGACACAATTCAGCCTGGGTGCTTTTAGATTAAGGATGTTGAGCTTGTGTTACTTTGGACGGGAAGCCTCCTTAGCTGCATCGCCTTATCCTCCACAGCTCCCACAGCTTTTCATGCCTGCACATTCTCTACCATTGTCTTGCATGCTTAGCTAATGTTCAAGTCTGGTCCTCTCCTGAAGATATCCAGAGACAAGGGTCTCCCACACATTTTATATCTTTGTCCCTCACCAAGTAGATTTTACATTATGGATAAATTTAAAGTAGTTAAAGTACACACAAAGGCACACTCAAAAGGAATTCCCACCCTACCCCCACCCTACCCTACCCACACACCCTGTTAAGTTCTCAGTGATCCAGAATAAATAGCACTGCTTCATAAGGAACATCCAAGATGGCAGGGGGGGGGAGGTTGCGGGGGGGTGGGGTGGGAACCATAGCCTGTCTTCTAAAGCAAACTGTGTGAGATAACCTCAGCAAAGCTTTGGTACTGAATGCTATGCCTTGTTTTAGTTTATGCTCTTCTGACCACTGCTGGGTGCATTGTAAAGGTAGAGGCGTGTGGTTTCTTAAGTCCAATCCCCTCCCTGGCAGTGGCTATCTTTGTGGCTTTGATAAATCACTTAGCCTCGTGGTCTCAGTTGGCCCATCCATACGTTATGAATAATACTTTGACACCTATTTCTCTGTGTGGTTAGAATCAGGTAAAGGGGTTAAACTGTGTTGGAAGAACCAAGAGCAAGGAAAGTTACTAAATCTTAATGAAGCCATTTTTGTCATTGTACACAATTACATTTAGTGGTCACTTTAAACTGGAAGATTGAGACTGTCTTTACCATTACTTAAAGTCCTCGCCATTGTAACATGTGTAATCATGGCAGTGTATTTTACCTATGATAATGAAAAAGAAAACCTTCGCTCTTCTTTCTGTTTCAAAAGCCATGAATTTGCCTGGTGGTCTAGATTCAGCTCTGAAACTTGTTTCACTGACAGCCTCTTTTTGCTGAGAAGTCTCTACGTGACTTTGGGTATATAGACATATAAAATGGTATCTAAATTAAACAGTAACTGAAAAGAAACCATAAAAAAATATTTAAAACAATTCTTTGGTTAATATGTATTTTAGTAAAAACCAAAGCTAATTTGTCATGAATGAGATGGATATGCTTATTAATTTTGTCTGAATATTTGATAATGCATGACATGAAGCATCTTCAACATTTTTAGATTGAATCAGTATTTTAATTTTTATCATCAATTATGAGACTGCCACCATACACACACACACACACACACACACACACACACACACACACACACACATATATATATATATATATATGTAGTATCATTCCACAAATTGTTAGGAAATTTGTCCTAACTTAAAGCCAGAAGTCACTGAAGTTTTTTTTATAAAGCTCATCAACTTTTAAACCAAATATTTTAAATCAACTCTTAAAACTAAATATTCCAATATAATCCAGAGATGTATTCAAATGATACTTACATACTGAGAAATGATGATAGAAAAATATTCTTTGTCTTCCTTAATCAAAGCATTTTGTTTCTATAAGGGCAGAGGACTCTGTATGTAAAAAACATTTCAATTTGGCATTCAAGAGTCTCAGTTCTGAGCTGAGGAGTCACAGGTGACCTTCACTGGTGTTGTGTGGTGTGGCTGGCATGTGGAATGAGAAGCACTTATGCACTCACAACCAAAGCTCTGGTAAAGTGTGTGATCGACCTAGGTGAACACTACAGAATCACCTTGAGTTCATTAACTGTCTAATTTTAATTTTTGGTTGTGCAGAATCTTTTAGTGTTGCCAAATTTTGCACAACTCTCCACATCTAGCCAAATGACTCCACATGGGGATGCAACACACAGTTTGAGAAAATAATCCCTTAAGTGTTTGTCTGACTCTTTTTATAGTGTGTGTGTGTCTGTGTGTGTGTCTGTGTGTGTGTGTGCAGGCATGGGTGTGCAGGTCAGAGGGTGACTTGCAGAGATCAGCTCTCTCCTTTCACATATGGGACCCAGGCATTCAGTTTGGGTCATCAGGCTTGACTGAAAGCTCCTTCACCAGCTGACCCATTTTTCTCCGACCTCGGTCTGACTTCTTTTAAGATTTGGAGTAATCGTTAAGGATATTTTAAATTTCTTGAAACTTACCTTTCTGCTTAAAGTCTTTTGTGTTTTCAAAAACAGTGAGGTGGAAAGTGGCACTTTAATACTTCCCATTGAAAAAATCAACTGTGTTTCAGAGATTTGTAAAGAAAAGCTTCAGTCACACACTGGGAGGCTACAGCCAACAAACTGGACTGTAGGAAACCTGTGGCCCAATGCATCCCGATATGACCTAACAATGTGTTTGTCTATGAGTATCAGAAAAATATCATTAAGTCATAACTTATGCAAATTACAAGCCAGACTTGGTGATACATGCTTATAATGTAACAAGAGGCTGAGAGAAAAGGACTTCAAATCCAATGTGTGTAAGGCCAACCTGGGTAACTTAGTGAGACCATATCATAAAACTTGAAAATAATTTAAAAATGGCTAGAGCTAGAGCTCAGTGGTGAGGTGCACATCTCCCACGTGCAGGACATGAAGTCATAGGTTTAATACCACATAAACAACAACAACAACAAACCCTAACTCTTAGTGCAACTCTGCTATTGGGGCACCAAAATTATATCAAGGAGTGAAATGTCTTCTCTATGATTTGGATATGGTTGGTTCCCTAAAGGTTCATATGGTGGAAGTTTGACACCACCCCCCCTCCCAGTGTTGCTGTGTTAGGCTCGTGGAACATTTAAGAGATGAAGTCTAGAACAAGGTAATTATATTAGAGGCTTCCTCAAGAGTAAACTAATGCTGTCTCCTGTGGAAGGTTAGGGTCTGGTTGGTAGGAATGGACTCATTTCCAAGAGAGTGGGTTGTTACAAAAGCTTTGGGCCTGATTCTTCACTGATTGTACATGACCGTTTCTCTCTCTGCTTCTCTGCCATGCGATGACAGAGCCAGGGGCCCTACACCAGCATGGCTGTCACCAGTCACCACACTCTAGAAGCAAATAAGCATCTCTATAAGCACCCAGCCTTAGATGTTTTGTTATAGTGACACAGAACAGGCTAGCAGAGCCAGGCTTCACAAGGTCCCTTTTCTCAGGATGGCCACCACATTCCTTTCTGCCTTATGTCTATACTTTCAGCTAGAACAAAGGACAGTAGGAAGTGCCAGCTCATAGTCTTTTATAAATCTTTTCTTTTTACATTGACTTACTGTGTATATGTGTATGTGTGTGTGTGTGTATGTGTGTGTGTGTGTGTGTGTGTGTGTGTGTGTGTGTGTGTGTTATGTATAGGCAAGCCTCTCCCCCTACTTTGTGGGTCTCAGAAACTGAATTAGGTCTTCAGGATTAGCAGCAAACACCTTTATCCACTGAGCCATCTCACCAGCCCTCCATTACCGTTTTTTGTACTATCACATGGTCAGAACTATAGTATATGATTAGCTCTAGGTCTAAGGGAGGGTGCGAAGTATGGATTAGATTTTTTTTAGCTGAATTAAGTAATTTATTAATTAGCTAAATATAATCATCAATATGTACAAAATTGGGATTGTATAAATCAATAAATGAGGAAGGAATATATTAGTAATCTATTCCTTATGCGCTTTATATGACTTAAGAATAGCAATCTGAGCTGGCCAGAGCTAAGACCAGAATTGTTTAATTTCCGGATCAGTAGTCCCTAACCTTTACTCTGCCACTGGAGAACAAAATAATAAGCTACCTTTATTTAAACCTTTAGTTTGTTTCCACACTTCTTATTACTCCAAGGCATGATGTGGCCATTTAGCCACTTTGATAGTCATGACATAGACTGTGTTGTCACACTGAGTTTTTCTACAGCTATCTAAAGAGCTCCCGTGTCCTCTTTCTTTATTAGCCTCTGGTTCCTTGCTACTAGCAAAGGCACAGTTTCTGTGAGGCACAAGTCACTTCAAACACTTCTTTTTAAGTCATTTTGGCTTTTCTCAGTGTTAAAATTAACTTGAAAAGTCTTGCTACCATCTGGTGACCCATTAATTTTTCCCACAAATGTTTACCAAGTGCTCACAACAAACAAGGTACTTTTCTAGTTACTGAATAGAGGGAGCAAGGGAAGCCTGAATCTGATCCCCAGAGTACTTACTACTCAACAGCTGAGGGAAGAGAAAAGCCAGCAGTTGTGTGGTGGGCTGATCAACCCTAATCCGAAAGTCTGAAATCAAAAATGCTCCAAAGTCTGGGCTTTTGAGCGCAGGTGTGACACAGCCCGGGCAGCACATGGCTGCCCAATGTTTATCACATTTTGAATTTAGATCCTCCGGTTAGGGTTGTTTAATTGGTAAGTATGTACAGATATTCCCAAATCTAAAATAAAATCCAAACTCAGAAACACATAGAGTCCCAAGCATGTCAGAAAATGGACCTGACCTACACTCTGCTAGGAGAGGCACCAGATGCCAGGGAAGACAAAGAAGGGCATCCTCTTGGGGAAATGCCATGTCATTTGGCATTGTCAGAGTACAAACAAGAATGATGCTTAGCCCCATCTCAAACCTTTTGCCATCTGTTTGTCAGTATGCAAAATAGAGAGCAACCAAAACAAATGATTCTGTTAGACAACTAGGTACTAGGAAATTAAAATGAGCCAAATGCAGGTGTGGCTAAACCCTGCCTCTTTATGAGTTTGTGTGTGTGTGTGTGTGTGTGTGTGTGTGTGTGTGTGTGTGTGTGTGTATGTGTGTGTAGTTTAGAAGTCAAATTGTCCTGATTCTGAAAATATTCATAACATATACCAAAACAATAATCATATAAACCAAAGATTTGTTGAACAGCTTTCAAAGACTCATACCGTTTGGAGAGGAAGTCAAAACTTTATATGCCCTAAAAACACCTTTCTAAGTCTATGATCCTCCTGGCCCATAAGAGGATCCTGCTCTTCATGATGAAACATCTGAGGAGCTGAAATCAACCATAACTCCCAGTTTGCCCCCCCCCCCCAAAAAATAGACTGCGGAGAATTATGAGCACAAAGGTCATCTTTCCAGAAGTCAGGGTCACCAGGAATGTTTGGAGGAACGTGGGTTGTGACATGCATAGATAGAAAGCCACAGGGGAGGAAAGAGAACTATGAAAGCAGGAGTTATCAAATAGCAGACACTGCGTATTACATGCTCATCCCTGATCCCTCAGCCCCATGGCTTGCACAAGAGCTCAAAAACCATCCATCAAATGAATGAATGTATACACGTGATTAAATCAGAAAGTGTGGGAGACAATGGGAAGTCCTTCCCACCCCCTTCTGTAATAACAACAACAATAATTAATAATGTTCAGGAGCAAGTATTTTGCAGCATTGATGGAGGTGCCTAGAATGTGCAGGTGTTCGTTCAGTATGTTCAAGAGTCTCTACCTTGCTGTGTATCAAGAAAAATTAGCTCAAATTGTTGGGTCCCTTTAAAAGAACACAGTATTTGCCTGTAGTATTGCTTCCATCCAGTGACAAACCCAAAGGAGAGACATACCCTGGTGCTTCATCCCTTGACCATAAACCTACTCTGTTGGCACAGGTCCCAAGGGCTAGGTTTGGCCAGCTTCTCCTTTTGTACCTGCACACTTCTTGGCTGTTCAGGAAAGCCTCTTAAACCTAGCTATAGAACATACTGATGCTCAACTGGGTCTAATTTGTTTCTCCTGGGTTAGTGCAATTGAATCATCTCAAGAAAATGAGAAGTAATTAAGTACCTGTTGCAAACATGGTGCTGACATGCTCTGCCAACAGACAGACGCAGGGTGTTTATTTATTATTGGAGTTCGTCATCTGGGAAAACATGACATCGCCCTTCTCCAGGAGGAATTACTCCAGTTGATTTTCAAACCCAGGCGGCATCACAGACCTAACCAGCTCCACTCTGGAGCACAGGAAAAGACAAGGAAGATTTGGGAATACAAAGTGAGAGTGTCTCAGCTTCACAGGGACACCTCGTCCAGGGGACTGGAAGTTATGGGATAGCAGAGAGGAAATGCAACATTTTAGCAAAGGCTCTTTAAGTCGCAGCTCAGGAAATTATTAAATTCATTAGCCAGATACTTACAACCAGCTATTACTGCCCAGCCAAAGGAAAAACTAGTGCCAGCAAATGTTTTAAAACTACAACTAAACAAAAGTCAGGAAGCGTGTAATTAAAACTGTACCTTTATTGTATTGTAAAGAGTTTCACTGTGACATGGAAAATATTTAAAGGAGAAGGCTGTTTAGCTAATTTCTCTGCAAGTGAGCTGTGGAGTGGAGAACCATCCTAAATTAACTGTAAGGCCACCCACCGAGCGAGCCTCGTAAAGAGCCAGGGCAACTCAGCTTGGTTTTGTGTAACTGTTCAATAATTACCAGATAAATGCATAACTCAAAGCTCTATTACACTAATAATTTGTATGAAGATAGATGTGTGGGACACCCTGCTGGGTTAATTTGTCATCCTGCAGGAAACTTTAAAGAGGGTGGCTCTGTAGTGGAATCATGTTAATATGCTGTCCAGGGAGGCCAGGTTAGAGCAGGGGACCTCTTGGCTCCTTAATCTCTTCAAGAGTCACAAAGCCCCTGGAGGGAGTGCTGTGGATAACAGGGTTGTTAGCCTGCCTCATGGACCCTCATCCACACTCATCCTGACACAGGAGGCTGCCCGCCCTCCCTGTCCCTTATCCCTTTTTTCCCTCTCTCCTTCAGCCACACGCTCCCTGCCACTGGCGTGCATCATGGAGCGACATGCACATATAAGTGGAGGCAATGACCAAGACCCCTTACTGATACCAAATATATCGACGGTAACTGAATTTATAATCAGATAAGTCCCTGAGGAGGTCCTCCTTCCTCGTTTAGTTTAATCCTCTGTAGATTCCATGCTTCCACTCATGATTAGTTTCTTTTTTTTTTTCAGCACAAAAGCAAACATTTGAAATTGAACTTGTACCTTCTCTTTCTGTGAAACAACCTCTTCCTGCGCTCTCCCCTTTTCACGCCTTCCTTTTCTCCTCCCTCCCCCCAGCTGCTGTTTTGAATAGAAAGCTCACACTTAGGCATCAGTGCAGGTTTGAGCCTCCCCTACTGACAGAATCATAAATCATGTTCAAGTTAAGTGCATCGCATGGCCTGGAGCTGAGCTTCCACAGTGTTTATGTGGTCTAGCCTACCCGCCATTAGAGC
Organism: Onychomys torridus; assembly: GCF_903995425.1. Taxonomy (NCBI): domain Eukaryota; kingdom Metazoa; phylum Chordata; class Mammalia; order Rodentia; family Cricetidae; genus Onychomys; species Onychomys torridus. The sequence goes on from NC_050444.1 coordinate 114,649,713, forward strand.
AGGGGAATGCACACCATAGGATGTCCTGTCCTGTCCACATGGCTGCAGGAACATTGAGAGTCACTCTTCCAGGCTGCATCGTTTGTGTTGGGAACACCAGGGCATTTAGTCACCCACATGTACTCACATGGTTGGGAAAGTTGTAGTTCCACAGAAAATTTACATCCATGGTTTGCCGTTTCTTTATATTAAATGTCAGTTGCTTCTCTACCTCTCTCAAAGAGTTCAGTTTTCTTATGTGAAAAGGACATGTGAGAACATCAGAGCTGCCTGTTTCTACTTCAATCCTAAGGGGTTCTGGGACAAAAACTCTAAATGGAAATAAAGCATTTGACCTCCGAAAAAGAAATTTAAAGAGAAGCAGCGAGTGTCTAGGAAGGAGCTATGCCTGGCAGTAGAGTCGGCCACAGCAGAATTCAAGTTCTACCAAGCCATGTGGCTCTGGTTAAGCCTGGTCAGGTCATTTGTCCTCAGTGAGCCCTTGTGTTCCCATTTTCACATAATCATCAATGGGGGGAGGAGTAAAATGCCCTGTGTGATGATGGGCTTGGAATGCAGTCTGTGTCCAGTCAGTGTCCTCTTCCCTCAGGCTTCCCCTTGCATTCAGAGCCTCCTTCACTCTCTTGAAGTGGTCTCCCACCCTTCTGCCCCCACTTCCCATCTGCTCTTGCTGATGTAGAAGTAAATCTAGAACAAGTGGGAAAATAAAGATGGTCTTGAGGAAGTGAGCAGACCCAGCCCCTGTGCCCCCACTCTCGTGGAAGAAGATTGGACTCCAGAGTGGAGCAGGTGGCCCACCCCTTGACAGACAGAGGCTTCACCTAGACAAGCTCTCCTTTATCCATGGCTCTTGCTAAAGGGGGAAGAATCTTTGTTCATCAGGATCTGCTGCTTACAGAGTCAGTTCAGCCGATAATCATTGAGCCTTCATCTGCCATCAACAATGGAGGCCCAAATGGTCAAGCTCAAAAGACCATCCCTGCCTTTCTACCTAGCAGAACAGACATCATTGCAACTGAGATAACATTAATGAGCAGATGCTAGAAGAACCTGAGAACAGCACACTCATCATTTGAGCTGTGGGTGGAGATTTGAGGCTGTGTCCATCAGGTTCTGTGGGCACCTTCTGTTGACGCAGAAAACATTGTCACTAGATCATCCTGAACCCCCAAATTCCTGAGCACTATAATAAGAATTGCTTAATTGTTTAATTCTTGAGAGTGAACTGGAGATATGTCAAAGAAGGCTCTTGTTTAAGAATCCCAACCAAATTGCTTAACCTTCCACTGACTGGCCAAAGAAGACCATGGGTTAGGTTCAGCAACTGATCTATGGGTGTGTGGCTTCAAGTGGACACAGATCAAGTTCACAGATCATAACTTCCTCTTCTCCTCTCACTGTAAGTCCCATTCACGGGCTTCATCTCCTTGTGTTGTAGCACACAAAGCATGAGCAACTTCACACTTACCTACCAACTTAATCCAAAGGGAGAAAGAATCACTTTTCTACATTGGCTCTAGAAAAGCAGCTACCATTGGATGCCCATGGCTCTCATTGGCCTAACCGGGGCCATTTGCTCATCTTTTAAACCATCTTTATATCTAAAAGATAACAGGATACCTTGCTGCATAGCTTGAGTTTTCTAACCACCATCAGAACCGGGCGTCAGGGTTACTAACCACATAACCTGAGGCTGAGGGAGAAAAGCTCTCCAAAGAAATGTTAGACCTCCTCTTACAGAAGAAAGGATGAGGACAGCTGGGCAGGGAAAAGCAACACCTTACATCACAAGCCGGAGGAGGAGTTAAGGCGCTTGGAGTACTAGGCAGTAAACATCAACACTACACTCTCCAGCAGGGACTTGTCTCCTCACTTAGCATTTGCAGAGCACAAGTGAAACCCAAGCTTAGAAAGCCATCTTTAGTTTGTGCTGTGAACCTTGTGTTAGTTACTTCTCTGTTGCTGTGGCCAAACACCAAAACCCAAAGCAGCTTAAGTAAGAAAGGGTTTATTTAGACTCCAGAGGGACAGAGTCCATCGCAAAGGAGAAGGCATGGCAGGGTAACAGGAGCAAGAAACTAACTGACCACATTTTCACACACAGAGAGAACAGAAAGTGATAGGAGGCTATAAACCCCCCCCCCCAGGTCTGACCCCCAGTCAAGTGCTTTCTCCAGCAGGGCTATCCCTCCTAAGGGTCTACAAACTTCCATAACAGCGCCACCTACTGGAGACCAAGTGTTCAAACCCATGGGCCTGTGGAGGACGTTTCTCATTGAAGCCGAGACAGCTTCATTTGTAAACTCTCTTGAGTGTTGGTTTCCTGGTCCCACTGTATATTCCAGATTACATTTCCTATATCTCATTCCTAAAGATATCTGAAGCATAATAAGTCTAGCTGGCACACTGTTTAGCATGTAGTAGATTCTCAGTATGTTTGTTGAATGACTGGGTCTACTCTACCTCTATACAGTCAGTCTTCCCCTCACAACGGTCTTTCTAGTTGGTGCTATTACAAAAACAAATGTGCCAGTTTAGAAAGTTTAAGTTGCTTTGTGCACATTAGCAAGGAAGGAACAGTTTTTAATCTATAATGGTTGCTTTCTAAAACCCATACAGAACGGAACAGGTCCACAAGAGAAAAGGAGGGCCAGGGGAGGCTGGCACAGAGCAGTGGACACCAGAGCCAGATGCTACCAGACTTTACATGCTGGATTAACTCTTCCCCCCTTGAGTAAACACTACTAACATTAGGAAGAGATACTCTAATTCTGCAAGATGACTAAAAAGACTTCACCATCAGGAGGGCACTCTAAGGTGATCTTTGCTGATCAGATTCAACAGCACCATCTGAAAGTGCAGTCAGCCTGATGTTTTGTGGAGAGAAGTACTAAAAACGACTTTTGGCTTCTCAGTTCTAGGCCTGCCTCAGTGTGCTTTCTATGGCTGTGATAAAACACCTCAACCAAAAGGGACTCGCAGAAGAAAGGGTTTATGCCATCTTAGAGCTTACAGTCCATCTTTGTGTGAAGTCAGAGCAGGAACCTTAAGGCAGGAACTAAAGCAGAGACCATGGCAGTGTTCTGTTTACTGGCTTGCTTCCCGGACTACCTCTGGCTTTTTTGCTTACACACCCCAGGACTGCTCGAAGGGGCACTACTCACAGTGAGCTGGACCTAGGGGTCTCAAAAATTAATCAAATGTCCCACAGTATGATGCACAGCTCAGTACAATGGAAACATCTTCTCAGTGACGTTCCCTCTTCCCAGACGACTCTAGCTTGCGTCCAGTTGATGAAAATCCCAACCAGCACAGGGATCTTGGCTTGCTTTTTGTAGCATGGTTTCCTTGCTTTGTATTTAACGTCGAGAAAGACTTGCAAACAGCACCTGTCCTCTGTGCAGCCATAACTTGGTCACAGGTGTGGTTGCTGAAACCCGCTTGCAGCACTCAGTCTGAGGTCTTGGGCCTCAGGAGACTCCATCTGCTTCTGTTAGCCACATAGTCATCCCTTCTGTGGCGGGCGGGGTTCTTTCCCCAAATAATTGTTTTGATGTGTTTGCTGTTCTTCATCTCTTGTCTCATAGTCTCCCTTGCGTTTTGCATAGAAGTCCAAGTTCCCTGCATAGAACTGGATTCCTGTCAGCTTAGCTTATCAAATTCTCACTCCTCATATCTGTGATAGCCACAGCTGTCGGATGCTGTTTGAACACATTTCACATCAGCCACCCTGGTAGCTTATGCAGTTAGTGCGAGAATATGGTCATTTCAGAAATCCTGTCAGGAGAAAAGCTGGGGCTCTGTGTTAGACCTTAACTAGCATACTCCATGTCTATGAAACTCTGAATACTCTAGCCAACAGTCCAGATGTGCCCTGTAGCTTATTTTAAAAATATGTTCTTTTAAATGACATGTTTTCCAGGCTTCTAGATTTTAATGTGATTACCATGAACTAGTCGGGCTGAGTTATTTGTAAACATGATCCTAGATACTAAATCCCATGCACTCACCCAAATTTAAAGTGGATGGGCCTCAGTAAGTATTTTGTTCAAATCCTGGTTTGAAATGAGAGAGCCAGAGGACAGGGACTCTGCCTATGCTTGTAAGCCATATAGAAGCAGAAACTAAACTAACACCTAGGTTTCTGTCTAAATAGAAAGCTTTCCCAAAATATTCCCTTGGTCCTAGAAAAGCCTCTCTTGTCATAAGTCTGTGCTAGCTGTCTGACTAGCATAAACCTTGAGGCCTTTCAAGGAAGTAATGAAGGTTTCCATGTGACTGTGTAAAAGCATGCTCAGAATCTGGATAAGTCAGAAGGTGGTCTGAGTGACAGATGTGTCTCCCTGGTAAAAGAAGAGACCAGTGTGAACAGTCAGAATAAACACCCAAGGTCTGAGTTCTTAGGAGAAAAGTGTCATTGGCAAGATGGCCAGGTAATTCTAAACATAGGGTCTCTCTGTGTAGCTTTGCGCCTTTCCTGGAACTCACTCCATAGCCCAGGCTGGCCTCGAACTCACAGAGATCTGCCTGACTCTGCCTCCCGAGTGCTGGGATTACAGGCGTGTGCCACCACTGCCCTGCTCAGCCTCAGTTTTAGGCAAGAGTAGCTATTTAAAACATCATTGGTCAAAAAAGAAACATTTCAGGTTTTTGAATGTCATTATTTTACTGTAAGATCAAAGGTATTGCCACTGCTAATATTGTATTTGCATTTTGTTGTTTGCAAAATTCATTCTAAGATCCTTATGTCATACCCATGCTGTTGCTACTCTCTTAATGTTCACATATTCCTGTGTGTGGAGGTAAGCAGAGAACAGGAACTTTTTACTACACCACTCTTTCCCATCTGTGGTACAATCTGTGTACAGCCAGAACTGACCTGAGAACATGGGAATAAATTCCAGTTTCTTTTTGTTGTTGTTGTTGTTTTCGAGACAGGGTTTCTCTGTGTAGCTTTGCACCTTTCCTGGAACTCACACTGTAGCCCAGGCTGGCCTCAAACTCACAGAGATCTGCCTGCCTCTACCTCTGCCTCTGAGTGCTGGGATTAAAGGTGTGTGCCACCACTGCCCGGCTGAAATTCCAGTTTCTCAATTGCCTCCAAGCATCCTTTTCCGCAATGGTTATATCAGAACCAGAGGCTGTTCGTTGACTACTGTGGGGTCAGAAAATGCATTGTGTGCCACATATGCATTCTTGTGTAATCTCACAGCAAATCTATGTGGTATTAGCCTCCATTACAGAGATGGCAAATAGAATCATAGAGATGTTCAGAAACTGTAGCTTGAACTGTAGTAGAGAGTGGTAGGGCTAAATTTGAAGCTCATGTGTAGGAAGTGGAGGGAGCCCCGAGAGAGTGGAGTCCTGAACGAATGTGCGTTGTTGACATAGGCACAGCCTGTGGAGGGCTCCAATGCCTTGGCCCCACAGAAGCGGCAAAGCCTTACCTGGATGAGGCTCAGTACAAATGGCAAAGCTTTCCACCAGAGCCATATGCGTGTTTATGAACAACTGGTCAGCGTGTGCGAAGACTAGCAGCTGCACCTTCCTCCCAGATGTTTACAGCCCGAGACTGCTGGCACACGGAGACCTGTTACTCCAATTAGCTGGCCCCTCCCCCTGTACGGTACCTAATAAACATGTGGCTGTCGCAGACCCCACGTGATCCCAGATTTCCTGTGCGTGTGTCTGTGTATCTGTCCTTTCTTCTTTCCCTCACTGCCCTTCCTCAGGGTTCCAGGATGCAAGCCGTGTAGGCCAAACACTCGTCTATGATGCCAGCACCTGTGGGTCTTATGCCACATCACCTTTCTGACTTACATTCTTAACTTGGGATGACGTAGATGGGGGCAACCACCAAGTCCAAGGTGTGCTGAGTAACTGTGAAAAGGCACAAGCCCAGGAGCGTTTGTGGAGGCCCGGAAGACATTCTGAAAACTGGGACTTCACAAATGGCCTGGAAAGAAGACAGCAGAAGCAGAGACTGACGTGTCCCACTGCAGCGTAAGAGGGTGTCAGGAATGCATGGAATCACGTGAGTCTGTGCCAGGGCAAATCCAGGCCTAGACTATATTTTGAAATAAGATTTTGTTGAACATAGTTTCACCCTTTTGTTAATGGCATGTATATGGCCACGTCTGTAAGCTTACAGTAGAATATTACCACAGACCTTCAAAATAGCCTCTCCAGACTGGGAGTCTCCCTTCCTGCGCTAGACTGGAACCCAGAGCTTTTGAGAAATTCAGAACTTTTTTCTCCAGAAGCTGTGACTTTTATTTATGTATTTATTTATTATTTGTATGATATAGGGGGGAGAGGTCACATGGGAGTCACAGCATGCCTGTGAAGGTCCGAGAACAACTTTGTGGAATCAAGAGAAACTCGGATTTTTATATAGTTAAAATGGATGTAGATAAGAATGCAAAACAAAATTGGCCTCTCTTTGGTGGCAAGGAGATCTGTTTTTCCAAGAGACACACACTCTGATCTCCTGTCAGAAGAGCCTTTAATTCAAGTAGAGTCACTTTGATCAGCAGCTTGGAACCCTGCTGTAGCATACTGTTAGCACATCTGCAGCGTTCATAGAAAAATGCTGCTGTTTTGCAAAGCATTATGCAATGTGATGCTTTCTCCTGTGCCTTTCACATGCTTCTCGGTGATATTCAGGGTATGGGCTGAGAGTCTTGGAAAAATTTGAAGAACCTTAGTTTGTGTTGAGTCATACACCCCTCCTAAGGGCCTGAGTACCAGTTCCAATTCCTCCCTCCCTGTGACTGTTAACATAAATCACACAGCTCCAAACTTCTCAGCTTTCGTAAATGGCAGGCCTGATTCATGCATGATTTATCAATTATTGCTGTGGGCCATTAAGATAGATTTCTCAGCTTCAGGTAGGGTGCAGCGGGGTTGTGTAGTGTTGGTTTAGAATTTCTTAAGAAGCTCAGTAGTTGACAATCCAAACAATACAACTTCCGTTTGCCCTTGTGGAAGGCTTTTTGGTTTTAGGTGGGATTTTTTTTTTTAAATAATTTCTTCTCCTTTTGAACTTTGCCTTGGGGTGGGGGGCAGTTACTTCTAAGTAAGAGTAGTCAGAAATTCTCAAAGCCGCTCTTTCTCTGAAAAGAGTGCATCTACCTCCTGCAGATGAATGGGTAGCAGTTCCTGTGACAGTTCAGCAGAAGAAACAACTTGGAGCCTCACCTGTTGCCCCTCATGATTAATGGGAAGACCATGACACTTTGCAGATTCTGGACTTGGGGGAGGGGTGTCATTCTTGCCGGCACAGAAGACTCTGTCTTCAAGCATGCTGCACTCCAAGGAGGAGGAGATTGTATGGCTCTGTCACCTCTGGATGGCTTCCCTGTGGAACCTCTCCTAGGACAGGCTAGGATATGGTGGCTGGTGCCAAAAAGCAAAAGCTAATTAATGTCTGTGTAAGCTATGAGAATCTACAGTGGTTCACAGATGAGGAATAAATCAATAAGGGCAGTGGCAGGGCTGAATGGAATAACATGGTTCAGCACATGATATTTGGGCTTTCGGAAAGGGGGTTGTGTTCTTAGAATTTCTAAGGTTGGTCTTCAGAAGACCCCTTGGAAATAGTGAAGAGAAATGGCTTCCTTTTCTCAGATTTTAATAAAGCATGAAGATACAAGGTCTGGCCACCCACCCCCAGTGTCATTTCCTTTGTGTGGTCCGTGGTCACATGCACACAGCTCAAGTGTGTGTCCATAAGGTCTCCTTCCACTGGGCTGTGAGACTATGCATCACTGTCAGATCATGTCCTGCTGCACAGTAATGGCCTTGGCCTTCTCCTCCGCATTCTTGGCCAATTCTGGTTTAAAAGGAGGAAGTGTTTTTAGTTAAACATACATTTAGTTGTTTGGGACTTATAGCCGCCTTCTTCAAATTAAAAGAGATAATTTCAAACAATTAGAAAGTCCTGGAGTCTGGGGAGGAGGGAGACCAGGCCAATCTGCCTGACCATAAGTGATTACTGGACTCTTAGGAAATCCTGTTTCTGAATGTGCTTGCGATGACTTTGTTTGGGCCACCGCAGAGAGAGAAACCTGTCCCGCTTCCTTCCTCTCCATCCTATTTGTATTCCCATGAAAAGCTGTTGTTGTAAAGCAGGTCGGCTGCTAGCTAGCAGTTAAGCTAGTAGTGAGGGCCATTCAGAGCGGAGTGTTCCCAGCAGACACGCTGGTGCTCCTGGCTGCGGTACTGAGAGCACCAGACCCCTGAAGCAGCCAGTTGGGTGGTATCTTTGAATTCACAGAATTGTATTAACATCAGCATGGATCCAGATGGATGCTCTGCAATAAACTGTAACCACAGGAGAAAAGGCTTTATTGACTCTCAAGTAAATAATGCACATTTTAAAGGACCTAAATATGCATTTACATAATGTACTATAATTTTTTATTGTGTCAACTATTCACACACACACACACACACACACACACACACACACACACACACACACACTCATCTCTAAGAGATGTTCGTCTTCATCAAAAATTGGGACTCTGCATTCCATTAACATCATGCCAGCTTCATCATGGCAGTTTCTCTTCCATACAGCTTGCTCCAGCCATCTCAAAGAACATTTAATGAATTAACTGATTGATTTAGCTCCAGTGACTCCTTCTAAAATGATTTGAGACAACTTAGATAAAAAAAATTAGGTACACTTAGAACATCAAATCCAAGATAAAAGGAAAGAAAAAAGTAGTAGACTGGAGGAAACCAGAAAGAGCTAAGATTAAATCTTAGCTCTGGACTTTTAATGGGCCTCAGTGTCCAGTAGAAGATGAAGATTATCCAGAGAAACACCAGGGATCCAATAGTAATCTATAGATCTTTGGGAGGTCTATAACCAGTTTTTCTCCGAGGAAATTAAAGGTCATATTCTAGAACCAGCCACTTCCATCTCCACAGTGAACTGCTAACTCTGTCCCCAGCAAGAGAAAAGAGGCTTGAAGAGGACAGCCCTGGAAATGCAGACTCAGCAGATGTCTGATTTAGACCTTCAGGCCAGATGACTTCCTGGAATTAATTAAGAATTAATTGATCCTAATCAATCAGTCATTACAGAATTAATTCTATACAGTACCATCTATTCCTAGGTTTGCACTGAATTCTGCACCATAAGGAAAAGATGAGTAAATTTCTATTGCTAAAATGTAATAAAGAAATTAAAGTCCAAATTTACACTGCTCATGATTTTCTTTTACGTCTTTAATAAAAAAAGTTCCATGATGTTTATTAACAATTCACGGAGTGGGTGCATGGTACTGGTGAATTACTTCTTTAACTTTTATCCACTTACTCTTTCTCAAGACAGTGTTTTACCTTGGGCAGCAGACTCTTGTTGGCTCCCAGGATTCTTTATCTGAAAGCCACTCATCACTTTCTGTGAGAACCTGAGGCAATGTCACATTATGGTCAAGGTCAGTCTCACAGGGCTCTCGACAATGGAGTTACCACCTTTGTGTTTGACCTGCTGCAACAGTTGAGTCTATAATTTTGTTCAGCTCAGTACACTCCTACCTTCATTTGAGAAATAGCACCTGCAGTGCTAACTAGAAATGATTCTGTCAAAAACGGGGCTCTGGTCAACGTTTCTGTTACCAGTAGAGATAACTACATCACGCTAGAAGAAGAAAAAAATCCTTTCATTTTTTTAAATCCAGTAGCACAAAAGAGGAGGAGCAGTCCAGGAGCATTTAACTCTTTAGCTTCTGACTTTTCACTCCAAGATAATAATGGATTCCAAGATTTATATTTTATTGTATGCAGTCTTAACTCACAACCATTTTCCTCCATGTTTTCTGGCTCTTTATCAGGGTACAAAAATATTATTTTGTCCTTGGCAAGTTTTATGGTTATTTTTCTTATTTTTTGTACGCCTTTATTCAGCCAGTTAGTGTGCCACCAGCACATACTTATCAAGCGTCACACTCAGTTCTGAGTATATTGCAGGGAGTGACTAAGTGGGCAGGAAAGCTATCTTCCAAGCTGGGAGAGAAGTGCAGAAAATTCTGGTTTCAACAGATCATGTGTGTGACGGCCTCAGTTGTATGACGAAGGGCAAAACTTTTTCTGGTTTAGCCCAACTTTGTCTCTTGAAACCATAGTGGAAGCCTGCAAATTTTTACTGAACGAATTCTAGTGGCCTGAAAACAGTGATTCTACCTGATTATCTGCATGCCCGGATTGGCGACCTGCTCCTACTCACTCCAGCCTGCCTTTTTACTCTAGAAACTACAAGGGTTGCTCTGACCCACAGAGCCCTCGCCCTTTATTATATATATAAACTAATCTTCAGGAGACCCCAGTATCAGTAGGCATGCATTCTTAGCCACTCCAGTGGGGTGGTGGGAGGAAGGAAGAGCCTACTGAACGTGATTCTCTTCTATATTATGAATTGCTCTTGGTATTCAGAAAGTCACATTCGCCAAAACTGAGCACTTCTGTGCTTCTCTTTGTAGGAGTCCCTTCAGTGTAAAGATTTAAACTACAAAAGGGAGGAGCGGGGGAGGCATATGCATCCCCTGTCTGGAGTCTTTTCTGGTATGCTTGGACTTGAGCTGAGTGTTACCAGCCCCCTCACAGAAGCCCTTATCCTCTGGCAGGTCTTGGCCATCATCTCTCCAATTCAAGGACAAAAGCATTCCTGGAAAAATTATTAAGATCTCGCATAAGCTTTTTTATCTAATGTAATCGTGTACAAATGATATTTATCAGGGTTCAAATATAAAGGAGTCGTTGTCTGAATCTCTTATCAGATTTATGGCAGAGAAGCAACCTTTCACGAAGTTCCTGCCTACCCAACCTGCAGCTGCTTTAGCTCTGAAAGGACAACAGGGAAAAATGCAACATAAACCTTCCACTGTAAATCGAGGCACCCAAATTGCATGGGTTCATTACGTTATCATTTACTACAGACTTTGAAAAACTCTAGGCCTGAATTAGTCCCTAGAAATTTCCTTGAAAGGAGTGTAAGAGCTTTAACAATGAATTATTATCTATGAGTAGCTCAGCATGAAAGGGGATCCATATGTGCAAAGTAGAATTTGTCAAATGTAATGTCGGTTAAATCAGGTCTAATCTACCAAATACATTTTTTATTGCTTGCTTCATTAAAAAGGCTCTTAAGGTAATGAATAATCTTCATCTTCAACAAGGATTATTAATGCCTTTATACCTCACGTCCACTGAACATCGAGAGGCAACTTGAAACTCTATCCTACTCAAACCTCCATGTTTGTCGTAGAGCCTTAAAAGAGAAAATCCATCAGAACTGTCCAGTGCTACATCATGTCACGTGAGCAACATTTTCTTCCAGGAGAAGAAGTGGAAGAAAATAAAAGAATAAAAAGAGGAGGCTGAGTTTGGTTCAGTTGTGGTAAAGCAGGGTTCTTCACAACCCTGATGTGTTCTGTTTTGTTTTGTTTCCTGCAGCAAGTCCACATGCAACGCCATCGACTCTCCACTTTCCAACATCACCCATCATCCAGCAGCCTGGGCCTTACTTCTCACACCCAGCCATCCGCTACCACCCTCAGGAGACGCTGAAAGAGTTTGTCCAGCTTGTCTGCCCTGACGCTGGTCAGCAAGCTGGACAGGTGGGCTTCCTCAATGTAAGGAAACCTTTTTGATTTTTTCTATTTCTCTAGAAATGCTAGCCAAATGTAAAAATAACAAGAAGACCCTTTATGACCATGTGATTTTGTGTTCTAATGTCATGCTGACTGACTACAGGCAAACGTCAAATTTATTCTAGATTGTGGGAAAGTTAACTTGCTGTAAGAGTGATTGTCCAGGGTTTAAAAACAGTGTTTGTGTTAAGTTTGCAACTGTCCGGCTTATGGATATAAATTGTCTGGAGAGTGAACTGTGTACCCTTCAGAGTTCCACCTCCCGCATGCTAACCCCAGGATCATATAGTTAACAAAATAGAAAGACTGAATAATTTTAAGTAATGATTTGGGGTAGTAGAGAGAGGTAGGGAGCAGAAGGGGACAGATGTTTCAGATCAACCAAGTTGATGGGTTGTTGTTTTTTTTTTTAAATACAATCTTCTAACACTTTAGATCACGTTGACCAGTACTTGAACTCAAGATGCTAGAAGCAAAGTTTATTATGGTTTGTTATTTCTGCGAGTAGTTATCTTTTCCACTTATCTTCATATAAAACTAAGCCATGTTCAATAACTACAAATGAATGTTTTCATTTTTCTCAAATAAACCAAATAATCACAATTTGAAATAACATTCCAAGAGTAAAAGTTATTTTATAAAATCGCAAATTTTATTACAAATATAAAGCTATATGTTTACAATAAATAGCTGTATCCCAAGGCCAATAGCAATAATAATAATAAATTAAGTCCAGCAGAAAGCCATATTTGATTTCCTTTTCTCATAATATCTATGCATGAAACCACCGATTAGCCATAATTCTTACTGTCTGGTTTAGGATGGTTTGTCACACTGCTTTGTCGGTTTTCTCCCCTGAAGAAAGACCTGATTCTGCAGATTTGAGCCAGAATGGGCAGCTTTGACTAATGTCTGGTGATCTGTTCACAGATACATTTCTGTCTAGACAACAAATCGATATGGTGCCCTTTTTTTTTTTCATTTTGCTTGTGTATTCATTTGCTTGACTTATTCTAAAATATTCACATATGGACTTTTGGTCCACACAGAAATTATACCCAGGCAAGGATACTGGTGAGAGTCTGCAGCCTTCTGATCCTCAGACAGTATCTGAGGAAAAATACTAAAAATACCATGAATGCTGACTAATGAAGGAGTGAGCCTGCCTGCCTCTTCTGCAGAATTATTAAGTTTCTTCTTAAAAGTGCAGGACAATGGGACCTCCTTCGAGTTAATTTTGTTTAAGGCTGCTGTCGACATACAGGCCATTGCTGGTTGTAACTCGCTATGGAAAGCCACTTGGGAAATCATGGGAACCTGAACTGATCACTGGCACCAAGTCTGACTTCTGAACATCCAGCATGGTCTTTTTAATAGTCATGACATCATTTTATATAACTGTCAAATACCCTGTTTTGTGTTTTGATCAAAATTTTACAGAGTTTGAGACAAGGCTCTCCATAAGGCTTTTTTGAAGATCTTGAAAATAAACGTTGCATGTTCTCTTCTGAGGAAAACTTGATTTGTTAGAAAGATGTTCTTTGGCTGTTCTAACATCAGGCAGCCAGAAAAGTGTGAGTCCCATGGCATTTGCTGATATAAGTCAAATTAGAAGTGGTATTTTTGCCTAATAGAAATCTAATAGCTAAATAGCAAAGTTTCCGAGCCTGATACTATATGATATGTGAAAGAAAATATCTCTGTTCATTGAGTACATTTATTAACTGTCTTACAAGATGAACTTTAAGAAATGAAAATAAAACATCCTTTTATATATTTTATATACATATTTAATAATCATCGTTTTACGTATATAAATGCACATGGAGGAATGATACTTCAGTCTAATTAGCATGTAGATATTAAACAAGCATTGTACAATCATGAAAATGTTAATGGGAGCAGCAGCTAATACAGCACTGAGCAAGAGTTGGTTATTCAGGGATGAACAAGTCCAGAGTGTTCCTGGACGTGACACTCTGGGGAACAAAAGATCAATGTGTTTCCAACAGCCTGAATATTAGTGATTTGCCTGACAGACACCTAAGAAGTCTTTCCTTGGCAGAAGCAGCTAATGGCTGACATCTGTTTACTCTTTTTCTTGTGTGTGTTTTCTCCGAACCCATGCAGCCCAATGGAAGCAGTCAAGGCAAGGTGCACAACCCATTCCTCCCCACCCCAATGTTGCCGCCACCACCGCCACCACCAATGGCCAGGCCTGTGCCTCTGCCCATGCCAGACACCAAGCCTCCAACCACATCTACAGAAGGAGGTGCAGCCTCCCCCACCTCACCAAGTAAGTATGACTGAGACAAGGCGCCGGTTACTTACCATGCTCTGTGCACATGAGTTGACACCTAAGCCTTGTCCCTTGCTGTGCAGGCTTTAGCAATAGGCACAGATCCCACTGCCCTATCTATAGCATGAGCTGGCGGAGCCCAGACCCAAGTCATAGTGAATACCACTGCCATGTACTGTCAGACTACACCAGATATGGGAATGGTTGGGTGTAGGTGGCAGCTTAAGATGCTGTAACTACATGCTAAGGTCTGGGATACAAACTATTAAATTGTGTATATTGCTGGAGTGGTTTGCATAAAATGCTATTCCCATGGTGTTCTAAGAGCATCTGCTTGTAATATTCTTAATAACAAAAGGTTTGATTGTCCCTAGAAACTTAATGAGAGATAAAAATTATATGCCTTATGCATAACATATTTAAAAAGTGTCTAGATCAAAGTATAGTATCCAAAGGTATGTGCTTCGAATGTGGCTGAGAATAAGATGGTCCTCATAAAACGTCAGAGCTGGAAGCCGTGCTAGCTACATGAGGAGGCTTGGGAAGGAAAGGAAATAGGACTGAATGGAGAAAGAGACCCTTGTGACTTTCTCTCGACAGTCTGGGAATACTTAATCATAAAATAGAGGATTCTGAAATCTGTTTATGTGACGGGAGTGATGAATTCAACAGCAGCGAGCGGTTCTGCAGACAGTCCTTGGTACTTTGGACCTGGAAGGGCTGTAAAAGGTGTGAGCACACAAATATGGTCTTTATTCATGTCTGGCAGAATGAGTGCTGGCTGGAGTTTCCAGGTCACCTGGTAGCCTAGCCTCGAAAGGGGGTGTGATGGGCCCTTCCTTAATCCTTTAGAGAGGATGACAGTATAGAACAGGAGCAGTAGCAGTGCCCCAGCAAGAGCCTGAGGGTGGGGGGGGGTGCCTCTGAAATGAGAAAAAGACGTAAGAGCAGTTAGAAAGAGAAGTATTAAGGTCAGGAACTTGAAGAGCAGTAATAGCAGTTGAATGAAAGGGAACAGGTGGAGGGGTGTTTAGTAAATAGAAACAAGCATTTAAATAAGAAGGCCTCTTGGCTTTCTTACATTCAATGTTGTAATTAATGGAATGGATACAGGAGAGAAAGAGCTAGAGAGGAAAGACAGTCCTCTACTTAGGTCATAGTCACTGGAACTGGTTCTGGGGACACTGGTTCTAAAAAGACTTGCATCTCTCTCGCACATAGATCAGAGAGTGAACTCTGTATTATCTCGTATTTATGTAAGGATTATCATCGAGTGTTTATTGGGGTAAGTAGATAGTATTGTGTATAAATTCTGCAGCAGACAGACGGAGGCTCCAGAGGCAGTTTGGGGAGATAGACCTATTTGGTAAGAGATGGTTCCGTCCAACATGTATCAGCACAGGAGAGAACCAGTGGCCACTGGCGTGGGGAGGAAGCTGCTGCTTGGCTGGGAGCTGTCAGCACATCCCAGAAGCAAACTAGGAAAGGGGCTGAAAACTAGTATTAGCAATGGATAGAAAATGAAGGGAAACTTATACTTTTTTTTAAATCACGTGCTTTCTTAGAAACTAAAATTAGATGATGGTTTGACCTGTTTGTCCTTAGCAGCTTTTTAGAGCTCAGCTGCAGAAGGAAGTGTCGTCAGGCAAGGTGTTAAGTGTTAAGTACACTGTTCAGCATCCCAACAGTATATCCAAAACTGAAGCCTGTTTTAAAGAACAGTGGCAGACACTTTTCTATTTAGGGGTTTGGGATTGCTTGCAATAAAATTTTTTTTCAGTTAAAAAATTAAAATAAAACAGGAAATCAAGCCAAAGTTCTCTTCTATTACTAACTTTTGGGAGGCCTCAACTCCCTCTTGAATGGGAACAGCATTAACTCCTCTGCCCACTCACAGCAGGTTATCAGGAGGGAGTAAGATAATAGGCATGCTATGTGACAGATAAAAGGCCAAAGCAACATTTTTAATATCGTCTAATAATGAAATACAAATGGATGCCAGCCTAGAGCAGGGTATGTGTTGCCTCTGGCACTAATACTAAACATTGCAGCACAGCCAAAAAACATGGGCAAGGCAGATCTGGAAAAAAAAATTGCCTATAAAATAAATACATTTTAATGGGAAAAATCTGTCCCCATCCCCTTAAAGATCAGGGAAGTGGAAGTGAGGAGAAAGTTGTGCTCTTCCCTAAAAAGAACTTTTATATTTTTGTATGTGTACAGAACCATTGGTTACACTAGATGCAACTGTTTAGAATGTGACAGATAGGATCCATGACCTGTGAGAGAGGTTCACACGGTGTTCCGCTCTCACCGATAAGCTGGCGATGTGCGTTTCCATCCCCACTGAAAGAAAAGCTCTTCCCCATTCATTTGATTGAGCATCAGCTGTGTGCCAAATACCCTCCTGAGTGCTGGGCTTCAGCACCTAAACAGGGGATAGAAGTGATTTAAACTTGTGATCTTATACTCTGTTCCAAAGAGGAAGAGAGAGAAGGACCAACACAGTAAGTCTGAAGGCAGTTGACTTAAGACAGTGATCCTTGTACGCACAAACCTGTGCAGCATAGACGGACGAGAAGCAGTGTGGGTAGGAAAGCACGCAAGCAGGGAACAAGACCTACCAGCCTTCTGAGGGTAGAGAAGGGCCCTGATGGGGTGGGGCCTGATGCCTATTGGGTAGAAGGATCAGCCAAAGCAGCCTGGTGTGAGTGAGGAAGTAAGAACAGTGAGAAAGAGAAGATCAGAGGTGAAGTTGGAGTCGCAATGAGGATGGAGTAGGGCCTTGGAAGCATGGAGCTTGCAGGCCAGTGTCAGGACTTGGACATTTCCTGCAAGTGAGACTGTGAATAAAAGGGATGCTTCCTAAAGCCCAGATGTTAGTAGAAAACCATAGAGGGCTTTGTTGAAATAGGTTGAGGGGAGGAACAAAGGCAGGACATGATGGATGGAATGGGTGTCTTTTACATGCCAGCCCCTGTCCCAAACAGAGGAGTACCAAGGTCAATGAAACAAGTAAGTGTTGCTCGAGTTGCTCAATGGTCTTTTAATTAAAAAAAAAAAATTCCGGAGCCCGATATTGGTGTAAATGCTGAGAGATCAGAGAGACCAAGGAACAAGCCACTGTTCCTCACCAACTCCATGAATCCTCTGACTGAAATCTTTTGAGTCCTCTCCCAAAAGGCTCCAGCCTAAAAAGCCTCTAGCTGAAAAGGATGCTTCTGCCAAAAAGCCTTGAGTTCCTGTCTCCTCACACCTTATATACCTTTCTCCTCCCAGCCATCACTTCCTGGGATTAAAAGCATGTGTGCTTCCCAAGTACTGGGATTAAAGGTGTGCACCACCACTGCCTGATCTCTGTGTTTAATCTAGTGGCTTGTTCTGTTCTCTGACCCTCAAGCAAATTTTATTAGGGTACACAATATATCACCACATAAGAATTTTCATCCTGATGGGAGTGGAAACCCAAACCAACAAAATGCATGTGAGTTAGGAAGCTAGGGACGAGTAGATAAGGTTGAGAAGGCAGGACTCGGCAGAGTATGTGGGAGGTGCTGTGGCATCACCCCGCTGAGAGTTGTCTAGGCACTGACCTGGGGATGGAGGCCAGTAGAGGCTGTGAGAAGCAGCTCTTGGACTCCAAGAATATTCTAAAGATAGAGTTCCTAAGTTGTGCAGAGGCATCTGATATGGGTTGAGAAGACGGAGAGAAATCAAAAATGAGCTGTAGGGTTTTAGCCTGAACTCTTGAAAGAATGAAGACAAAAAGATGGTAGGAGAAGCCATTCTGAGTGAGGGGTGGGCACTAGATGTTTGAGCCTGTTAGACCTCCCAATGCTCAGGCTAAGTAAAATTTGTTGCCAATGGCAATCCTGGGCAGGTTACAGAAGTTTTCAGGGTGTATCCTCCTCCTCCTCTCCCTCCTCCTCCTCCTCCTCCTCCCCCTCCTCCTCCCCCTCCTCCTACCCCCCCTCCTCCTCCTCCTTCTTCTTCTTCTTTTTTGTTTTTTTGTTTGTTTGTTCATTTGTTTTTTGAGACATGGCTTCTATGTGTAACGGCATTGGCTGTCCTGGAACTCAAACTGTATACCAAGCTGGCCTTGAACTCAGAAAGATCTGTCTGCTTCTGTCTCTGCCTGCCTCTGCCTCTGCCCTGCCTCTGCCTGCCTCTGTTGGGATTAAAGGTGTGGGCCACCACCACCTGGCACATCATTTTCTTAATAAAGGACTTCTTTTCAAACATACAGTATGACATAAGAGATTTTTAAAAGGCTGCATGTGGTGGTACACGCCTTTAATCCTAGCACTCCAGAGGCAGAGGCAGATGGATCTCTGTGAATTCAAGGCCACTCTGGTCTACATAGTTTTAGCCAGCCAAAATTTCATAATGAGATTCCTGCCCCCCCTTAAGAAGAGATAGAGAGTTTTCTATGAGTTCTGAGGACTATAGCGCCTCATGCCATAGGTTGGAACTAGCTCATACCATAAAAATGGAATTTTCCGTATTTTTTTTTCTGAAGTAAAGATTGGCATCATAACATGGAATTAGAATGCAAAGGAGACACTTTTAAATATGGTAGAAGATAAAACTATGCATATTTTCCTTTGTTAATTAATTAAAAATCAATTTAAGGTGCATTAAAAATCTCATAAACATTTTTCTCCTCCATTCCTCCTTAGTTATGAACTTTTGATTTTTTTAAACTAAAATTCTATTAAAATAGAAGCATGTAATAACAAGTTACATTTATTGTTTATTTTTATGTCTCAAATGAATCTTGTATCTGTTTCATTCTGTAAATGAATATGCACCTATAACAGAGAGCATAACAAGTATCTACCACCAGAACAGAAATGTTTAAGCCTAACAATTAACATATGTTCAATGCTTTTGATGAACAGAGCTCTTTACCCATGTGTATTATCTTCCTACACTCCTTTGAGGTCAACATTTTATAGACAGGGCAACTGAAATGAGAAAATTAAGGTTACCTTGCCCAGCACGATGTTCCAGTGGTGGTATGGTGGGATCCCACATTCTCTCTACTACCTCAGACTGTGTGGCTGTCTTAATTAGGGTGTCTATTGCTATGATAGAAGCCTATGAACAAAAGCAGCTTGGGGAAGAAAGGGTTTATTTCAGCTTACAGTTCCACTTCACAGTTCTTCATAGAAGGAAGCCAGGGCAGGAAATTAAGGCAGGAACCCAGAGGTAAGGACTAAAGCAGAGGCCATGGGAGAATACTGCTTACTGGCTTACTCCTCATGGCTTGACCAGCCTGCTTTCTAACATAATTCTGGAGCATTTGCTCAAGGATAGTACCACACACAATGGGCTAGGCCCTCTTACATTAATCATTAATCGAAGAAATGCCCAATAGCCTTGCCAACAGACCATTCTGGTGGGGGTTTTCCTCTCAGTGGAAGTTCTGTCTTCTCAGATGACCAAGGCAGCTTAGGGACAGGTGCTTGAGAGGGCTTTGACCAGAGTCAGGTACCTTCAGAATCCTTCTATGTGTAATACCTCCTTTCATCCTCTCATTAACTCCTCAAGGAAGGCTTCAGGTTAAACTGATTGAGAAAGAGAAGATAAAATGGAGAGATGAGGTAACCTTTTGAAGGCCAGTCAGCCAAGTTTTCCAGAAATCTGATTCACACCCAACCACCTTGAAACTGGAGCCCCTATGTTGTGCTGTGGCATGAGACTGTGGAATAGCCTAAAACTTCCTTTTTCTAAGGCAGTAAAAACTCTGTGTGGAGAAACAGAAAATCTATGTCTAAGTTGCTGGTACTTACATATGAGTATGTCTTATTAGCAGAGAAGAGAAAGCTAAAGATTTGGGGGAAGGCATCATGGTGATGCTCCATCTTTTAGAGAAATGGTAGATTATAGGTAAGTGAAAACCAAGTTCATGGATTCATTTCACAAATCAATTTTTATGCAACTTATGTCTAGACAGAATTATCCTTTTCTAAATTTTAAAGTGTTTACTTAATAAAGTTCTCTTTGGCATAAAATCCTGTGAAGTTTTATAACACCATAGATTCTTGGAACTGTCACCATAAGCAAGAGACAGAACAATCCCAAAGACCTCCCTAAGCAAGAGACAGAACAATCCCAAAGACCTCCCTGCCATTTTTGCTTCCTCTCAAGTCAATGCCTGATGTGGAGCAAAACTTACTTTATCCATTCCCAAATTAATTTTAATCTCTTTACTAGTACTTCTGTTATCTGTGTGTGTGTGTGTGTGTATGTGTGTGTGTGTGTGTGTGTGTGTGTGTGTGTGTGTGTGTGTGTGTGTGTATGAAAGAGAGAGAGAGACAGACAGACAGACAGACAGACAGACAGACAGACAGACACAGACACAGACCATCTTGCTATGTAGCCCAGGCTGGCCTGGAACTTTTAGCATTCCCCTTCCTTCTTAGTTCTGGGATTACAGGCATAAGCCACCACTCCCAGTTTCTTCATTAGAGGCTGGTTTTTATATTCTTCTGCATTAGGGGATCATGAATGAGGCCAGTTTTAGTTAGTGTTCTACTGCTGTGAAGAGACACCATGACTATGGCAGCTTGTTTTTAAAAGCATTTAACTGGGGACTTGCTTACAGTTTCAGAGGCTTAGTCCACGATCATCATGGTGGGAGGCATGGTGCTGGGGCAGTAGCTGAGAGCTTATAAGCATCCTCCTCTGCAAGTTAGAGAGAGAGAGAGAGAATATGAATGAAATAGGAATGGCATGGGCTTTTGAAAATGTAAAGCTCACTCCCAGAGGCACACCTCCTCCAACAAGGCCACACCTCCTAATCCTTCCCAAACAGTTCTGTCAACTGTAGGCCAAGCTTTCAAATACATGTCATTCTTACTGAAGCCACCACAAGGCCCAAATACATACTGTGTTTATTCTATGAAGAGAATGGCATCTGAAGAGTAATTTGTTATCATTTTTTTCAGAGCATTTTGTTTTGTAGACAGTCTATTTTTTTAATGTTTTCATTTGCAAAAGGGGGCCAGCAAGATCGATCAGTGGGTAAGGGAACTTGCCATAAAGATGACAATGTGGGATCCACAGGGTAGAAGGAAAAAGCCATCTCCTGCAAGTTGTTCTGTGACCTCCAAACATATGTTGATACCTGTGCATGTGCACACACGCACGTGCACACGCATACTTTCTCTCTCTCTCTCCTCTCTCTCTCTCTCTCTCTCTCTCTCTCTCTCTCTCTCTCTCTCTCTCACACACACACACACACACACACACACACACACACACACTAAATAAATGTAATCTTAAAAAAATATGTTAATTGCAAAGGAAAGGAAAAAATGTTATTGACTTCCAGGTACTGGGTAGGTTGTTTCCAAATGTACTAGGTACAGTTATTATAACTATAAGGTGGAATTGTGAGACCTCCTCTAAAGAAAATGAACGTGAGCTAATGTTTAAACTCGAGTCTCTTGAGCTCCAAAGCCCAGTGCTTTCTGCTCTGCCAAGATATATAACATGTTGACAGGTGTGATGTTGTGATTTTCCTTTGAACATTCTAAAACACTTCATAAAAACATGTTTTTATCATTTCAAGAATACTAGCACTGGATTAGATGAAAAGCACAGGACCCAGAGCATGGGAAAAGACAAAAAGATGAGAATTGAAGGGATGGGCAGCTCAGTGCTGGAGTACTTGCCCAATATGTACAAGGTTCTAAGTTCAATTAAGGGGAGGGGGCAGTCTTGAGAAAAGAATGGAATGGAAGGCTGTATCCATATTTATAACCATAACCAGTTTAAGTCTGTATTTACCGTAGTTTTTTTTCCCTTTTTACTTTTTGAGATGACACGTGAGTTTCAAGAATTTCTTTTTAAAGATAATAGATGGCATTGCAGAAAACTTCAAAAACAGGAAAATATAAAAAGGAAAGTTATGTTATTCATAATCAGCTACTATCAACACTGTACTTTACCTCCCATCCTTTTGTAGTGTGTATTTATGCATTTTTCATTTGCAGACATACATGGAGTGCTTTTGATCATATTAAATGTAATATCTATGTATTACTTTCTTGATGAGAATATTATACCTTGTTTATAAGAAAGTTAAGAAATGCGATTTTAAACCATTTGTATCCATGTCCTTCCATTTAGACATCCACCCTCAGCATCCTTATGGAATAGGGCCTGTATCCCTGGACACATATTTTATCCTCAGGCCTCATCATCTCCCTGGGCTGCAGTGCTGGAAGTGGATTACTAAACAAATGGTAGTGACTCTCTTCTTGAAACACATTACCAAATTGTTTGCAAGGTTTATGCAATTTATACCCTTACAAATTGCGATGTCTCGTTATAACCTCACCTCTTAAGAGGTGTGAGCACATTTTTAATTGTTAGGAGACAAATATCTTGTGAGTATAATAAATGCCCTCAGTCTCAAATTTTAGAATCAGTGAGCCCAAAGTAGATGATAGCACATTTTTCTTCAAATGTTTTCTCCCAAAACACAGAGAAATCCAAATTCCCTGTCTTTCTGAAAAATTTTCCGCACCTCACTCTCGACTGTTCTGTTGAGGGGGCAGCCTGTTAGACATTCAGATAAAAGGAGAGTACAGCACACAACACTCATTATCCTCACCTCTTTACATACAGATGTTGGGAGAGGTGAACTGATTGTAAAGATCATCTTTCTAATAGGAAGCAAGTAAAGCAAGCTGGGCATGGTGGCACTCCATAGGCTGTAGCAGAACTGTGAGCTTGAGCCATCCTATGCTCCATATAGAGGCCCTGTCTCAAAACAACCAAAAACCAAATAGATTCTAGACTCCAAGATTGTCTAGCTCTACCTTTATTTTCTATATCTCACTGCCCTTTAAAAAAAAGTAGTATTTTTGGTTTTTAAGTTTCATTTGTACTCATTTTACTTCAGATTAAAAATTACTGGAAGGGCCAGGCGGTGGTGGCGCGCACCTTTAATCCCAGCACTCAGGAGGCAGAGCCAGGCGGATCTCTGTAAGTTCAAAGCCAGCCTGGGCTACAGAGTGAGTTCCAGGAAAGCCGCAAAGCTACACAGAGAAACCCTGTCTCGAAAAACAAAAACAAAAACAAAAACAAAAAAAACAAAAAAAATTAAAAATAAATAAATAAATAAATAAATAAATAAATATAAATAAATTACTGGAAGGATCCAGTCATAGTGAGGAAAGTCTGTTTTCTCAGACTTGGGACCCACAAGTTACAGGCCATCCTGGGCTGCATAGCAAGATGCTATCTAGAGGAAAAAAAAAACAGAAAAACATCACTAGAAGGTATTTTAAAGTGTCCACCACCTCATTCTTCAGAGGTAACCACTTTTACTTATTCCCCACTCATTTTCTGTTTGCATTTCAGCCCTAATTGAGTATAGTATGTATATGGGTGTGTATATAGGTGTGTACATGAACATATTACAGCCCTATAAGGTGATTTTACTTCATATTGCAAGCATCTTGTGATGTTATTGGCTGCTATTTGAAGACACGAATCTCTCTAGAATGCTCCACTGTCTGGGTGAGGCATTACCTCCTAAGTTGGTTCCAGCTTATCACTCTTATAGGCAGTACTGTAAAGAACATCTTGGAGCATAAATCTTGATCAGTATTTTTATTGTCTGCTGAAGATAAATTCCCATGAGTAGGTTTCCAGAGTTGAGAGGTTGCAGAAGCGTTTCAAGGGAGAATGAGCCAATATATTGATCTACGATTCTTTTCTTAGCCAACCCCAGCTGAATCCAGGCTCTGTTCCTCATGCTGTTTAATATAACTTTCACCTGTGCCTACTCATACACAGACTCTCCTTGGATCAATAAATATGTCCTATCAATTGGAGCAACACACAGCATTGGTACAAAAGTAAAATGACAGTCGCAGGATTTGGACTAGCCGTTAGAAATAAACTGAAACAAAGCCTGTTCTCCCTTTCAATTATGAGTTAAAAGAAGAAGAAAGTTACGGTCAGTTTGCGTAGGACAGTGCTGGAAATACTTGTGAGAAAGCGCCACATTTTCACACAGATTTTAGTAAGATGAGGTCACGGCATCTTCAGGTTAAAGGTCCCTCCAGTCCTCCTGTCTCTGTGTACACATCATAACCTGTGCCTCCAACCTTCCTGCCAGCACTGAGGAGACTCTATGCAACCAAAAATACCAAGAGCAAAGCCATCTGGCTGAGTTGACTCCTTCCCTGCCATTTGTGGGCTGTCGACCCATAGACAAGTCATGCACATTGTTACTGTACATGTTAGTAGTAATAATATATTAACGTTGGAGTTCATTAGCTTTCCGGGAAGGAAGTTTGCGGGTGGGTATGTTGTTCTGTAATAACTTAGCAGTGATAGGAGTCTTTAATTTCAGACCCGAGGGCTGTGTTTTTTGTTGTAACTTGTTTGTGAACACAAAAGGTTGGCAAAAATAATAGGATAGATAACTGGCTGCACAGAGATGATCCCAATTGTGGAAACTTGGAATGGTTATCTTCTGGATTTCAAAGATGCAAGATGAGACCTAACGATACCCACCCATGCATAGGAAGCTCTCTAAATCTCTGACTTTCAAAGGACTTAAAACAACTATTGTTGTCCCCAGCTCTGTGATATTAATAAGGCAAACTCATGTCCTGCATATTTGTTCATACCAGTAGATTTATTTGACAAAGGAAAGCTATGATATTCTCCAGCATTCTCTCGTGACCTTGGAGCAATCTGCTGTTCAAATCCATAAATGAATTCAATAGTAGTGGTTTCATTTACAAATTAGCTGCTCTCTTTTCTAATACTTTCAGTATTCTTTTTTAAATGGAAGTTTTTTTAATCCACCTTTCTCTCTCTCTCTCTCTCTCTCTCTCTCTCTCTCTCTCTCACACACACACACACACACACACACACACACACACACACACAATGAAACATGACAGAAGTTAAAATTTGGGGACACTATTTAATGAAGTGCTTCAGTTTGCAATTTATCAACTTCCTTCATGGTCCAGTGTTGCTGAGAATCATTTAATAATATTGCAGTTGTTTGAAGACTCGGTATTCTAAGTTTGTATTCCAAACTTGCTTTGCTTACCCTTGTTCCAGGAGCTAGGATATTTCCTGGACAGGCTGTAAAATCACAAGGGTCTTTTGAATGAAACTGAAGTTTAGAGGAAAACCCCAAAATGAGTTTCTGAAAATGAGAATGTGAGAACTGTGCATTAGTGTGTGGGATAAGAAGGGAAAGGTCCCAAGTGGGGTCTTCTCTGACTGTTGTGCTAGGAACCATTGTCTTTGTTTATCCTATAATTTATTTCTTCCTTCCAAAAGAAAATTAACTTCATGGACCTCTTTCCCTACATTTTTCAAGCATCCCAGTTTCCAATTCTTCAAAATCACCCTTCTCTTTGCAAATGGCAAAACATCATTTTGAGGTCGAATCCTTCCTTCTAGGCTTATGCTACTTCCTCTGGGATGTCCTGTCTCCAGGAACCTGTCAACCCCACTCCCTCACACACATCTCACAAGCCATCTCCTCTAAAACTTCTTCCTTTGCCTCTTCCAGGTGCCACTGTCTGTCTTTTAACAGCCCACAGATTATCTGCATCACTTTGAGACTCTCATACTCATTTTCTAAGCTTGCATTTCCTCAGTCGGCTCTGACATCCGAGGAAAGCAAGCGTCTTTGGAACCTTTGTATGCAACAGTGTGCAGAACAGAGCCTGGCATATGGCAAGTGTGCAGAGAAGCATCTTGGGGGGAGAGAACATATGACTATGTTAAAATAACTCTCTGGTGGACTCCAGACATTAGGCTGGGTGTATCTAAGCAAATGGAGAAAGAGTGTTTGCCAACTTTCATAAAGTTGGTGTCTATGATGAAACGAAACCATTCTCTCTTCACACTGTCCAGCAGAAGGTGGGCCACCTGCAAGGGTTGATTCTAGCATCTGGGAGTAAGTTCCCCTGGTCTCTTGCATTATTTCTTTTGCTGAAAGATCCCACCCTGTGCTTATTTGTCCCTAGCCACCACCAGCAAGCAGCTCAGCCCTGAAGAAAAGCACCATTAAGCCTCCTTGGAGAGCCTGTGGATGCAGACCAATTTTCATTGTCAAAGAGGAGTCCATTTGCCATCACACATTACACAGAAAGCCAGGCTTTCTTCCTTTCCCACCTTCTGTATCACGTTTCAGTTGCTAAACTAGACCTTAAAACTGTCTACCTAGTTCCAAAGGAGCAGCACAAATTGAGTTTGCTGATTTGTCAGATTTGGGAGACTGTGTGAAGTATCAGTTGACTTTGATACAGATATCCTCATAATGACATCTTTCTAGGTTTTTACCAAAGATGGGATAGTGATAACCTCCATTCAAAAATATACCTGCCAAATTTTTAACAGGATGAGCAAGTGTCACTGGGTCAGGGTTCCTGCAGTTCCACGTGTGTCCCTTGTTCTTTCTTATTCAGAAAAAGAGGCCAGAACACCAACTGTAACTCTATTTACTGTACCCATTGCTGAGAGTTAGAAGCTAAGTCCTCAAGGATGCCTGCAGCGGTGTGAAGAGCAGTGTTGATGGGGTCTCTCTACTGTCAAGTCTATCTCACAGTTCCCAACATTCCCAGAGGCCCTGTAAAACTGTTGCTGAGAGAGAGAGGGGGGGGGGGGAGACTGTTGAACCATTTGCCCCTTTGTTCTTACAATGCCAAGAGGGTACTTGTCCTTCCTGAGGGAGTATGGGATAGACATGCATATGAAAAGGAGGAGCCCAGGAGATTGAGGAAGGGGCAGGAACAACAACCATGATTTTAATTGTATTACTTAAGACTATATGGTAAAGGCCAAACTAAAATCTTGGGTAACATGAAGAAATACACTAGAAAAGGGGGAAAATGTCATCAGATAATGCCAAAAAAGAGCTGGTGGCCACTAATAAAACATTCTTCCACAGTGTTAGGGAAGCTGGCCATGGCGATGTCAGTAAAACGTCTGAAAACAAAAAAGCACTTACTTTATTTCAGAAGCCACCAAAAGAATAGTAATTTGATTTTAAACAAGGGCTTTTAAAATAAGATTCTATGGCTAAAATGGAATCCCTGTAGATGGCATAAAGGCAGTCATTAGTTACCCCTGGTTCTCTCCTTCAAAAGTCTCAAAATGTTACAGCAGTCCCTCATATCTGTTTTCCAGATTTCATGATTTCTCAAAGCCCTTCCCACAGCGTCTGGTTGTTGGTCTGATGAATAGGACAAAAATTATCAAGACAGCTATGCATATGCTATAGCAGCATTGTAACACAGTTATGTGTAGTTAAATCCCACATCACCCATCTTTCCCTGATGTTCTGTTCATTTTGGAGACTCATGTCTGTGTGTATATAATTGATTTGCTATGACATATGTTTATTTTTTAACTCTCAGCTGAGACTCTGCTCAGTAATACAAGTCCCTAATTCCATGGTTTCATTGAAAGAAATCAAATTCAACTTCCGTCATATCTTTTCAGGAACTAACATCCTTTTAGGGTTGAGCTTCTGCCTGTTATAACTATAATGTGGAAGAGGATTAGAACCCCTACCTTCCTTCCTTCCTCCCCTCCTTCCTTCCTCTCCCCCCTTTCCTTCCCTCCTTCCTTCCTTCCCTTGTTTTTTTTATGTCTGTAAATGTGCCCAGAAGTTGCCTTTCTGTAGAATCATGTTTTCTAGGCACTAGACTACAGCTTTGGCATCCAAAGTTCTCAGGGTAAATAAGTGTGAACACACTACCACCTGTCTCACTACCACTATCTCTCTTTAATGAGCAGAATGAACTTTGGCACTTGAGGAGCCCTTTGGAGCGTCAAAGGCCCTCTGAGTTGTTCTGAATACCAGATTGTGACTAAGACTTCATTCAAAGAAATGAAGTCTTACCTCATTTCTTTCTCTCTGTCGCTAAGACCAGGGCATATCTCTGTTGTGGGAATATTAGTTGAAAGATGTGTTACATTTGTTTATGCTGTGGAATATTTGTTTAATGATCCAAAGATGTGTTGCATTCTTTTATGTTGCATTTGTTTAACTCTGTAAAGCTGTCTAATAAAGAGCTGCTAGGTAGGCAGGAGAGAGAAAGAGGTGGGGCTGTTAGAGAAGGAAAATAAATGGGAGGAAAAATCTAGAGAAGAAGGAGAAGCAAGAAAAGGAGAAGGAGAATAAGATGCCAGGGGCCAGCTAACAGCCACAGAGTAAGAAGGAAAGAAAGATATATAGAATAAAAAGAAGTAAAAAGCCCAGAGACAAAACATAGTAAAAAAGAAACAAGATCATTGAAGTTTTAAAAAGCTGGCTAGAAACAAGCCAAGCTAAGGCCAGGCATTTGTAAGTAAGAATAAGTCTCTGTGTATTTATTTGGGAGCTGGGTGGTGGGCTCCCAAAGATTTAAAAAAAATTGCATCTCTCTCTACCCCAGAGCTCATGTTTAACATACAAAGTACACTTTGCAAATGTCCTGCATGTCCTAATTTGGATTATGGGAGGAGAAAACAAGTTAAACATTTAATAATGTCAACATTTTAGTCAAGCAAAAATTGGTAATGGGACATAATACAGATGCCTTTCCAAACTAAGCCAGTTTGTTGTGATCAGTATATCAAAACACACATACACACCCTAACATGTATGCTGTGGTCAGTTAGTGTGCTTGTTTGGGATGTTACCAGTATGACAAAAATGTCATAAGAAAACTTACTGTGTGCCTTTGCCACACAGCTGTCCCATGCACACTGTCTCACCATGGCCATCAGACTAAGGGCCCCCGCTATAGTACAGTATGGTTCACGTGGCTTCAGAACCCAGACATACCTCCATGCACTTTTGTGCCTGTGCAAACCACCTACCTATTCACAAATGAAAAGAGTACCTTCCCCCTTGCCTAACAGATTTAATAGGTCATTTCAGTGCTAGCTTCCTTCTTGTCTCTGTCCTCCATCCTTTTTTTTGTGTTCTAGAAACAGCTAACTATACTGCCAGGCAACTCTAATCCATATTTTCCATATACAGTTTTCCTTTGCTGTTTCCTAAAGTGGATCAAAGTGAAGTCATAGGCTAAGAGGCACAAGTAACTCGAGCTTGCCTGGTGTAATGGCTGGATATAGAGCTGGCTCTCCACTCAAGCTTGCCTGGTATAAAAGGTGGCCCAGAGGAAATCAGCAGATCCCCATTGTAGACAGTATGACACAAAGCATCCTCATCCTTTAATGTAAATCCATTATTGGATGAAGGCTTCTAGAACCATCTTATCCTGACCTCAGAGGGCTCTGGGGTTCATCTTGTGCTTAGCAGTTTAACTGAGTCTCAGCTACACCATGTAGCCATCATAGACCTGTCTGAATGGCTCATCTCTTATCAGCATAACCAACAGGACTTGGGCCATATTGGTAGAATGTCTATCCCCTTGTGCTGCTGAACAGAACCTCAGAAACAGGTGATGTCAACAGAAACAAGATTGCCTGGTGAAAATTATGAGGTCTTTCCCCCCTTACATAGTGTATATCTAGAGTTAGTTTTTAAAAATTGCTTTTATAATTTAGAAATTTGGGGCGAGCACAGCAGTTAGAAACAGGTACTGCCCTTACAGAGGACCCTAGTTTCATTTCCAGCACCCATGTCAGGCAGTTTACAACCACCCAGAACTCTTCTGAATTCCTTGAGTATGTGTATCTGCATGTACATATTCACACACACACACACACACACACAGAGAGAGAGAGAGAGAGAGAGAGAGAATTAAAAATAAAAGTTATAATTAAATAGCAATCTAAAGATTCTAGAACAAAGGAAGAATGAAATAATTTTTGGAGTTTGTGGTAAGGTGAATTTGTGGAACACTTAAACTTAAATTTGGGTTTGTAACACACACATACACACACACACACACACACACACACACACACACACACACACACACACACACCACACACGCTCCTGATTTTCTTTTCTCCACCAAAGAAGCTCCTAAACATAAAACAACAAACCTCCCATGTATAGTGAGGATAGTGCACTCTAATGTGCTAACCAAGGTCCCAGAGAGAGCTCAGTTTGTGCTGTGCAAAGGTCCTAGGAAGGGACAAGTGGAGTTTTAAGCACACCTGGCATCACAAAGATTCTAGACACGCTGCTGGGCCTCTAGAAGCTGCTTGCTCTAGCTGAGTTTTCTCCTGCCTGGAGAGTCCCTTCACTCCTCCCTTAAGACTCCACTTCCGCCTCTAGCTGTGGACACCCAGAACTGGTTTGTGACTCTCCCAACTGCAGCAGTGGAGAAAGCATGGCTGTAAAATGAACTCTGCCCCTCTGTTTCCTTCTTCATTCCTTTCTCCCTGTCGCTAAGACCAGGGTCTGTGTGTCTCTCTTTCTTTCTTTCTTTCTTTCCTTCTTTCTCTCTCTCTCTCTCTCTCTCTCTCTCTCTCTCTCTCTCTCTCTCTCTCTCTCTCTCTCTCTCTCTCTCTCTCTCTCTCTCTCTCTACCCTGGAGCTCATGTTTAACATACAAAGTACACTTTGCAAATGTCCTGCATGTTCTAATTTGGATGATGGGAGAAGATAACTCCTCTGAGCACCAGTTTCTTGTCATTTAACCCCAGCGGTCCCTGGGAGCCAGTCCCTGCCCAGCCCTCCCTTTGCTAGCCAGATCCTTTGCTAGCTCCAGTGTTTGCATTAATCAGCTGCGTAGGCTCAGAGACTGTGTGTTTTGGTGTTGTTTGTGTGTGCAATCTCGTGCTGCTTCCTGAACGCATGTGTCCCTTCCCTTCACAGCCTACTCGACACCCAGCACCTCCCCCGCAAACCGATTCGTCAGTGTTGGACCACGGGATCCAAGCTTTGTAAATATCCCTCAACAGACACAGGTGGGCCGCTCTCATCTTTTCTGTATGTGGTGCAGCTTGTTGTATTCATCGGGTGCAGTGTAATGTGTCTTGGGGCACACCAGGCCACGTGCCCCAGCCCCTCTGCTGTTTCCGCCTGACCCCATCCCTTCCAGCCCTGTAGCCATGTTTTCTGTGTGTTCCCAGGAACCGTAGACAATGTTTCTGGGATCTTTGCTTATGGTATTGGGGTAGGAGGGGGGGCTTTCAGGGCCAGACTGGTTTTGCCGCGGCAAGTGAAGGTTGCTAGGCTAGACTGTGTGTATTTCCTCTTTGAGGCAGCCATGGCTCTTTAGCTGTAAGCAGACAGACATGCGCCCCATGGAACCTGGTTTCCATGGTATCGAAGCCCATGTTGGGAGGGAGACCAGCCACTCCTCTCATTTTTATGGCCCCAGGAAACTGGCAAACTTTCTAAAATAAAGGAGGTGGGTGGGGACAAAGGGTTCCTAAGCTCTTTATTAAGTTACTGATGTTGGTTCCAAGGAGGTGATTGCGGGCCACTGGGAAGCAAGGTGCTGTGAGCGGGAGGGCCTCAACAGAAAGTCATATTGAGGTGGCTGATTGAAAGTAGAAGCCAGGATACCCAGAGCTGGCTGAGCACAAGAGAACGTTGTGTTTGGAGCTGGGCAGGCGAAGAAGCGCTCTTTTAAAACAGGTTTGCAGTGGCTGCTGAGAGTTGAGAAGCAACAAACCTCTAGGTCCCGAGACATGTGTGTAGAGGTTTGTGAAATAAAATCAGGTCCAGGTTTGTGGAATAAACTACTCCTCACTTTCCGAACTAGAATATGACCATGTACTTTCCTAATTGACTCTAAGAAGTTATTTTGCCCGTGAGGTTCTTAGCCTGGTTTGACATTTTCTCCGTGTGGTTCTGTGCATACGCTTAGCTGTGTGACATGTGACGTCAGCTGCCTAGTTCATAAGTACAGCCGGGTGCTTCCTGAGTCTGCTCCCTTCTTACAGGGCTCCGCTCTACTGTGTTCATCCACAGCGCAGCTTCTCCCTCCTCCCTACCCTGAAGCTGCACCCCCAGAAAGTCCAGCACTAAGCCAAAAGGGGGGGGGGGGCTGAAGAAGGCCCCTCTTTCCTCTCGAATCTCCCACTTCTGTTGTTTCTTCTAAATCTGGCTTGCACATGGTGTCTGAGATTAAAAGCCCTACTCAGTACCTCTCATAAAATTCCCCCACTTATTGCTAATTTCCCCACACCTCAAATGTTCAAACACTTTACTGGTGGTTTAAGTTGTACCATTGCCTGAGAATGTCTGTCTTAGAAGATGGTTTAGCTTTGTACTTTGTTTGGACTTCCATGGTCTGGCTCAGCAAAGGGTGAGCAGAGGGCCTCCTTCAGCTCTATTGGATGGTTGTTTTGTTTTTCACAAAACTTGGATGTACTCAGATTGATTCATGGACAACCTAGAAACTACCACTTTGAAGTATCTTGTTTGGATTCTGCATGCTATTTTTATACAAACTAATTCACATCATCTAAACTGTACATGTTCTATTTGATTTATCTCTCTATAATGAAAATGTGTGTTTTCCAGTATTACTTTGTTTCATAAGTGCCTTGTTTAACCCAAAGACTGAGTCTTCATGATGTTGGCCACAAAACTTCAATTCTTAGCAATCCAGATTTTGCACGCATCTGGATGAATGATGTCATATAGGTCCAGTATTGGCATCTGGAACTGAATTCTTTTTGTTTTCCATTAAATATTTGGCATTGTGGTGACAATAGCTAACATGTTTCTTACCGCAGTGACACCTGTCACATTTGGCTTGAAGAAGAGGCCATTCCTGATTATCCCATGAGAGACCGTATGAATGGAATGGTCTTTTTCTACCCTCTCTATACCTATCTAATGTCTTAAAATAAAATTTATATGCCTCCAACATTTCTATTTTATGATATATATTAACATTTTAAGAAATACTCACTGTCAAAGTAAGTATTAGATGTAGATGATAAGTAACAATAGACCTTAAGTATAGCTCCCTAGTAAGAAGTCATTAGTTGAAAGAAAGTGCACATGCACCTTAGTTGGGCTTTTATTGCTGTGAAGAGACACCATGACCACAGCAACTCTTATAAAAGAAACTATTTGATTGGGGCTGGCTTACAGTTTCAGAGGTTAGTCCATTATCATCATAGTGGGACATGGCAGCATGCAGGCAGACATGGTGCTGGAGAAGGAACTGAGAATTCTACATCTTGATCCACAGGCAACATAAGGAGTCTGTGTGCCACACTGGACATAGCTTAGGAGACCTCAAAGCCTACCCCCACAGTGACACACTTCCTCCAACAAGGCCACACCTGCTCCAACAAGGCCAGACCTGCTCCAACAAGGCCACACCTCTTAATAGTGCCACTCCCTGTGATCCAAGCATTTAGTCTGTG
Organism: Onychomys torridus; assembly: GCF_903995425.1. Taxonomy (NCBI): domain Eukaryota; kingdom Metazoa; phylum Chordata; class Mammalia; order Rodentia; family Cricetidae; genus Onychomys; species Onychomys torridus. The sequence goes on from NC_050444.1 coordinate 114,682,970, forward strand.
GGGGTCATACCTAGTTAAACCATCATTGGGGATGTGTGTGTGTGTGTGTGTGTGTGTGTGTGTGTGTGTGTGTGTTGTACAAGGGATTACCTCACAGATGCTAGGCTCTACCACTGATCTCAAGCTTTGGTTTTACTTTTCAAAAACTTTTAAGACAGGTTATCACTAAATTGCCCAGGCTGGCCTTGAACTCACTCAGTAGGCCAAATAGGCCATGATCTCCTGCCTCAGTCTCCCAAGTAGCTGTTCAAATATATCTGTGACACCAGTCTTGACTTACAAGATTTTTAACAATATAGTTCAAGCACCAGCATATCCTTTACTTCCTGCAAGCTTTGCTGTAAGGCTTAAAAATTGGTATTAGTTGAAATTTAGGAAAACTTTCCAAGCAGTAAGAAGTTTGCTCTCTGTCACTGTACCAGTAAAGTTGGAGTCACCCGGACAGATGTTTGACTTTGTAAATGCAGAAGAGCTGGGAACAGTAGCCCATGCTACTTGAGAGGCTGAGGGGGGAGAGTGAAAGTTCCAGACAGACCTGATGGGAGAGATGATGAGAAGCTGTCTCAGAACAAAACAGAAGAATACAGCACTAAGTGCATAAACAGATGTGAAGTGAAATGGTCCTTCTGTCCCCCAAAACCCAGTTCCTAGTAGAAGTCTCTTGGCATTTCTTATGCTATCCTATAGAAGATGGTTTCTCCATTTTTTTACTTATTTCCCCATACCTTCTTATTCAGAGATGTCCTTGGTGAGCTTGGAAGTTGCATAATTGCTTTGAAAACATCTACCTTAAAATATGGTAGTTGTCAAAGAGCATCCTGATACTTGCCACAATATAGATGAATCTAGATAATATCATGTTAAGTTGCATAAGCCCATCACCAAAAGATGAAATCTATTTTTAAATGGTGACTTTATTTTATAATAATACATGTTAATTGTGGAAAATACAGATGAGAAAAATAATACAAATCACTAGTAGTCCTACTGTTAATGTTTCTGAATAAATCCACCCTGGCTGTTTCTACACATTCAAGTGTATCGCAAAAATAAGGTCGTATTACATCCACTGTTTAGTAACCTGCTGTTTCTTCTGTGTAGCAATGTATTATGACCTTCTTTCCATGTAAATTGGAAAAATTGAATATTGGCTTTTATTACACCTATTCATCATCTGCAGTGATTGGTGGGGAACGATAGCATGGATAATTGAACACTGTTTCCCCCTCCTTCCCTGCCAGTCTATTTTTCTCCTGAGAATCCTCCCATCATTGAGGAATAAATGCATCCCTCTTTCACTTACGGGAGCCCGTTTCCATTCACACTCCTTCCAGCCGCCCGGTACGTCACACCCTGGCTTCTGGCACTGGCTGGATGCTCTGCCAAGTGATCTGTTCTCTCCTTCCACCTGGCTCCTGGCTTCCACCCGCTTCCTCTGCTCCTGTCATCTGGCCCACACCTTACTCCTCCATACATGGTAGCTGCTCTCACCCGGAGATGTGGTCAGCTCTCTGTGGACTATAGAAAGCCTACCTGTCCTGAGAAACTATACCTCAGCTTACCCTGAAGCTCTTCTTTCTCAGTGTCTCCCCATGATGGTTGATGCTAACCCATGGATAAGTGTTTACTCTCTTTGTACACTGTTGATGTGCCTCCCACCCCCGACTCGGCCCTGAATGATACAGATCCTGCCACTCTTCAGATACAAAGGTGGGGGCCATAGTAACCACATCTCCTGATCTAATCTGATCTCTAAAAACAACAGCTATTATAAACAGGCATTTACTTAGAGGGGGAAAAAAGTTTACATTCCACAACCAGTTAATAAATAGAAATACCAGTTTTCACACAGGAGGACTGAGCAGAGAGCTCATCTTGATTCAAGTTCTAGTTTAATCCAAATGTTCAAATGAAAAATGTTTAACCTACAGAACTCTGATGAGGATGTATTCTTTACAATGAAGAATGAATAGTAACAGTATTAAAAACAAGCATTTTCTCTTTCCCATCATCCCTATCACCACTCGGCATCAACAGAGCTGTGGTATCTGAAATGCTACTTAAAACCATAGGAGACTGCCTCAGCTTGGTGTGGTTCCAATTCACTGAAACTTGTGCTAAGTAAATCTTAACTGCCTCACCCCACACACAGCCTACAGTGCCACCACCTCGTCCTTAAGTTCACAGTGTATGTCTGAGCCTCACGGCCATCCAGAAAAGTTTCCACAGGGTGGACCAGGGCAGTGACACCCATTGCCTTCCTTACCTGTTTGCCCACAGCACACACCTTGGGTAGGCATCCACAAAGAAAGTGGAGCATAGAGATATGAAGAGGTTTTTAATCCATGCCCAATCTTGGTGTCATGTTCCTGAGGCCTGGATGAGTTCCTAACCACAACTTAAGCAATCTGCAAAACTCTTCACAATTTCAACCACTTTAGTATTTGTTTAACTGCTTATTATATTCCTTAACACCTACCAAATGCAAGGGATACCACTGTCCTGAAGTTCTAGAGGGTGCAGCAGAAGAAATAGACCTAGAGAAACAATAGCCCTGGCATTCATAGTGCAGTGTGGCTAGGCGTGATAACACATAGCTATAATCCCAGGACCTGTGAGGCCGAGGCAGGAGGATCATGAGTTTAAGGCTAGCATGGAGAGGTCTAGATTAGACTGTGCTATGAAAGAACCTGTCTGAGAAGAAGAAGAAGTAAAAGCCATAGTGATTAGGCTAAGAGGTTTCAGCATCACAGCATGGCTGTAAGACAATTCCAAAGATTAGAAGGGGAAGGAAGGACCGGATTGTTTTTCTGTCCTCGTCTAACATTAGTCTGAGGATAAGGTTTTTGTCCGTTATACCTAAACACCACACAACACACACACACACACACACACACACACACACACACACACACACACACACACGCCACTTTTAATTCTTGCTAGTCAGGTGATAGATAAATTTGAGACAATCCTAAGAAAGGAATCATGCAACTCTATCTTTCCTAGACCAAGTAGATACAACTAGAATCCTTTCCTGCCAGAAATATACCAGCCAGGAACCCTTTCCCCCTCCTTTCTGAGAAATGTCTGCTCCAAGTATTGTATCCTCACATAGCACCAAGCTCTGTGAGCACATTCCCAGGAGCTGAAGCCTACTGCCTCCTTCCCTCGCACTCGCCCACGTGACTTCCTGGCCCCAGAAAGAGAAGTAGCACAGTAGTTAAACTAAGGCTCAGCTGGAGAGTACCAAAGGAACCCGGATTTCTCTTAGAGAGTAACAAAGCACTCTGTCCTTTCCCATCCTGCCCCACCCTCCAGGTGGATTTGAGCATTTCCTTCAGCTGATTGAAGAACAGCAGCAAATAAAATCTCTTGTGCTCTTGACTTTGAGAGGTTACTTATTGGACAAGTTGGTATTCTGTGTTAACCACTCCATAGCTCCGGGTTTGCGGCCTATGCCCCTTACAGTTCTGCAGCTAGCATTTATTACCACTTAACAAATCAAAGAAAGGGTGAGCTGGCTCCAAGGTGCTGGGGGGCCAAGGCTTCTTCACTCAGCTTCCTCCTAACTAGTCTCTTTCCCAAATACCATCTACGCACCTAGCTGTGCACAGTGAAACCTTACAGACTGTTTTCTCCTAAGCTGGTCTGAGGCCAGGCTGGTTCTAGGTCCAGTGGAAATAATGGTGAATTCGGCCATTCTGAAGAACTACCTCAGCCCCCGCCTAGCCTGTATGCTTTCTCAGTCTGCTGGGGAAAAGTGCTGCTTGTAATGTTTGTGGGCTTCTGTAAGAATAGGCAGTCCCTATCCCCAAACCAGCCCCAGGATACTGCAAGTTTTAGTGCCCTGAGCTCAGGTCTTGACTAGGAATTTGTTCCATCACTCAGGAGCCAAGTGTCACGTTGATGACAGTCAGCTTTCTCTCTTTTTCCTCAGTAATTCTACTTTTACAGCCTGCTTTCTTATCTGAGGTTGTGACGTGTGTGTGTGTGTGTGTGTGTGTGTGTGTGTGTGTGTGTGTGTTTTATAATACATAGTATGCCTGAATATGGGTATGTGTGTATGCTCATTTGATCCTAAAAACATCCCTTAGAAAAGAGATATTGTTGTTAACCTCATCCTACAGTTTAAAAACATAGAGAACTGATTTGAAGAGGGCAAGTGACTTTCTCAAACCATATCACCAAGGTTGTATGGTCAGGGCACAAAGCCATGTTTCCTATTTGGCAAGGACTTAGAGGAGCCTTCAGCATGTAATATTACATGGGCACATATGCTTGTCAGCTGACTCCCTGGCAAGCTATGTGATCCCCTTTAAAAATCGTTCAACCAATGGGACCTTCGTTTTTCCAGAGCTTGATACATGCCTATAATTCCAGCATGCTGGAAATGGTACAGCCCCTGTCTCCAAAATATAAAGATGGAGGGAGAATCTTAGTTGATACAAATTGATAATTATCCTAAGAATTATGCATGGTAGATATTGCTACTTTTTTCCCTCAGCATTAATATGAAACAGCAGCAATGGAAAAAGGTGTGAGGTAATTTCAGGGAAAAAAATTAAGATATCATGGAGGAAGGAGAGCAAGTATTAGAGATGTGATGTCTAAGTTGGGAAGCATGGAGAAATGGAGCAAGGCTGAGGAGAGAAACCAGGCCTTGCAGAACAGCACTTTGCTGAGTCTCTTCTCACTTCCTCTCACCCTTTCCCCACGAGCAGGTTCTGTATGACTTCAGGTTTATAGGTATAGAAAACTAGTGTGCAAATCAAACATTTACTTATAATAAATCATAAATAAATTTATTATAAAGTAATTTTTGGTATACATATAATTTACTAAGGTTTATAGCAAATTTGCATACAAATAAAATGGATGTAATCATGTATCCAGTACTGCAGGATGTGAACAGTCTTCAACATTTTTCAGAGCTGATCAATATTTTGATTTTAAAATTATCAATAATGGAAATATCACTTGTAATAAATACCCATGAACAAACTGGCAGAAGTCTGTTTAAGGCCATTCAGAAATTGTTGGAAATTCTATCCATATACAAACCAAAATTCATTTAACAAATGTTTCATGAAACTCAAGTCAACAACACAAAAAAAGTTTTAATTAAGTATTCCAAGATAATCCAAAGATATACTAATCTGATACTAGCATGCTGACAGTTGGAACAATGGTAGGAAAAGATTTAAAGTCTTTGTTTTCCATAATGAAATCATTATGTTTCTGTAAGAGCAGAAAGCTTTGCATGATTAATAAAAACACTACAATTCATAACCTGCAATAACCTCACTTTGAGCTGAGGTGACTCAGGCAGCATTTGTTAGTACTTCACAGTGTGAAGATGCATGATGCAAAAGTACACATTGCACCATGTTCAAGCCTGCATGGAGGTCCTGCAACGCAGCATGGGCCAGTGCTGTCCAAACACCTCAGATCATTACTCGCTTGATTTTTAATTAATTTCTGGTCCTTGAACATCCAGAGATGTCTTATTTACTATTTCCAATATTTTTATGACCTCACATTCAGTTTTGCAACCCAGTATCAGTGACTTACAGAATAAGAAGTGAGGCTATAGCTAGCGAGCAGGAGCTAGAGAGGCTTTGATGATAGTTTGCACAGGAGAGGAATGCCTCTGGCAGTGGGGGTTCTGGGGTAAGGGACATGTCCTTAACACTTAATCTGATTTCTTGGTAGTGCAGGCATAAAGCCATTAGCTGTGGAATAGGAGTGGCCTGATTTCACATAATGGCTATGTCCATATGTACGTTCTCCTTTGAAATTCGACTTTCACGTCTAGTTAATGAAATCAATAGTAGTGTCTACCTACTAGGAGGAAAGCCAGTTACTTGAGCTAATCAAGGTTATTTTTCTAAAATTACAGCAATTGTCATTGCTTTGGATGCTGTGGGACTCCAGCAGGGACCCATGTGCTTTCTAAAACTCTGCTCTGTCATCCATAGTATGTTGTCTTTCTGTCTTCTTTGTTTGCCGTCTACCCACCCATTCCAGAATAGCTGCTGCAGCTCCAGACATCACCCCTATATCATACTCCACCGTTCGAGAAAGGTGCCATGCTCCACCTTTGTGCCGAGCTACCAAATTCCTACTTAGTTCTCACTAGCTAAAACCAAGTCCTATTTTAGTTCAATGTTTAGGTGTTGGGAAAGCTAGCATAAGATTGTTTTGATTGGCTTAAATCTTGGCCCATTACCTAATACTGGTCACATTCTTATGTCTAAATAAAGTTAATTCCATGAATGAAGAAGCAGTACATCACGGTCAGGCTGTTACCAGTCTCTACCACACACCATCTTCCCACTCTGAGAAGTCTCATGTACCTTTTAACTTCCCTGACTGTTCCTCTTCTCTCTCTTAATACTGGTCTTCATACAGTTTTGTCCTCTACTCCTTCCCCATGTATCAAGGAGACTTATAGTGTGAGTGTGTATGTGCGTGTGTGAATGAGAGACAGAGATACAGAGACAGACAGAGGGAAAGAGGAAAAGAGAGACAGACAGAGGGTGTGTGTCATCTCTTTTCAGCTGCTGTTTGAGGTCCAGGAAGTAGACAGGACAGTCCCCTGGAGTAGGACACCTCACACTGTCGGTGTGGACGCTGAGAAAGCTGTATAGAGGGCATGTGGCTCATGGGGGTTCTACACACAGTGCCCTCCCGTGCCTCCAAGGTTCACCCAGCAACCAGACCTTGAGCCAGGTGCTTCCTCTATAGAAGACCAGCACTGGGCTCTGCTGAGCCTGAGTCAACAGAGCTCAGAGAACAGGAAGCTCAGCCCATCCCCCTCCCCTGCTGCAGGAACTCCAGGAAGACTCAGCCCAGTGGGTTCTCACAGTTCATTCAGTCTTTGCAGGGAAAAGCCCCAGAGCAGGAGCCACCTCCACAGAGGGTTCCTGTACTCTAGGTGATGACTGTCCACATGGGGGAATGATTGAGTAGCCAGGTGTTGTCTGGCCAGGGCCCTTCCCAGGGCTGCTAATGAGCCCAAGAGATTGGCAGTCGGGAAGAACACAGTTCCAAGCCAGTTAGAGAGTCTCCAGAGAGCTGGTGACTGCTGCTGACTCTGCCTGTCTCCTCAGTACCCCTCCCCCATACCCTCCTGAGTTTGGGCTAAAGATAAGGGAAAATGTTTCATCATGGACCTCTCTTCTGGAGATACGCCTCACAATATGGTCTGTCCACTGAAGCACAGTCCTCCCTAATATCTTCATGGGAACTTTGCTAAAGGCCTCACACTGCTTCCTTGTAGCACAGCCAAAGTGAGTTACTGCTGCCCTAATATTTTCCACACTCACCCCTGAGTCACATGGGATTGTGACTCCCAACATCTCTAAGTTGGTGTTGGTATGGGGTTCGAACAACTGGTCCTTGCCTGTGTGTGTTGCCCTCCTTCTCCCAAGTCTGAACATGAACACAGAGTAAGAGCATGGTGCTTCCTTGGCTGTTGCAGGAAGTGTTCAGGACAGGCTGGATAGGCAGCTTGCCCCCTGTTGCCTTGAATAATGGAAGAACTGCTGGCCAATCCTCATGACCTACAGCCTTTGCCCCTCAGCATAGGCCCCCATCTGCTGATGCATGGTCACATGTGTTTACATGTGTGGATAGCAAAGGAGTGGTACTCGGGAATAGGAAGACAACACTATAGAAAGGTCCAGTGATGAGGCCAACCGTAGACCAGTCTTGTGAATACTAGCAAAGCTGGAGAAACACTGGGACAGGAGTCAGAGCACCTGGCTTCCCAGCTCACCTCTCCCATTTGTCACCTAAGTAATTTGTCACCTAAGTAATCTTCAGATGAGGGAAGTCAGGATTTATTGGGCACCTACTGTATTCCTCATACCACACAGAGCTAAGAAGGCCATGGTGTATGTAATCTAATCACTGCCCTACAAAGCTCACTGACTTCTGGTAGGGAAATAAGCAAATTACAGCAAGGTCTGATAAGTGACACCATGAGAACATGTGTGATCCGTCAGTGGGACAGAACAGGAAGAACTCTGGAGGGAAAGTGTCGTGGCGGGGGAGCATATTGTAGAAGCATCCATGCTAAAACAGACCTTTGCAGACAGGGATAGTGTATACCAAGGGATAGTTAGATTGTGGGTAGAGAGCACTACTTTGTGTGGTCTGTCATGTAAGCTAGCAGCTGAGAATGCTGAACAGTGAAGCTAGAGTTTAAACCAGGCCCTAGTCATGGAAGAACATGTACCTGGATCTGGGGGATGGTGGTGTCCAGTCATGAATGAGCATGTACCTGGATGGGGGGGGGGGGTCCAGACATAGATGAGCATGTACCTGGATCTGAGGGGGTCCAGTCATGGAAGAGCATGTACCTGGATCTGTGGGGGGGGGGGGGGTCCAGTCATGAATGAGCATGTACCTGGATCTGGGGGGTCCAGTCATGGAAGAGCATGTACCTGGATCTGGGAGGGGGGCGGGTCCAGTCATGGATGAGCATGTACCTGGATCTGGGGAGAGACACTTGAACTTTATTTTGTAGACCATTAGGACTTGCAAAAGGCACAGAGGGCTTTCAGCTTGAAGATTCCTCAGCCTTGCTTGGTGTGATCCCCACTGGGCATGGAATTTGCAAGCATTGTGTATGAAGACATATGGTCTTGAGTTTTCTCCTTTCCAGGAGAAGAGAGTCAAGAAACCACAGGCTTTGGAAGGAAGCAGATCTGAGTTGATTTATCCTATGACCATGGTGACCCTGTTTAGCCTCCTGGTCCTCAGAAGTCACATTTGAATAAAGTCATGACTTTATGCCTTCCTTCCATTGGTGTGCGTAAAGATTGAATCTAATTAGAGTTTGAAAGCCCAATCCCTACCCTTCACCCTCTTTAAACTGAAGCTAGGTAGGCTCTGAGGTAAAACTGGAATAGTCTCAATTACCTTCAGGACAAAGGGCCTGTGAATGGGAAGAAACAGCGGAATGTTAACATGGTGAGACCCTTGAGGTGAGTCTCCAGCTTCAGCCTTCCACATCCATTTTCCATGAAGTATGCCATTATTCTCTCACTGGCCAGTGGAATGATATTTATTTATTAAGAACATACTTAGTATATTCCCAAGGAGCAAGTTGAGACTCAACTAACAGCATCAATTTCTGATTCTAAGGATAAATCTGTCAGGGAATATAGTGGAGAGTCTCTGTACACAATTCCACATTAAAAAAAAAAAAAAAACAATTAAACTTTATGCTTGGTGAGGGAAGGAAGGACAAAATCTGAGTACAGAAGCAAGTTGTGAACATGGGAGGGGCAGTTTCTGGATGTTTGTTTTGTCAGATAGGGCGGCTGACATGATTAGTCCTAATGGGGTGGTGATCCTCATTGAATTGCAGATCCTGTGAGTGACTGGAACTCCACAGGGACCCAAATAAGTGGTGCATATGGTATTACTTAGGCTGCATCCTTTAACCAAGCTGAAGGCTGATTTTTTTTTCCTGTCCTTTCCCAACACATGCAGCACACCTGGCACATGTGCATCTGTCTGTTCCAGAAGTGACTCAGGAAGAGGTCCTTACCTACCTAGGGGGTTCTCCTTTACTGACCCCCTCCCCTTTTGCTCTCTGTTCCTTGAGTGTGCCCCACCCCACACTCTCTGGGCAGATAATGGTGCATCAGATTAGCCTTCTTTGCTGCTGCGTCAAGACCCCGATCAATTTATTGACTCTGTCAGAGTGGCTGGGACAGTAATTGTTACAAGAGAAGAATGGAAAGTGAGAGTGTGTCCACATGAAAAATAAAAATGACGTTTTGTTCTTTTCTGTCCAACCCTTGCCTCCTAGATCTCCGTGTGTTTACACAGAGGAGATCGCTTTGTTTAAGTTAATCAGCTCCTTCTGCATTATTAATTGTGACAGTTAGGGTGCTCCATGACAGGAGGGTATGGTGGGAAGCATTGATCTCATTCAGATGGTGTGGACCTGAGCAGGTTTGGACCTCCTTCCTTATCTCTCTGCACTGGGGCCCCATCAGATCACATTTCCCTGACTGACAGCCTGAACGAATGCCTCCCATCAATACAATTGATTTGGTGCAAAAGAACAAGGCACGTTTTCAGCTGGAGATGGATAAGTTGTGGTAACATGAAGGGGATATCTCGAGAGTCTTTCAAATTAGAAATCTAAGCTGGAAGCTAAGGTGCTATTATCTCCCAAACACAAACAATTTGTACCCCCAGAAAAATGATTCTAGAAGAAACTTACTACAGTGAACAATTAGTAGATTCCATTGAGACCATTAATGAGCCGAGGGGTATAATCACTGTTTGGGAAAAAAGCTATCACTAATTTCTTGTCAGAAATTTTTTGGTTAAGTGTACATCTTTGAAAGACATTTCATTAAAGTTCAACTTTCATGACTTCAACCTGCAAACTCTAACATAAATCCTATGTGAATGGATGAAGCTGAGTGGGTGTCACTTGTGACCTGGAAATAAAAGGTCAACCATTGAATTTATAGCTTTTTTAGTGAAAAGAACATAAAGATTCTTGCCAACTGGAGTCAATCCATATTTTAATGTTGCCCAGTTAAGATTATGAAATCTAGGGATTAGGATCATGCTGTTCCGTGAAGGTCAAAACTTAAATGTGATGGGCAAAGTGTCATTCCCATGGGGTAAAAGATAAAACCATTTCTACCTTTGGCAGTCCAGAATGACTTGCCTGTGACCATTAACTAAGGTATAGGGATCCTACCATCATTTCTAAGCCTAATGGTGATCGCTGCACTAATTAATTACATTATTAAACCACCCCGCTCTTCTTCTGTAATATCCCCAAACAGTAATAGTGAATTGATTGCTATCAAATAATTCTCATATATAATCAGGAGTGAGTGGAGATGGGGAGCATTGCATGATGAGGGTCTCCTTTTGGGAAAAAAGAATCCTGCTGTTTTCCGAGTAAGAGTAACAGTAGATCACTCTCCTGAAACCAAGAGCTGACTGGTGTGAGTGCAGACCCATTTGAAGTGTGATTCAGCAACACAAAGTTTTTAAATTAAAGCAAAAAAGGATGCATTTCTTTTTCAGATTTTTGTAACTACTTTCCCTCTTTTTAGGGAAAAGAGGGAAGATCATTTTGCCAGACCTTTTCTTTCTCAGTTTCAGAGCTCTGAATCCATCCACTTTGGACTTTTCTGCAAAGAGAGCGATAACTTTTTAATATCTTGATGTGGCTCACTTGGGTTATTTGCCTTGAAAATTTTTTAAGTCTATTTGAACATGCCAGTATTTTTGAGGTTGAAGAAATAACACCAAAGCTGGTAATCCCCTGAAAGATGATTTACTTAGGACACATTGTTTCACGACAAGAAATTTCATTGCATATTGGAATAAAGTTTTTTTCACTTTAATAAAGCAGCTCTTTTCAATAAAGAGGCCAAAGCCATGGAGGAGGAAACAGCTCACAAGGCCATGCACCTCACCCAGGACAGAGATGCAGGAATCCAACCACAGAGAAGGAAGGAGCTGGTGGTCTAGTGTGTGGCTTGGGGTGATGGTTTCTGTTTTACAGAGGTATTTTATAAAAGCCCAGTAGGCATGAGAGCAGTGGTTCTCAACCTGTGAGTCACAACCCCTTTGACTAACCTCTGTCTCAAAAAATAAATATTTATATTACTATTCATAACAGTAGCAAAATTGCAGTTATGAAGTAGCGATGAAAATAATTTTATGGTTGAGGGTCACTACAGCATGAACTGTATTAAAGGGTCACAGCATTGGAAGGTTGAGATCCACTGCTTTAAAATGACCCAGGTACTTCAGAATCTTGAGGAATAAAAGCTTTAGTTCAGTTCACCTTGGGAGATTATATTTTCACAGACTACCATAGGTTGTATGTGTCTCTGTGCGTGTATGTATCTCTCTCTCTCTCTCTGTGAAAGACCTGTCCATGCTCCTGGGTGGCTTTCTTTTTTTGTTTCTCCCCCCCCCCCCCCCCCCCACAGTTTTGTGTCCTCTGTCCTTCACTGTGCAGACAAAGGTTAACATCCCCATCACCTCACAGGCAAGCACTCCAAAGTGCTTTTACAGAAGATGAGGAATAGGAAGGACCTTTGATTTAAAGTTCAACATTTACATTTGTAATTTTGACTAATTTCTATGCTTGCATTAATTAAATTGAAATTGTTTAATTAGAATAAGATGAAAATTGGCCATTAGGATTAATTTAATCTGATAGGCTTTGTGCGTCTTTCTAGGCAAATATTATGAAATATGGAGATGATGAGTCAGTGAGAGGTCTGACTCCACATCAGTGGTGATTTCACAGCTTCCCTACTGTCTAGGTAGTGCCACGTGGGTTACTCGTTACCATCCAGCTAAAGCCATCCTGTATCTCTCGGGTAGCTTCTTTCCAAATATTTTTCCCTGCCCAAGTGTGAAGAAGGTTCTCTTCCCCCAATGACATCACAGTTTTCCCCACCTCCTCCAGCATCTTTCAGGGAGGCTGTTTGCTTGACTCCTCTGGTAAGCTTGGCGTCATAGTGACCTTTACCAACCAAGAGCTACTGGATAGAAGTCCTCGTGGAAGTCACTAAGGCTCCTCTGGCCTGAGGTCAGGGCTATCCAATCTAGGCTGGCCTCTACCAGTTGCTGGCTGCTTTCTTTGAGTAGGAACCAGATATGAAATTTAGCAAGATGGGGAGTTCCCACGTGCTGGCTCACAAAGTCTAAGGCAGTGCAAGGAGATGATCAGGCTCCTCCAAGCGCCTTCTCCACTGCCAGGTGGCAGCTTACTCCCTTCATCCCCTCCCTTCCATTCAGCTTGGGCAAGAGAACTAGTTTCTGGAATCGCAGTGCCTCCGCTGCTTACAGAAAAAAAGGATGTGAGTACTGTTTATAGAAGAGGTGACATGAACTAAGTCATGCACAGTCCGAATCTGCCCACACACATGTAAACAAGTGTAAAACATTTCTGAATTATCAACTTGTTTTGTCTTCAAAGCAATTAGGAGTTTCCTCCCACCCAACATTTTGCAAGAGTTGCTTAGTGACTTTGGAAGCTGTGCCTCATGACTTTCCTGGAGGAACCCTCAATGGCAAGGGCCCTAGGCCTTGAGCAGTGGGCCAAAATTATTATTTTATTATTAGCATTTGTAGAAAATGAAGAAGGGAAACAGAAACCAGACAAAGGAGGGAACACATCTCACACATAGACCTCCATCAGTTGGCAGATTGGGAGTCAGACGTGGATTGAGGCTAAGACATCCTTCAGAGCTATGAGCTCAGATGCCATCCCCTAGGTAAACTGCTACCCAAAGAAACCAGCCTCAAACCCATTTCTGTACAACATAGAGTCCATGTTACCTGTTTCCACATTACGTTGAAGCAACTTACAAATTTCATAGCAAAAGGTTTGATTTGAAGCATATTTCAGTTTCAGATATCGGGTATTTTTCAGCATGGAAGTGAACTGAATTCAAGGGATTGAGACAGAGTAAAATCTAGCATAGAGCCAGTGTACATGTGCTGTTCCCTGCTAATCCAAGAAAAGCCCATGGCTAGCATATGCAAAAGATTTCTGTCTTGCGGGGGGTGGGGAGGAATCCTCTCCTGTCTTCCTTCTAAAGTAGACAGAGCTTCAGCTCTAATCCCCTGGACGTTCAGTGACAAACCATGTTCATACTTGTTTCATTTCATCCTCATACCCACTATGCTAGAAAGGGGATCTCAGTCCCCTCTCAACTGATGTGCAAAGCCAAATGATACAGATCCCTGGACTCTGCCCGAATCCACCCTTGGTCAGTGTCCTGAGCCCCCACTGACCACACACAGCAGCAGTGACTCTTAAGCTGTTTATCTAGCATGTCATGGGTCACCTGGAGGAGTGCTGCTACTGAACCTGGGAACCAGCGACTTATATTTTGGCGGGGTGTGATCTTTGCTCAGAGAGAACTGTTCTGTGTGAAGAGATGCCATGAGAGGACAGTCACTGTTAGTGCAGCCTTTTGCTGTTCTGGGCCACTGTCTTGCTCAATATACTCTCGTTCAGAGAGAATACAAAAAGCAGAGTCCTTCATTCTCTTTTTCTCACCTCAACCCATGAGGACTATGGCTGTCTCCTCTGACCTCCTTGACCCTTGATTAGCAAAGAGCTTGACTATCAAAATTGGCTCACCAGGGACCAGCTCCCTCCAGCCTGCTTCCTAGGGAACAACTTCAAATCTCTAGTTTGGCTCTTCCTCTTAGGCACACATTTATTGACTTGCCATTCCCAAGATGTGCTTGACCTCAAACACCTCTTCTTTTGTTTTTGTTTTGTTTTGGGGTTTTTTTTTTGTAAATATAAAATGAGATTTGGGCTGGTGGGGGGCATTTTTCTAATAATACTTCTCAGCTTCATTCACAAGCTAGAAAGTAGTATAAGGAAACCCACATCTTCATATCTGAAATGAACAAATGTACAATTGGCGACTTCCACAAAAGGCTGGAAATGATTGCAGAAAACTTGAAGTCATGGATATGGAGTTCTAGAATATGCATCTAGAATCCATGATTCACCCTTATTATGATGGTGAGTCAATGACTAATAGGAAAAGTTGGGAAGACCTAGTCTGTTGGTCCTGAATCTTTTCTCCCTCTTGGCCTCTAAGGTAGGTCTGCAGAAATGTTAATAACCACAGTTGTGCTGCTGGGAGCTTCCGAGAGGTCTGCTGTGCCTTAGGAAGCAGTCCAGACCCCAGCCTTCAAACATTCCAGCACCAAGCCTTGGAAACTAGCACACTGTGCCGGCAGAGCTCAGAGAGAATACATGTAAATGAGGCGGGTGGTAAACTCTGGATGAGCATTTTATTTAGTTTAAGCCTGAACTTGAACTCATAAATGTGTTTCTGCGGAACAATACAGAAAGGTTGACACGGTTGAACAGGAAGTCATATTTTCACTCAGACAGTTTGCTTCTTTAACAGTAAGGAAAATATTGAATTTTTTTTAACTGGACCATCTTTCAGAATAGCACAATCAGGTACATCTGCAAGATGTTTGTAATTGCCAAATCAGAAGGAAAGTGGGTGTAGACCATTTGAACTTGCCACCAGCCTTGTGAAATAAACAATAGACTCTCCTATTAGTATGGTAGTTTAACAGCGGGAAAGGACCCCTAAAAGACCTGACAAACATATACTAGTCATCCAGTATGTACTGGTTTTCTTAAACAATAACACAGTGATCATAGACGTGTGTGGCTCCTCTGAGCTAGCACTCTGCATGTGTTCTGCATGGCTCCTAAATTCCCATCGCTGGTAGAGCACTACCAACTGGAGCTTAGCCAGAAACACAAGTGAGGGTAACCCTTGCTTGTGTGCCTGGTTCTATATAATATCTTCTTGAATCTGTCTTAGCTTATAAAATTATCTCTTCAGAAATCCTTACTAAGAAAGTAAAAATAAATATTCTGTGCTAGGATAATATTCCTTCGCCCCAAGTCATGCTGCCCATCACATACGATGCATTCATGACCAAATCACTGGTGAGGCCCTTCAGGTTGACACTTGGGGCACACCTGTGGAGTCTTCATCTTGTATTCCAACTCCATAGACCAGCTGCCTCTTTACAACCCCTGGAAATACTTTGTGGGGGGAATCGGATTGTTTGTAGTAATGAGTATTGCTTAGTTATAAATTTAATCTACACGTTCAGAAGGAAATAAATCTAAACATAAAAGCATGTGCTGGTTCAGCATTTAAGGAAAAAAAAAAAAAAAACGTCATTGTAAACTCCCCAAAGTGGTCTTGTTTTACCAGGCACTTTCTTAACAAAAGCAATTTTTGTTGTAAAGCTCTAAGTCCTGCTACCGGCTCTGGGGAAAGAGTCAAGAGTGTTTGGGACTTAGAGAATGTGCTTCGAGAAGCTGGACGGCCCTTAGCCAGGGTTACCAGCAGAGGAGAACTAACTGATAACCCCCACTCCCCGTCCACACTGTCTCGGGGCTTCCCTAATGATTGCTCACGTTTGGGCCCAGTTTAGCTGCTTTGTGTTTTTTACGTTTATTTCCTGCGGCCTGGGGTGCACATGAGTGAAGCTGAGCCTCTTACATCCTTCAGAGCTGGCATGGCATTCTCCAAGGCAGGGCTTACTCTAACCTCTAGCGCGGTGTGAATACTCTCATCCCTCTCAAAATTACTGCCGCGCTGTGGACAAAGAAATGGTGATTCCTGGACCAGTGGCATCTAAAGATTGGTGTTCTAGAAAGAGAAGACGTAGGAATGGCAGTCTTTGTAGTGTAATCAGAGAAGTCTCCACACCAGCCAGTGTTGGGTTGGGTTTTGGAGTCCAGGGTCCCTAGTCCCCAGACCTGGACCCAGTTGATTGCGCAGCACTCCCCATCTTTGTTCTCAAGAATTCAAAACCTGCCACTCTACAGCTTCCTCCATGGTCTATTGAGACTGCCTCAGGTGCGCTGTAGAAACCCCCTGTCCCAGCTGCCGGGAAAAGGGGTTATGGCTTCCTTTCCTCTTCCTTCTTGTGGTGAGGAGAGTAGGAAGAACTGCGGTCCTTGAGAGATTGGGGTCTTCTGTGATTCCTCTGCAGATTTACCACAGGCCTGGAAGGGCGAGACTTGCTTGAGGTATAAAGTAGACACAGGACCAGAAGGGAAAGAACAGAAACAGTACACAGAGGACTAAAGCAAAGAGCTAAGAAACAAAGGCCTGTGCACGGGCCAGGCAGGAGGCACCTGTTGGACAGAAAGGCCCCAAATCGCCAGCTATAGTGGCACAAGCCTGAATCCCAGTTTTGCAGTTTTGGGGAGTATAGGCAGGAGGCTCAGAAGCTTGGGGTCATCCTAGGCTGTATGGTGACTTCAAGGCCAGTCCGGGTCTCATGTAACCCTGTCTTAAAACAACAACCATGTGTGGCGGTGCAGGTGTTTGTACAATCACAAAGGCTCCAGGGGCCGAAGGGTGGAAGCTGGAGTTGGTTCCTGGCAGAGGGCCAGATCTCCCGGCACTCCGCTGCTGCAGTGTGCCTGTGGGAGAATTCTGAAATAACTGGGCTCCTAACTGTCACGTTCCTTTGCCCTTTCCTGGCTTTCTCTACCTACAGAGTTGGAACAGCAGTCCTCGGGGTGGTTTGCAGCAGACCCCAGCCATGTTGAGGAGGACCAGCTCTGGTACAGAGGTTATTAGAGTAGGGCTATGCTCTACTGAGCACTGATCTCCAGTCCCCTGCCTGTCTCCTCAAACAGAAAAGTTACCTCCCTGGGCCACCATTCAGCCAACCCCAAGTGTGACTGTCTGCCCTTGTTAGACAACAGGCATTTAATAAAAATTGGAATCTAATATGTAGGAAACATACTCTTTTTTTTTTTCATTTTGTAGCTCCCCAGGAAATTATGTCCCTTTTTTGCCCCACTCTATACAACTTTCTCCTTGAGAAAGTGAAAAAGTTAAGGAAAAGAATACTTTAATGTGAAAATCAAAACTTACAAAAGGCTGGCTCCTGCCTCTAAAGACAGACATTAGATACTAATAAAGCCCTCCTTGTGTCTAAAGAGGAAATTCATCTTTTTAGGATGAACTTCCCTTGTGGAAAAGGGTTTGTCTTAAATCTCTAGGCATTAAGTGCCACACTTAATGAAATGGGAAGAAAAATCATCTTTTGTCTTGCTTGTGCGGGACAGAAGCATTAGTGGCTCAGTGCTTCCTGATTTGTTGATCTTTGTGGAATCAAAACATAAAAGAGAACCGGTCATAAACGTAGGTCCCAGGGAGAAAAATTAAACCCCCAAATCCCCCCCACACACACACACATACACACTTTTTACCCCACATTCACACCACATTTTCCAAGGCCAAACCGGCAAGGTCCTGCGGCCACCTCAGCTCCACCCAGCACATCCGGTGCTGTCACCCCAGCCCAGGAGAGAGGAGCTCAAGACAATTTCATCGGGGTCGGGTCCTTGTCCCCCTTAATCTCCAAGCCTCCACCTCAGATCCCAGGCAGCTTCCGTGGCGCGGACTCACTTTAATGGATAGAATCTATTTTTCATGAAAAAAAAAGCAGGAAATAAGCTGTCTCTTTCATAAAAAGATTTACAAAATGTAATCATTGTTGAAATATTCCCTTTGAACTGCCGCGTCCACGGGGGTCTCCGGCTCCCAGAGGCCGGCTTCATTAGCGCCTCCTCCCAAGCGCTCCAGAAGGGCAGGTACGCTGGTGGGGCCCGCTTTGATGTCTTCAATGAATGAAAGAAAAGCACCATAAAAAAAGAGCTGTTGATCAAGCATAAAATACTCTTTAAGCTGACAGAATAGCCGCGTTAACACACCCTAAGCTGCTTTTCCTCTCCCCCCTTTTCCTCACGTTTTCCTGTGCTTTGTGTACAGTGGGGGCTTGTGTTTTATAAGAAGTCTCTGATCTATGTAGTATGCCATTCACTAACAAAAACCAAAATAGGATTGTTTCTGTCCCACTTGGTTTCCTGACGACTCCCTGTCTCCCTCCCTCCTTGTGCTCCCCATCCCCACCCTGGAAGGCTTGCAGTTGAGCCTGGTGCTTTTCAGGGGCTTGAGCCCAATGCCTTTTGTGTTGCAGGTTTCAACGCTCTGACTTTAATACCACAATTAAAGACAGATTTTTATTTTCTCAAGAACTTTCCCTTGCAACTAGGAAAGGGAGCTGGCACCGCTGCCACTTTAAAAAAAAAAAAAAAGTTGTATCGTTCAACATGAGAAAACACTAGGTTGATGGACTGCTTTCTTAGGAAGTGGGTCCATTTTAGGACCCACATGAACCCCCAGGCCGGCCATAATTGACAGTTAGAGGACCCAGATCTTGCTTTCCTGAACGTGCTCTTGGTCAAGTGTTACCTCATCAGTCTCCTCAAGATGGGTAAAGATGTTCCCATTTCATGGAGGCCAAAGCTGAGACTCAGGCACTGCCAGCCTTGATTAAGATTATCTGACTAGTCCACAGAGTGCAGCTAACCAGTATTCCTGTGCAGTTGAACTCCAGAGTCCAAGTGTGGGCCATGGAAAAAAAGCCTTCCAGTAGGTCTTCAGAGCAAACACAAGTACGCCAGAGGGCAATTTTTCAACACGCAAGTCTTTGGTTTCATGGGGTGAGAGTAACAGAGGAAAATATAAAGGGAGAGCAAGAAGAAAATTGACTTGGTAAGACTGCCGACACCAGGCTAAGCTGGGATAGGGTGAGATTCCAACTGTGGAACAGCCTGCAGGACTGAGCCGTGCCTGCACTGTCAAACTCTGCAGGTACTGGATGGTTTATTGGGTAAAAAGATTAGTGTTTTCCCACATTGAGGTTTGAACCAAAGCAGAGGTCTTGGCTGGGAGCGGCATGGTCATTCTCCAGGGAACGGTGGTTTGGACAAGGGCTGTGTATGTAGTAAGCAGGCAGAAGGCCATAGTTACAAAACTATTGCACACAGCCACTGACGCAGTTGGCCGCCGTCGGCCCCATTGCAACAGCTCTTCAGTCAGAAGTGCCTGGGGCAGCGCTTGGAGACTTGTGCCTCTCTAGGGAGGGTGCCCATCCCTGTAGCAGGCCACAGCATGTGCTGTGAGCATACATGTGGCCTAGCTGTGCTGTGGACATCTCTCTAGATATAGCGCTTTACTGGGGGTAGCTCTTCCCTGCCTCTGAGAAGCAGGGTGCTGCTTTCTCTTCTTCCTGTACTTAACAGCATTTGTTCAGCACTTCCTGTGCCAGCCACTGGGCAAAACTCACCTGATGCCTCACTGGGGATGCCTCACCTGAGAGCATAAGTCACTTTCTTGGAAAGAAGCAGACTGTCATAGCCCCAGCATAGTAACAGATGAGCCCTGTTGTGGGATATTTGACCACACTGTGACACCCCAAGACTGTGTTAATAAAGTTAACCTTGAATCAGGGGGTGGAGCCAGTGACTAGCCGACCTCAATTAGCCATAGAGAAGCCAAGAATACAGATAGAGAAGATGCACAGGAAGGGGTAGGGAGGGGTTTAGAGATTCGGTGGTCTCTTCGATCTGGGAAGTGCAGAAGGAAGGTCAACTGCTCCTCCACTGCTCCTTTGGTCTATCAGGTTTTCACCCCAGTATTTGACTCCTGAGTCTTTATTGGTAATGGAACAATTTAGATGAACACATCAGAACCCTATGAGTAAAGACCCTGAAAAGGGCCCTCAGAAAAAAAGGGACATCTGGGGATTGGCGAGATAGCTCAGAAGGTAAAGATGCTTGCTGCCAAGCCAGACAACCTGAGTTCGACCCCTGAGACCCATATAGAAAAAGAGAACTAACTCCTGCAAGGTGTCCTCTGATCTCCATCCACATCCCACTGGGGCAAACACACACACACACACACACACACACACACACACACACACACACACACAATTTAGAAAGGAAAACAAAGGTCACTTCATCTTAGACCCTGGGGACAAGCAAGGCTTGGCATAGCAAGGAAAAGGCACAGCCTATGCCAAAGGCCCAGCAGGGAAGAAGCTTTTGGCTTCGGGGGATTCTGGGAGGAGTTTAACGCAGCACAAGTGGTGAAAAGATAAGGGCTGCAAAGGTAAGTGAGGCCATTCATGGCCCATTAATGTTTTAATAGTTTCCTGTACAATAAACAAGTCTTGGTTTAGAGTTATTGAAAACAGGCTTTCTTTAATTAACAAAATAAAATCAGACTAGAAAAAATGGCAGTGGAGATCAAAGCTTGAGGCTGGCAATGCCCATAACTAACACCTGTATACAGCATGGCCCTTTCCAAAAGAATCCAGTGCTTATCACTGCCATCCTCTCTCATTCCCAGCCCTCCAGGGTCTGGAGCATAGAGCTCTTCCTTCATGATGTCACACAGTCCATCAGGGAAATTCAGTGTGGGTGCTTTGGACACTCGGCCTTATCAGTCAACCAAAGTTTATCAAGATCCCTTGAGAAATCATGAAGGGCAAGGCAGTCCAAAGCCAGCCCCTTCCTGCTGGGCACTAAAGCCCTAAAGGCAGACGCCACATTTTCTTTACTCCTAACATTCCCAGAGCCTCGTGTCCAGAACACCAAGCAAACTGCAGGCTGTTGGTGCTTATTGACCAAGTGACTAAGGGCTCCCAAATGGTTGATCCTAAAAGGAGAATCCAGGCATCCACACAGAGGTCTGTCTACTCCTTCTGTGTCAGACTTGGGGGTGCCCCCCCCCCAGACTTTTGGCTGATTTGCCAAGGACAACTCATTTGTGCTAAATAGTAGGCTTAGTTCATGCAAACAAGGACAGGAAACCGAAAATGACTGACTGGATTAGTGTGGTCCTGCAGAGGGTAGCATCACCACTATGAGGAGCAAAATGGCAGCTGCATTCCAGCAGATCCACTTGCTGTGTCCCTGGTGGGGCTGGTAGGGAGTGATGTGTCAGAGTGGGGGGAACTTCCTGTATATTGGTGTTTCCGTTTATGTGTGTAAATGTCCTTAAATAACCCACCTTGCCTGGAGAAGAAAGTTAAGTGTCACACCCAGTTCTGGATTCCACATTAACAACCTCCTTCCGTTCAGCGTTAAACTTTGCCCTTGAGGCCTTTTGTTTAACTTTTTAATTTGAAAAACAGATTCTGCCGTCACAGTCTGTCCTGCACTCCACAGCACCCTCTCCTCCACCCCACCCCACCTCTCACCCCACCCCTACCCCACCCCCTGCCCCCACCACCAAGTGAAATATAACTATCTCAGACCTATTTCCTTTTGTTTGTAAAATGGATGCCCTGCCCTCTGAGTAGAAAGAGAGACTGCAAAAGGTTCTGGAAGTTGTATGCCGTAGAAGACTGGTTGTTGACAAGGAGCTGAGTCCCTCGGCTCTGTCGTCCATCTTCAGCAGACTCAGGACCAACTCCATTTTGTAATTGCTCACAAGGAGGCACGAGAGAAGAAACAGACTGCCACTGTCACAGAGCCTGCTGCTGTCCCAGCCCTCTTGTTTAGGATGCGGTGGGATGGAGGCTCTTTATGGTTCGTAAATCCTGACTACTGTGAGCATTCCAGAATCCCCACAGAATAGGACTGGAACTTTCATGGAGCTGTAAATTAAGGGGTGGGACGTGTGATAAAACTCCTCAGAGAACTGTGCTGCAATGGTTAAATGAAATTTTATAAGCACGTTCAGCGCAGAGCTGTTTTGCATTACATGAGTTGAATACCTTAGAGACGCCACATCTGCAGGCACTCTATTAAATACTGAGTCAGCACTTTCCAACCTGATGAGATTACTTCTCCATCTGACCGGCTATGAGGAAAGCTGAGCTCTTGTCTTGGGCTGCAGATTTCTTTTGATGTTTCACCTTGAACACTGAAAGAGGACAGGTTCTCTCCCACCACTGGTACATCCTAAACTGTGGACATTGTGAATGTAACTGGCTGATTTTCTGAAACCAGAGCCTTTGTGGGAGTGTGGATTTATGGGCCACCAAATCAACTGTAGTTGAATGTTCTTGCAGGAAAAAAAAATAGATCAAAGCTCAGTGTTTACTTCCTCAATGTAAATGTATCAAGATAACATCCTCTGATGCTGTACTATAGTATTGCCACTCACTGCAGATAAGGGACAGAGACTCCTTTGTAGTCGCCTGGATACAGTAGGGCAGATTAAGGGACTATAAAGTATGAAGGCAGAAGCCATATGAAACCCAAGCGGATGTCAGATCTGAGGATGATTTTTTTGACTCTCCACCGATGAATTTTGTTTCATGTGCCAGTATTTCCCAATGATTTGATTCAACCCAAGAATTTACCACTTTCGGGTTTCTTCTCTATTTTTTTTTCTGTCCCAAGAAGGAAGGTGCAGAGTCATTCTTCAGTGAGCATTCTCAAACTTATAGCGTTTTCAAATAGCAGAAACTGAAGGAGAATATCCTAAGAAAAGTGGCCTTTCCTGGTGTTACCTTATCCATCTGATGTGATTAGCTGTGCGTGGAAGTTTATAGAAATCCAGGGACACTTCTCAATGGGTGACTGCACACCCAGCACCATTAGCAGTGTCCTCAACTACAAACTGATGGATAGAAAAATTGGCAAAATGGATGAATTTCTTATTGTTACAACTGTTCCTCTACTATATTTCTGCAGCATGTTTACTAAGCAACCTCATTCAAAAAAAAAAGGAGAAAAAAAAGTTCGTGTGTGGTTCCCCTAACTGACTTCCCGTTCTGGAAGCCCTTGGTCAAGTAGCTGGGTCAATTGTCATGAAGATTAGTGTGATGTTGAAATAAGTACTAATGGTCAAATTACAGGAGTGAAAAGTGGAAGAATAGGTTTTGGTTTAAACCTGAAAGGGTTAATTAAGGTTTTTTTCACGGGTTATTAAAGACCCCATCTCCTGCCATAGGAGTCATATTGACACCCCACCACAGGGCTGCTCAGCTCCTCTATTGACATGTTGCTGGTAGGAGGCACAATAGCCTCTGTGTCTGCAAATCATTGCTAAAATCATCTCAAGGAAAAAAAGTTCCCAAGCTTTAACATTAGACAAAGCCGGAGAGTTGCAGTGTGTGGCTCAAAAATCCAGAGTCAGCAACTTGTATTGATTAAAAACTAACCTTTAAAGTAACTCGGAGAGTGTGTGGTTAGCATTTAAATTTAAACATGTCATGAGTTGATTTGTGTTACTGAATACCAACTCAGAAGGAGTAACATTCACAACGCAGGTTTTTTTTTTTTCTCCTAACTCCGTTAAGCAGCTAAAGTATTTCATGAAATGTCAATAGGGCAAAAAAAAAAAGAAAAAGAAAAGAAAGGGGAGGGGCCAATGCTGGGCCTCATAGTTTTCTTTCCCATGCAAATATTCGCCCCCCAAAAGAAAAGTGTGGAGAGGGAAACACAATAATTAGTCCTTTGTCTAACTTTCTCAAATGCCAAAGAAAGACAGATTAATTAAATATACAACAGTGTTGGTTTTTGGAGTGGGGGTCTAGCTTGCTGGGCAGGTCATAAATTAGGCAGAATAAATACTTCAGTGTGTTTGCAGTGGGTCTGCTACGTCAGAACCACTGGAAGGTTGGTGGGAGGAGAGCAGAGGGTTTCTTGCTAATGATAGTCACGTCTGGGTCTGTCTGGTTGCTAAGAGCAACCAGACATGATGTAACACCAGGATGAACTTGAACTTGGGGGACTTGAAAAGAGAACAATAGACCAGAGCAATCAATAAAGCCTATTTCAGTGAAGGGTTACAGAGCTGCTCTGGGGTAACCTTGTGGGCGAGGCACACTGAATAGTAAGATGTGTGAAGAAACTTTTTTTTTTTTTTGCTTTGCTTTGCTTTTTAACAGAAGTACGGGACACTGCTGGTTTTTGTAGTGTCCTGAGTCCAGCAACAGTGGGATGGAAAACTGCTCCCCCTGCTGACTCACCAGGTCCCAGGCCTTTGCTTCAAGAAGTACTGACTGTCACACTGAAGGAGTCTGTATTTCACAAGGGCTTTCCAGCAGCCTACAGATTGAGGACAGCACCGGCCCCTCAGTCTGAGACTGCTGTGTATAAGGAAGAATGTGGGAAGGGGTCTGTGTCCGCTTTAAGGAAAGACTTAAAACAGATCCAGTTTGGGGCCTGCTTCCCATTCTTTCTTCTCACTCATCTTTCTTTTGTCCACTTAGATTCAGGCCATGTGCGCTAGCCAGGGTGATTTCCTTTCCAGATATAAGCAGCTTTATTGTGTTTCCCAAAGCACACGGTCAGAGAGTAACAGCTACATGTCTTCAGGAGGAGTAGTTTTGTGATTTGAGCTTAGGAGCGGGTTTTTTTTTGTTGTTGTTTTTTTTTTTTTTTTGGTTTTGTTGTTGTTATTGTTGTTTGGTTGGTTGGAGTTGTTTTGTTTTGTTTGTTTTGTTTTGTTTTGTTTTGTTTTGTTTTGTTTTAAAGCTCCTTTGTAATTCAAAGGTAGCTTGTTGTGGCCAGGAAATCTTACACCAACGTCCATGGAGCTATCAGTTAGCCATTTATCCCAGGGATCAAAGGAGTCCCGACTTTCCCTAATTGAATCTTTCTGAAAAGAGTGAGCCTTAGCCCTCCGGAACCGGTGCTGATGTAACCCTGGTTGATGCTGTCAGTGCAGAACTCATGGCCGTTAGCTTTGCCTTGGAGCTGGTGGCTTTTCTGACTCCCAAGAAAAGTAGTGAATTTTCAGGGTACTTAGAGGAAAGCTGGCAAAAATCATACACTGTTTAACCTGAAACTGATTTTGATATCGATCCATAGATGGTCATTTTGTTTACCTAACTTTCTTTGTTGACAAAGAAATGCCAGCAGACATGAAGGTGATCACCTGGATATTTATGAAAGGGACAGAAGACGGGGTCCACAGGCTGAGAGACAGCTGCAAGGGCATGTTGAGTGGGCAGAAACATGGATGAGGACTAAGCAATGGCCTCATTTTCTCCTTGAACTTGATGGTGCTTCGTAAGGTGTAGTCATATTTATTATATGTCTCTTCTAAGATAAGAACATAAAATTAGGTGTATTCAGCTGAAAGGAAGAGGAATTTGTACCATAAACTCTCCCTCCTGAGCATAAGGAAGAGAAGTGGAGAGGATCACTCTGGCTTTCCCATCCCCCAGGTCACCAATCTGGTGTTTCCCAGCGGCCCTTTCTGTTTTGGCTCCCACCATCAGCCACCTGGTGTGTTCACAGAATCATGTGTTCATATGTTTAGCACTTGTCTTTAGTACCTACACCTCACTGAAAAATATGTTGAGAAAGTCATAGAAATAACTATTCACTACAGCCCCTAACCTCACCCTTCAGCCACTTTCTATATAATTTGCTTCTCTTTCTTGAGCCTGCCCAGTCACTGAGGTAGGTACTAATAAAAGAGCCAGGTTCCTTGCCCTCTTGTAACTGTTCACTACTAGGTTACAAAACCTCATGTGATGTCATGTGGCCAGAAAAGCTTCACTTGGTGAGATATACTCAAAACATTGGCAAACCCCAGCAAAGACAATGAATTGTAATGTCATAGGAGTAAGATAAATTTCAGTGGCTTGGGATTCACTACCATCTGTCATTCCTTGTTCACATAAACTTCCTAGGTCAATTCTGATCACATGGTTAAAAGAGCAACTTTAAAAAAGAAAGTTTTTGTGTTTGTGCACTAAGGATCACTGTGGGCTTTGCTCACACTAGGCAAGTACTACCCATGAGCCAAATCCCAGCACTACACCCACACTTCTAATTATATATTTATTTTTGTCTTCTAGTCCTGGTACCTGGGATAAAAGTTGCAGCGTCCCACCATCCACCAGACAGACCACCTGACCCCTTCTCAACTCTGTAACATGGACGCAACCTCAACCCAGCGCAGTTACAACTTCACTGTCAGTGGAAGGGGAGAAAAACTTGTACATGGAAACAGCAAGCATCATGGTCAAACGGCAAAGGCCATAACCTTTCGGGATTTTTTTTTAAATACTTTAGGGACTGTCGTAATTTCTCATATGGTGCTGGAAATGGTTGGGCTGTGTGACATTTGAAGTGTTTTGGTGGTGGTGTGAGCATTAGGTGAAGTGGCTGGTAGAGGATGAGCCTTGCTCACTAACTTCCTGTTGTAACACACTTCCCTGCGAGCCTGGCCTTTTCACAGTATTTCATGAATTTGCTCATGCAGGTGTGACCCTCCCTGAGCATTTGGAGGCACCTGGAGAACGAAGTCTTTCGTAGTAGCTGAGATCCGTGATCTGTAACTTACAGGACACTCAAAGGGCAATTTTTTTTTCTGTAACATATTAGAAAAAGAAAATGCAGTTGCGCTGATCTTTCTTTTCGTTTAGTTTGGTTCAGCAGCGAGCAGTCACATACACAACACAGCCCTCACCGACAGTGAACTCACTCGTGTTGCAGAATAATTCCAAAAAGACGGCAAAGACTACTACTACTATCAGCTGGTTTTTGGTTTTTTTTAAAGTTTTGAAATGCTGCACTTACATAGAAAAGAAAAAAAAAAACATTTTTCAACAATTTCAACAATGACACAAAAATTCACATGGAAATGGGGAAGATGGTCTGTTTTGACAGAAGCTGACAGAAATCAAAACAATCGAATTTTGATTTGAGTGAAGTGCAATTTCATTGGATAGCTAAGTATCTTTGTAAGATAGAGATTGTTGAAAATTCTATTTTTGTTTTTCAAGTCCTCCCACCCCAGGACTCTAAATTATTGGGGTAAAAAACAGCCTTGCAAGAAAAAGGGGAGCTATTTTTGCTTTTTATGTTTTTTATTGTTAAACTTGTATCCCTTTAAAAAAAAACTGAAGGAAAATTAAAAAAAAAAAACAAAAAAATACAAATCTAATGGTGCTTTTACCACAATATGTTAACTACATTAAATGCTACTTAATTATTTTCTGTTATCAAAGCACATAACTCAAATGAAATCATGGTATCTGTTAATTTTATAAGCTAGAAATCACTAGAATGAACTATGCCAATTCTGGAAATTTTTACATGTGTATGGCAACACCAGATCTATCAGTTATCAAATGCCTCATTGTACCAGACATTGTCCAGAAGTTTCAAAGACCCTTTGCAAACCCTGAACTGGGCTTTGGGAAAATTAATACTAACAACTCGGGTAGGAACATAACTGCTGGTGCCCATTCAGATCAAGGGTACTCGTTAGGAAAACGGAAAAAAAAAAGTTCACACACACACCCCCTCAAATGTCTTGTATCTTACGTTTAAAAAAAAAAAAAAAAGACAAAAAAAGATCAAAAAAGAACAAAAAAATAAAAAAGCAGAAACAAACAAACAAAAAAAAATGCAAGTGATTTTTCTACCAGACAGCGAAGCACCCCCTTGCTTCCCATGCAACTTCAAGGGTTCCTATACTATACATATATATGTGTTCTGGTTAGCAGGCCCTGCCGACCAGAGGAAGTCTCTGCATGTTCTAGTGTTAGTAACTAATTTTTATATAGCTAATGTAGGATAAAGTAGAGTGCATTAAGACAATATTGTAACCCACTCTAGGCACCTGCCTTTAAACTGTCTCAGCCCTTCAGAAGGGCTCAACTACTGTCCTATACAATCAAATAACTGAAATTCTTGGGAAGACACTTTGCTCCTCATCTTTACCCCCAAATGATGTTGTTTTGTTTTTACTTTTTTCCTTAATTTGCACGAAAACAAAAATTCCATATCAATGTGCCTTGCCCTGGATAGTGATTATTTGTGGAATTGTTGCACATGCTCCTCTATTGAAGGGGTTTTTCCCTACTCAAGCATTCGGAGACACTTTTTGTAAATGTAACTTCTATGTCGGCCATCGTCAGTTTCAACATCTAGATCTCAATAGAAAGTTAGCTGTTCCGCAGACAGGCGTAGTCTCGATCGTCCTGTGTGGTCAGTGGCAGTGCTAATCTGAGCTCTGTAGATGCTTACTTACAATATCAGTATTTGGGATGTTGCTGCATTTTTTCAATTTATTTGGAGTCTTCCTTTATTTTCCCCCAGATATATGAAAATATGCAATACCTGCTTATATCATGTAGAAAAGCTTAGCAGTTATTAATTTTCCTTTTTTTTTTTTTTATTTGACCAAAGTCAGTGCTGCCCTTGACGCAGTCAGTGTGTTTCTAGGTGTCTGTCTTTGTATTTTCTGTGGTGTTTGGTGCACGTGCGCAGAAGGGTTCCTCCTAGAGAAGCAGTCAAACTGTGGAGCACTAGGCTGACCCTGCTTCAAGCAATTTTGTTTTTACAACTGTTCCTTTCACAAGCAAGCCTTAAAAAAAAAAGAAAAAAAAAAAAAGACGACTTCCTTTCTCTTCAGCCCCCACACCCACTTTTCTTAGCAGACAGCAGTCAATCCGCATTCAATAAAAAGTACATGATGCCCATTTTTATATGCACGTTTTTAAACTTCCAAGTTCTGAAAATTGTTTACTGGTTATCTCTATTTAAGGAAAAAAAATAAAATAAAACATTTTGGATTTTCCTATGTGTCTGATAAGTGGTTGAGTAGTCGCTTGGCGCTGTTGTGTACGGTGTGATTGTCAGTGTACGGTGTCTATATATAGCCAGCAGCATACTTTGCCTTCCCTATAGCACTTAGCTGGGCATTACTTTCTTATGACATATGTGCACTAAAAAGAGAGAGAGAGAGAGAGAGAGAGAGAGAGAGAGAGAGAGAGAGAGAGAAACAATAGCAGCTTACAGTGCTTCACAGTGAAGGGAAAAAAGCCTAGACAAACATTTTGTCAGAACCTTGCAAAATGCCAAGGTATTACCAGTAAATTGGTTGTATATACAATAAAATTGCACCCTTTTTTAAACAAAACACACTAAGCAATAGTTTGGGCAGTTTTAGTTGTTTTTAGTGAGCATGTTGTAGTCACGACTGCAAAGAGAGAAAATAAGCTGCCCACTCAGAAGATATGTCATTTGTATCGTTGTATAGTTTTATTGATTACACTGATTTATCCTACCCTATTTTATAATGCAGGACTTTTGTAATGTTGTCTAAATGAGGAAAAATTTCTGTCAAATTAGCCTAGTGAAATTTCTGATTGTTCATTATAAAGGCAGCCTTCACAGAATTGCTTTTTGTTTCTTTTCAGCCCACTTTGGGAACTGGATTTAAGTTTAAAACTTTCCTGTTTCCTTTTTGTTTGTTTGTTTGGGTTTTTTGTAAGTATTTAAATACAGTTATTTTTCTGCCAATGGTATAGCATATTCCTATGCTTGAGAAGTGTAGGTCTACTGAAAAACCATTGCAAAATGGACGTTACAGGTGTGCTGTATTTTTGAAGGTATTTTGTTGTATTAAGTTTGATGAAGCTAAAAGTAGGGAACTCTGAACAGAATTGCCGGGAAAAAAATGTTTTCAAGGCTCTAAACCATTGTGGAGGCAGTGTGGGGCTATAGCAGGCCAGGGTTGCGTAGTAAGTACACTGAGTTCTGGTTCTGTCCATGCTTCATTGTCAAGAAAGCCGCAGGACACTGTAGTTTTGGATGCCAGCAAGTAGGAAGACAAAACACCAACCAATCCACGTGTTTTGCATTATAGGTTAAAAGCTGAGAGAAGGCGCTTGAGGAGAACTTTACTCCAAGGGTGTAGAGACAGACAGACTCAAGAGCTATCAGCATTTGAAGGCCCAGCCTTGATTCTGAGAAATGTTGGATTTTTTTTTTCTCTCCCATCAAATGGCATTAATACAATTGGCAAAAGTGGTCCCTCAAATGACTCCCCCAAATTTTTTCTTTGGGAACTGAAGTCAGAGGCACAAATTCTAACTCGTAACATCTTCCACTAAACGCTTGCCCCTGGCCACTGCTCCTTTTCTAACTTCTCCTGGGCAGAAGTCCTCTCTGGTGCCATTCTCCTCACCTTCCAGCCCTCTTCTTCCCACTAAGCCCCTGGCATGACATCTGTTAGCTCACTCCCCACTCAGTGCCACCCCCCCACATGGCTCCCACAGGCCCTCCAGGCTGCATTCTCCAAGCTTTCCTTTTTCTCTTCCTGACAGTCCAAGTGTGCAGAATCCAAATCTCTAGTCACACTGTGCTATATTCAGTCAGCCCACAGGAATATGCAAAACCTATCTCAAAAAGTTTGCCTTTCACCTTCCCAAATCCTTATCCTCATGTGCTTCAACAACTTTACAGGTTTTTTTTTTTGTTTGTTTGTTTTTTGGGTTTTGTTTTTGTTTTTGTTTTTGTTTTTGTTTTGGTGGATAGTGGTTTTTAAGAATGTCATTTGATATTCTTTACAACAGAGTCCATCCCCTGGTCTCTATCCTTTTCCTCTCTGTGTGTCTCTGTCTTTCTGGTTTTTCTTTGCTTCTTTCTCCTGTCTGGTTTCTGGTAGCAGGCCTCATTGAACAGGTGTCAAACACAAGAAGTGTGGTCAGTGAGGAGAGCTTTGGTGGTGCCTCCCAGCCTACCCGCCAGACCTTCCGAGACAGTCCCAGAGGCTGCTCCGCCCTTCGGGCATGGCTTTCATTTACATCGGCTTCTGAGGCCATTTTGTCTTGAAGTCAATGCATGCACTTCCTGCTTGACAGTAATCCTACTCTGCCTTCTCCACGTCCAAGGCTGTGCATTCTTCTAATTAGTGTCATGGATGTTTCCCCTTTATTTTTTCCAATAAAAAAGCAGTGGGATGAAAATTGCTTTGATATATAGCAGGTATATTGAAGCTATTCCATAGCACTTAACTATAGTGAATACTGTGTCACCAGTTCTGAAATCAATTTAATGTTTAATGCAAATCCATTACATGGTGCTATTACAGGCTGACAAAATGATTTACACAAATGTGACAACTTGGCCTCAATTCACTCTGCTTCCCAACAGTGTAAATGCATAGCAGTGTTTATCTGCATGAGAACTATGCACTAATCTATCTGAAGAAGAAAAAAAAACCTGTATCAACTTCGGTATCTACTTTCCGTTTACTTCAATCCTTGCCTTTTTGGTCATTGTTATAATGCCAGCTTTAGGACAGAAAGAATTATAAGAAAACCAGCATAATACCTGATATATTAAAATGTAGTGCCTGTGAAATCTGTATTATACTGCTCTTCTGAAGTAAGATTTTTCTACACCGGTAGCCTTCGCTGTCTGTCAGTCAGGACCTCTGGTATAGGTGATGTAAAATAACCGTACAATATTATGCATGCTATTCCATAATGCTTAGTGACCTGTATGAATATTACTCAAAGTTCTGTTAGTCTTTTTTTCTGCCTCGGTTCTTGTCAGCTAGGTTTGAGGTATTTCACTGAGAACGCGAACTCTGTCTTCCTTCCGGCTGTCTTCAGTATCTTGGAGGTGTACACTTACTTAAATTCAGTATTACGTGTGTTTTGTTTTCATTTTTTTTTTGTTTTTGTTTTTTGTTTCGTTTTGTTTCTCCTAAGGGACAAGCATGGGTGTTTGATTTCAGAAATCAGTATCTGGTGGAAATTTGGTTTCAAAACTACCGTTTGAATGTCAAGAACTCTGCTGCAAAACCACTCTGAGAACCTTTCTAAGTGAGAGTCGCTTTCTCGCCCCTCGGCAGAAGCTAGGCGACGCGGAAGCATCTTAAGGGACAGTGGACCCATGCTTGATCCGCCTCACACCAGACGTCCTCATATTAAAAAGAAAAAAAAAAAACTTAAGAAATCACGTGGCTATTTAGTTACATGCACAGATGCAATATTTTCTTCAAAACTATAACTCTGTACAAACTTTGGGCCCGATTCATAACAAAGAAGTTTGCTATTAACACGGGATTTTTTAAATAGTCTTTTTTTTTTTTTTTTTTGGTCTAAATTTGAAACTACTTGCTTCCCAAATTGAATTTTTTTTTTCTAATTTTCCCCATGAACCTGACCCATCTGCCCTCCATTCTCCAAAGGGTTGCATTAAACCAGTAAGCAAGTTAGAGGGATAAGGTATGGAGACTAGATCCTGGCCAAGTGAGAAGAACTGTACCGTGGGTCATGGCACAGAGGACACCTGCTCTGTGTGTCAGGCATCCTATATGTGGACTCACTGTGCTGTTTGAGTCAAAACACAAACTTTGTAAAATGTGTCTGGACCACAAGAGTATACAGGAGAAGTGCTACCTGCACACTGGAACAAGTTCCTGGCAGAAAGTATCACAGACTTTAAAATGGAAAGTTTCCTGTCTCTACAGTGGTTTCAAAGGCAAATGGTGTCCAAGGACTAGACCGTTCTTCCTGCGGTTAGATGCCCAGCTTCTCAAAAAACCTAAAGCTGGATTTTCTTTTCCATGATGGTTACTTGTAATGTTCTTTTTCTTTTTTAATTTTTTTCTTGCTAATGATCTGTAAATTGGCGTTTTTTTTTTTTTTTTTAAAAACTTACTAGCCTTCTCAACTAAAGGTGTAGGCCACATGCAAGTGTAAGGGAGCTGCTAGCTCTCTTCTCCCTCAGGCCACTGTCTCTCTGCTGGACTCAGCAGCCTTGCCACTGAGATGCCAGCTTAGTCATGGAGTGCCAGCAGGTCCCATTAGGTCCTTAGAAAGACTGTCAAGGCTAAGTCCTTCTTTGCCCTCCCACTAACCTTTCCCATCACACATGAAAAAAAAAAAAAAAGTCTGCTCAGAGTGCCTCTGATTTTCATTTCAAATTGTGGGGGAAAGGACTAAAAACTTCCCATGATGGAAAAAAGAGATCTCTTGTGAAACAAAACACCCCGTGTTAATAACTTGGTCTGAAATTGTTTCTATGAGCCGGGCCCCCTGTGCCTCTAGCATATTTGTATTGACTCTCATAGTTACCCTTTCTGTTTACTGTGTTCTGTGAAAACTTGTAATTGGTTGAGAATCACTGTGGGCGTCCATTCTTATCAACTAAATCTCCACAGGGTTTTTGAGCTGGTGTGGATTAGTTTAACTCTTGTACTCAACCATTAGTGCTACCACCTTCTCACATTACAATACAATTACTGGAAGCAAGTACTGCATTTCCTATGCAACAAAAAAGGAAAAATAAAAAATTGCTAATGCTACAGAAGTCATGTCCTCCTTTGCTGTGCACATCATGCATGCCGAGTGGGCGAGTGAGCTGTGATGGTGGGCTGCTGCTTCTCCAAAAGATGGGCTTTCGGACTACAGAACTGATGAGTTACTCTTGATGAGTTTTATGTGTGTGGGATCTTTCACAGTGTTCCAAGGAGAGTGTGGCCTTCCACCTACCTGGACAGATGCCAGGATGCACACCCCCCTGGAGCTTCCTGTGGACCTGGTGCGCTTGCTCCCTGATTTACTATTGCTATCAGGAGGCAGGGAGTAGGTCCCATGGGGTAGGGGCTCTAAACTGTCAGGCACAGCCATCAGCCGTGGATCTGGAGAAGCTCAAGGAAACAAGGGTTCAGGTGATGAGGGTGGGACACACATGGCTGATACTTGGGTCTTTTGGGAGAGAAGGGCACCGTCAGAGTAGGAACACTACGTAGCTAGGGCTAAGAGCTGTGGGAGAAGAGGATTGGCTGGTGCTAGAATTACCAAGGAAAGTGAGGTTTCTGCAGAGCACGGCCGAGCTGGAGCTGGGAATGCTGGGAGCAGCTGGAGAATGCTCTACAGCTGTAGCTGCTGCCACTACACTGGACAGGAAGCTCTCTCTCCTCTCCAGCCTCTTCTTGGCTCCTGCCTGTGGGTCTCCTTGGCTGGAACTAATAGTAACCATTGAGAAAGAGATTCTGGAAGTAGAATCAAGAAAAATAAATACCAGCCCCCGC
Organism: Onychomys torridus; assembly: GCF_903995425.1. Classification (NCBI taxonomy): domain Eukaryota; kingdom Metazoa; phylum Chordata; class Mammalia; order Rodentia; family Cricetidae; genus Onychomys; species Onychomys torridus. The sequence continues at coordinate 114,717,172 of NC_050444.1, forward strand.
TTCATTGCAGAATGTGAACTGGTAAACTAGGCACTCAGAGACATGAATAAGGGGCACATTTAATCCATTTTGACCTTGAGGCCACACTGTGAGAGAAGTATAGTTTTTATCCTCTTATAGATGAGGCTTCTAACCAGAGAGATTCATTACTGGAGATCATTCAAAGAATAATCATCCGTGTGGGATTCAAATCCAAGAAGTCAGGTGCCAACTTCCTTCCTGTAATCACCTGAACATCTTGATTCTGTTAAATACTTACTCAATAAATATTGATGGGAAAGTGCCTACTGTGTGCCAGAAACTATGCCAATGCTAGAACTAGTCAGTAAATCTTGCCTGTTCTTCTGAGCCATATGGTCTAGTAGACAAAATGAATATCACTCAGATCAGCTCAATAGCACAGTCATAATGAGTCTTTACATTGTTCTGAAAGTCAGTGAGGCCAGTGTCATAGGTAGAAACTGACTAGGCAAAAGAGGGGTTAAGACTATTTCATAGTGGACAGTAAGCAAACCATATGGAAAATGTACCTGGAATCAAAGGGAGCTTACACCTATCAGGGCCCCCAGGAAAGCATATCAAGCTGAAGGAAGGAGAGGCATGGTCACACATGAAGTCTAACCTTGAGTAAAGACACTGGATGTCTTTGCAGCACAAGATGGATGTTTCTTCCTCTTAAAGCACACTTGTTGCTTTTCTTATCACTTTGAAAATATATACGACAGAAACACAGGAAAGAAGATTTGTGGGGGCTCATAGTTTCATAGGGACTTTCATCCATCAAGCTGAGAAAGGCAGGGTGGAGCTCTTGGTGATAGGAGCATGTATCCGAGACCCCTCACATGTAACAGGCCAAGAGAAAGCGCAGGCCAACACCAGGGGTGGTATAACCTTCAAAAGCCCCGCCTCCAGCAGCCTCCCTCCACCAGCCAGGACACACCTCCTAATGGCTCCAGGGCTTTCAAAAAGCCAAGTCCCCGAGCTGGGGACTGAGCATTCAAAACATGAGCCTGTAAGGGAACATTGCACTCTCAGACCATAGCAGAGACGCTTATAGAATATCCATTCATTAGATTTGCATATACCATCAAAAGAAACAATTCCACATGCCACAACAATGAAGATTCTAAACTTATTTTACATGTTTCTTGTGGGTAGTCTGAAACCTCTGCCCAGGATTGCCTGATTCTAGGACCCAAGAGAGAAAACAGATAGCATTTGGCCCATTGCTGGAGTTATAGGCAGGATTCATAATGACTTTTAACAATCCCATCTGGAATTGACCCCCACCACTTTGGTTCACATTTCATTGGTCAAAGCAAATCACAGAAAGGCTAGAGAACTAGTCTTGGGGTGTGGAGACAAAGAGTGCATCATATGGTGAACTGAGTGGAGTAGAGCATTGAAGAAGTTAGCCACGCAGAGAGGTGGTATGCAGTGGGCTGCAGGTTCAAGGTAGAATGCAAAAGAAGTGAACAGAGTAGAGTCCAAAAAGGATATTAATAGTTACTAAGCACTCAACAGCCATGTGCCGTAGGGGATTGACCTACCCCCACATCCATTAATTCTGCTCTGAATGTAACTGAAGAGGCACGTCAGTCCTTACAATGCATTTCTGACTCAAGCTGAATTGGGCAACTCCATAATACTTGCCTTAGAGTTTAAGTTAAATCAAATTAGTCCCCAGTCATTTTGGTCTTTATAATTTACCCTCGTGAAATTGGAATCCAAGTCAGCCCAAACCATCTAGGACAGGTGGTATGGACAAGTGCAGGGCTTAGCTGTGGAACAATGTTTCAATCAAGACCATGGACTCAGGTACTGGACTGGCTAGGTTGACCCTCTAGCTCTCTGTTTCATTAGCTCTATGCCTCAGTTTCCCCACTGATATGATGGGAATAATTATTATAGGGCCATTATGGGTATCTGATAATTTAAAATGTGTTTAGTCTACCATATTGTAAATGCTACATGAAGGCTAAAACCAAAGGAAGGGCCCCAGTGTAGAGACTTTAGGGCACTGGCAATGGAAGTCCTCTTCCTTCTTAGTCCCAGACCATTATTTGGGTGAAGTCTGAAACCTGTTTCAACTAAACAGGAAGAAGCAGCCCAAGAAATTTAGTGTAGGATTTATATCTTGAGTTCTCATTTGCTGAACTCAACCAAGTCGGTGCTTTAATTTCCCATCGACGAAATGGCAACGAGGCCGGTGCCTACTTTATGAAACCACAGAAAGGACTGAAAACACATGATGTATGGAGAACACCCACCCAGCAGAGTACCAACCACGTAACAGCCTATTATTATTTGGTTCATCCCAGAAGAAAGGAGCCCTGACATCCTGGGGGTGGGGGTGAGGTGCAGGGAAGTTACAGAGAAAAACTGAGCTTGAAACCAGAGTATCCCTAGATGAGGCAAGACAGGCCTGTAGTCCCAGTACATGTGGAATGGAGGCAGGAGGATTATGAGTTTGTGACCAGCCTGAACGACACAGATTGACCCTGTCTTAAGAGGGTCGGTGGGGAGGGGGTGAAAAGGGGAGGAGGAGGATGGGGAGAGGTAAGAGGAGAAAAGAGATCAAAGAAACCAGAGAACTGGAGAGAATCCCACTCCCGTCTTTTATTGGGCACGGGACGTTAAGCAAATTATGGCTTCACTTTCTCAGTTTCCTTACCTGTCAAATGAATATAGTAATGTCTTCCTTCCTGGAGGGAGAAGTGCAAACAGCATGGTAAACAAACACAAATGAGAATACAGTGCCGTATGTAGACAGCATCAAGCACTGGAGTAGACTGCAGAGAACCCAGCCTCAGGGCAACCCTGGCTCTGGTCCCATCTTACTGAACAGGGTTGGCCAAGCAACTGATTCTTATCAGCAGGAAAATGGGCCCAAGGGAAGTTAGGCTAGTCATCATCTTCGAGCCTTCAAGTTCTGGCTTGTTAGTAAATGAACATGACTAAGTAGGAAAGGACCCACTGGCCATTAGCAAGACCCAGGTCCTCCTTTGTCTTGTAAAGAATAAAGGAGATCCTTGGGAGAGCATCAGCTCAACCATGTTTGCTTTGCCTCCAGCATATTCAGTATGGATTCCAGTCCTGGTCAGCCAGCCCTGCTAATAAGACAACAGGCACGCTGGCTCCTACCAGCTCATTGCACATGCACACTGCTTAGACTGGTGTCATCAGTGCCCACCATATGCCATCATATGCCAATCAAGCCAGAGCACTCACCTCTTTTCCTCCAGTCAAGTCCATCCAGCTTTCCCAGAAAATGTGCTGCATTTATTACTGTGCTTCTCTGTGTCTTGGGTCATGTTCTCCCTCACCCAGATGACCATGCCTTTCCCTGCCTCACCTTAAAATCAACCAACATTTAGAGCTAAGCACCCTTTTGGACAAAGCCTATTTAAATTATGCTTATTTCATGACATACAATTGAAGTAATTATTTTTCTCATTTTTTTTTTTTTTTTTTTTTTTTTTTTTTTTTTGTGTGTGTGTGTGTGTGTGTGTGTGTGTGTGTGTGTGTGTGTGTTGCTAGGAATTGAACCTTGATGCTCACACATGATAAGCATATTTGCTACTACTCAACTATTTTCCCAGCCCTTTTTGCATGTCTTATTTTGAGACAGGATTTCACCAATTTGCCCAGGCTAGCCCAGGCTAGCCTTGAACACATTTTGTAGCCCAAGATGATCTTGCATCAGCCTTTTGGATAGCTGGATTTTAGGTCTGGTTTACATTGTACTTTTAACTATAGAAAAATGTCATGTGTGTATAAAAATAGAATTGATAAGTAAACTAATATTTACCTACAATCTATCATTTACAATCAACTTTGGACCCTCTGCCTCTGTCTTCTTTCTGGCCATGTTCCGATTATTCTGAAGCAAATCTCAATTATCATATAATTCCATTTATATTTGTATCTACATCTCCAAAAGACAAGGTGGGTTTTGTTGTTGTTGTTTGGTTTTTTGATGGGTTTTGGGTCTTTGTTTGTTTGTTTTTGATTTCTTGAGACAAGATTTCTCTGTGTAGTTTTGGTGCCTATCCTGGATCTCACTCTGTAGACCAGGCTGGCCTCGAACTTACAGAGATCTGCCTGGCTCTGCCTCCCGAGTGCTGGCATTAAAGGCATGCACCACTGCCGTCTGGCAAGACAAGGTTTTGTTGTTGTTGTTGTTGGTGGTGGTGGTGGTGGTGGTGGTGTGTGTGTGTGTGTGTGAAATACATTTGAGATATAATTTTTATATATCAAAATGTTGAGAAAATTCCTTGATATTATCAGCTATCAGTGTTCAAATACTTCCAGTTGTTTCCATTTCTTTTAATGATTTGAGGGCTGGGAATATGGCTCAGTAATTAAGAGCACTTGCTGCTCTCCTTGAAGATCCAGGTTCAATTCCCAGCACCTCTATGGTAGATCACAACTATCTGTAAGTCCAGTTCCAAAGGATCTGGTGCCAGATTATGACCTCTGAGGGCACTGAATACATATAGTACACAGACATACATGCAGGCTAAATATCTATACATATGATTTTTTTAATTTTTAATGATTTGTCTAAGTAAAGAACCAAGTAAGGATTCATATGTAAAGGAACTTACCTTCATCTTACAGCTGTACCGTCTATAGCATTGCTCTCCAACTCTTCCTTGTGATAATGTGCTGCTGTTTCATTTGTACAGAAGAGTTTTTGTGGGTTGCCACTTGCTCCCATAGCTCAGCACATGTGGTAGTTTGAGTGAGAATCCTGGACCCACTCTCCGTTCCTCTCTGAGGGAAGAAAGACTGAGAGTACAGTGAATGACAAATCCGTGTCCTCCTTTGTTCCTTTCTTATGATAATTTTTAAAAGCCAGCTTCCCCTTCAAGGAGAACAAGGTAACTAATTCTTGTTGACACTCAGGAGGAGAGGAATTCTCTGCTAAGCCACTATGGCAGCTGGATTCTTGAGGATGTCTGGGTCAAACATCAAATTTTATCAAATATCTCCTATAGAACCTTGAGGCTATCAAAAGAGATAAAACCGGGTGGTGGTGGCGCACGCCTTTAATCCCAGCACTCGGAGGCAGAGCCTGAGTTCGAGGCCAGCCTGGGCTACCAAGTGAGTTCCAGAAAAGGCACAAAGCTACACAGAGAAACCCTGTCTCAAAAGAGAGAGAGAGAGAGAGAGAGAGAGAGAGAGAGAGAGAGAGAGAGAGAGAACCAAAATAATCCCAGCACAGTTAAAAGTTCAGCGGAGGAAGCAGAATGCCGGTTGTAGGTGCCCCATCCTTATATAATCACAATTGCTTTTTTTAAAACTCTACCTCCAAATATCATAGTTTGAGGATTTAGTTTCCAACATAGAAACTTTTGGGAGACATATTCAAACCACAGCAGGCAGCCAGTCTGGAGTCGGCCAGTCCAACAAGTCTTCTGAGACGAGAGGCCTTCCCAAGAGACTGGCTGAGAGATGTGTGTGGTACTAAGGATGACGGTAAGATCAGATGACATGCCTGAGTGAGCCCTCCCAACACTGTGTACTATTCCTAATGTTTCCACAGACTAGCATGGATATCCCAACCCCACGATTATCCCCATTATTCTCATGAATACACTGAGTCACAAAGGGTTTCAGTAATTTCTCTGTCTTGTTTATTGTAATAACTCCTTGACTGTAACCTCTCTGGCCACTCCGAGGTGCATAGAATGGAGTGCATGTGTCAGTTGCATCCGTGGAAGTGTGCTTGGCACACAGAAGTCACCCCACGCTGGAAGGGGAGGAGAAACTTACTTACCTCTCCAAATTTACCTTCTTACACTTTCCCCCAAACTTGTCTGCTTGTTTGGTTCGGGCCAGCGGGCTTCCTCTACATCAGACTTCCATTTGGGATCAAGTGAAACCCTTGAGTGGATTGGTGGGAGGAAGGCAAGGGTCCTCAGAATATTTCTTCCAGGGCTAGGACCTCTCTTCTGGAACCTCTCTAACTGGCACCATTCCTCAAGAGAAGTGCTGGTCCTCTCAAGATAGTTCTCTGTACCCCAGTAAGGGCACTAAGAGACTTGTAATACTGCTCCATCCTGTGTAATCTACATCTTGCCCAGACCTTTGTAAATAGTGTCTTTATTAAAGCCCTCTCAAATCATTTTCAATTGACAGTGCCATCTGTTTCCTGCCGGAGCCCTGACTGATAGAGAAGTCAGGCCAGAATCTTCGTTCTTCTCAAACTGCAGAGGCTCACATTCACTCACGTGATGGATGTCAAAACCATAAATTTCTCTGTCTTAGTTTCTCCTGGACTCAGAAGCCCAGACTCAACCTTCAAAGGTCACTGGAGTCCATTTCCCTGCCTCCAGCGAGAAATCCCACCCCAGCACCACCCCTGAGTGTGCCTGTCAGAGGAAGTATATCTTACTTTGAAGATCTCCAGGTAAGGCAAGACTATAACTCACTCCAGGGCCCTCAGCCTCCTTGCCTGATAAATCTCCCTGCTGTCTAACGCAGCCCCTCCTGTTACAGGTGAAGCCTGTTTCCTTTGTCTGCTCCTTGGTGAGAGCTGAAAAAAGAATCCTTCATTCTTGGAAAACAGGTATTAAATCATCCTTACCTTTCCCCAGCTCTGCTGTGCAGATCAATGAAGGCAGATAATCTGCACATGCTCGTTTCGAGTCATCAGCCTGGATGCTCCAAGACAACCCTGACCTGTAAGTAACTGGAGGATGAGTTTGAAGGTTGGTGAGAGCCGGGAAGGCGAGATGGAACCTCGAGTCTCTGCAAGAAATGACTGACGGGCTTCCTGATGGGAGCGACGGTGGATTCTTCTTCTTCTTCACTTGGCATTTCTCTTCTTGGCCATTTGTCCTCTGCCTGTTAAATGGAGCCCGGATTCTGGAGGCTGGTTACTGGTATTTACCAGGCCTGACCAAAGGTACTGCTTGCTGTTAGCCTCAGATCCATCTCCCTGTGTTTGTCAGCTAAGGCTGCCCTAACAAAGGCTCACAGCCCTATGGATGAAATAGAGATTTATTACAGGTCAGGAAGCTGACCACCTAAGCCCAGATTGGCAGCTTTGGTTTCTTCCGAGATCAAGTCTCTGTGGTCACAGGTGGTTGCCTTCTTGCCATGTTATAAGCCTTCCCTCTGTGCACACATGTCAGGTGGATGCCATGTCTGGTCCCTTTTCAAAGACAGCAGTTCCGGTCAGTCCAGGACAGGCTGAACCACAGCTCTTCTATCGAGTGGTAACACGCTGAGCCAGCCTGTCTACACCACAGGCAGAGTCTTTCCTTCCTTCACAAGAGGCCCATAGCACAGAGCACCCCTGACTGTTTCTTCGGGTTCTCTTAAGAGATCTCTTAGACCTCTCCTACCTCCTACCTCAACTTCCTGCCTTCACCCTTCTTATTGTGACTAGATTTATAATCAATAGACTCAACCGAAAGCACCTTTCTAGCATAGAAACTGTCTCTTGACCTTAAAACATAAAAATGGTTAGCAACTATCTGAGGCCAGGCAAATCAGAACATGGAGTCTCTGCTATACACTTGCAAAAGAAAACCAAAACTGCTCTTTTTTTCCATATTTAAGAGCAAATCTTACATTGTTACCTCTATAAGTTGGTACTCATGAGGCTGGAGAGATGGCTTGGTGGCTATGATCTCCTTGATGGTTAAGCTCTTCCAGAGGAACTGAGTTCAGTTCCTCACACCCACATAGGGTGGCTCACAACCACCTGTAAACACAGCTCAGGGTATCCAATGCCTCTGACCTCCACAGGCACCTGCACTCATAAGCACAAACCTACATGAACACATAATCGGAATCTGCATGTATTCATAAAGGCCAAGTGCACACCCTGTGCTGTTGCCTATGTAGCTGGATCTCAGGGGAACTAAAGATAATTATCAGAGTATTCTAACAGAGATGCTAAGAACTACTAACAATAGTTGCTACTGTCTGTTCCCTTGCAGATCAAAGATGATTAAATGTATAAATACTTACTTAAAATTGTATCTAGTTGAATGGCTTACTAAAAGACTTTGTGATACCTTAGAGACGGAAACTAAAGTCAGGCTCAGAAACAAAGGGCCCCTTCCCTGCCACACACCTGTTTTCTTGCCATGTTGGGGGGTGGGGGGGAAACAGTACTTTCCGGCATACTAGCCAAGTTCTCTGCCACTGAGCTACATTCTCAGGCTGAGAGTCATATTTTTATTCTATTTTATGTGGACACGTGATTTGTCTGCACGTGTTTATATGTTCCACATGTATGCCTTGTGCCCGACTCAGAGGTCGGAAGAGGGTGTCAATTCCAGGAACTGGAGTTACAAATGGTTTTGAGCTGCCATATGGGTGCTGGGAACCAAACCCAGTTCTGTGGAAGAGTAATAGAAGTTCTTAACCCTGGATCCACTTCTCCAGCCCACAGAGACAGAGTTAGACTTTCTACATCAAATGACGTCTGTTATTTCAGCTTCTCTCTCACTGTCCCTAACAAGCCAAAGGAGCTTGGGACCCAAATGCTGATTTCCATCTTAGATTAACTGAAGGAAACAAAGTCCAATTGTGTTGACTTTTCTGTAGCTACAAGAAAAGGCACATATCATATCTGAAAATGGCCTTGTGAAAAATCTTAAAGATGACAGCAATTTACACTTATACTGAGAGCTGAGTAGCAGTATCTTTGGTAGGTGCATCATCTACAGATGTCCCCAAATTAAATCAAGGAAATTACTCTCTGCATCCTAGCAGAGAGGTCACTCCTTAAGGTCAGGGAGGACTGTGCCACCCATTCTCCTTTCCGGTAAACTCCAGTAGCTCAATCCATCTGCAAAGGTGACAGAAAGGCTGTGACTAGAGGCCAGGCAAGGGGGTGTGAGATTCTTAGCAAGGAAGTGTCTGACCCTTTACCCTGCTGTGCTCTCAGCCCTGAACTATGACAGAGGAGCAGATCTGGGGCCAGGACTCAGGTACAGCAAGTGGGACACTTGGCTAGAGTACAGAATTTAAGAAAACAATTTGTAAAATATCAGTACTCTTTGATTGAGAACTTTTAAAAGTAAAATTAAATACAATTCATGATTAAATATTTAAATACATGCATCCAACATTACTAGCTTTTTAATTTTCCTTAAGGTTCCAATGTAGGTCAGCAGATCATCGTGGCTAATGCTAACGAGAACTAAAGCTGTATTTCTTCAGAGGCGGCATGATTCTCTCTGAAGAAAGCCCAAAGAAGCTACTTAAAAGTCTTCCAGAAGTAATAAATGAAAATAGACATTTATTTTTGTATACAAAATACCATTGTCGGGTTGGCTTAAATGACAGAAATGTACTTCTCACAGCTCTGGAGACCAATGCACTCAATATGGAAACACTTTCTACAACTGTGAAAAGACACCATGACCGAGGCAAGGAGAAACTATTCCTTCGGGGGCTGGCTTATAGTTTCAGAGCTTTAGTCCATTATCATCACGGCAGGGAGCATGGCAGCCTGTAGGCAGGCACTAGAGCAGTAATTGAGAGCTTTGTTTTATTTGTTTTTTGGTTTTTTGAGACAGGGTTTCTCTGTGTTGTTTTGGTTCCTTGTCCTGGATCTTGCGCTGTAGACCAGGCTGGCCTCGAACTCAACAGAGATCTGCCTGGCTCTGCCTCCCCAGTGCTGGGATTAGAGGCTCGCGCCACCACTGCCCGGCAATTGAGAGCTTTATGTGATGATCCTTAGGCAGAGACAGAGATTGGGTCTAGCACAGGCTTTTGAAACCTCAAAACCCACCCCTAGTGACACACTTCCTCCAACAAGACCACACCTTCTAATCCTTTCAAACAGTTCCACTCCCTGGTGACTAAGCATGGCTCTTATTCAAGTCACCATAGTAGCAAATCAGTTTCGACGTCAGAGCTCTTCTCTTGGCTTTAGAGTGGTGTCACTGTATATTTATATGACTTTTTGTTGGTATGTGCCAGAGAAAGGTGGCGGGGAGAGAACACAGGTGCTTTGGTGTCTCTTTTTATTGAGACACTAAGCACAGCATGAAGGGCCCAATTTTATATGGCCTCATCTAACTCTTACTAACTTGAAAACACTTGGCTTCCAAATGCTATCACGTTTGCTGTCAGAACTTCACTGGATGAATTTAAATGTCAGGAATACCACACACGTTCATTCCAATACAGTGATGTTCTCAGCACACAAAATCAATTCAGCTACTATGTGATAGTAGCAAACAGCTGTAATTCAGTTTTAAAGTACTACTTAAAATAGTACCCCAAGTACTCACATGCCATGTAATAAAACATATTCAGTATATGTTTGCTGAAAACTATAAAGCACTGAAAACAGAAATCAAAGAAAGCCTCAATAAGGCAGATGTGCCACATTCCTAGACTGACAATCCCAATGTTGTTAAGATGGCAATTCTTTGTGAATTGATCTATAAAAAGTCAATGCAATCTCAGTATAAACCCCCAACACCATTTTCCTATACATATCAGCAACCTGATTTCAAAATTTGTAAAGAAAATGAAATGGACAGGAATAGACAGACCACTTTCAAAAGACAGAGTGGGGTAAGATATCCCACACTGTGTGATCTCAAGACTTTTCATAAACATTAATGATACAGACAGCACATTAGCAAAGGAATAGAAGCTGAAACCAGTAGATCAGGATCAGAAACAGACGGACACAATGCAACCAACTCAGGTTTGACAAATGTAGACTGGCAACTCAATGGAGAAGATGTAGTCTCTTCAATTTACAGTGCTGGGGAGGTTATATAACCTGCTTGGATGAGAGAGACCAGGAGGAGAAATAAGTTCTATGTATATTTCACACTTTGTTCAAAGTTTAAGTTAGAATAGGGCATTGAATTAAATGTAAAACCTGAAACTATAAAGTTTCTAGACTATAATAGAAAAAATTTTGACCATGAATGATGTAAAAGTTTCTTAGACACATTAACAGAATCATGATTCACTTTTTAAAAGTTCATTTGGTCTCTATTAAAACAAAATCTTTGGCCTGTCCAAAAAAAAAAAAAAAAAAAAACCACTATGAAAAGATAGATACAACTATTTACAGACTAGAAAATACTTTTCACGCTTATGTCAGACAAGGAGTATGTATCTAGACTATGTATAAGAGCAACTAAGTCTAACAGTAAGAAAAGGCACACCTAACAGTTTTTAAATGATAGAACCTTGTAAGCAAGCAGTCATCAAAGTTGAAGGATAAATTTAGCTGTATTTCAGTTAAAAATAAAATTATAAAAAGTTTAGTTAGCTTGGAGTGTATATAGCAGCAAATAATAAAGGATGGGATCTTTACATCAGTATTCAACTCAAAATTGTTTAAAGCAATAATGTATGCCCAAGAAAAGCAAAAGGGGGAGAGAAAATGAAGAGAAACAACAGAGGGAAAAAACCTGGCACATAGGTGGGATTAACACGGCTACACTTAGCATTTTGAAATACTACGGTCGAATCCTCCTTGAGGAGAATAGTCCACCAAAGATTATTAAACTCACTCACAAATCAGCCATATCAGGAGTAGGCACAACTATAGATATGGTGGTTATTAAGAATAGTATAATGAAAAGGTTATGAATGAGTTCTTACAGCAAACAGAACAGAAAGTCTGAACTGTCTGTCATGTCACAATGAAAGATATTTTAAAACCTTCTCCTAAAGAAAACTCACACCCTAATATCTTCAATGGTCACTGCCACCGGACACTTGAAGAAGCTGCTGGGAGAAAGCCTTCCTGTGGTGATTTGAATGAGAATGGCCCCCATAAGCTCCCAGGGAGTGGCACTATTAGGAGATGGCCTTGTTGGAGGAAGTGTGTCATAGAAGGTTGGGCTTTGAGGTTTCAGAAGCTCGAGGCAAGCCCCATCAATGGCTTATTCTTTCTTCCTGCTGCCTGCAGATCCAGATGTAGAACTCTAGTCTACCCCTCCAGTATCAGGTCTGCCTATGCGCTGCCATGCTTCCCACCATAATGATAATGGACTAAACCTCTGAACTGTAAGCCAGCCCCAATTAAATGTTTTCCTTCATTAGAGTTGCTGTGGTCATGGTGTTTCTTCACAGCAATAAAAACCCTAACTAAGACACTCTCCTAGCCAGTTGACCAGGATACCAAGACCTGAAAATCATCTAGCAGTAGTAAAGAAAACTTAAAGGTTAATCTCATCCCTGAATACAGATTCAAAAATCACCAAATAAAATTATATAGTAAAAATACAACATGCAACCAGGCTGCTCAGCAACACTAGAATATTTAACATTCAAAACTTAGAGCAGCAACTCTCCATATCCATGGGATTAAGAAGGTTAGATGGGTCCTGGAGCTGCAAGGGTGTAGTCTGTACATACCTTTGTGTATGTGTTCTAGTTCATACTTAGAAACTAAATAGAGTGGAAGCAGGCAAACTGGTCTGCCCTGAAGTGTGTATGTTTTACAACTGAAGTTACTGAGCAATATACATATTTTGAAAAATGGTATGGCTGAGCTTGCAAGAAAGCAAAATCCTTGGGTTGTAGAATGATATGAAAAGTAGGCAGATTAGAAGCTTCTGATGTGTGTGTTGAGGCAGGGGTGAGGGCTCCAGCAGCAGTACAAGGCCTCCTGTTAGTGCCCATGTCTATTTACAGTATGCAGATTAGGGGTTTCATTGGGACACTTTAGGCTTCAAGAGTCATTGTTGAAGTCAAGTAAGGACCTGGCTATCAAATGTCTGAGGCTCCTGGAGGGCAGAGTTGGGGGGTAGGGAGGAGGTGGCTATTGAATGGCCCTGGAAATCTGAAAGATGGGGGGTGAAAGACAGACTGCAGGGATAGTGTCTGCATGCTTTCTTTTGCTACAGCATTCTGCCCATTACTATCATGGATTTCCACTGTGTGCCTGGTTTTCCCTCTCTGCTTAAAACGGGAGCATTTCTGAATCCTTCTTGTGAGACACAAAACACATACACCAAAAGCAAGAGTATAGAACTATTGGTGACTGTGCCAAGCAGCAGGATACCAAGGAGGAACTTGTCAGGCAGGTGAGGCTGGGAAAGCAGAGGTGTTAGAATAAGGGAATGCTGGTTTCCAAGGAACTGCCTGGGCAGCTGCAGAGGCAGGCATGGCATTGAGATGAGGAGGGGAGCCTGGAGAGAAGAGTTTGGTGCCAGTTGGGTGGAGACTGCCCTCTTGCCTCCAGGGCCTGACATAGCTCTCAGAAGACAGGGTTTGGTTGATGGATTGGTTAGGAAAGTCCCTTGGCCTTCTACCTCCCCCACCCTGTTGCACCTGGTCTGGGTACCGTGGGGGTGTGACAGGAACCACCCACACCCTAAATTAGGATCCAAATTCCTTCTTTTGTCAAAGTGCTGCAGCTCTGTTTAGGTGGATTGGTAGTCTCTGCACCTCGAGTCTCCAAATGTGTATTTAAACACATTGAGCCGCCTGTCCTTGGCCCTCTGAAAACTCGCTTCATGGCAGACACTGAGACTAGAGTCCCTGCTCACACCAGGGGCCTTGCCTTGGTAGTCATTGCCCACTCATTCTTCTCTGAATGGTATTAGCATCATTGCCAACTGCAAAGAAACTCCCGTAGCCACACTGGAAACACCAGGGGTAGAGATAAAAATGGTAGCGTCAGGGGCAGGCACCAGGATCACGGGCTTCTTCACCAATATTTTAAGTAGCTTTTGAGGATCCTCAAAGCCATCCCACCATCAGAAGCCAGGTCCCAATCCTGGGTCTTTTGAAGCTGAAAGAAGCTGAAGAAAATCAGTGAGCCACACAAGATGATGGTAAGTCTGAACAGCATTGGAGGCGGTGTGGTTCCAATACCTAAAAATGAAGAAGGCTGCACACAACACACCTTTGGAGAGAACCACCGTATGCAAACTGCTTCAGCATGAAGACATCCAGACCTGGGAAGACTGGCCAAGGCCTCACACTGCTCCCTGCTTCTAAGTAAATCTAAAGTGTGTTCCATCCATTCCAAATCTTGAAAAAGACAAAAAAAAAAACAAAAAACAAAAAACAAAAAACAAAAAAAAAACAAAAAAAAAAAAAAAAAAAAAAAACAACAAAAAAAACCTGTTGGAAAAGAATAAGGTGGGTGTGTTTATTATCCTGTTTCCTTATGTGGCAGGCTGAGCTGGGACCTCTCTCTCAAACAATTCCAACAGTAACACCCACTTTTCTTTGTGGTTATGGTTTCGACCTCAAATGGCTACAAAGGCTCACATGTTGAAGGCTTGGTTCCTTCTGGTGGTGATATCAGAAGGACGTGGAAACTTCAAGAAGTAGGGAATAGTTGGAAGAGGTTGGACACTGAGCATTCCTTTGCAGGCTGCATTTTTCTCCCTGCTGGGTATTTACTCCCCATCCCCCAGCTGCTGTATGGTGAACATGATGGCCGGTTTCTCCACAGACCCAGAAACAATAGAGCCAGCTGGCCGTGGATGGACACCTTGGGCTCTGTGGGGCAAAATAAATCTCACTCCTCTCAGTTGGTTTTAAGGTGTATTTTGTCACAATAATTGAATGCTTATTCTCACACATAGCACACTAGTCAAGGTATCTTTGTATTGGTATAGTGGAAGCTTTCTGTAATATTGGGAGAAGCTATTTTCTATAGAAGAAGCAAAAGTCTGGATGTCGGGGGATGTGCAGGGACATGGAGAAAGAGGTGAAAGTATGTGGGTGCAGTTGAAAAGCAGCCTGTCTCCATCTTAGGTTGAAAGCCATCTAATAATAAAGACAAGATTGATTCTTTCCTGTTTATGATTACATCTATTCTCAAGGGTTGGGCCATGCCTCACCTGTAACCTTAACTACAAATGATTCTGTACTGCCTGTTTCAGAAAAATGGAACCATGCTTTTGTTTCAAAAGTTTATTATGACCACCTGTTATTATGACTACCTTGTTTTAACCACCTTGCAACCATGTCTTTGTTTCAGGAAGTTGTTATAACCAACTTGTTATGCTTCTGTAACCCCACCTATTTGCCTGCCAGATCCCACATTTGGAAAGCCCCTACTCCCTGAACTATAAAAACCCTTATCTCATCTATATCCAGTGCTGATATCTTGAACCTTGCCTTTAGGGGGAGACAGCCTATGTCCATAAATAAAATAGCTTGGTTTAATTATTTGCTTGCTTTAATTAATTTGGCCATTATTTGGGTTGGGGGTCTTTCTCCTCCCATCTGTCAGATTAACACAGTTCAACAAGTTTGGTGTATATGACCATAATGGGACTGGTTTCTAGAAGGAGACACCTACCTACTCAGAGGTGTGAGGCAGGAGGATCACATGAAGTTAACCTGGGCTACATGAAGAACAAATAAACACATGCAGGTGGAGTATCTTAATAGAAATTTATTTTTGAAGTTAGAGAGGCTGAAAATCCATGACAATGGTATAGCAGGTTGGGTTCCCAAGAGGTCCCTGTGTTTGGTTTATAGACAGCCATCTTCTGTATACACCAGCACCACTCTGGTCCTGTCTGTGTCCAGATCTTCTCTTCTCTTAGGGACACCATTCAGATTGGATCAGGGTCTATCCCAAATAGCCTTGTTTTATCTTAATTACCTCTTTAAGGATCTATTTCCAAATATAGTCTTGACTTCAGCATATAAAATCTAAGGATGATTCAGGCTATCACAGGGTCAAGAAATGCTTTTCCTTTAATAGGCAAGAACACAATTTTAAAGCTAAGCATGGTAGCACATGTCTATAATCTCATTACTCAGGAAACAGGCAGGAGGATGGAGGTTTGAAGGCTTCATAATATAACCTCATCTTTTAAAACTGCATTTAAAATATTGTTGGATTGGTCCAGTTTTTGTTACTGTGTAGAAATTTAAGAAGCTGGGTACTTATAAATATATATTAAACTCAGAGCAGTGGAGGCTAGAAGTCCTAGATCATGTGGATCCTCTGTTCAGCTTCTGGTGAGGACCAAAGAGTGGAAAGCATCATGGCCAGAGCCTGGAGAACGAGAGACACCCTACTGCCACACAAAAATCCGAGAGCCATTCATAAGCCAGGCTCTGGCTCTTATGGCCATTTTATTTTTCATGATCTAGCTCCAGTTCTCACAAAAACAACCTAATCATTTCCCATGAGAGAGCCCAATGATTTAAGGGCCTGCCACCAGACACCACTTTCAAAAGTTCTGTATCACCTCTCACATGACCACACTGAGGACCAAGCCCTCCAACACATGAGCTCTCGGGACACAACCCCTATCCAAACCTCAGTATTTATGGCTCATAGAGAAATGCAGGACAACTGATAAAGGGGAAGCCCTGAGGCCGGAGCAAGAGTGGGTAGCAGCACTGGGTGAAGAGGAACCCTGAGCAGAAGGAGGGAGACTCCTGCAGCAGACCCAGAGAGATGGGGACAGGAGGCTGCTGCCAGCCATCTCTCTCAAGTGTGCAAAGTTGGGAGTCTGTGTTAGAGAAGAAAGCTGTTGGAGAGTGTAAGCTGGGGCATTTTAAGGGGTTTTTGGCCACATGTGTCAACAACCTTAAAATGTTCAGTGTGAGTTGTCAAGATGGCTCAGTGGGCAAGGGCTCTTGTCACCAAGCCTGACAGTCAATGCTCAATAGCCCAGATCCATATGGTGGAAGGAGAGAACAGACTTCCACAGCTTGTCCTCTCCCTTCCACATGCACACTGTGGCATGTGCACATGCACACACGATTTTTAAAATGTAATAAAATGTGCAATGATTTGACCTGGAAATTCCATTTCAATTAAGTTATTCCAGGAATAACGATTAGGGCGATACACAGGAATCCATGTGTGTATGCTAGAATAGTTAGGGGTGTGTACCAGAATTTATCCTGGGGAATAATTGAAGGTGTACATAGGAACAAGGACGACTAGACAAACCAAATTATAGGTTTATTTATAATAAGATGAATATTCAAACAGTTAAGAGCCCCATCTAATTCTTAAAGTGCCTTGAGTGCAATTGAGGCCCAAGAGTGTATGTTGCCATTGGTTATGGGAGTGCATCTGTTGAGAGGAACTGTGGGGCAATAGAGCCTAGCCTGAATAAATAATCAGACAAAGTTGCAAAGCACAATCACGCTTTGAGACCATCAGTAGACACATGTAAGGGAGGAAATTGAACCAGCACAGGAGGCAGAGGTTAACCACAGTGACCCTAGGTGGTTGGAGTAGGGAGCTAATTATCCTCTTTTTGACTTTTTGCCACATTGAACATAATTATTAAAAAAAAAAAAAAAAAGAGGGAAGCAATCAAAAAAAGTTAATGCACCACCTGAATTCCTTGCCGGGGCTGTTTTCCTTAAAGGAGCCAAATTTGATTTCTGTTTCTTCCTTTCATATAAATAATGTTGACAAGTGGAAGTTAATAAAGATGAAGACAGCCACAGCGTCAGGTTCCACCCTCACAGAAAACGGGCAATGGTTAGCACACTAGGCTGTCCTAATCAGCAACTGCAACCCTGTCCTTACCTGCAAGGTTAGGCTGCAAGGGCCTTAGATGGAGGGAACAAAGCTCTGAAGGGAACTTAACTAAACCTCTCTCCTTCTGAAGAACTCACGATTCAATGGTTAAGGTGGAATTCTGCCCTTCAGAGAGGCTGAAGAGCAAGTAGCTCACCTCAAAAAGCCTTCATGCTTCTCCTCACTCCTCCTTACAAACCCTTCTCCACCTGGCTCCTCCCTACCACTTCCTGTCAGCCAGTTGCTGACTCAGCCTCCTGAAAGCAGGCGAATTTTATTTAATCAAACACCTCTTTCCATCAGTAAACAAATGTTCCAGAACAAAAACAAAATAACACACCTTAAAATAATATTCTACAACATTAGGCCCACAGGCTGAGGGAGAAACGATTGGATAAGCTGATTGGGGCAAGTAGAATTACTAGGCTTCCCTCGATCTCTGCAGAAAGTGTTGGCCATGCCATAGAAGAATAACAATTTAACAGGGGGCCTGAAGTCCATGTGTGGCTCCAGAGCTAGCAAAATTTCTTCTAAATAAGGCTGTAGGACTGTGAAACTAACTCCACTCTTCAGACTGCTAACCAACCCAGACTACAGACTTTGCCAGATGAAAGATTTTTGCTTTCTGACAAGTCCTTGAAGCCCAAACCAGTGGTAAGGATAATGTGTGACCTCCAGTAACACCCATCTACTTTTAGGCATATTGTCATTACCATGGTATCCCTAAGGTCTCACTTAGATGTCATGAAACAGCCGTTAAATTCATGTTATGGGCTGGTCCAGCCACTTAATCTGTTTCTTAACTGTAAGTGTTCCTGGTGCTCTGGCAGCCGGAGAATGGGAGAACATTATTAAGACAGGGATGTGTCTGATGTCTTTTATCTGCCAGAGACAAGCCAAGACTGGAGATATTTATTGGTTCAGTACTTTGGCAACATGGTATTAATTGTCTTTGAGTGTTTTGATAGGTAGTTAATGCAAGGGTATTAATGAAAACAGCCCCACTTCATTTTAAAATTAACTACTTGGCCATTGAGCAACAGGAGCTGATAAATTATGGCAATAAATTTGTGATGGAGATTTATGGCCTCGTAATTCAGAGCTGGGCTATGGGCATACTTGGATGGGGTGGAAGATAAGGAATACCAAAAAGAGATTTATCCCCCAAAGAGCTTTTCTCCCCAAATAACCATAGCCTGGAATAATGAGATTTAGGATCCTAGGAACCAGGAGCAGGCCCAAGGCAATTCTTGAGTGCCCATTTTGGCCATACTGTGGTGGTTTGAGGAAAGAGCCCTCATTGCCCTGTCTTCTTTGAGCAGCTTCCTCTTGGCTAACAGCATGGCATCTGAGGGACATGGCTTGACTGGAAGGTAGTATTTCTTGCAGGGTTGCTGTTAGGCTCTGGGCTAGGAGCCCAATTTACATAATTTGGCTGAATCTGTACAACCATCTTGAGAAGTTGCTCTTATTAACCTGTTATTAACTCCACTTTAGAGGGTAGGAAGTGGTAACTCATAAACCTGAAGTGACTTGCCCTGATTCTGCACTGTGTTGGCAAGAGACCCAGGGGCCGCAAGGATGTGAAAAGGCTTTGAAAACTTGGGAACTGGAATGTGAATCCCAGGCGCCCCCACATACTAGCTGGTGGCAGTTTTGAGACAAGCATTTAACCTTTCTCTACTTATGCTGTTATCTGTCAACAAACAGGGCTGTGTCGGTGAAGCTAGAGGGGATGGAGCAGATGAATGTCAGAGCCCAGTTGTCTATATTACGTAGAGAGACCACAGCAGGGTTAGCAGCCAGACCAAGACATTGAGAATGACAGAAGTCAGATCTGCCCCCAATGCAGCCTTAACTTAAACCTGAGTACATCCAAAGGTCTGATTAAAGTATGTCAGAAACTTAGTGGTGTGAGGAGGGGAGAAGACAACAAAATGGCCCAGGTTGGTGGCCAGGGAACAAACGGTATCAGAGTTTCTTTGAGATGAGGCGGGCATTGTTGCTGCTAATATTCAGCAATGGGAAGTCATTAACGTTCCCACTGGGCATAGTCAGCCTGTTGACCTAGGACTGTGGGATATAGTAGAAATATCTGGTCAAGGAAGTTCCTTTCTAGATCTTGAAATGAACTGAGGGCTCCGAACGCCACGGAAGCCACTGATGATGGAGCTTGGGTCTCAGACACCAACAAGAGTTCTAGGTAGACATGACACTGTCTAGTGTTAGAATAGATGATCTGTTCCACTTGGGCATCAGTACTCACGGTATAAATACCTAGGACCCAGGAGAGCAAATAGAATTGGAAGCTGAAGCTCCAAGGAAACTGATGGAGATGGGCCATGAGTAGGCATTTCTGACACAAGGTGATCATCTTTAGACAAAACAG
The DNA here is from genome assembly GCF_903995425.1 of Onychomys torridus. Taxonomy (NCBI): domain Eukaryota; kingdom Metazoa; phylum Chordata; class Mammalia; order Rodentia; family Cricetidae; genus Onychomys; species Onychomys torridus. The sequence goes on from NC_050444.1 coordinate 114,737,034, forward strand.
CATCAGGACCCTGGGAACCATTTGGGGAAGGAGTGGACGAAAAGTTTTGAGCAATGACCACCAAGATTAGCACAACAGAGAAAACAGGTGTTAGCTGATTGGGACGAGAGAGAAAAATGTTCCCACATTGTCTGCTTTAGGAGACTTTTACTGGCGAGAAAAGACACAAACACATCTATCACCCCAACTAGGGAACTCATGACAGACTGAAGAAATGATTGGCAAATACTAATATATTTATTGGGGTTACTTATATGGTTAGGAGTGAGGGACTGTGGGAACAAGAATAACTCAAAGGCAGCTGGAACACTGAAAAGCCCACCATAACACCAGTGGCAACTCACAAAGGCTCCATCTCTGGAGCTTTCTCCACTACACTTTGGTGCACAAGAGCCTGGAGAAGCTCCTGTCAGCACTCAGCCGGCCAGGCAGAATCTCTCCCCATAGTTGCTTACTGCATGTATAGACTTAGGGAGGCCCTCAGGAGTGCCGTGTCAGCTTTCCCAAACACTTAAAGTTTGTCCGCTTCATGTGTCTCTTGAGCCTCCCCCTCCCCTGCTGAAGGGAATGTTTCCACTTAAAGGAAATCACTATATACTGTCCCACTTAAAACTGTGTTCTACTGAATATCCTGGCATATAAGAACCATAACCACAGTCACGGTTCTGCTCCTCCCCTAACCCCCAAGCTCTTCCTTTCTTGTCATTCTGTGCTTGATACCTTAGGCTCCAGTAACAGCAACCCTCAGGTCACCTGTGACCTGTGCTGTTTATGTTTGGTTGTAGAGAAACAATTAGTTTTAAAAAAGCTAAAGTCTATTCATTTTTAAGGCTTTTATGGGGGCATTTGGCAGTGCACTGACTGGTGTCAGGAAATGCATATTCTTATAGTAAGAGTCTCCAGAACTTATTTGCAATGATTGCTGCTGTGGGATGTCTTTCTGTACACTGTGAATATGTATTGCTATGACTGGTTAATAAAGAAGCTGCTCTGGCCTATGTTGAGGCAGGTTATAGCCAGGCAGGAAATCCAAGAGAGAGACAGGAAGAAGAAAGGCAGAAGTAGAGGAGAAGCTAGCCTGCCACCCAAGGAGCAACATGTCAGCAGACTGGAAATGCCACAGCCACGTGGCAGAACATAGATTAATAGAAATGGGTTAATTTAAGATGAAAGAGCTAGCTAGCAAAAATTCTATACAGTTGTAAATAATATAAATCCTCTGAGTGATTATTTTATAAGCAGCTGCAGGACCAGGGGGCCAGTTGGGACCAGAGAAAATTCCCTCTACATTTAATGTCCAGACATGGTAGCAAGAATTTCCTCCCAAAACCTGAGAAAGCCTTAAAAAAAAAAAATCTAAAATGGAGCTAAAAAACAGCTTCTTGGGTGTATCTCTCAGGCAACAAGCCATGGCCTGTAGGCTTGACCTACAGCATGGTGGATTCCTGCCATGATTCAGTACTCAGAGATGTCTCCAAACTGTGCAGCCTGCTGCATAGTGGATTTAGCTTTTGCTAGTACAGACCCCCCCTCCAAAAAAAAAAAATGTGTCAGGGCTACATGCTGCTAGATAGAGGCATAGACCCATGGCTTTCCAGACTCTGTGGTGAGCATGGATCAGAGTAATCATACCTCCACCATGTTGGGAAGCTGAGGTGGGCAGAGTCAACAGCCAAAGTCACCTTGCAGCTTAACAGTTTAAAAATCTCTCCTGGTCAGATAAGGATTATAGATTCACAATAAGACAGATTCAGATGGAATAAAACTCTAAATGGTTTGCATTGTGTGTAAAAAAGTATGTAGGCTTGAGATAGTGAAGGGAAAGGATGTGGATAGTCACAAAACTAAAATAAAGTCTTTAAAAATAGAACAATATATAAAAAATATAATAAGCCACATAAAGATGGAAATTACACAGAGAGTTTGGATTATGTTGTCTTTGGAATTTTTAACTGGAGAGAGACATTTGATTGTAAAGGCTGCTAAGTTAAACCAATATGTATATTTTAAAGGTATCTTGACTTCAAATTTTGTGTCTAAGGATACATTGCTTTGGAAAAGAAGTTCTGTTGTTGTTTCCACAGAAGAGAAGAATCTGTGGATTGTTTCCAGGCTAATATTATTTGATCAACCAAGATCTCCTGAAAGGTTGATATAGTTTCACAGACTACTACAGCCAAGATTTAACTATAATTCTTAATTTTCTTAGGATTTCCATAAGATTGCCAGTGCCTTCAACCAACAGTAAATAGTATGAGAAGCTACACCCAAATTCCCAAAATATTGTTTATAAATACTTATTTTTATTTAAAGGAGCTTGATTATAAATACAACCTCTTTCTAAAGAAGAAAAGGGGATATAGATATGATAGGATAAAAGATATACTTTTAAAGAGCCACAACTTTTTTGAAATGTTTTATATTGCTATGGATTTTAGTTCACTGATACATATTTAATTTTGTTATAAATATATATATATATATATTTATAAATCTTGTTTAAGGTATTTTGTTTATGTAATTCATTTAAAATTGTAATGTATAATTAAGAAATACAGATTAATAATTAGTCATCTATAATAATCAAACTTATAGTAATGTTAGTTAAGTTTTCTAGGTATACATAGATATATTTCAATTAGGTAGGAAATCTTCAAACACTTCAAAGACCTACAGAATACGGCATTTAAAATGTTTTAAGAACTTTGACTTTTCTGGACATTGAGACATTTCTGTTCCTGGCAGCACCAATCTACTTCAGAGAAAACGATGGGCATCAAAGAAATTCCATGTGGAGTTTGTTTTCTTTATGGCAAAAGTTAGCCACTTGGACAAGAAACTGCTCTTGCCTGGACTGCTTGACAGTATATTATATAGACTGGACGTACAGTACCCATGGAAAAATGACCACTAAATTTTGCCAAAACAAGGCAAGATGGTCCTTCAGGTTCCTGTTTCACAGAGGAGATTGCCAGACATTCTATAGGACACAGGGAGAAGCAACTGAGAAAATCAAGGCCTATAGGCTGAAGATTGATGCCCCAACATTACAGAGGAACTTTGAGTGACTGTCCAGGCAGCCAGATGTCTCTGTCATTCTAGATTTTTGGAAGTTACTTATAATGTATTTCCTGTTTACATAGGTAATATTATATCCTTCTGGGGTTTTTGATGTAGTTGAAGACCAAATAGTTATAATTTTCCTAGATTATGATAAAAGGGAAATTAAATATGAAACTTCAGACTCACAAATATAGGATAGATGATAAAATATTTTCTTTAATTTTCCCAAATGCAAATAGACTAGATATTGTAACTATAATTCTTGCTTGATAACTGTTATATATAATTTTATTATATTAAATTATTAAAGCTAAAACCTTCCTTTTTGAGTAGATAGAAAAGGGGAAATGCTGGGGGATATCTTTCTGTATGCTATAAAATATGTTGTTCCCATTGGTTAATAAATAAGCTATTTTGGCCTATGGTAAGGCGGCTTATAGGCAGGTGGGAAATCTAAGGAGAGAGACAGGAAAGAGAAAGGTGGAACGTGGAGATGCCAGATTGCCATCCTAGGAACAACATGTAATGGGATGCAGATAAAGCCACAGAACACATGGGGATACACAGATTAATAGTTGTGGATTGAGTTAAACTATAAGAGCTAGCTAGCAAGAATTCTGCCATAGGCCATATAGTTTGTAAATAATATTAAGCCTCTGAGTGATTATTTTATAAGCAGCTGTGGACCCCAGGGCTGAGCGGGACTGGCGAAAACTCCCACTGCAGATTGCTTGTGGAAAGGTGAGCTAAAATAATATTACACTTGTTGTTTTAGTTGGGGGGTATCTATATGAAGGTCAGAGGACAACTTTTTGAAGTTGATTCTCTCCTTTCATGTGGATCCCAGGAATTGAACTCAGATTGTCAAGACTTGGTAACAGGTGCCTTTACCTCTGTGCCATCTCCAAAGCCTGTGAACTGGAATTTACAATGGAAGACTCTTTTTTCTCCTAAATGGGACCAAATAAATGTAGTGTATTCAATTAAATTGAAATTGGAATTAAATTTTTCATTGCAAAGACTCATGATACTTCTTAGCATACACTGCCATTACTGCATGAAGCTTATCCTATGCAGAAATATGTCTCACACTAAAAAAAGTGTTCCTTATGAAGAACAAATTAAACATAGCATCCTGTATTTTTGTGAAACTTGTCAAATTTATTTTGTCTAGTAAATTTGAATATATCAAAAAGTGCAATGGTGTGAGCAAGAACATTCTCACTTTCTGGTGGGAGATATTCATTCTAGCAGGAAAAAACAAACAAATATTTTCAGATAGCATTGGATAATTGTATGAAGAGAAGGGGGTGAATGTTCCAATGTTTACAGGTGCCCAAATTTAGATACAACCTAACGTACATCAGCAAGAATGCTAACTAACTGTAGGAAAGCTTAGCGCAGGATCTTGGGTCAGAATGCCGGGGTCTATATCCCGATGGTACAGGATTGTGGCCATGAGACTGAAAAGTTTGACTTCATGTTCTGTGCTTCCAACACATTTGTAAAGTAGGAATATAAAGCCTATAAACCATTAAGTTGGGCAGATTAAACAGGTCATACACATGCAGCCTATATTAGATGGCTTGGCAGGGAGGAATGCTCAAAGGAAGCCTGCTATTATTGTTATCATAATCCTTATTGTAGAATACTATAGTGTCATTAAAAATGTCTTTATAGGTTTATATTTATTAAGGCATAAAGATATTCTCACTACAGAAGAGAAGGAACATAATTAGAATACTATATACATAGCAATTTCTGAGCAGACATGGGGAGTGAAGCCATTCTCTCACCTTGGGAAAGGCTATATGAGTAGAAGCAGACAGAAGACATCCAAACTTGGGGGTAACTAACACAGCACTGTAGGGGAGCAGCTCCCCCAACAAGACAGAGCTGTTGCTCCTGAAACCTGAAGATTGTGTGTAGTTAATACAGGCAGAGCTGAGTGAACATCTTTCGTAAACAGTACCTGGGAAGTTCCAAGGTGGAAAACTCTGGACCAGTTAGGGAGCTACATCAAGGACAGTATGGTTGGGTTCTAGCTCACAAGTCATGAAACTTGAGAGCCAGATTTGATCACACTTAGCGTTGGAAAATATGAAAAGTTAAATGAAGTAGGATTGAGTAGGTGGGTCTTATCCCAAGGTGTCTGCTAAAATCTTACCTCCTGCCTCCTCACTTTATTTGCTCAAGATTCAGAACTGAATCCAGGAAACTGAACTGGGAAAATTCTCATTGCCTAGATTAGAGCAATGTGTGCCTGGGAAGGGGCAAGAAAAAAGACCTTCGGCCTCCCCTTCTGTTGTTGAAGAGTTCTTATATAGGCCCCGAGGTTCTGGGCCATCCAAATGCCACCGCATCCCGGGAGCCTATGTCAACCTAATGTCTCCTCCGTTCCCCGAGGCTGCAGATAGCAGTTGCTGTGTTCCCCTGGGAAGGTATTTCTCCAGACTGTGGTCAAAGGAGTGCCCTTTGCTCTCTCCCAGGAGACACAGTTAGGGAGTGAGAAGGAAAGGCTCACAAGATAAATCCACTCCAGCGTTCCTATCTCACAGAGTCTTTGGATTCTTTCCCTTTATTCATATCAAGGAATTTATGACGTCTCAACTCTGTTTAGTGTTGGCACCACAGTCCAGGCTCTGTCAAGCAACTGAACAAACAGTGGTGTGTGCTTCCAGCTGCTCTTAGCTAGCCACAGCATGGGTCGCTCATATCTGTGACTTCAACCTGTTCCTCTGGCTTTAGTCAAAGACTGCAAAATTCATTCCCACACATTTTCCATAGGGTTACGAAGGTATCAATCAACAACATATGGCAAATCACTTCTTATCTGTTCCCATCTAGGATTTTCCATTTCCTATTACCCCACCAGGTACATCAGACCTTCTTCTTTCTGCCTGACCACCTTCTCATCTGAAAAAAAAAAAAAACAAAAACAAAAAAAAAAAAAAACAAAACAAAAACAAACAAATGAAAAACCACAGACAAAAACCCCACAAGCCATTTGTCAAAACAGGATTTGTATAATTTAATAGGAAATACTAAGAAAAGAAGTTTAAGTGTGTATGTGTGTATGTATATTTTGTCTTTTTATTAATTATGGTTCATTATAGTTTAAAAACCAAAATTATACAAGGCAAAGAGGAACACACCTATGATCTCAACACTTGGCAATCTGAGGCAGGAGGATGACTAGTCAGTTCAAGGCCATCCTGAACTATTTATCTATAGCTAGCTTCAGGTCAGTGATGCAACTGTACAGTGAAAGCTTGCCTCCAAAGACTGTAACCAACCAAACAAACAAAACCAAAGTTATCTGGTGAGGCAGTGTTCATTTTCATGAACAGAGGTACTCTACAGAGGCAGAAGGCCATCTGTTGGAGATTCAGTAAAAACAATGCCCATTGTTGAGAAGTAGAATGAGGTGGTATCCAAGACACAGAGGTTAGGAGTTGACATTTCATTTTTGTCATGTTTTCATTTGTTCTGCGGATCTTAGAAATATTTTTCTAATCTATAATCCCCACTAATTATAAAATTTGAACATGGTCTCCCTGGATTTTAATAAATGAGTGAGTGTTCTTAGTTGGTCTTTTCTGAATATCCAACATTGGTCATTTCCAATTCCATTGAGTCTATTGGCTTCGGTGCAACTCTTTCTGGTACAGTGGTAGTATTGTAATATTTCTGCCCACCTTTGCCTGATGCATCTTCAGTGGAGTCAGTGTTTGTTTATTTTCCCTGAGTGAAAAGGAAAAAACATGGCTCTTACTCATGTTTAGAGAAAACATCAAAGAACTAGAGAGGCTGAGCAAGTAGCTCAGTGATGGAACACACATAGCACATATGAGGGAGGACCTGGATTCTAGCCCCACAGACACAAAAATTATGGATATGATTTGAAAATCACGAAAGCCTTGGATTTTAACTAATGGTACATGTCTTTCTAGCGTGAGTCTCGGAAAGGGACTCAAGCTGTGTGCTTCAGTTCGCACATACAAACTGAAGGCAGATAATCCTATGACATCAGCATAGCCCAAACGAAGCATCAAGAAGCTGCACAGTTGTGGGCCAATCCTGATGCCACAGTTCTGTGGTTCTGTTTTGGCTTCTCTGCCCTCCTCTCTGGTCCATCTTTCTGAGGGTCAGCCTCCTCCCTTCCTCATCCCCTTCCTTGGCTCCACCCATAGCAACAAATTGACGGCAATATGTTTCGGCCTCTCCCCCACACATTCTACCCTCAAAAGAAAGAAGACAGATCTCTTTCATCACTAGCATGGATTAGAAAGATCTCTTTCATCGGCTGCTCATCCTTAACCATCTTTAACCTCAGGTCCTATAGCCAGCCTAACAAATTCCTGTGGCCCAAAACAGTCAAACTGAGCAATGGGAAACAGAGAGGGCCCCTGTGGAGATAATGGAAAGTACTTCCACTGCAAAAAGGAGAGCTGAGCCCAGCAAGGGACTCCTTCACAGTTATCTGGGGCTACTACTCGGAGTGGGGGGAGGTGGAGAGGTTGAGGCCAGAAGAAGCATCCTTCAAACTGCAACTGTCCAGCTCACTAAACTCACAGAAAATCCATGTGAGAATGTGAACCCAACAGTGCCTTGTGCCTGTAAATTGATGGGAAACAGACATGTAAAATGATGTCAAGGGAGCAGTTTGATTTCTGACCATATCACTTTGGACAATGTATAGAACTCAGCCATTTGTAGACAGAGGATAGCACCTAATAAGGGTACATGGTCATATATATATATATATTTTTTTTTTTTCTTCAAAATTTTTTACTCGGTTAAAGAGAATGGGCAGTCAACACGAGAACATACTAACTGCCAACAAATTTTACAATATTTGTTTATTATAACCACTTTTCTGTGTGCTAAATTCATGTTAGAATTGAGGTCAGTTGCTATAAAACCAGTTTAAACTGGTAAATTTGAAGGTCTTGTTTGCAACCTTAAGAAAACTGCCCCTAGGCACCTCAGTAAGTTTTGAGTAACCATAGCCCTGATATTTTAGATGGAAGGACTGCTTTGTGAGCCAAATTTTAGTGACATATAGAAAATCAAATTCATCTGTGCATAAAGCATCATACCCTGAACCCTTAATCTCCATATCTCTGATGCAGAAAGGTTAATCTTAGAAGGAATAACTGACAGCCCATTGCCTGAGGCTGCAGAGATGAAAATGTCCTCAACCAATGTGATTCGCATCACAAAAGCACGTTCTGTGCTATCTTGTTCAAATGAAAGGAACTTAACACACTGTTCTGTTGGGGTACCCTCCAACTCTTCTCCCCATCTCTTACCGTGTCACACTCAGGATTATCTGAAGGTAAGAAGAGGTATGTTCCTTGCTAGGACAATCTTATCTACAAGCCAGGCCTTCCTAGGGAGGGGTGGCTAGGTGGAATTTTGACAGTTGGTCTTGGGGCCAAATTCTCTCACGACTGTTTACTTAACCTCAGCAAGCATCAATATTTACTAGAAAAGTTGGGGTGATGGAGGATAGCCACTTTGATACGAAGACATTTAATACATGTCAGCCATTGCTGTATTTAGATTGTGAGAGATAAACATTGCACTGTATTGGAAAGGCTAGGCTGATACCTATGCTGCTTTTAGACCTTATTCCTTCATTGACTTCTGAGTCCCAGCTTATGAGGAACTTGTAAGAAAAATAAAAGAATCAGAGGAAAAGGACAGACATCCTTGTCTCACCTGACCCCTAAACCAATCCTGCACTCAAAGGTCTTGTGCGCAAGCTCGGACACGCCAACCTCTATCTATCTTCAATCTTATCTATGTCCACCGGCCACCCCAATGAAAAGATTATTTGTGATTAGAAGGGACAAGGTCTGTTGTTACCATGTGCATGTGAAATGGCCACACAAGCTACAGAAGCAAATCAGGGACATTGGGGCAGAACTTCAGAGCACCTGAAACCAAAGGTGTGGCCTATTATAGAGAACAGGGGGCCTAGTTGAGTGTTCTCATAGTATTATGAGGGCTCATAACATCTCAGACAGGAAAAGGACCTCAAACTCTGGGACCCAGGTGAAGAGTCTCCATTGCCTGGACCTAAGCAGTTCTGTTTGCATCTCTTGGAAAGTTATCTATAGATCATGAGTGCCTGTGACTGTGTTAAAAAAAACAAAAAAACAACCAAACAGAATTATTGCAATACAGTGAACATACCATGAAATTCATCCATTGGAAGAATACAATCTAGTATGTTTTTGTTTTTTTGTTTTTGTTTTTGTTTTTTTTTTTTAAGATGAGGACTGAACCCAGGGCCTTGTTCTCTAGGCAAGCACTCTACCACTGAGCTAAATCCCCAACCTCAGTATGTTTTATTATATACAGAGTTCTGCAAATACCACACAGTCAACACATACAACCCAAGAGGAGGCAGAGGAGAGGAGACTGGTATTCAGCACATTCCTCCCCCCACGTTCTCTAACAGTAAGTGACATGCCAACTTTTAAAAATATAAATTTCTGGAACCCCACGGCTCCCAAGTACAACTCAGTTTCTTCATTAAGTTTCAATGAGGAAATGATGATTTTTTTTAGCTGGGTGTGGTATACACATCCTTAATTCCAGCTACACAGAAAGCCAGTGTATGAGGATCTCAAGTTCAAAACCAACCTGGGCAACATAGAAAGACCACATGGAGAAAGAGGGGGTAGTGAAGGAGGGAGGGAGGAGGAGAGAAACAGAGACAGACAGTAACGGCACTTAATTTCTAAGTAAAAGGGAAGAAGCTTCCAAATTAGTATTTTCCTAAGAAATCGTTGAGGGAAAGTTTGTCTAGAATTTGGTGTCAGAACTTTTTGTCTAAGGAGAACATAGATCAGCACTGGACCATCATCTGGCCTGTCCCATTCTGATAGGAAGGACTCTGTCATCTATTCATGCCCATCTACCTGAGTGTCAGAATGAGGTGAGTCTGTATGGTCAGCTGCAGCTCTGGTCCCTTCAGTTCCCACAGCAGTGTATCTTATCAGTTCAAAAGCCAAACAACTTGAGTCTCTATCAGTCTAACTACGCTTGGCTCCCTAAGTACATCAGCTCCTGAGCTGGGAAGGGGATTTGGAGGGATGAGAAGAATCAAGTAAGCTGGGTCTGTCGAGTTCCTCAGTTTCCCACTGAAATTTAATTAGAATTTTGGTAGCAAAAAATTCATCCTTAAATGCAACTGAATTGACTCAGCTTGAGCTCAACTATTGAGAATTTAACTACCAGTGATTCTTACATACTTGTTTAAACCTCTATTTGTGAATGTATATTGAATTTATATATATGAAATAAATATATATAAAATATTATAGATGTGCTAAAAATCACCAAAAAGTCATCAGTTTTTAGTAGGGAACTAATGTAACCATTCTCATGGTGATGGAGTTTCCTTGGGTTGCATCCCCTGGGAGGGAGCTCCGTCTGCCTGACTCAGAAGCAGGAGCAACCAAGGGTCACTGTGCAGAATGCAGAGGAAGCAGCCTGACCCACCTCACTGATTTCCAGAACGATTTTCCTTCCTTGTACATATTCACAGCTATTACTGTGGCTAATACTTGGGATGAATGGTTCTCTTCACAGAGCCTCATTTTATCACTCTGTAAGTTTTGATGGTATTAGCAAATTTGTAATAGCTTCTCCCTCTTCTGCTTCACAGTAGATCAAACATTAGCATTAAATGGGAAGTTTATGATTTCCCCTTAAAATAGAATTCTAATTATGTTTAAAACTATTATACTTTTTCTCTCTGGGTGGTTTTTCAGTAATAATTGCCAAAATGCTGCTAAGTTTCTGTCCTTCAAGACAGAACCATCTAAATTTGGCCTTTTCTGGCCTCAAACTGAATTCCAAATATATGCCTGACATTTTCTGACCCTGAGAGTGGCAAGCAAAACTTCAGCTTTGAATTACAGTTGAAAGTGAATTTGAGGCTTCCAGTTTGATGTAATCAATATAGCTATAGACTTAACCACCTTTAAGCCAGGAACTCCAGATTATATTGACAGTGGGTTAGTGAAAGCTGTATTTCTGTGGGAAATGGTTTGGTATGTGAGGACCAGGTCTTCAGATGACATCCATGGTTTTCATCCGTCATTGTAACCAGTTGTAATGAATGAAAAATTAGCCTGTCTATTACAACAGTCCTATTTTTCATATTTAGTGTGTGTGTGTGTGTACATTTGTCAAGATGTACGTGCGGAGATCATTGGACAACTTGAGGGTGTCAGTTCTGCCCTTCTACCAAGTAGGTCCCAAGGACTGAAGTCACATGGCCAGACTCAGTGGCAAGCACCCTTACTCCCTGTGCCATCTTGGTGGCACACTGTAGACATCTTTGCCAGTCTGTTTAGTAGCACAAGATCCTTTCTTTAAAGTTCTACTTGTAACCACCATGTGTGAAGGACTTGAGAATTCTCTAGTTATGAAGGACAAGATTGCTAGGTCCAGCTATGCGCCATTTTCTTTTTCAGGGCTCCAATTCACTCATTTGTAGGAAGGATAAAAAGCTGGAAATACTGAAACACGTGGACTAAAAACCTCAGCTCTACAAGAAGCAATTGGAACATGTGAGTGACAGTGTGGCCTTCTGCCCCTAAAGATGACATCTACTTCCAAGAGTGATAAGAAACGTACAAGGAAAATCCAGGTTCTTGGTTCACACAGTCACTGTGCACGTCCTGGGCAAGAACAAGAAAATAGCCAGCACCTCTGCTCTCCACTCAAGCCCACCCTCTACCCTCACCCCATTCCCACCCCCCCCCCCCAGACAAAAGGTGTTTCCACCCAGCCTGCTTTATACCGAGCAACCTGCGCGTGCTGCTGCCAGGTTTCTGAGCTGCTTCTCACCAGTCAGAACTCAGCACAGCCTCCCTGCCCAGCGTGCTCTGGGCACACTGACCACTTTCTTCTAAATGTGTTAGTAGCTTATAGATTTATAACTGGATTTTGTGTTTTCTCTTCTCCTATAACAGAGTCCCTCTCCAAAAGTTCTGGTCAGTGCTGCCTCTCAGTGAAAATGATCACAAATGTGCTTTAAAACAAAAACAGACTGTGCACGTGTGCTACCATGGACGTGTTTTAGACAAATTCCCAGAAATTCCATGTCACACCCTATGGCAGTCCTAACCCATCTCTATTTACCCTTTGTGCTGTGGGGTGTCTTTCTGTACACTGTGAATATGTGCTGCTCTGATCGGTTGATAAATAAAGCCATTTGGCCTATGGCAAGTCAGGTTATAGCTAGGTGGGAAATTGAAGAGGAGATAGGAGAAAGAAAGGCAGAGGGGAGACGCCAGTACCACCAGGAGAAGCAAGATGTGGAAATACCAGTAAGCCACAGCCATGTGACAACTTACAGATTAATAGAAATGGGTCAAGTTAGAAGAGCTAGCTAGCAAGAGGCCTGCACCATATAGTTTGTCAGTAATATAAGCCTCTGTGTGTTTACTTGTCTGAGTGGCTGCAGGACAGGCTGCGGAACACAGGAAAACTTCTGACCACATCTTCGTCTTCTTCTTTCCTGTGTATTGCACTCATTTGTTCCTCTGGAGCCACTGAAACCTGAAGCCAGGACAGCCTGATAGCCTCTGCAAGTGAGGCTTAGCTTGCATTGCTCTGTCCCCTTTTCTCAACAAACCAATTTTGATTCCTCAGAATGGAGCCAAAGTTCCACACTAGATATGACGTTGCCTGGTAATCTTTTCATTAACAGAACATGTGCCATTTGGAGTTATTAGTTATGGTTAGCACAAAGAATTCACAACCCCTCTCCAGACTGGAGGCTGATAAGCAGATCAGGGCTGCCTTTGTCATGGTGGCATGGACCTCCTGCTTTTCCATGCCCACCATGGATTTCAGAGTCACCTTGTTTTGTGAAAAAGGTAGTCCTGACTGGGTTGTTTCTACAAGAAGTAAAAGGGAACAGAGAAGATAGCTAAATTGTGGCTGCAGCTATGGGCCTTTAACCTGGGGACCCCTTGGGCTATACAACAGGAAGACACCTGGGAGGAGGTGGAGGAGTGGGCAGAGGGAGGCAGATGTAACAGGCTTGACACTTCCATCCTACAGTGTCATAGGAATTCACCAACACCCCACTCTTTTCTCTGGAAAGGATGAGTTATTAACTGTGATGGAAACACAAATAATGGAGGTTATTTCCATGCAAGGGCAATGTGAGACAGAGTCCTGTTTTAGGTTGTGGGTCTTATCAACAATGGTTTTTCAAAGTGCCTCCAAAGTGTCTGTCCATTAACCCAAAAGAGCTGCTTTCATTCTCCCTTGGAAGAGAGAGAAATTTAATGAATCAGCAAGCATCTAAATCCAATCATTGTGGAGTACAGATAAATCACCACTGCCAATGCTTACAGTACACTTGATTCCTTCAAAACAGGAAAAAAAATCAGATGGCAACTCTCCCATCCGACATCTGGTCACACCGCTCAAGAGGTAGCCACCAGGCCAGTACGACTGTCCAGAGCTGGCCTCCTTCCTGGCTTCTGAGAGGTGAAAAGGAAGGAAGGGGTCTGCCCAGTGACACAGAAGCTCAGCGGGCATGACTCACTGTCTTGTTTACATGGAGCAGGTTTGGCCCCTAAGGCTGCAGATATGAAGGTGACCAGGCAGGGGCATCTTACCCCAGCTGCATGAGGGGCCATTCCAGCACCATATCGATAGCTGATTCACTCACTAGCTATGGGAAGGTATTAATAATGGTAGGTAATGAAAACTGGAAACTCAGAAGATTCAAGCTGAGCCAAAGCCAGGAGGGTATCTCTGCTTACTCCCTCAGCTTCTCCCATAGACCAGAGGGCATTTCCACCCCTCTATTCCACTCTCCGTAGATTTCATAGGAAATGCAAATTTGGTGCAGCCCCCATATTTATAAACATGCCAGCTTGCAAATGGCTGGATAGGTATTTGAATTATTGATTGTTAAATATTTAAGCTGAATTCCTCATCCATCAGTTCTTGTGAGAAGCCAGGGGACAGATTTATGATCCTGGAGTTTTTCTGGTTAGTTGACTGTTGGCATCTCTATTAATTATAACTCACATGGAGGGGTCTGCAGTGTTCGTTGAAGGCACTCTGAATTGGTGTCTATTATTTCTTTGGAAGAGAGTTTGTGCTACAAGAACCCCTGAAATAAACAGGGACTGTGACATGCCGTCTATGAGTCACTGCTGCCACTTCCTGAAGTCTTGGTGGGTCTCACTGCACCTCTGATTAGAATGCAATGAAACAGCAAGGCTGAGGGGAGGCGGCTCTGAACTTGCAGCTCTCTTTTACCTTCTTCCTGAGTCTGTGAACCTGAACCGTCCAGTCCTCTAAATCTCAACTTCTTTATCTAAAAGGCATATGGGGTGGGGGTGGGGGGTAACACCTATCTAGATATAAATAGAAATGTACCTACATGTATACCTGCAAGGTATATATCAAGCTTAGAACTTAGGTAATAAGAAGCAGTCACAGGCTTACAGAGTAAAAGTTTAGCCCCAAGTGGAAAGGTGTTGCAACATGTTCTATTTGCTGTGTGAGACAGGGTCTCCTGCCACCCAGGCTGGCCTCAAACTCTTCAACCTCCTGCCTCCACCTCCCAAATGCTGGGATGGCAGGTATGCACTCCTGGCTGTCCGATTCATGGTTTGCTCTCCCTATCTAGAATGGTATGCTGAAGAACTGTTCTGTGCCATGGTGGCCTTGTCTAGAAAGACAAGTGCCACCAGGGGATCTGCAGTCACCACCACCATAGGGAGTCTGTCGTGTGTATCTTCCTTGAGTTTCATAGATGAAGCCTTAAACTCAGGTCAGGATGTGTGTAACTCGATGAAAGAACAAGTGTACAAAGCACAAGAGGAAACACTGAGATGCCCGGGAAGGAAAGCTCTGGGATCCGGAGGTGGCATCCAGGACTCACACCCAACATCGGCTGACAGAGAGCAGTGAGGAGCTGCTCTCAGGCATTCAGCTGTTTACCGACTGCATCCATAAGAAAGACATTGAGGGAGGAGAAGGGAGGGAAAGAGGGGGGGGGGAGAGAGAGAGAGAGTCAGTCTTAACACAGAAATCAAGAGGTCAAGAACTGCAGTTTACTCACCATCGAAAGCCCTGTGCCCAGTGTGATGACCACTACACAGTAAGCGTGGGACAATTATTTGCTGGATGCATGTACCAGCGAACAGTATCCCCCTGAACCCAAACAGTATGGCTAGTATGAATTAAGGTTGTCTTAATTCCTGCCCTGGGCTAGCATTGGGCTGTGCATCTTCATTCTTCCTATGAGATATTAGCAGCCCTGCTTCCTAAATGATGAAATCAAGACTACTGGAGCTTAAACAGTCAGCAGCATGGCCAACTCATCTTCTTCACACCAAGCCATGTTGCACCAACAAGGCTGCTTCTGTGTGTGCCAGCTATTCCTGAGTCAGGGCTTCCTGGTCTCTGCACAGCTGACAGACACTCTAGACTGGATAACACTTCACCAGGGAGTACTGTCTCATGCATTATATAATGTTTGATGGCATTTGTGGCCTTTTCCACTATCCTGTAAGCCCACCCTTGTGGCACACTGAAGTGTTTCCAGGCATTGCCACCTGTTCCCTGATGTGGGAAATAGCAAAATGTCGCCAGCTATGAGCCGTGTCATCGTTATGACTCTTTCCCACCTTTCCATGACAAAGTACAGAGAAGCCAGTCTCTTAGGACATGAAGCTCCAGACATCCAGTTATACCTGGTCATTTCCAAGTGAATGTTCCATATACCGGTACCCTAAAACTGAGCCCACTACGCATTCCTAACTCATCCTCCTGTGATGATATTTGAAGCTATGGTTGTGTAAGAGGTTGTTATGTCATGAAGGTAGAGCAGTCCTTGTGTTGGGCTTAGTAATCTGGGGATGGGAGACATGCAAACTCTCTCGCTCTCACTCTCTGTTATCTACACACATGAGAAGGTGGTTGTTTTCAAACCATGATTCTTTTCTATTCTAGCCTTTCTTTGGGGGACACCTTTTTCTCCACACCTGCTCAGATCTAAGTTGTGTTATAAGAAGGCTGCCCCCAGTTATTCAAATAAAGATGTGAAGAAGCAGCTCTTTTAGTATACTAAAGTGCAGGAGGTGTGATAAGACAAATCCATTTGGATGGTAAAACAGAATAAAGGGCCCAAAGTGCAAGGAAGACAGGCTCCAGGTTGTAGTAGTAAATAAAGTACTCGGGTAGGATCTCCACAATAAGGTCCCACCAGGCAACAGCCTGCAGAAGGGAGGGACTTAACTGAGCACATGTTGAAGAAAAGGCTTCCCAAAGGACATCAGAGCCTGAGCAAAGACCAAATATTTCTTGGTACTGTGCAGTCTGAGGCACAGCAAAGGACAGCAGAGTGAGTCTGGAATGTCATTGGTCACAGTTCACAGAATGAATTTATCCTACTGTTCATTGTATGATTAGATATCATCTGCAAGAAAACTATGTTTCCAGCAGATGGGCAGGTGCGGGCTAGATATGGGGTTTGGACAAACTGCACTCTGTTCCTCATTTTCTCATCTGTGTGTAGCTGTAAGTTTTCTCCAGTCCCACCTGGCCCCACAGTCCCACAGCCACTTATAAAATAATCACTCAGAGGCTTAATATTAATTGCAAATTATATGGCCTATGGGTCAGGCTTCTTGCTAGCTTAACTCAACCCATTTCTGTTCATCTATATGTGGCCACATGGCTATGGCTTTAACAGTCTGCTGACATCCTGTTTCTCCTTTGGCAGTGGGCTGGCCTCTCTTCTCATTCTCCTTTCTTCTACCATTTATTCAGTTCAAATGTCCACCTAACCTTATTCTGTCCTGCCATAGGTCAATGCAGCTTTATTTATCAACCAATCAGAGCAACACACAATCACAGTGTACAGAAAGACATCCCACAGCACTTCCCCTTTTCTGTCTAATCAAAAAGGAAGGTTTTAACTAGTAAAATTACATAAAATAGAATAGTTATCAAGCAAGAATTACAGTTACAATATCTAGTCTATTTGTATTTGGCAAATTTAAAGAAAATATTCTATCATCTATCCTATATTTGTGAGTCTAAAGTTTCATACCTAATTTATCTTTTATCATAACCAATTAAACTTATAACTATCTAATCTTCAACTGCATCAGATGGATGTGTTTCATTTTGCAGAATTTGGAAGATTAAAATATGTATACCATACCATTGATACCTACTCAGGATCTCAATGGGCAACTCCTATGAGTTCTGAAAAGGCTGATTCTGTGATTACACACCTTTTAGAAGTTATGGCCATCATGGGAATACCTGTACAAATTAAGACTGACAATGCTCCAGCATATGTATTAAATAAAATGAGGCAGTGTTTTGCTTATTACAATATAAAGCACATTATAGGTATACCACACAGTCCCAAAGGCCAAGCAATCATAGGAAGATCCAATCAAACTTTAAAGGATATGCTAAATAAACAGAAACAGGTAACAATGACGCCTAGAAATAGATTACATAATGCTTTATTAACCTTGAATTTTCTCAATGCTGATGAGAAATGAACAATAGCTGCAGAGAGACAATGGACAACAGAAAAAAAAAAAAAAAAAAAAAAAAAAAAAAAAAAAAAAAAACTCCTGAGCTAAACCAACCAGTTTACTTCAAAGGTGTGTTGACCTTGGAATGGAAACCAGGATATATCCTATGCTGGGGAAGGGGTTTTGCTTTTGTTTCTGCTGGAGAGGAAAAGCTATGGATAACAACAAAATTAATAAAGATTCACTTCAAACTTGAGAAACCCCTTGTTGAGAAGTAAAAGCTCATCCACTGATGTGACAACTCTACAAGTTGTAAGAAAAACTCAACAAAAGAAGGTTGGAGCAGGATTCTGTTTTTTTTGTTTTTTTGTTTTTTTATAGGATGATGGAAATACCTATCTTCAAGAAATTATAAGGCCCTGGACACCTAGATATCTGCTGCATAAAGGAAGGACATATTGGTACCAATATACTCTACAGGATAATATCTTACTGCCTAACATCAATCTCTCTTTAGAATAGTTGTGGTCCTGATTCAATTATAAATCAAGCTGGCTTTGGAGTTGGAATGTGGCTCTCTCCTTCTCTAAACCCAAGCATATTGCGAAAAGAAAAAGTAGAATATTCTATCTCATATTGAAAGAGCCAAATGGTGTGAGAAAGATGAAAACCAATAATCTAGGAACCATTGTTGTCAAGATTCTATTTTTTTTTCCAGAGCTGAGGACCGAACCCAGGGCCTTGTGCTTGCTAGGCAAGCGCTCTACCACTGAGCTAAATCCCCAGCCCCAAGATTCTATTTCTTTTCATGCTTATCCTTGATTTCTGGAAATCCTTCCTCAAATCACCCTAAATCCAAACTTTCCATTTTGATATTGATAATGTTCAAATTTTCTACAGTGAAATATGTCTTTCCAATAGCAATCTCTGAAGTCTCCAGAAGGAAGATGGAACCCCACAACAATGACTCTACTAGGTCCAGAAAGGTGCCATTGAACCTAAAAGCACCACTCAATGATCAACCTTGGACTGATAATTCTTCAGGACAGTTCCAAGATGAGATGGTCCATCATACTACACTTCCAGCCAGAATCTCAGACAATCTTACCAATTACTCTGAGACTGGCAGAAGACTACAGCTCGTCCTATTGAGACCTAACTATCGAAGCTTTCTTACAGGACCCACAGAGATATCATCACCCCCTAAACAGCAGGAAGCAATTCTAAATAATGACACCCCTCTCCCAAAGGTTTTATTTTTCTCAGGGTTATGGATAAATGGTTATAGGGTTGGGGGTGGAACAGTAAAATTTAGACTCAGTATTCTCCTTTAGAAAAGAAAAAGGGGAATGGATAGGTAGCGTACATTAAGGTAGATTATTGTATCTACTAGTAAACTGATTTAGCAAACTGTCAGCCTTGGCTAATTTGCACTAACATGGTTTCTTGTATATTTGATACAAATGTACACTATTCTTATATTCCTATTTAATGTAATTTGTATATTGATACAAATACAAAACTATAATTGTTGTATTGTACATATACTTATATTGTACATATTCTTATATTCTTATTCTTAAGAAAATAAGAATAAGAAAATTCACCCAGGAGTGTAAATTTTGCTTGATCCTGGATCCCATCAAGTTGACAACTAATACCAAGTCTGAGAACCAGGCGCTAGTATTTCACTGGTTGGGCATGCTCTTCTTGACCTCTCAGCCTTGCTCAGAGCACTGGTAATGGTGCACATTGCCACGCTGCCCTGCTGGTTGTGGACTATGAGTCCTAAACACCAGGTTGAAGTCCAGATGTGAGTCTAGGCAGTGCTGACTAGCAGTTAGGAGTGAGTTGTTTAGACTCAGAAAAACGATGTGTGCTTTATCTCTTACATAGAGTCTACATAAATATGAATCTACATAAATGTTACATAAATATATGACATGAAAGTAGACAGGGACACTATGGGGGGTAAGAAGGCATTTAAGGAAGTGATGTGTTTGTGTGTGTGTGTGTGTGTGTGTGTGTGTGTGTGTGTGTGTGTGTATGAATACAGTGCACATGGGAGGGTTGGTCACACACTTGTGTGTACACACATTATTCTGATGCCAGCTAAGCAGCCCCAAATACAGCAGCAAACTTCCAGAAACTGGTCCACCGATAGTTATGACATCCAATTTGTTAAAGAGGGTGTATGATAAAATACAAAATATTGTTTGCTATATAATATCAACAGTGGGCATCATTAAAATGAGATATAATTTTACCATTCCATTATTCATGTCAATATCTCAAATTTTGCCTAAAGGTAAATGGATCACAAAATAAAATCAAGTCACAAACCTGGAAAAGGGACCACGTGATAGGTACGGTGGGAAGGAGACAAAGGTTGTTTTGGGGGAAAGTACCAGTATATGATGTAGCAGGAATCTTAAAGGTACTTGTTAATAAAATCAAACCCGAGGCAGGTCATTGGGGTGAATGCTGGAAGATCAGAGAAGCAGAACAAGCCACGGCTATCTCACCTTCTAGTTCCTCAGGTGATCCTGTTTCCTCAGACTGGAAGCTTTTGAGTCCTCATCCCAAAGGCTCTCAGCTGAACTGTGTTGCTCCAAAGCCTGAACGCTAAACCAACCAAATGCTTAACTCACTGCATGCTTTTTCTCTTCCGGTGCCTGCTTTTCTCATCTTCTATACCTTTCTCTTTCTGCCCCCACTCCCTGGGATTAAAGGTTGGGTTTCTGGGATTAAAGGCATGGGTCACCATATTTAGGTGTTTCTAAAGTGGCCTTGAACTCAGAGATCCAGCTAGCTCTGCCTCCCAAGTGCTGGGATTAAAGGTGTGCACCACCAGCGCCCAACTTCTGCTATAGCTTGCTCTGACCCATTTTCTAGCCACCATTTCTGGCTCTGTTCTAGTGGCTGTCTGTTCTCTGACCCCAGATATGTTTATTTCAGGGAACACAATACCCACCACATCTGCCCTATCAACTTTCGATGGTAGCAGGGTTCGATTCCGGAGAGGGAGCCTGAGAAACGGCTACCACATCCAAGGAAGGCAGCAGGCGTTTGAATGGGTCGTCGCCGCCATTAGCATGCCAGAGTCTCGTTCGTTATCGGAATTAACCAGACAATATATTATACACATTTGTGAATTGTCAAACAACAAAATTAACCAATAAAAAAAGGAAAAGGGATAAACTCTCATTTAATCTAGCTGTCCAATGACAGCCTTTTACACAGTTCAATTCCCATCTATCTTTTGGAGGGGCCACAGAGCCAGGCAGAAGTCCCTGACTTGGGTGGTCACTGATCATAAGAGGGAGAACACAGAAATGAAACTTCAGAGCCTCCTGATGACTTTATCTGTGTCACTTAATAGCTGTGTTGCCTTGGGAGAGTTCTAGACCTTTTCTGAGTCTCTCTTTACTCACTGAAAAATGGGGACACTCATGAAATCATATCCATAAAACCAGATAGAACTCAACGTGCACAACACAGTTTCAGTAAATGCTAGAGCAATAAGAAGGTCATTACACAGCTGGGAAAAGCCAACTAACTAATTATCTGACCAAAGAAACCACACACACACACACACACACACACACACAGGGCTGTTAGCATCATTTGACATGTAGACAGCTTGGATTTGGATGTGGGAATCTGAGATTAATTGCCTCCCCAATGCTAGACCCCTGCATTCAGTTAAAGAAAAGCAGATGTAGACAGGAAAGTTTCTAATTTGAACAACAAAATCTAGTTTGGAAGAACATAGCGTAAAACATACACATAGCCAATTGGATAGATTCAAGAGCCCAGAAAGAAACCCAAATATGGACAGTCAAATAATACATGACACAATGACATATAATGACAAAACTGTGTTGTTGTTTTTTTAAACACAATGGAGAAGGATGTCGTCAATCAATGGTGTTGGGGAAACAAATATCCATCCATAAAAGAATGATATAGAACCCCGGTCTTACTCTACTCACAAAAATTAAAATAGATTACAAGATTAAATGTAAGATTTGAAACCCTAAATCTTCTAGAAGAAAACAGGGCAAGGTTTCTGGACATCAGTCAGGGTAATGAGTAGAATATAGAGGACTCAAAAGCATGCTCAAAGTGAAATAATGAAACTTCTTCCAGGAGTATTCAACACAGCAAAAGGCATAAACAGCAAGTGAACTATTTACAAACCAAATAGCTGCTAAATTATTGATATAAAAATATGTAAAAACTCATAAAAATTAATAGCAAAAAGTAATTAGGCCAAGTAATCTGACTTTAACTTGGGCAAAAGACCTAAATAGATGTTTCCTATACAAAGATACTTAACATTACCAATCACCAGATAAATACAGAGTAAAATCACAAGGAGATGCCCATTCACACCTGATCTCTACATGTACACTGTGGCACGCGCGCGCACACACACGAACACACACACATACACACACACACATACACACACACTACATATACAATGATAATAAATTAAAAAGTTAAAAATAGAACTATCCTATGATCCGACACTCCCACTTGAGAGTCTGTATCAGAACAAAATGAAAACAATGTGTCAAGAGCTATTTGCCTTCAGATGTTTACTGCTGTGGAATAGTATTTTAACTGGGCAAAGATGTGTTACATTTGTTTATGCTGTGAAATATTACTTTAACTTTGTGGAAGTGTGTTAGGTTTGTTTCTGCTGCCTTTGTTAATCATTTAAAGATGTGTTACATTTCTTTGCACTGTATTTGTTTAATTGTGCAAAGATGTGTTGCATTTGTTTCACCTTGCCTGCCTAAGGTACCTAATTTGTCAAAAAAAAAAGCTGAATGTCCAATAGCTGGGGAAGAGAGGGATAGGCAGGGCTAGCAGGCAGAGAAAATAAAGGTAGAGAGAGGAAGGAGAACAGGAGGAAGAAAGAGAGGGACGCGCCCAAGGTCAGAAGCCAGGCAGCTGCCAGCCAGACATGGAGGCAGCAGAAAAGTAAGGTAGATGAAAGAAAGAGAAAAAAGAAAAAAAGAAAGTAAGGGAGGGAGGGAAGGAGGGAGGAAGAGAGAGAGAGGGAGGGAGAAAAGGAGGAAGAAGGGAAGATAAAAAGCTGTGAGGCAAAACATAAATGAAGAGAAACAGGTTAAGTTATAAGAGCGTGCAAGAAACAAGCCTAAGATAAGGCTGAGCATTCATAACTAATAATAAGTCTCCATGTCAGGATTTGGGAGCTGGTTGGTGGGAAAAAAACAAAAAAGAAAGCCTGATACAGAGTACTGCAGTACTATGTACAATATCTGTGACACAGAAACAGAGCAAGTGTCCACCAAAGGATTTACAGGTAAAGAAAATGTATAAACAAAATGGAGTGCCATTCAGCCATTTAAAAAAGCAACAACAACAAAAACAAACGAGGAAAAGACTGTCATTTGACATAATGTGGGCAAACCTTCAAGGCCTCATGCAAAGTAAAATATGTCAACAGAAAGACAAACACAGTGTGACACCACTTAGATGTAGACTCTAAAAGAGTTGAATGCTCAGGAACAGAGTGAGGCAGTCACTGCCAAGACTGGAGGACAACTTTCAGTTATCAAGGGAATATGATCTGGAGGTTCTAATCCACAGAAGACACCAAAGTTTACAACACTTCCTAAACACCTGAAATTTACAGTAGAGGAGACGGTACAGGTCTTCATCACACACACAGTCACAAAGGAAACTATGTAAGGTGATGACTGTGTTCACTGTAGTACTCAATCTAGTGTATAGCTTAGAGGAACTGCAAGTGACAATTCCGTTTGTCAATTACAGTTCAGTAAACCCAGAGGTGGGGAGCACCTATGCTCCCTACCTTAGGTTCACCAGAAAATAACAAGAAGATACCACACCTGGGTATGGAAAGATGGAATAGACTCAAACAAAGAGTGCTGGGGCTGGAGAGTTGGATCAGCAGTTAAGAACACTTGTTGCACTTGCATAAGATCCAAGTACAATTACTAGCACCCACTGGGTGGCCCACAATTGCCTATATCTACAGCCACAGGGTATCTGATGCCCTCTTCTGGTGAGACACTAGGCACTCCCATGGTACACATACATACATGTAGGCAAAACACTCATAGATATAGAGCAATAAAATAAATCTAAATTTTTAAAGAAGTGGGGTTTCTGGATCGTAGGGTAGTTCCATTTTTAATCATTATTTGTGAATGTGTGTGTGCGCATGCATACGTACATGTGTGATCTCTTTCTGCAGACTGCAGCATGGTCTTGAGTTTGTGTCTCACTGAGTATTAAAAAACAAAAACAGTTGCATCACCACCACAACCCAAGTTTCTGTCCTCCTATTTTGGGAACTCTGCAAGACACCCTCTGCATAAGGTGGATCTTGGCCTTGGCACTTTCTGGGAGTCTGATTGGCTTTCCAGCCCTTTTCTTGTTCATGAGATATCTGCTTAGAAAAGATTTTTGTCTGAATAATTCTTTATTCCTGTGGTAGAAGAACTAGAGCACACATGTGTACACAAGAGTTTGGGAGAGGGTATATACTAGTAGTGTGTATCAGTTAGTTTTAACTAAGTAAAGAACTATCTCAAATTTAGTGACTTAAAGCTCATTGTTCTAAGTGTCCAGATCTGAGTGGACTTAGCTTATCTTGACTGAACTTCTTATATATTTGAGGCCCGGCTAGGATCTTGAAAGTCTGAGTGCTCTAGTGAAGATGGCCAGTCCCTGTCCCACACACCCCAGCAGACTTCTCCACCAGTCACAGGGAAGGTGGAGCAAGATGCCATGAGAAATGGAGACTCTTCAAAACCTCTTGGGCTTAGGTTCAGAACTGGCACAAAATCACTGCCTTAGCCTCCCATCACCCAAAACAAGCAATAAGACCAGCACAAATTCAAGAAGTGGGCAATGAGCCTCTGTCTTTTATTGGGCACTTGGTTTGAGTATATGAAACCCTGAATTTCATCTCCAACATTGCTGAAAAGCAAAACAAATCTTAGAAGAAGTGTACCTGTTGATGGGACTATCTTTTAAGCCATATTTCAAAGGGGTAAAGAAATTAGAACAGAAATTCTTGGAGCTTTTTTTTTTTTTTCTTTAACAAAAAAGCTGATCAGAAGGGTCTCCTGATGCTTGATTTGGACATTTATTGGACATTTAGTATTTTTCCCTGGTGGCAATTCCTCCCCTTCTGATAATTACACTCAAGTTCCACTTTGGGTCTAGACTTTGTAGAATTTTCAACCAACACATCCCACTCAGTCTGGTCAAGGGACAGCTGTGCACCCAGGCTGGACCCATATGGGTGCACTCGGCCTGCAGCTGTACCTTGGAGTGAGAGACCATGTTCTAATGTACCCTGCTCTGCTGCCTCCCAGGGCAGCCTAGCCATTTCCTTCTCGGCTGGGTTACCTATGCACTTCAGGCCTGGTCACTACCTCCGGTAGGAGCTATGATGTGTAGCTCTAGATGTTCCTCAAAACGGTGTGCATTTCTGGAGCTGCCAGGAACATCATTTAGTGACAGTGCCCAAGAGCAGCCACCTGCTCAAGAGTACAACCTTACCCTGCCGGGGGTGGCATCCCTTGGGACACTCTCCTGCGAGGTCGGCTGAGGTTTTGGCTGTACCTTACCACAGGCTAGGAATGATTGTCCTTCTCCCTTCTCCTTCTCTCACTCCCCCATGAGGTGTGTTGCCAAGGACTCTGTCCCCTCAGGTCCTGCAGGAAATCCTTCATCTGAGAGACTGTCCTGCAAGCTAAGCTGTGGAAACCCCAGACTTCCTTTATCCTTCAGGGAACTCCACTTTCACTTGTTGTATACAACCAAAACCTTCTCAGAGGCTCCATCAGGATTCTTTCTTCTAAACCAGCAGTGCTCAGCTCCTTTGGGGAGTCCAAACAACCCTTTTTCAGGGGTCACCTAAGACCACTGGAAAACACAGACATTAATAATTCATAACAGTAGCAATATTACAGTTCTGACATAGCAGTGAAAATAATGTTGTGGTTGGGAATCACCACCACGTGATGGGCACAGTGTTAGGAGGTTGAGAACCACTGATCTAAACCGCTTTGGTTCTAGCTACAATTTGCTGAATGCTTATTATCTGAACCCACAAAATCACCTCCCCAACCTCGTACCTTTATCACCATCTCATAGCTGGGATAACAAACTCCAGGACCTTCCAGGTTTTGCCCCAGGGGAGTGGCTTTTAAGCAGAATTCTAAAGAATTTTGACTTTGAGGCCCAGTTGTCAGGAGGCTATTGTCGCCTCCACCACTCACTATCTAAATCACACACAACTTGCTAAATGTGTAGGCCTCAGTTTCTTCCTCTTTAAAATGGACATAATAATAGTACCTTTCCCTTAGGGGTTTTGATGTTCTGGCTATCTGTGTTTTTGTTTTGTTTTGTTTTGTTTTTGAGACAGGTATCATTATGTAGCCTAGGCTGCCCTGGAACTCACTCTGTAGACACAGATGATCACAGAGAGCCACCTGCCTCTGCTTTCCAAATGTCTTAGGGGGGTTGTGAGAATTAAATGAGTTGACATGAATAAAGTGTTTGGAACAGTGCCTGGCAACCAAGAAGCCCTATGTGTTTGCCATTGTTATGGTGGCTGCCGGTGTTATTAGCAATAATGGTGTTAACAGGGAGCTTTCTAGTCCCAAAGCCCATGTATGCTATATCTACCATACCCCTCACATGTGTGTGTGGGGGGTGTTTCCAGCCCTTCTAGCTCCCACAGTGTCAGGATTTGAGCCAACAGCCAGAGATCTCAAGTAAAGGGGACAGTAGCCCCGGCTTGGGCAGGGACACTCTGTGTTCCCTCGGTTCCCATCCTTCAGGTCTGGTTCTGTTCTCCCCGACTCCAGGTGTTGCTGTCTTCGTGGAGCAATCTGAAAAGAATGTGCCCCTGCTTGGGGCAGCACGGCTAATGGGGACGCAGTTTATTAAACAGTACTCTACACACAACCCAGCCTCCCAGGTGGACAGGCCTCCCCTACCACCAAAAGGAGCTGACTTAATTATCATGGTAATTCTCTAACCCATCTTAGTCTCAGGCCTGCTTAAGTTTCCTGAACATCACGTGACTATCAAACTCAATAAATAACAAGTTTTCAAAGGCAAAGGCCACGCAGTAGCCTCTAGGCTGGTTACAATGAACACCAGAGCCTGCTCTCTTAGAAACCGTAATCCTGAAACAGTAGGTCTGGACAGTGGGGTGCATTCTTACTATGGGCACACGCTGCTCCCATGTTAAGGGAATGTGGACTGGTGTTTAGCAACAGGATCTTGTAATTGCAAAAGATGAATGGTTGCTAGTGAAAACAGAGACACCTGGGGGCTTAACCAATTTGTTTGGAAAGCACAGTGGCAGGGGGAAGGTGTGCAATTGGCTGAGTATACAACCAAAGGAAGGGTCTGCGATCCCTGCTTTCCTTCTAGAAGAGAAAAGCACCTGCCCAGGAAAGCTAGGGAGTGACTGAGGGAACACCAGGGAAATCAGGTGAAGCCAGGTCCAGGAGAGCATGGCCTCCTTGAGCTAAGATTCTCAAGGTGAAGGCAAGATCAGCAGGTGCAGAAAGCATTCTAGAAAGGGCAAAGTGTCACACTCCACACTCTTTCCTCCTCCCAGCAAGGACTATCAGTATCTCCTAAAAAATCCCATTCTACCCCACCCCCCACAATGAGCAAGGTCAGACTCATCCCCCCACTATCTCCAGCCCCTCCTCCTGGTCCTCCATAACCATCATTCAACCCTTCAATGAGTTCAGCGTTTTCAGATTCCTCATGCAAATGAGAGATCAGCAGTTATCTTTCTGTGCCACACTTACTTTAATTACTATTATGGCCTTCAAGTTCATCCACGTTGTTGCAAATGACAAGGGTTCTTTCTTTTATAAAGCTGGGTAGTGTTCCATCATGTAACGCATACATGAAGATAATATATAAATAATGGAACCTCCAGTGTCGTCCACTCAGGTTGGTTCTGTGTCCTGACAGCTGCAGAGAGCAGGGCAGCAGAACAATCTCTTTGACGTACTGATTTTGTAATTCTTGACTATGTGCCCAGTAGTAAAATTGCTGGATCATATGGTGGTTCTATTTTTAGCTCTCTGAGGAACCCCCATGCTGTTTTTGAAAATGTCTATGCTAATTTACTGTCCTACCCACAGTGCACAGGGGTTCCCCTTTCTCGGCACCCTCCCCGCAGCTGACTCTCCCCATTTTTGCTTTTGATTTCACAGTAGCCATTCCACCTGGAGCAAGGTGACGGCTCGGAGTCATTTTGGTCTGCATTTTTCTGATGCTGACTGATTCTGAGCATGTTTTTCAAGTGCCCATTTTACCTTTTCTGTCTTCTTTTGAGAACTGCCTCTTTAAATGTGTCTCTGTTTAGTTGTCTTACTCGGAGGTAAGACATACCTTGCACATTCATTCCCCTCATCAGTATGGCACTGGCATCAGAACAGAAACACAGGTCAACTAAAGTAGAGAGAGCCCCGAAATGGGTACGGGCATTTACCGCCCACTGATTTTCCACAAAAGTGCCCAAAACACCCATAGGGAAAAGATATCTGTTCGATAAAGCGTGAGGGAATAACTGGCCATCCACACACAGAAGGATGAAATTAGATCCGTGTCTCACTCTAGATCCAAAAGCAATCTCAGTGGATTAAGGACTTAGATGTAAGAGCTAGATGCTCAAAACTATTAGAAGAGAGCAGTGAGCAACTGTGCAGACGGGAGACCAGGTATTGACTTTTGGATATGAACCCAAAGCCCACGTAGAATTAGACAAATAAAGGCTGTCTGGAAGCTTCTTCATGGTCAAGGCAATAGCCCAAAGTGAAGAGATAGTCTGTGCAGTGGGGGGAAATATTTGTACAGGGTACAGGCTCTCATCATGTCTCACAGGGAATCTTGCAATGGCTTTGCCAAGAAGTCCCACTTCCCGCCCCTCCCATAAACTGTCGACCTCTGCCTTCTTTACCCTCCCAAGAGTTGTCCCACACTCATTGTCCATCTCAAACCCTTCGAGGGGCTGAGCAAAATCAGCTGTTGGGGTAGAAGAGACCTAGTACTCCTGTGAGCCAATCCTGGGTTCTTAGAGGAATGCTCGCCTCCACTCCTGCCTGACTTGTGCTCTGGCCACACAAATCAACAAGTGCCAGACAGTGTGCTGAATCCTGTATCTTTGTGTGTTTGGTCTTTAAGTCCTCATAGTAACCAGATAGAACAGGGGTTTCAAACATCAGGATAATTTGACCCCAACTCCCAAGCAATTCCTAGGGGTTTATTTTAGAATAAATTCATGTTCAGGCTTTAAAACTAATTATTACTAAGCCCTACAGAAATAAAAGGGTTTGTCAGTTACATTTTTAAAAATACAATAATTTTTTGGTCAAAATATCAATATAAAATATCAATCACTTAGTGAGGTCTCCTAACAGACCCCAAAATGACCCCTACACTGCACTCCTGCTCCTGATGATCAGACTGACCTCACTTCCTGCCATTCCTCTCCACCTTACTCCTTGTCAGCCATACTTCAGTCCCACAGGCCTTTCTGCTGTGTGTGTGGGGGTGGTGGTGGTGGTGGTGGTGTAGTATGTGGTAGGTGTGGTATGTAGTTTATGTGTGTGAAGGTATATGAGTGTGTAGTAGTAATGGTAGTGGTAGTGTGTGTGTGTGTGTGTGTGTGTGTGTGTGTGTGTGTGTGTGTGTGTGTGTGTGTGTGTGTGTGTGTGTGTTGTATGTTGTGTGTATATGCTTGTTCTCTTGTATATGGTGTATATGCTTATGTAGGCCAGACATTAATATTGAGTCTTTTTCAGTCATGTTCCATTTTATGTTGGGGGCAGGATTTCTCACTGAACCCAGATTCATGCAGGTCTATCCAGGCTGCTTGCCCAGGGATCCCCTGTCTCTGCTTCCCAAGTGCTGGGATTATAGGCAGCTTCAAGCCAACCAGGCTTTTGTGAGGGCTCTGGGGATCCAAACTCCAGTCTTCACACTTGTGCAACAAGCACCTTACCAGCTGAACCCTCTCAAGAATGCTTCCATTGGAGGCTTTTCTGCATCAAGGCCTTCTCTGTCTGAGTTTTCAAATTTCTCTTTCTCACTGTACTGAGTGAGCCCTTTGCTCAGGCCTTACCTCTTCAAGGACCTTGCCGCTCACAGTTGCTAAGACGTGGCTGCCATGGTCCCTGTTTTTTCAGTCTTCTCACCCCTTGGCATGAAATTAGAGGCTCAGCCCCTTACTCTCTTCTGTGGTCTGCAGCATCCTGAGGTGGCAGGGCTCTACCTCCAGAACCTAGAACAGTATATTTCCAGTTACCTTTCTCACCACTTCAACAAGATGCCTGACCTTAAGGGAGAAGGGCTTATGTTAGCTCACAGTTTGAGGCTATCATCCACCGTGATGGACCGGCATGGCAGCAGGAGCTGGGCACAGTTGTTCACGTTGCATCTGCAGTCAACAGAGAAGAGGGGTGCCTTCGCTCAGCTCCTGATCTCCTTTTTCTTCACTCTAGGCCCCCAGCCTGTAGCATAGGGTTTCTACATAGTTAACCCCATCTAGACATTTTCCCACAGACGTGCACAGAGGATCTCCTAGGCGATCCTAGATCTAGACAGTGTCGTTCATCACAGATAGTAGCTGATGTGTGAGAGAAACCATTACAGGTTGTTGAACGGAGAACAAAAACAATTTTAAAATCCCAGTCCTTGACTACAGCCTGACTGAGAATCTCAGAGCAACTAGAATGCACACAAGTGTATGGAACATTGGCAGAGCAGATAGTGGAAGAGAGGTGAGGAGCTGATTGATGATGCATAGAGAAGAGGAAAGAGATTATGGACACCTGACTGTTTTGTTTCGAGTGCCTGCCACTGAGCAGACACTCAGTAAATGCTAAACGTATGAATGAAACTTGGAATTCATAATTCCATTAGCTTGACTCCAGCCTCTTCTCCAATTCTGACCACTGAGATGGACAGGGAATTCTGCAAGTCAGGAGACACTGACTTTATACATACATACATGCATACATACATGCATGCATGCACACATACATACATACATGCATGCATACATACATGCATGCACACATACATACATGCACACATACATACATGCACACATACATACATGCATACATACATACATACATGCATACATGCATACATGCATGCATGCATACATACATAATTTCAATCTGTGCTCGTATTGTGAGCAGCCGAGTTCTGTTTCCTTCATTGGGTAGAAACTTAATTGGCTCAGATTCAGCCTGTGGTTCAGGAAGCTGAGGCTTAAGTGACTATTCCAAAGGCCTGCTCTATCCAACAACTGGCAAGCTTGCTGGGGATTCCCCACAGTGAGCACATCACAGGGCAATTCGAAAGTGTTGTGCGATACATTCTACATGATAAGAATTTGTTTGCTATATAGGGTGTGGCTTGTGAATGAAACATATCCAGCTTTTGAAAAGCTGTAACTGATATAAGGAGAAGAAAAACAAAAACACCTTTTCCTTTTCTCATTGCAGAGCTCCTGATCCCATGACAAAATAGCTGGGGGTCAGCTCCCAGGAAACCGTTGACTAGCTCTTGTGTACAAAGACCTGGGTTTGATCCCAGCAGGAAAGAAAGGCAGACAGAGAAGAACATGCAAATTTAGTTAGTGGAAGCGCTCATAAGAAAATCAGGACTTGAAGAAACAGTAAAGCCTGTGTGTTCTTGGGCTGTTTGATGAGGCATGTGCTGTCATAGGGGAAATATGATCAACAAGCAAGTGTGAGCTATTGGTCATAAGGTGAGGGAAAGCCAGGCCTGTCCATTCAGTCTTCTCTGGGACCTTCCCCTTCCGACGGGGGCTGCTCCTTTGCTCTCGGAGGAGAATCCTGTAACCGGTTTCTGGGGAGACCAATGGGAAAGCTAGAGTGGTCTTTCTGCTACTGTTGGTCTTTTTAATAGCCCAGGCCACATATTTAGGTTAGTATGAGTCCCATCACTGACAACCTGGAATCAACTGCCTCAAAATGAAGGCAAAATAAAGACTTCAGCACTAAACAAAGTACTCAAAATGTTTCTCAAGCATGAGAAAAGTAATTTCACACAGAAGTGAGAGATGGAAGAGAGAAGACCGGAGCACCATCTAAAGAATACATCCATAGTGTCTCATGTGCATAAACCACAGAAGGCTGGAGGACATGATAACCAAGATGGCAGGTAGGTGAGAAGTCAGGACATGCTAAGTTTCTTCTGCTTCCATGTAAGGATATAGAACATGCAGTGCATTGCATCATGACATTACTGCAGTCAGTGTATCAAATCTGAAAGTCAAGTATGTGTGTGGTAGTCTCCAGGATAAATACACAAACACAGAAAAATACTAAAAATAAATAAATAAAGCACTAAAATCTTATGTTTTTATTAACCAGAAGCAAACTTTATTCCAAACCCCGTGGGGTTCCAAAACTTCTAGCTAGTCAGGGCCACAGACAAAGTTGGGATTCTGACACCGAAAAGAGGCAACCAGCCTCTTCTTACAGCAAAAACCACATGCCAGGTAATAACCCAAAGAAACTTTTTCAATTTTGAGTTTAGGCCTTGAGTGATGACAGTACACTCCAAGATTCACACTTTGGATTTCAGGGTGTTAGTTCAAGATGTTTGCAAAAGCCTATGGCTATCTTGACAAAGCTGCTTTCTCCCATAGTTGAAAGGAATGTATGGCAGAAGGTCACACAGAAGCTATTGTTAAAGGTTAACCTTTGTGTTCAGCAGCTGCCAGCTCCAACTTTCCTAGAATATGTATATAGGCTAGAGGCACACAATTTTTCATATTCCTGGGCTCTTCAAGCCCATCTTGATGGGAAGTCAAGGTTGCAGGAGTGTCTTAGTTAGGGTTTCTATTGCCGTGACAAAACATGATCAAAAGCAAGTGTAGCTACAAGGTTTCTCCTGTCCCGCATTTTCTCACGTGCATATAAAATAACCATTCAGAACCTTAATATTAATTACCAATTGCATGGCCTATGGCAGGCCTCTTGCTAGCTACCTCTTATAACTTAACTCATTTCCATTAATCTATATGTTGCCATGTGGTCACGGTGTTACTGGTATGCAGGCATCTTGCTCCTTCAGCAGCAGGCTCGAGTCTCTTTCTCCTCTTTCTTCTCTCCATGTATTTGCTTGGATTTCCCACCTGCCATTAAACTGCTTTGCCAGAGGCCAATGCAGCTTTATTTATCAATCAATCAGAGCAACACATATTCACTACATACAGAAATACATCCCATAGCAAGCAAGTTGGGGAAGAAAGAGTTTATTTAGCTTAAACTTCTGTATCACTGTTCATCACTGAAGGAAGTCAGGACAGGAACTCAAAGAGCACAGGATCCTGGAGGCAGGAGCTGATGAAGAGGCCATGGAGGGGATCGGCTTACTGGCTTAGTTTCCATGGATTCTTCAGCCTGCTGTATTATGGAACCCAGGACCACCAGTCCAGGGATTGAACCACTGACAATGGGCTGGGCCCTCCCTCATCAATAATAATTCTTAATAACAAATTACAGCAGGGTAATTAATATAATAATTCTTAATAACAAATTACAGCAGGATTTTATGGAAGCATTTTTTTCAATCAAGGTTCCTGCCTTTCAGATAATTCTAGTTCATGTGTCAAGTTGACATAAGACTGGCCAGCACAAGAAGCTTGAGGAAGTTGGTAACATTGCATTCTTAGCACTAAAATCTTAATCAATCAATCAATAAATAAATAAAAGAAATAGGATAAAAACTAGAAGAAATTGAACCCATTTTTTTTTTCATGTATAGGGCAGAGGGTGAGGATACCCACTTTTGTCTACAAGGTTACCAGTCCCAGGCTAGCAAAGGGAGTATGAAACTGGGATATTCACTTCTCTGACCTCTCTCTAGAACAATGTTTTAAAACAACATCGTATTTGTATTTTCTCATCACTGTGAGCAAAATACTGAATAGAAACAAGTTACAGGAGGATGAATTTGGGCTCACAGATTCTGAGAACTCAGGTCATACTTGTTTGACTCCATAAAACATGGGCAGAACACCATAGAAATGGGGTATTGAACAGAGAGCCTTCACTTCCAAAGCAGGAAGGCACCAGGAGCAAGATGGTAATCAAGAACTGAATTCCAATTTCTTTCAACCAGGTCCCATCTTTTAAAATAGTGAAACAAAGCTGTTCATCCCATAGCAGCCAGGAGAGAGAGACAGAGACAGAGACAGAGACAGAGACAGAGACAGACAGAGAGACAGACAGAGAGACACAGAGACACAGAGACACAGAGAGACAGCCAGAGTCAGAGTCATAGAGACACAGAAAGAGACAGAGAGAAACACATCCCTTTAAAAAGCAGATCCCACTGGTCTACCTTTATCAACTAGATCCTACCTCCCCAAATTTCTTCTTTTTCCAACAATACCACCAGCTGGGAACCAAGACTTCACACATGAGCCTGTAGTAGCCATTATAGATCCAAACTATTACACTAAGCATGTAGAGGAACTGAAAACAAAGTATGGAAAATGAAATACAAACTCAACCCTAATCTAAACACACAGGATGGTGCTAAACATCTTTCCATCGTTATAATAAAATAGCTGGGACTACTCACTCAGGATGAAGAAAGGTTTATTTTGGCTTGTAGGTCTGGAGCTCCCAGTTCACAACTGGCTGGACACCTTGCCTCTGGGTCTTTCGTAAAGCAGGACAACATGGTGAGAACTCATGTGGATCAAAGCTATTGGCTTCATGGCCAGGAAGTAGAAAGAGGAGAAAGGGGACAGAACTGTGCTGTGCCAGTAGGGGCGTGCCCCAGGATCACGTGAGGACTTCCCCAAGTCTCCACCTCTTAAGATCTCTGTCTCCCATAGCTCCACCCTAGGAACCACACCTTTCACACTGGGCCTTTGGGGACATTCAAGAAGGAAAGGACAACCAGAGCAAAGCTACATCACTGCCAGACAGAAGAGACAGCAGGGCAAGAAGCAGTCCTGATGAGGAGGAGTGGTGTGTCCTATAATGAAAACACTGTTCTGCCAGGAAGGCATAGAGAGTCCATTTTTGTTCCTAATAATGTATTTCCAGGATGAGCAAAGCAAGACTGGTCCAGAAGTTGATAAATGGATAACCATACCTGGGGGATACTTTTTAGATTTTAATTTAATTTTTATTTTTAGTAAAATACTATTATTGGTTCTTTGAAAATGTCATACATGCATACAGTATATTTTGATCATGTTCACTCACCACTCTTCCTCTTAATCTTCTCACTCCTCCCAACTTCGTGTCCTCTTTTTGTTTCTAACACACCACGTCCAGTTAGTGCTGCT
This sequence comes from Onychomys torridus, assembly GCF_903995425.1. NCBI lineage: Eukaryota > Metazoa > Chordata > Mammalia > Rodentia > Cricetidae > Onychomys > Onychomys torridus. The sequence continues at coordinate 114,772,056 of NC_050444.1, forward strand.
CATATACTCACAGATACGGGGCCATCCACTGGATGTAGTCAACCTATGAGGGACCACACCCATGCAGAAAACTGACTCTCCTTCCCCCAGAAGCCATCAACTGTCCACAGCTCCTCCACTAAGGGATGAGAGCTTGAGAGGCTCTCCCCTTCCACACTAAAATGTTGACTAGCTTGATCTTGTGCAAGTCTTGTGAAGGTAGTCAGAGCTACAATGTTACTGGCTAGTTTTATGTTATATTGACCCAAGCTGTAGTCATTTGGGAAGTGAATCTCCAAACTGAGAAAATGTCTCCATAAGATTTGTACATTTTCTTGATTGATGGTTGATGTGGGAGGGCTCAGATCCCTGTGGGACGTACCACTCCTGGGCTGGTGGTCCTGATGCTGTAGGAAAGCGGGCTGAGGAAGTGTTGAAATGCAAGCCAGTAGCAGCACTCTATCATGGCCTCTGCATCAGCTTCTACCTCCAGGTTCTGGCTTTGAGTTTCTGTAGCATGAATCTTAAAGAGTTCTTATTAATAAAATCAAACCTGAGGCCAGTTATTAGGGTGAATGCTGGAAGATCAGAGAGACAGAACAAGCCACAGCTACTTCACCTTGCTAGCTCCTCAGGTGATCCTGTTTCCTCAGACTGCATGCTTCTGTGTCCTCACCCCAATGGCTCTCAGCTGAACTGTGCTGCTCAAAGCCTGAAAGCTTAACCAGCCAAATGCTTAACCAGCCAAATGCTGCTAGTTTCTGGTCTTCACGCCTTATATATTTTTCTACTTTCTGCCGTCACTCCCTGGGATTAAAGGCTCACTTTCTGGGTTTAAAGGTGTGTGTCACCATGCCTGGCTGTTTCTAATGTGGCCTTGAACTCAGAGATCCAGAGGTATTTCTGTCTCTGAAATGCTAGGATTAAAGGCATGTGCTACCACTGCCTATCCTCATGTTTAGTATTGAGGCCCCTATCCTCATGTTTAATATTGTGGCCGTCCTGCTCTCTGACCCCAGATAAGTTTATTTTGGGGAACACACAATATTTCAGGGAACATAATACCACCACAAGTTTCCTGCCCTGATTTTCCTTTAGTGACAAACTGGAACTATAAGCTGAAATAATCTCTTGCCTCTCCAAGTTACTTTTGGTCATGATATTTTATCATACCTATAGATACTGTAACTAAGAAAGGAATGCACAGACCTATGGTATCCAGTACTCCCACAACCTCTGGGTCTTCCCTCCCCATTTTCCAAGACTTGGGGAATAGGTGTATGTTTACTGCTCTAGTTAGTGGCTTGAACCTGAGAGAGTAAACTAAAAATGAGGCAGACTAAAGTCTCATGCAGTAGCCAATTTTATTCAGAGCATCAGACAATTTATACTCTGAGGATTAAGAGTCATGTGAGTAAAGTGTCCAATCTTGTGGATAAGGCACATGTGGTGGGTAAGCTGCATGTGAGGGGCAAACTGCACATAGCAAAACCATGTTTTTCCATAGAGGCACATAAAATAATAACACTAGTCAGTTGTAATGAGCAATCTAAAACAAACTCACTCTCATCCATTACACTTGGGAGGGACATGAAAGCACATTCCAAGAGCAATTCCGTGTTTCTGTAGAAACTGTGGTCACAAGACTCTTGCCTTGTTGTCTTGGAGTTTCTCACAAGCACTCAGAATTTCCCTTGCACAACTCCATTCTTGGACCATATTCCGACAGGTGTGCTCCAGACACCCCTGGCTGAACAATCCCCTAGCACTAACTCTCTGCACTTTGACCAGTTATGAGTTTCTGCACTAACTACTGTCCACCGAACAAAGAAGCTTCTCTGATGTGGTCTGAGGGCTGCACTGATCTCTGGTTAGAAAGATAGAAATTTAGAGCACAATTTGAATCTATATCCATCTATCAAAATAATAATAGTGAGTTCACCCCTGAGGCCTGAGAGCTCCCCAAGCTATGAGTTCTTAGCCATATTAATATGGAGAATTTTTAATAGGCAGCTCATTAAGATACTTTATATACTATCAAATCTACTCCTTTAATGAGTACAATGCAACCATTAACATTATCTAATTTCAGAGCATGTTATCACCACCCCTCCAACAACAAACATGTTTTACTATTCAGTCCTTCTTACCATGTACTTGGAAGCCTCTACCCATCTCTACAAATTTAGCAAATCTTGGCATTTCATATTCATAGAACCATGAACCCTGGCATTTTCCACCTATAAGTGTGGACAATGTTTATCCATGATATAGCATCTAAGCCTATTTCGGTTCTTCTGTCATTCTTTATGGGCAAATTGTCTTCTGTTTTGTGATATACCATATTTATCTATTCATTTCCCAGAGTATGAGCATTTGAAGCTTTTTTCAGTTTTGGGTTTTATGAATAATACACCCGTGGCTACGTGTGGTCAAGATCCTATAGGAACACATGCTTGAAGGTATTTAGAGCACTTAGCAGAGGAATTGTTGGGCCAAATGGTAACTCTGTTTACCCTTTTAGGAACTGCTAAACTATTTTCTAAACAGGTTGCATGATTTAGGATTTGACTAACAATATATGTTTCAATTTTGCCCCATCTTGTCAACACGGTTGTCTAGCATTTGCTTTGGGTTTTATAATTATAGCCATCTGTGGTGATTTGAATAAAAACTGTCTCCATGGGAGCACATATTTGAACACTTGGTCCCCAGTTGGGGGCGCTGTTTAGGGAGGTTATGGGAGTTTAAGGAGGCGTATCCTTGGTAGAAGTACTTCACTGGGGGTGAGCTTTAAATGTTTACAGCCTCACTCCATGTCCATCTCACTCTCTGTGCTCCCTGCCTGTGGTTAAAAAATGTGATCTCAGCTTCCTGCTCCAGTCACCTGGTGCCATTTTGAATGCTACCTATGAAACCCCTAAATCAAAATAAACTCTTTCTCCATAAGTCATGTTTGGTCATGGTATTTTATCACAGCAATAGAAAAGTGTGTATGGAGTATTAGCTTATGGTGCTTTTGCTATTGAGTGTCTACCTATACTTTTGGCTTTTGTATGTCTTTGCAGAAATATCTTGACAGCACTTTGAGGTACGATTCACATACTATATAATTTATCCATTTCAAATATAAAATAATATGAACTTTGATGCATTAGCTTAATTTTTTAGATTATAAAGTAACAAAATTTGCCACTTCAACCAATTTGGCATGTATAATTCAAGAATGTTGTTTGTACTTACCCTGTTGTACAATACCACTGCTGGATTTTATTTTGTTTTGTTTTGTTTTGTTTTCCAGAACTACTGTTACACCACACAGCTCTGTAACCTTTGGACAACTAGTATGGTTCTTAAACAAATGGTAGAGAGGGTGTGCTCTTTTACTTGACCTAATCTGTGGCATCTCTCTAGAACTTCTGCCCTCCTAGGAGCAGAGGGAGTAGAATCTCATTGTCAGTCATTACATCACTTCTCAGTATCAACTATTGATACTAAAAAGGAAGTAAAAAGGCCACCCAAGAAAATATTAGCGTCACCTCTTCCCCTCCACGGGCAACGTTCATCCTGTTCTCTGGAGGCACGTCTGTCCGATGGCTATTTGAGAGATCCATTCAGAACTCAATTCTTGGAGCACAAAAGCACTGCCCTGCCTTCAGCCCTTGGTTATCTTCTTTGTTCAGCTCAGGAAGTTTTCTTGCTTGCTGGTGTTACTGTCACCTAGGTCACTCTTGCCAACCTTTTAATGTGAGTCCCTTCCTTCTTGAGAAGCTGCCCTGACCTTCAGATGCTAAGCTAAGTGTTCCTAGCAAATGTCCTCATAGAACGCCAAGCACCGAGCAATTCCCCGTGCATCAGCTTGTGGCATTCTAACTTTTAAAGTCTAGTCTAGAATGTCTTCCCTATGATCATAAATACAAAATTCCCCAGTGAAATATAAGAAGACCAAGTTGAGTTTATTCTAATAAAAATGCTGATAAGTTCCTATAGCCACTGTATTGACAAAAAAATAGAAAATTAAGAATATGATCACCCTAATATCATTTTAAAAATTCTTAAAAATAAGCAATTCAACGTAAAGTGTATATCCTATTTACTGGTGAAATACTAAAAGATTCCTTGTGAAATGGGAATAAAATGTGTGTTCTTAAGAACTTTACTCAGTATTTATTTTGGAGGTCCTAGTCATTGAAATAAGATGAAGCATAAAGAAAGAGAAACATTATTTACAGACAATTGGAATGTATGCATAGAAAATGGAAAAGGATCTAAATGAAAAAATATAGACTAGTGTTGTGGTTCCCTGCATACAAAGTCTGTGTATAAAGAATCATGGTCTGTTGAGGCTTCCCCAGTAATTGAGTAAAATCAAAACTTATTATAAGCCACAGTCATCCTAGGTTCCCTCTTGCTATATAGCCTCCCTGGTTCTGTTGCAGTCTGATTGTTCTTTGTTTTATATCTAGTATCCACTTATGAGTGAGTACACACCATGTTGGTCCTTCTGGGTTTGGGTTACCTCACTCAGGATGATACTTTCTAGTTCCATCCATTTGCCTGCAAATTTCATGCTGTCATTGTTTTTCTCTGCTGAGTAGTACTCCATTGTGTATATGTACCACATTTTCTTAATCCATTCTTCAGTTGAAACATTTCACTATTAGGATAAGAATTTATATTGTATCAAGCTGATAATAGAAAAATAAACAAATAGATAAATAAATATGAAAAAGTAGTTTTTTAGTAGAGTTGTGAAATACCAATAAATTTAGGTAGGCCTTGAAAAAATGATATATATTCATGTCATACATTTTAATTTACAAAAAGAAATTTACAAAACAGGCATTAAAGGGTAAAATGATATACTTTTATTGTAATCTCAAAAAATAGATTATTTTATGCTTCATAAAATACAATAAATTACAAAGTATTTTAAAGCATTAAAAAAAAAAATCATAGTCCATCGGTAAACCAGTAAAAAAGTAGAAACCCACATCTCTAAAAAGGTCTCATCTACAACGTTTACATGAAACACAAGGAAAGAAATTCAGTGCCATCATGCCACAAAAATATTGCCAAGAGAAATCAAAGATGGAAATTAGGGAAAGAGTATGCTGTGTTCCTGGGACAACTGAATCAGTTACCTACAAATGTAAATGCCAGTCCACAGCATGATCCAGAGATCTGATAAAATTCCTTTAAAACCCCAGCTGGGACTTTTATTCCTTTGTAAACTGACAAACACATAAATAGTGAAAATGAGCTAAAACAAGTTTGAAGATGAAGTTTGAGGACATATTATTATAAACACTCACAGGAAACATTCAAAATGCACTTGAAAAACGTATATGCTTTGGAATTATGGATTAACCAGTTCTATATACATTTTCAAATTGTTTAATTCATTATCATTTCATGTGTTTTCTGACTTTATTTTTGGTCTGGAGAAACATCTATTGGTTGCTCAGACTATGTATTAAAATCTCCCACTACAGAACAAGTTCAAGAAAAGAACTGAGAAACTATGAAAACTACAAAACAGAATGAAAGAAAGTCCAAATAAACAGAAAGACATTCTATGTTTAGGGTTGGAAAGCTTTATACTACCCCGCATGATCTGCACACTCAATACAATCCCTATTAAAATCTCAGATGCATTTTCACCCGTAAACCACCATCACAGTCATGAAATGTATGTGGAAATGCAGAAACCTGCATCAATGTTGAGAAGGTCAAAGTTAGAGAGCTCGTACTTCCTTTTTGAAAACTTACATTGAAACCATTGTGGTTGACACGGCATTGTACCAGCTAAGAGAGGCATCTACACAGGTGAGGTGGAACTGCAAGTCCAGAGGTAAATCCCTACAATTATAGTCCATCAACTCGCAGAAATAGGCCCAAGACAATCTGGGGGAAAGATGATCAGATGATCTTTTCAACAAATGGTGCTTGGACAACTAGATAGCCACAGTAAATGAACACGGCTGAACCCACACACCTACCCCAGTTCATACCATACACAGCAATCACTGCAAAATGCATTAGAGACCTAAACATAGAAGCAAAAGCTAAGACACTAGAACAAAGTGAAAGTAAATGCTCTATGACTTTAAATTAGATAATGCTTTCTTAGATGTATAATGGAAAGTACACGCAACAAAAATACCAGCTGAATTTAAATTAAATAATAACTTTAAATCTCAAAATAAAACAAAACTCCCAGGCTTTGGAGTACATAACCATAAAAAGTGAAATTGCAAATCATGTATCTGATAAGGAATGTACATGTAGAATGTAGAAAGAACTTACAAAATTTGATAATAAAGCAATTCAATTTCGAATGGGCAGAGAATTTTTACACTTGTTTGTGTTCATAACATGAAAGTCTGTGTCAGGTGTCATAGAAAATGCCCTGCTGAGGGCTCCATGGTTAGACAGTTCCCAAGGAGTGAACTATTATCTTCAATGACATAGATCTGCTCCTAGGAAAGCGCCCAACTCTGTCTTCTTGCTCGAATGTGACCAGATGTTTCCAACATGCTACAGTGAAAACTTGACACGAACCTTCCCAGAGCCGAACTGCAAAAACTAAAGGGAAGAGGGACGGGGGAGGGGGCTGCGTGAGTGTGTTTACAGGGACCTTGGAAAATATGTGTTCCAAAAGAGGAGCTCTGGGCACTGCGGGATAGTGAATGGAAGCCTTCTTAAGAGAAACCAGGATCAAACAGACTTCTCCTTGTTGCTTGGACCCTTATCTCAGGGGCCAAAATGGTGAGCAAATCCCAAACATTTCTCTTCCTGCCTCCTGTGTCATCACTCTGCCCACACACACCCCAAGCCTGACTATCGGGAGTTGATAATTGGAGTCTGGAAGACAATGCGAAAACAGTTCATTTTCCCAAGACTTTGAAAATCAGCAATTAGAACCATCTCCAATGGCTCGAAAATTAATGAATTCGTTTCCGGTTAGACTGATAGCCTGTGGAGGCAATAACCTCATCTTGTTAATATACATTGGAACATTTACTCATTATTTCTCCCTACCTACCTGTCTTATCTATCTTTATTTAGACTTTTACAAAGTAGTTACTGAATTGTGTGCACCAGTAAATGCATTAACTCAGTGCAATTTCATGGAGATTTATGCACCTGCAATGTTGAATATATTAAGTTCCCATAAAAGCTTGGCATTTGGGGTATGTTCTTTCCAAACACCCTATGGGGTACATTTTCAACGTGGAGCATGCGATAGGCAGGAACCAAAATCAATGTGTTTAATTATTAAAATTCTAAGCAGTCGGTACAGATTGGGTCAAGTGTTATAAAACTTACAGTCCATCAATTTACTTTCAATATTCATTTTAGCCTTGTGCTTTGCCATGAAAACCATGAGAATGGAAAGCATGCAACATCTCACTTACAGCTGACATAAGGGAAGTGGCTCTGAAATATAGACCCCCTCGGCCTCTGGGCAAGATTTATGTGGTGAGGATCACTCTCCTCAGAGTGGGGCTGCAGGTGAGTGGCAGGTCTGCATTATAAATGCCCGGGGTAACTATAAAAACATAAATGGTATCAGGTTATTGATTTTTTTTTTCCTTTCTTGAGCCCACAAATTAGAAAAGTCACTGCTAAAAATCACTGGTCTATCCACAAATTTTAATTAAAGCATAAATAAATCATTTTAGTTGCTACACTTGCATATAAACAAAGGGAGAGATGGCATCCTTACAAATGCTTGTCAACATCTGGTGACTAATGGCTCACAGTGAAAACACAATCTGAAGTGACCGAATTGAAAGCAGATTCTGCAGCTAACTAATATCACATGCAAACCATCGAGAGCTATTATGGGAAAGACATTGAAACCACACATCAGGTTTTGTAAGAGGGGGGGGGGGGGACGAGGATAATTCTGTTAAGCAGAGCAATACTATTTTTTTATTAAATAAAGTGAGGCTCTGTAATGAGATATTACAGCTGCTGCACTTTCGCCACATGATGGAGAAATGGATACTCCAACCCCTCACCAGCAAACTCTAACCGTATGCCACAATGATTCCAAATGTTGACTTTATTCCTAAATAAATACACAGCAAGAAATCATAGAAATGAGCTTTAGAAAACAGGGGCTAAAAAAGGATGCTGTGAGCAGGCCTAGATCCCATTACATTAAAAAAAAAAAAAATGGAAATCAGGATGGTGAGTAGAAAAGAAATTCCCAAGGGATTCAGATCTTGGCATGGGCTCCGCAAATGATAACAGCATCCATGTTGTGCTCAAGCTTTGGGGGAAATGTGTGCAGTGCTTCTCTCCAGGCTTACAGAGATGGCCCCCTCCGCAGCCTTACTGGACACTGGGATAATAAATAGCACAAGGCTTCACCGTTGCTGCACCGAGTAGGCATTGAGTGGATGGCATGTGGCCAGGCCAGGCCATCTCAGTGTCAGGTTCTGCACACAATGAGAAGATGGACATGGTTTGGTTGCCTTACCAGACTGAAAATTCAGAGAAAACAGGAACTGCACGGTCTAGCCTAATGCTGTATTTGCCAAATGGGAGGAAAGTGAGGGAAACAATTTGATCTTCTTCCCTTCAGTCAACTAGCAAACATTCATTGTGCACACACAATATCCCATGCATAATGCTAAGTAGCTGAGGAAAAAATTCACAAAGTAAAAATCCTGTTCAATACAAATTAATATGTAATTTAAAATATGCTCCGGGAGACTAGAAGACAAGCTCTGCATTGGGAGAAAAGAGAGAAGCTGGGCAATGTTTTCCAAAGATAGTAATGTTCAGGCTGAACCTTGTAATGCGACTGTGTATCAGACAAGTGAAAGCGAGCAAAACAACAACAACAACAACAACAAACAAACAAAAAACCAAAACACCTGGAAATTAAGTAACCTGAAAATAATTGTAATATTTACCTACCAAAACTTTTTATCAATTGCTAAAGAAACAAGTGTCTTATTTAAGACAAAAACAAATTGAAAAACAAAAGCAAAGGCACCAAGAATAAACCCTGAGGTTTAAATCTTAGCTATGATTAAAGCTAATCTTAGCTAATCTTTAAATCCCAGCTTTGCCACTAACTGTCCTGGAAACTCAGGTATGTTTGTCTCTTACCTGACTGGATTTCTAACCTTTCGGATCAGAATAGTAATAATTTGTCTGCTCCTCCAAAAAGCAAATGAAAGTCAGAACTGTGAACACTTTCATCTCCCTGCCTGTGCATCAAGGGATTGTCCTGACCTGCACACTTCAATATGCAGACACACATTCATAGATGCATTCTCTCTCACACAGAGATCATTATAAATAGTGTATTTGCCTAATGGCAAATGTTTGTCAAACACTGATGTATCCGTTATCATGTTAGGCACTAAGAATAGATAGTAAACAGAAAAGAGTCCTTGATCTCATCCTGCACACAGTACCAACTCTCAATGTCATCGACTTCTACATCTGTCTTCCAGTCTGAAAACTCTGCAAAGTCACAAAGTCACATCTTCTCTTACAGAGCTTTAGAGGTCAGGATGCAGAACACCATCCACACCGTCTTTCCCCACAAACTTCTTCCTTTCCCACTGCTCTCCAGATGACATTTGCTCTCACTCCCTAACTACTTGTCTCACCTAGAACCCACACAGCATTCCTGATTCTTCTTTTTTTCTGCCCTTGAGTCTAGTCACCAAAGCCTTTACAATCTGTTTAGAAGTTACATCAAATCCATTCCCTCTTATTTATCTGGATACTGACCCATGAGATTAACACTCAGCAGGGTTGGGGATTTAGCTCAGTGGTAGAGCCCTTGCCCAGCAAGCACAAGGCTCTGGGTTCAATCCTCAGCTCAAAAAAAAAAAAAAAAAAGAATATTCTACCTTATAGCTATAGAATACACAGTCTTCTCAGCTGTCCTGTATTAATTATTTATTTCATTGTTAGGATAAAACACCTGACAAAAAGTTACTCAAGGAAGGATTTGAGGTTACAGTTCATTGTAGCAGTCATGGTCAGTGGAGTTTCTCACACTGAATCACAATCAGGAAGCAAAGAGTGATGGATGCTCATCTTCTACTAGGCTCTTTTGACGCAGACCAGGACCCAAGCTCAGGGAACAGTGGGGATCTACCTCATGGTAGGTCTTTCCCTTGAGGTAGCTAATTAAAATAATCCCTCACAAGTACACCCAGAGGTGAGCCTGATCTGAGTAAATCATCCCTCACAGGTGTTCCTGGAGGGTTGTCTCTGAGGTGATCCCACAACCTGTCAGGTTGACAATCAACACAGACCATCCTAAGTCATGGAATATGATCTAAAATAAATCCTATTTTAGGGCACAAAGTAAGCCTTCATGCTTAAAAATAAAACTCAGAATCATGTTTTATATCCTATGTGATCATATTGGAATTTTTAATTTTTGAAACTGGGCATTTTAAAAAAGTAAAACAACAACTATAAGTGTTAGCTTCCCTTGTTTCTTTAGTGACTTGATGAAACTAATTCTTCCATGTCTATTTCAACAGCCAGCTGTAAACTCAAAGAGCATTGCTCAAGTTTCTCCCTTTTTTCTTCCTCTCCTATCTGACTACCTAACTGCACAATCCACTTACTGTTCAAAAGATCCATGCTTAGGGAAACATACTCTTATGTTTTCCTAAAAATACATATATAATATATAAGCATATGAGTGCAAATAAATAATTTAAATGAAGTTATGCCACAGGGGGCAGATAATGATCCCCCAGAGATCCACCAGCTATATAGCAAAAACCCCAGTGCCAGGCATGGGAAACTTCCCTTCAAGCCATTGGTGAAACCAAAGGCCAAATTATACTATTGCCATTGCTCTTGGTGCCTCCCAGGGCTTGAAGGAATCAAGTAGAATTGACCTTGAAGCCACCTCCCTGAGGAATAGCTCTCATAACATCTAAAGGTGTTATACAAGCTGCCAAAGGAGAAAAGTAATTAAGGGTCCAGCCCAGCAGTAAAGCATTCAAACCACAATGACCAACATGACCGGACATACTCAATTGTGTATTAGTGGTACTTATATCTCAGGAGTAACCAACAGCTGTTTAAAAGGCTTGATTAACAGGGGGAAATTTATGCCTGGCACTACAAACTTAGACATCTGCTGTGGCCGATGAGGTCATAAACCCTAGAGCAGAACCTACTATTACCACATTCCTGAGTCAATATCATTCCAAACTGCATTATAAATACCTATCTTTTACATACACAGGTGAGTATAGTTCTCACATCTCAATGAAGAAGCTTCTTGCAGCGGATGGAGACCGTCCCAGAAATCTACAACTGGTTAATATTCCGAGAAAACTGACTATGGGGAACCTAGGCCCACTGGATATATCTACAACACAACCCTTATGCATAAGGGTCAGGAAATATCTCAGAAGCAAGGGTGGGGCAGAGATTGCAAGAGCCAGAAGACCGAGATGGCTATTCTGAGACACTGTTTTCTATACATGACAGGGAGTTGCATTCATGAAATCTTAATGTGATCTCCTAAACAAGGATATCCTTCCTGACCCTGGAACTGACTCTGACCCCAGGAAGCACCTTTCTCAGCTGTCTCTTTCACAGATTTGACCAAACTTCTGCTCTGTGGTTTTTCGTGGATTGTGACACTACCAGGCTCCTTTCCGTTAGTGCCATTAAGTTGTCTTGGATTTAGATTGACTTATATATGGAATTTCCCACCCTAAATGAAATAGACGATGATTTAGTCCTTCATCAGCCTCTGTTACTAACTTATTCTTGAAGATTCTTGCACACAGGCATTTGTTGTATCTCCAGCTGGGTCAGGTTCCTTGATGGAAGACGCCCCATAAATCCTTACAGTATGCTGCACAAGGTGGTATATGTAGTTTTTGGGTTTTGTTCTGCTAAATCCCTCCTGATTTCCCTGTTTGACGAGTGTTGAATTTTCAATATGAAGCATTTTTCTGAAGTACTTATTCCCTCCTGTCTTCATTTAACAAATCACTCTAGATTGCCTGAAATCTGTCTCTGCTAAAAACAATTATTTTGTGAGGGTTGGGAGGACCCTGAAATATGCATCCACTCTTCACACCTGCACCATCATTTAACCCTGAGCTGAAACTTTCTTAATCCATTTTGTGGATGAGAAACAAGAGAGCAGAAAGATTAAGGAACTGCCTTGGTATGCTTTGTGTTATGCTAATGATACCACAGGCTAGGTCGTTTCTACAGATGAGAAGTGGATTTCTCACCATTCTGGGCCCTGGCAAATCCAACATCAGGGTGCAGGCCGCTGTGGACATCATCTTGTTGAGCCATTCCAGTGCAAAGTTCAAGAGCAAGAAAGGTGGATCCAAACTCAGGCTTCTGTGAGAGAAGTCCCTCCCAAGATAATGGCTTTACTACATTCTTGGTGAACCTATGACGTAATCATCTTTTAAAGGTCACAACTGTAAACATTGTTACTCTGGAGACTAAGTCCCCAGCAACTTAGCAGAAACTTACCGAAAGTCACAACCACGTAAATAGGAACGCAGAAGGAGCAGACATGGGGCTGCCAGACTCCACAGCTAGATGGATCTGGTCCCTCCTGCTGGTTGACAAACTCCCTCCTCCTGAGAAGGGAGGAAAACTCCCTCAAGTTTGAGGAAAATCAGTTCTGACACACAGAATCATCTCCAGCCCTGCATGCTCTGGAAGCCACAGCTTCTCCCAGAGAGACTGTGTTCTGCGGCCTCTTCACGCTTGCTGCACTTCCGCACAAAATGACTAATGAAGAACCACAGAAGGGAAATGGAGTGACCTTGTTGCACCACCCCGAACCCCTCCCACAGTGACCCCAATTAAGACCACAAGCTGGCCTGTTTACAAATATGTAGCCCACAAAATGGCAAGTATAACTCAACCACAACCGATCTGGCCCTTGTTAACCACGCTGTAACAAGAATGTGTACAAATGTCATTGGGAAACACTTATTTGGTATATGAATTTTGCTGAACTCACGCTTTTTGTCCCCTCCAGGAAAGAGTCAGCTAGCAATAGTGAGGCGCACCCACACGCCTGCCTCCCCCTTTAAGCTGATTTGTGGACATCTTCAAAGCCTGGCACCCTGGAGAGCCTTCAGCCCTTCACTAAGATTTGAGTGGTTCAGTAGGATCTCTCTCCTAAGTTCTTTTAAGCAAATCTATCTCTAACCTTCTCCACCAGGCTTCTGGGTCAATAAATAAGAAGTATAAAATTGGAAAGAATTTCAGTGGAAACCTTAAGGAAAATGTGGTTTCCAGAGCAGGAAGAAAAGTTGACATGTCATTAAATTGTATTAGACTACAGATTTACCGTGGGTTGGGCTGCCTTCCCCATAGTCCTGTAAAACTCCTGCTAAGGGATTATTTACCACCAGTAAGTCTTCAGGTGTTCTTTAATTATTGTGGTCTGAATCTCCCCTTAGCAGTAGGCCTGGGAATAAGTCACACCAAGAGTTTTTCCCTTAAATCTCTTGGTATCAGTCCTTGTCCACTAAGCAGAACACACAGACCTTCCATGCATTGGAAAATCTCACATATATAAGCTACTTCTCTATCATCTGTCTTTCCCTGTCCTCAGGCTACCATTTCTATTGTCTAGAGATGTTCTGATGAGCCATGAGAATGTAGTCTTGGTTCAGTTGAGTGGGTTCAACACTGTTAATCCTTTCCAATACAAAACTTCCAATCCCATTGAGAAATACAACAAAGTGCTGTGGTGGAATGTAGCCAAAATATCACCTTGATGACTAAGAAAAGTTAACCAAAGGTGATAGCCTTTATCTGTGGGCTAGCATACCTCTTACTGTTCCAATCAGGCAGACACAGCATCCAATTATAGGGAATATTGACCCATCTGCCCTGAAATCCACATATTTGTCCTCAATGACAGTTTTCTTCTGTTTGTACATAATTTTATTAAAAAAAAAAAAAGATTTGAAACTCTGTCAAATCCAATAAGTCCTGAAGTGAATATGAGTCCCAGTCTAAAAATCCAAAGCAATGTTGTATTTCTTTTGTTTCTATGAATCACAATTCATTTCTAATCCAAATCTACTATTATTGGGTAGGTAGAAAATTTAGCTTCATCCATTACAGAGGTCCTCAGTTTCACATCAGTACAAAACCTCCAGAGTTTCCTATAACCCCATAGCACAGAAGAAGTCTCATGACTGTTTATTGTGTTCTTGAAACAAGGACAGAGGCACAGAGCCAGCCCACATGTCTTTGTGGCTCTGTCTTATTCCAAGCCATATTTGCACAGGACCTTGACCCTTCTCACCTGAGGCTTTGCCTCTGCTCTCAAGCTCAGCTTCCTCTTATTTTTCTACACTTACAGATCCAAAGAAGAGCTCCTTCTCTTTCCATATGTCCTACTTCAGCCTCCTCAAGGGCTTTGAACAGTTTAAACAAGTCTAGAAAGAGAAGTGAACCACAATTCCATTACCTCTGAATCAAGTAGGAAGAATCTGCAAACTACTCCCCCACCCCACACCCAGAAAATAAAAAGAACCTCTTGAGCAGTAGGAATTGAAGATCAAGATACCAGATTTGATATCTGATGAAGGAGATTTGCTGGTTCATAGATCCTCCTCTTGTCATTGTAACCTCCTGTGGCAGTTTAAATAAGAATGACCCCCCCATAGACTCATAGGTTTGAATGCTTGGTCATCAGGGAGTAGCACTACTTGAGAGGGATTCAAAATTGTGGCCTTGTTGGAGGAAGTGTGTCACTGGGGGTGGGCTTTGGGGCTTCAAACTGTCTCTCTTCTTGTTACCTGTGGATGTGGAGGTAAAAATCTTACCCACTTCTCCAGCACCATGTCTGCTTGCATGCCACCATACTTCCCACCATAATGATAATGGACTAACCCTCTGAAACCGTAAGCCAGCCCCAGTTAAATGCTTTCTTTTATGAGAGTTTCTATGGTCATGATGTCTCTGCATAGCAACAGAACACTGACTAAGACACCTCTCACGGTTGAAGGGGCAAAAGAGTTCTCTGAGTCCCCTCTGTAAAAACATTAATACCACTCAGCAAGGCTGTGCCCCATGACCCACTCACTTCCCAAAGGCTCCTTCTTTAATCACATTGAAAATCAAGCTTCCACCCAGGCATAAACATTAAATCCAGCAAGTTATTTCTAGAAAATCAAATTATAGATGATTTTTATATTTTTGCCTCCAGCATTTCTACATTTTCAAATTTTATGAGGAAAAAGTTATTAATATTTAGTGACTAGTTTGGGTTGTAACAGAAGATCCACATAAAAGTAGCTTTTAGTTTTTGTCATGCATGAAATATTCTAGAATGAAATGATATGAGGTCTGGGATTTACTTCAAAATGGTGAAGGGTGGAGGAAAGTAAGTAGACAGGGGTGTAAATGAATCAAGACTGGCCATGAATTGCTAATTGTTTAAGCTGGATGATTGATGGGTGCATGGGGATTCATTACACAAGTCTTTATTTTAGCCTATACTTAGGCTTTCTATAACTAAAGCTGAGAAAAACAAATAGACAAAGAGAGTGGCCTCCATGTAAGGAAGCCAGTTGTAAAGTAAGAATGCCCACCTCATCAGACCACTATGGGGCTCAGTGAGTTAATGTATATAAGGTGCTCTTAATAGCATCTGATACATAAGTTTGATTTTAATTGTTACTATGATTGCTTAAACTGTGCTGGTGGCCTCCTTAGGACTCAAAGTCCTGCCATTTTCCTCTTTTACTATCTCAAGCGTGCCACAGTTGTCAGGGTCAAGCGTTATTAAAGCAGCTTTTACATCTCCTTCTGTGGTCATGATCAGAAGCAGAATAAAAAGGCAAATCTTTGTCTTTTCTTGTGTCCACTTTTAAGATTCAGGAAACTTCCTAAGAAACCCCCTAATGAATTTCACTTTTCTTCTCAGGGTACTTCTCATATCCCAAGGTTGAGAATCAATAATGTTGGGGTAGATCAGCCAATTTGGCAGGAACTAACCAAAACTACACTCAACATTCCTAGGACACAATCTCACAGCAAACCCCATGACCCTATGCCTCTTACATCTTTCCACCCCTTCTTCTGCAATGTTCTTGAGCCTTAGGAGGGGTAGCTGTTTTGTAAATGTATCCACTCTTCATTGTAATTAGTTGCAGTTTTCTAGCATAGTCTTCATCTGTTGCAGAGAAGTTTCTTTGATGAGAGGTAAACCCTTCACAAAGAACTATGAGCAACTAAGGAATGCTGAGAGCAAGAGAAACAGTCTTCCCCAGGGAACAGGACACTAATTGGTTATTGAATGCCAAATGGTCATCCCTGAAAGGATACATACAAATAACATTATACAGACTGAGCAAGTTGCATTTATGTATTTAAGTATATACGTGTATACCTATATGTGTGTGTACATATATATTTATACATATCTATACATTTACAATGTATATAACAACAATTAATGAAAAATGGGCCAAGAATTTAAAAGAGAACAGGGGTGACTATATGTAAGAGTCTGTAGGGAAGAAAGAGGAGGGAAATGATGTAATTATAGTATAATCTCAAGATTTTTTTAATAATTTTTTAAAATACAGAACAAAACCCTACACTGGAAGGTATTATGGGTTCCCTAAAATAAAGATCATAGTTCTGTTAACAAGGGAGGCAGTATGAAAGCAAGTGAGGGACAGTGACATTCCTGCATGACTAGCATGCCATGATCACAGTGTCTCTTTACAGCAACAAAATACTGACTAAGACAGAAGTTGGAACCAGGGATATTGCTGTGACAGACCTGACCACGGTGCTTGTTGGTAGAATGTGGACTTTGGGACTTTGGATTAGGAATACAGTTGACTGCTTTAAGTGAAGCTTAATGGGCCATACTAGTAGGAGCATGGAAAACAGTGGTGTTGAATGTAGATTATAATGGTACAACTCAAGAGGTTCAGAGGAGAAGAATATTAGTAAATGACCTATTGCCCATTCTTGTGATATTTTGGTGAAGAATGTGGCTGCTTTCTTCCCTTGTCAAAAAAAAATCTGCCTGAGGCTAAATTGAAGAGTTTTGGATTAATGATTCTAGCAGAAGAGATTTCAAGACAGCCTAGTATTGACTGTGTTGCATGGTTATTACTGGAGGAGCAAGCTGAGAAAGGAAAAATACAAAATGTACAGTTTGAGGAGAAAATAAGCACAAGGAAGTGCAATGAAGCTAAGTCTAGGGCTCAAGGAGATAAAAAGAAAAGAAAGAAAAGAAAAGCTTGATGCTAAATGGAATAAAGAGAGAGTGGTAACCTCAGGGCAACCCCCTCCCCACCCAGCTAAGCTTCCAACTTGTGAAAAGGAATTAAAGAAAATCTTACCCAGTGAAAGAAACCATCAAAACCAGAAAGCTGATGCAGATGTAATTGAACAACTGGGTCATGTTCCATCCCCAGCAAGCAACAGAACTATGCAGCTCCAGTCATGTGGTTCTCGCTTTAGAATCAAAGACACAAGAAAGGGGTTATGGAATCTCCCTCTATGACTAAAGAAAGCCACTAAGGCCAGCAATATGTCAGGGATGTCCCTAGATGAAGGCCCAAAGAGGCCACTGTATGGAGCTGTGAAAAGGAAAGCCTGGATTTCATAGGTGACCCCAAGATGCCAGAGTCATGGGACACCTGCCAAGAAGAGATGCTAACAGGGAGTGGAACCATCCCAAAAGAGAGAAATGTGTTGCATTCAACAAAGAAGAAAGGAGTTGGCCATCTGAAGAGCTCTTTGGCTTTAGTTGTGGAGATGCAGACTTTGGAGTTTGTGCTGCTGGTTTTCCACCCTACTTTGGTCCAGTATTTCCTCACTACACTTTCTTTCTTCTTTTTGAAATGATAATGTATATTTTGTGTCATTGTGTGTTGGAAGTATGCAATCTGCCTTTTCCATTTTGATTTTACAGGGGTACAAGCCTGTGGTGGCCTGGGAGTAGAATTTGGTGGTTTGAATAAGGATGACCTCCAAAGGCTCATAGATTTGAATGCTCATAGATTTGAAAGAACTAAGAGGTGTGGCCTTGATAGAGGAAATGTAGCACTGGGGGTACGCTTTGAAGTTTCAAAAGCTCAAGTCAGGCCTATCTACATCTGTGGGATCCAGATGTAGACCTCTGAGCTTCTTCTTCAGTGCCATGTCTGGTGCTGGCGTTCTCCCCACCATGAGAATGAACTAAAACTCTAACACTATAAGCAAGTCCCAATTAAATGCTTTCTTTATAAGAGTTTCCTTCATAGCAATAGAACACTGACTAAGACATTCATCTATTTGGTGTATGAGTCCTCCCAGGAAGACATAAACAAGCATCCAGTTAGGAAGCCAACAACACCCCAAAGAAGCAATGCCACAAAGGAATTCATTATGCTCAGTTACAGAACACAGATGAAGGATTAAGTTAGTGTGGGTGATCCCAATTGCCTAACCACAAAAAAAAAAAAAATCACCCCAGTATGGATGACAATATCTACGCAGCTGGAGTTCTTCCTTCAGTGAGCATTCTACAACATTCCACATACTATAGCATCATCCAAGACCATTTAGAGCTTGGGCAGAATTATGTACAACTGAGTAAAAGGTATAGGAAAGAGTGGCTGGAATCTCAGGTGAGGTTCTAATGGCTCCTCCACCCCCAATGATGAGGGAATGTCAACAGGCCTGAGCTTGAAGGTCTCTTGAAGTCACAGCTGCTCTGGTGAATACAGGAATGGCTGTTATCCTCAGAGGACTACACATAACAACACCACTCAGATTTGCTGAATGAATTAATAATACAAAACCCAATTCCAGCCAAATCCCAAGCCTGATCAACTGAAAAATCATTGAATATTTTACATGGATCACTAATTGCATCCTCCTTGGCATTGCTTCTTTAGAATCCCTATATAGCAGTCACTGTTCTAGTAAACAATAGCAAAATTTTCTGTTTCCAGGGAGATTATATTCTAATGGGAGACTATAAAAAATAAATAATATAAATGAACAATATACATTATACATACAGAGAGTTGCAGAGCCTGAAGAGATAAATAAGTAGGTTGGGGCCTTATGGGGATTGGAAAGTGGTGAAAAGTTTCCAAATGTTGAAAGCATGGCTGAGAAAGGCCTCAGTTAGATGGTGACCACGGCAGCCATTAATACTGTGGTGCTCTTCATTCGTTCTTCTAGTTCATCTTCTAGTCACATATAGTAGGATTATGATTCCTTACATTGGATTTAAAGTTACCCTCTGCTTTGCTTTGGCTGATGAAGTAGAAGGAGAAATGATGCATGCTGCTTTGGCGTGGAATTCTGAAGAGCAGAGTATGACTCATCAGTCGCAGGGCTCTAGAAGTGGCTGCCCTGTCAGTGGAACCTGAACTGAGAACAGCACGGAGCAGAACCAACATAGACCTGTCAACTGCTGAGATTTGGGCAGTACTTCTTACTGCAGTGCAACCTCCTCTGTCTACATGGGCTGCAGCCACAGTCTTAAAGACTGAAAGAAGCAGGGAAGTGAGAAGTGTGGCTACCAAAGGAGGTGCACTCTCAGAAGGGGGTTAGCTGCAAGCCACAGGCCTCAGGGGTGGAATGGGAGTGAAGTTTTAGAGTCAGGAGAGTGGGAAAACTGTAACAGCGGGTTCAGAAGTGATGGACTTTCGCCTTCTGGAGGGTCTTGTATACTGTAATAAGAACTTTAATTTTTTAATGAGATGTAAAGTTGTTCAAAGAGTAATAACATGATCAGACAATATTTTTAAACTATGAACTTTGTTCTTGAACTGAGAATGGGATAAGGTCCTGTAGACATGAGAAGCGCAGGAGAGTAAAGAGGACATTTACCCTAAGCCCAGTGCAAAAGCACTTTTCAAAATGCCTTTAGTGTAGTTTTCCCTCCCCACAACCCGTCCTCTACCCTCCCACCTACTCCCCTCCCTGGTTAGTCCTCCTCTTCCAATTCCCCCTTTATATACTATTTCCTATATATTCTATTTCCTCTTCCTTGGAAGATCCCCTCTTCCCTTCTGGCCTCTTATGAGCTATCTAACCCCTGTGGATATTCTAAATAAACATATATATCTAAAGCTTAAAAGTTAGCATCTACATATAGGAGCAAACACGCCATGTTTGTCTTTCTAGGCCTGGGTTTCCTCACTCAGGACGGTTGTTTCCAGCTCCATCCATTTACCTACAAATTCCATCTTTCATAACTGGTGAATTATGTTCTGTCTTACTTAGGGTTTTTATCACTATAACAAAACAACACTCAACCAAGAAGCAAGCTGGGGAGGAAAGGGTTTATGTGGTTCACACTTAAGCATTGCTGCTCATCACTGAAGAAACTCAAACAGCAGGAACCCAGGAGCAAGACCATGGAGGGGAGCTGCTTACTGGTTTGCTTCCCATGGCTTGTTCAGCCCACCTTCTTATAGAACCAGGACCAGCAGCCCAGGGATGGCACCACCCACCATGGGCTGGGCTCTCCCCAGATGATCACTAAATGAGAAAATGCCTTACAGCTGGATCTCAAGGAGGCATTTCCTCAGCTGAGGCTCCTTCCTCTGATGACTCTAGCTTGTGTCAAGTTGACACACAAAACCACCCAGTACATATTCCATTGTGTAAGTGTACCACACTGTCATCCATTCATCAGCTGATATACTCTAAGCTGTTTCCAATTTCTGGCTATTATGAATTGAGCAGCAATGAATGTAGATGAGTAAGTATCTCTGTAGTAAGATTTGGAGTCTTTTGGGGGTATGTGTCAGAAAGTGGTATGGCTAGATCTTTTGGTAGATATATTTTCTGCTTTGTAAGGAACCTCCACACTGATTTCCATGGTGATTATACAAGTTTTTCACTCCCACCAGCAATGAAAAAAAATTTCCCCTTTCCTACCTGCTGTCACTTGTTTTATTAATCCTACTTATTCTGACTGGGGCAATATGAAATCTCAAAGTAGTTTTAATTTGCATTTCCCTGATAACCAGGGATGCTGAACATATTTTAAAAATGTTTCTCAGACATTTGAGTTTCATCTTTTGAGAACTCCCTGTTTATTTATATTCCATTTTAATTGGGTTATTTGTTTTATTGATTGTTCATGGTTTATTTTTTTCTGTTATTTGTATATTTTAGACACAAACCCTCAGTCAGATGTATAACTGGTAAAGAAGTTTTTGTCCTATTCTTCAGGCTGTCTCTTTGCTTGAATGATGGTGTCCTTTGCTCTATAGAATCTTTTTAGCTTCCTAGACTCTACTTAATTGTTGGTCTTAATGCTGTTCTAATGCAGTCCTGTTCAGAAAGTCCTTTCCTGTAGCCATAAGTTCATGTCTATTCCTTGCTGTCTCTTCTATTAAATTCAGAGTATCACATCTTAGATTGAAGCTACTGATCCATTTAGAGTTGAGTTTAACCAGCACCATTTGTTGAAGATGCTACCTCCCCACTCTATGTTTCTGGCTTCTTTGTCAAAAATCAGGTCTCCATAGGTGTGGAATTATGTCCACATGTGATGACTATTCTTGATTGTCAGCTTGACTGATATTAACAACCACCACCCATGAGTGAGCATACCTGTTAGGGATTTTGCTTAGTTAGATCATGAGTGGGGCGGGGGGGGGGGGGGGGGGGAATGTTTGCATCTATGTTCATAATGAATAATGATTATTTTATTTGGTGAGCCTTTGTGTGGTTTTGGTATCAGAATAATAGTAGCTTCATAAAAAGAATTTGGAAATGTTCCTTAACTTTCTATTTTGCAGAATAATTTGAGAAGTATTAGTATTAGGTCTTCTTTAAAGGTCCGGTTGGATTCTGTGTGAAATCCATCTGGCTCTAGGCTTTCTAATCTAATCTGTTAGTCTGTGTCTGTTTATTGAAGAATTGTGACCAATAATATAGAAAGTTATTATTGAGCAGTGTTTATTAATTCTTGCCAGTTTGTTATTGTTGTAGTGATTTTTAGCCAACTGTTTTGGGATTATTTACTCCTTGGGTCCTCATAGGTACTTATTGAAATTTTCTTTTTAATGCCTTCTATAGAGACGAGCTGGTCAACAGAAATTGCTTAAATTTGTTTTTAACACAAAAAGTTTTTCTTTCTCCTTTAATTATGATTGATAGTTTTTATGGATATAGTAGTCTGAGCTGGTATCTGTGGTCTGTCAAAACTTGTTAAATATCAGTCCAGGCTCTTCTGCCTTTCAAAGACTCCATAGAAAAGTCAGGTTTTGTTCTAATGAGCTGGCTTTACATGTGACTTGATGCTGTGGATATTGCCCTGTATAAATAAAATGCTGTTTGGCCAGTGGCTAGGCAGGAAGTATAGGTGGGACAAGAGAGAAGAGAATTCTGGGAAGTGGAAGCTGGGGAAGGGGAGCCGCCACCATGACAAGAAAGAGATAAGGTACTGATAAGCCACGAGCCACGTGGCAAAGTATAGACTAACAGAAATGGGCTAAATATAAGAGTAAGAGCTAGACAATGGGAGGCCTGAGCTAATGGCCAAGCAGTTTAAATAATATAAGTGTCTGTATGATTATTTTATACGTGGGTTGTGGGACCGCGGGGGCTTGATGGAACCTGGAGAGAAGCTCTCCAACTACAACTTGATCTTTTTCCCTTGCACCTTTTCATATCTTTCCTTTGTTTTACATATTTATTATTTTCATTATTATGTGTCATTGGGGAGTTTGTTTTCTGATACACTCTGTTTGGTTTTTGCAGGCCTCTTTCACCTTAACAACACTCCTTTCTTTGGATTTGGGAAATTTTATACTATGATTTTCTTTAAAATATTTTCTGTGCCTTTGACCCGAGTATCTTCTCTTTCCTCTGGTCCTATTATTTGTAGATTTTGGTCTTTTTATAGCTTACCAAATTTGCTGGGTGTTTTTTCCCAGGAATTTTAGATTTAACATTTTCTTTTATTTATTTCTTTTATTAGAATTGAAGAAATTCTAATCCATTTCTTCTACTCATCTTCAAGACCTGAAATTCTCTCTTTATTCAATCTGTTGGTAAGGTTTTCCTCTCAGCTTCTTTGTTTGACTTCCTGAGTTTTCATGATGAGTTTTATTTCAGTTAGACATTTCTTTGGTAATTCTGTTTTCTTACTAAATTCTGTTTTTGTATCTCGAATTGTTTTCATTATTTCATTCAACTACTAGCATTTCAAAGTCTTCATTCAGGCATTTATTCATATCTTCTTTAAGGTCCTTGCACACATTCATAATTGCTACTTTGATGTCTTTCTCTTGTGCTTCATCCAACTCTGAAAGCCAAACAAAAAGCTTTCATCCAGTATGTTTTTAATTGGCCTGCTGATGTCTGGATGCAGCATATTGTCTTGGTTGTGCATGTTTGTGTTTTAGTGATAGGATCTAGGCAACTGAAGTCAGGACATTCATGGTGTTTCTTAGTATGGATATCTGCTCTTACTTTCTTTGGTGGCCTTTCAGGTCTTTGTTTGCTGTTACCCCAGCTGAATAGTGCTTGGTTTTCAGTCTTGAGGCCACTCTGGGTTGTAGACCAGCTGAATAGTTATAGTAGCAGGCACAAATTACCTCTCATGTGACTCAGGCCTCAAATCTACTCAGAAAACAGTTGATTACTCCCATAATAGTCATTTCTGTTGTAGAATATTATTTCAAGGTGTGTTACTTTTGTTTATGTTGTATTTTTTGTAACTCTGTGAAGCTGTGTTACTGTGCCTGTCTAAAACACATGATGGACTAATGAAGAGCTGAACTACCAATAACAAGGCAGGAGAAAAGAGAGGCAGGGCTGGTGGGTAGAAATAATTAATAGAAGGAAAAATCTGAGAGAAAAGAGGAAGAAAGAGCAAGAGAACAAGGAGAAGAGGAGGCTAGGGGCCAGCCACTCAACCACACAGCCACACAGCCACACAGCCACACAGCCACACAGCCAGCCACGGAGTAAGAGTGAAAGTAAGATTACAGACGTAAGGAGTGTAAAACAACAAGTTTTGGGGAATATTCACTATCTAAATAATATCTCTCACTTGGCATACTTAAAACGTTGAATGTTGTTTTCATTCAAAACTGTTTCAGAAAATGTTAAATGCTATTGCGTGGTGAAAGTAATAAAAGTGAACTGCAAGGATTTATACATAAAAAAAAAGATATACAGAAGTAAGAGAAAGGTAAAAGCCCAGAGGCAAAAGGTAGATGGGATAATTTAAAGTTAAGAAAAGACATGTGTGATTTATTTGGGAGCTGGGTGGCAGGCTCTCTAAAAGAGAAAAACAACCAACAACACATTCCACTATACCATCAGTGGGCACAACTTGCTTGGAAGGTTGTATCATACAGGATCTACACCTGAGTAAGACTATTGATGGCTTTTCTCCCCTAGCAGCCTAACCAGCTTCTAGAACGATGAAAACTAGATAGCAAGGGGCTTCAATCTCATTTCCAACGTGATTTCTCTATATACTATAACCAAAGTGTGTGATATCTTCAGCAATAGGTTCTTACTGTCTAGTTATATTGGAGAACCAAGAGCAGTGGCAATAGTCTATATTATTTGGGGGGCATCATGGACCTTCCTGACCAGCAACTCACAGAGAAGTAGCCTATGCCTGGCACTGCAGTTTTCATTTGATATATCTGCTCCTGGGAGCAGATGAATGCTACTCTTCTGACCATGTCTCAGGCCTATTCTGAAAGTTGAAAACTGAGACATGTAGGAGAAAGTAGAAAGCCTAAATTGGAATGGGACTGAAAGTTTGATTTAGACCCAATGAAACTTGTCTAAACATTATAACTGCATTATAACTGACAGAATCCTCATAGACCAGTTTTTATCTCAAGGTTCCATTCTTGATGATGGGGTATATTTCAGATTTCGCAATGAATATGATGCTGTTTCTCTAGGTTTACAGAGGTGTTTTCTATGATAAAGACCAGAAGCAAGTTGTGGAGGAAAGGGTTTATTTCATTTTACACTTCCAGGTAATAGTCCATTATTGAGGGATATCAAAACAGTAACTCAAGCAAAGCAGGAACCTGGAGGCAGGAACTGAACTAGAAACCAGGAAGGGGTGCTGCTTCCTGGCTTTCTCCTCATGGCTTCCTCATTCTGCTTTCTTATACCATCCAGAGCCACCTACCTAGGGATGACACTACCAATAGCGAGATGGACCCTCCCACATTTAATTAATCAAGGCATACTTCGCAGACTTACCTATAGGCCAGTCTTATAGAGGCATTTTCTCAGTTGTGATTCCTCTTTCACAGATACCTGTAGGCTTGCGTCAAATTGATAAAAACCAACCAGGACAAATGGTCTCCTCATAGGGCCACTCAGATTGATTCTTCTTTATGAAGAAACTTCCTTTTCTCCTATTTCTATAGGATTCCCAAAGTTTTTATTATTTAGGCAGAAGTTTATTTAGCCTCTTCACAGTGGGAGAAGTCTCTCATCTCCACCGCATTGCCTTCACTTTACAGGTGAGAAAACAGAGGATAAGTGCCTTCAAGAGTTTGTGGCTAGTGAGTGGCAGAAGTACCTTTCTGCAGGAAAGCCAAAATTGGTACACATTAATAAAAGCTTACCAGACAACTGAGATGTCATAAAGAGAGAGAGAGAGAGAGAGAGAGAGAGAGAGAGAGAGAGAGAGAGAGAGAGAGAAGCATACTGATGGGGTTGGGTGGCCAATATGTCACTTGAAACACTGGTCAGAATACTCATAGCCCCATGAAAAACATGCCAGCTTAACATGATTGGATCTCTTATAGTTCTAGAAGATGGACAAAGTCTAGTAAAGTAACCAGGACTTCACATGTAGGAGGGCACTTTTTTTCATTTACTTTTCCATCACTCATCTACTTTATGTCTGTTTTGTATATTATCTATATAAGGCAAAGTACTAGGTACTATAGATAATGAATGTAAGCAAGACAGACATCCTCTGTACTTAAGGAGTTTCCATTCATAAGAAGAAAGGGAGTGATTCATAATGAATTACATAATTCATGTCTTAGTTTTTTAAAAATTGTATGTGTATCTATGTATAAGCATGTGTGCATAAGTGCAGGTGCCCACAAAATCCAGATAGAGGGTTGTAGATGAATCTCTAAACAGTCTTATTAAGTAAGAAACACAGAGCCAAATACAGGGGTAATAGCCGAAGAGATCAGAGCAATAGTGAATGGCCACTGACTAACCTTAGCTTACCACCATGCCATAGCTTCCCAAGAGAGAGCTTCTTCCTGTCTAACCTGTGCTTTCATTGCCTCCCTGTTCTGCCTTCTCATTGGCTCTAAGCCCAGCCACATCACTTCCTCATCACTGCCTGTCTATACAGACCTCCAGGTCTCTACAGTTTGTACTGGGATTAAAGACATGTGTCACCATGTTTGGCTGTGTCATTGACTACACAGAGACTCTACCTGCCATGTGATTGAATTAAGGGCATGTGCTACCATGCCTGACTTCTGTTTATGGCTGGCTATGACCTCTGATCTCCAGGAAAATTTTATTTATTAACATACAAATAAAATATCACATTTCAGCACAAATGAAATATCACCATAGAGGGTGTCCCTTTCCCTGGAACTGGAGTTACAGATAGTTGTGAGCCACCTGCTATAGGTGCTAGGAACCAAATTTGTGCCCTCTGGAGTACTGTAGGCATTCTTAGCCACTGAGCCACTTCTCCAACCTCATATGCTTTAGTTTTTGATAACTATTATAATAGAAAAGTTTAAGGTCCTATGAAATCATAAAATAAGGCATGTTTTGGTTTGGATGGAGGAAGAATCCTTTCTTGAGGAAATGGTATTTTAGGTCACTTATAAATAAATTAATAGAAGCTATCCATAGGAAGTGAAGAATTATAAGAATTTTCCAAACTATATATGTGATATTTCTATTGAGACATAGCACAGCTTAATTACAGACTGGAAAGGAGTTAGATGACTGGACAGCAGAAACATTAGCAGCACAAGATTTAGTTTTGGCAGATACTGGGTTCAGCCTTTAATGGGCCAGGTCTCAATGAGTCAAATACTCATAACCCTACTGGGAATTTCCTAGGAAAATCCAGGAACCAAAAGAGACAGTCAAAATGAAGCTCTATAATTTTGATGTGCTTTAACAAAAACAAACATCTGATGATGAAGGTCAGCAAACTTTTTTCAAGACAAACAGATAGTGTTTAGTGAGAATAAGTAATTTAGAACTTTTGACTTTTATATTTTGCAACAAACTCTGTTGCAGTGACTTAACTTTGCCATTGTCACATGAAAGAGGCTATAGACACATATGAACAAGCAAACATGCTAAGGTTTGAATATAAAATGCCCCCACCCCTGGCTCATATGTTTGAACACTTACTTAGACCCCAGTTGGTGATTTTATTGTGAAAGGTTATGGAAACTTCTGGCTCTAGTTGACAGATAGAGGGCTACAGGAGAGGGGTATAAAGGTTATAGCTACCCCAGTTTAGGGCCTAGGTTTCTGGTTCCTGGTATACTGAGATGTAAGCAAACAGTCTCACATTCCTGCTGCCACAGCTGCTGGACCACCATGAACTTTGCCATGAAACTGTTAGCTAAAATAAATTGTCCCCCCTTCAGTTGATTTTGTCAGGTATTCAGTCATTGTGATGTGGAAGAGTAAATAAGATTGCCATGTTCTAATGAAACTATCTATTTCCCCATAGGTTTTACATGCAGCAAGCTTTCTTGTCAGACTACCTTTGGATCACCAGCTCCCAAATAATGACATGGAGGCCCAAATATGGAACTTGACCTTTAGGTTAGGCTTGTCCCCAACTAGCTCTTATAAGTTATATTAATCTGCTTATATTAATCTACATTCTACCATATGGCTTTTTTAAAACCTTTTCTCCATTTCTGTATGTCCTACTTGTTCTGTGTCTCCTGGTGTCTCTGCCTCTCTCCTTGCCAGTGTTTCTCTCCTCCCCAGAAGTACTGCCTATTCTCTCCAGGATAGATATTGGCCATTCAGCTCTTTATTAAGCCAATCACAATGACACATTTTCACATAGCATAAACAAATATTCTGTAACATGTGCATGTTGTTTCTTTTCTACCAAAGCCAATTCTCTCTCAGCATCAGCTGATACTTTTCTTCGACTATTTAAGTCCTTGTCAACTTGTAAGGTTAGAAATAAATTTCTTAGTTCTTGAGTTGTTAATCCAATTGTGGGCTATAGCCAGTTAATATCTCTTAGCAACTTTTGAAAATCATTCAGAGTTCATAATCTCTCCTGATTTATGCTTTCTGTGGATGATTTTTTTGTAAACCTATCTTATATCTTATATAGGTAATTAATAGAGTATCTTCTTTGTATTTTTTAGTTGCAATTTGTAATCCCCAACAAGGCAAATTTTTTTTTACCTCATCAAACATTTTTTCTAAGGTATCTGAGTCTGAATCAGCTAGTAAGATATTATGCATATAATGGTATATTATAGATTTGAGGAAACTTTATGAATTATACCAATGGCTGTTGTACAAAATATTGACACAAAGTCAGGCTGTTCAACATCCTTTGTGGAAGAACTTTCCACTGGTGTCTCTTAACAGGCTGGGAATTATTATAAGTAGACACTGTGAAGGCAAAATTTTCTCTATCCTGTTCTTGTAAAGGTATAGTTTAAAAAAAAGAAGTCTTTTAAAACAATCACTATAATAGACCATTCTTTAGGTAATAAAGAAGGCAAGAGAATTCTAGGCTACAAAAGCTCACTGGCTAGATCACCTTATTAATTTCTCTTAAACCTGTTTACCATTATTCATTTTCTAGATTTCTTTTTAATGACAAATATAGGAGAATTCCAAGGACTGGTCAATTCTTCAATATGTTGAGCATTTAACTGCTTGCTCCTGTACCAGCTGTTCTAGTATCCATAATTTTTCTGATGTTAAAGGTCATTGTTCCACCCAGGCAGGTTTATCAGTTAAACATTTTAATAGTAGGGCTGTTGGTACCTTTGAAAGATCAGCAACTGTTGTGCTCTGCTTATGTACAACCTGAATAGTCAGTGACTGTCTTGATAATACCTTTTAATATTTTTCTCAGAAGCATATACTAGTTTATGGTTTGTTTCTGAGATTGGAGGAATGTTAATCTGTGTCTTCCATTACTGCAACAAATCATGTCCCCATAATATCATTGTTATGTTAGCTTTAATTGTTCTACCTGTCCTTCTGGCCCTATCTGCTTGACCCACCTTGTACTTTGTTTTACCTGAGATGAAGTTCTAAACCAGAAGCTGAATATTTACCTCCTGAAGGGGTCAATCTGGATGACAACATGTTGGTGAAATTATTGTAACAACCACACCTGTGTCTAGTAAACCTTCAATTACAATGACATTTATTCATATTTTTAGCTTTGGTCTTTGATTGTTTATAGAAGTTTGCCAAAATATTTGTTTTGTGGTTTCTCCTGAAAATTTTGCTTTATCTACTGAAGCTGTTCTCTTACCCAGAGCCGTATAGTTTTAACAATAGGCATTAAGTCTTGTAATTGCTCTGTGGAGGAGTGTCCCTAATGCTGACAGTGAATGATTGAACCAAATATAATATAGGGGCCTCCAAGAGGCCCCCTAAGTCATTTCCCAATAGTAAAGAGTTACCTTGCCTGTCCCTTGTTGATCTGAATTCATTAGCCAAATGCCGGCCTTTGCTGCACCTTCTTTATATTCCAGAAGACCTTTTGTTTGGATTGTCTCTAAAAAAACATTGTTTCTAGGAAGACTTTGCCTACAATCCCATTTCAGATGATCTGGTTTACCACAATTAAAACATCTACCCTTTGGATTTTTGAAAATCACTTCTCCTATCCAAGTATCATAAGTGTGAGATCCAGTAGCAGCTGTATTTCTAATCCATTCATCTATTGGTGCTAATCTTGCCTTTAAAGGCCTGATCACCCTTTTGCATTCTAGATTAGCATTTTCAAAAGCCAAAGATTGAATTAATATTTGTCTAATTTCTGGATCTGATATCATTCTATTTATAGCTGAAGTCAATCAAAAAAATCAGTGAAGGCATCTTTGGGGCCTTATATAATTTTAGGAAATGACTCAGTTCCTTCATGAGTCTTCAACTTTGTCCCTAGCATTCAAAGCTTCTATACTAGGTGTGATCATCAAATGTAATTGGTCTTTGCAAATCAGCATATTGACCTTCACCAAGAAGCTGTTCTTGGGAAATTTCAATACCTCTAGATGGACTTCATTGTTTTAGGACCCTAGCTTCCTCTTTCCACCATATTTATCATTGTAACTGAGGACCAGCTTCCAAAATTGCTGTAACTAACTCTTTCCAGTCGTGTGGAATAATTCTGTTTTGAGTGGCCCATGAATTTAACATCTGCTTCACAAAAGGTGAATGCATATCATATGCAACTCCTGCTTCCTTAAATCTCTTCAAATCTAACATTTCTACAGGACCCCAGTATTTTCTGAATAACCTTGGCAATGCATATCATCTGGTGTGGTTCTTCTTGAATGGTAACTAGATAAATTAAAGTTGGTTTTCTAATAATCTTGGGCTGTTCCTCTTTAGTTTCATAATGCAATGGTGTGGTAGATTCTGCTCTAAATTCCTCTGCTGTGTGTGAATATTTTTCTTAGTTTTATTAGTAGGTCTTTCTGAGGATTGATTATTATCAGTCAATTTTTCATATTTAGCACCAATATCAAACTACTTTTTAAAGGATAAAACATGAATTACCAAACTGATAATGATTATAATTAATATTATGTCAATCCCAGCTCAGTTGATTATCCCTTCATTTAATTTTTTCCATTTTCAAACCATCCATTGTAGAACCAGGCAGAGACCTAACTCCCTGAATCATAATATTGTTCCCCATTCTTAACATAGGTAAAACTCTTAAAAAAAACTAATTCTCCTTTTAAGAATCCCCAGGTGTCTCACCAGATATGCTGATTATAACAGTGAGGTGTGAGGATGGCTGTCTCTGCAATGCATGGCATGGCAGAGAACTCAGGCAGTACCAGGCTGAGAGTGTGTGGCAGCAGCAGCAGCAGTAAAAGTCCAAGCAGGTGTCAAGGCAGCTCACCTGGCATGGCAGCACTAGAGGTCAAGGGAAGCCCACAGCCCACAGGGAGAGGGAGCCAGCCTCCTTAAAAGCTGAAAGACGGGGATGTGCAGAAGACAGGCTGCCTGAATAACAGAGTTGGCTGGCAGTGGGCAGATAACTCCAGTGGCATTTAGGATCCATCAGCCTGTGACATTGGGGACCAGGGACCTGCAGCAGCTGGAGTCTTTATAGAGGCTGCAACAGGAAAACCCCAGACTCCTGCAGTGGGCCTGGGGGCAGGGAGGGAAGCTGGCTGTGATGGCGACTTCTGCAGCTGCAAAGCCTGTGGCAAGCAGCTACCTCATGATGTAGTGTCCCAAATTGCATGTCAGATGAAGAGTTTATCTAATTATTCTTTATCAATAAAAACTTGGGAGTCAGATACAGGGGTAAGAACCTGAATGATCAGAGAAGCAGCAGAGAAGTGATCACCTCCTCTCTCTCTCCTTCCTCCATTCAAAAAGGCAGAGAATCTTTCTAAGCCCCTCCCTAGTACTTCCTTATGTCCCTCAGTCCTCCAAACCTCTATGGCTAATTTCGGCCAGCTAGTAGCTAGCCCCACTCTCTGATTCAAAGTAAACTTTATTGTCAGTCTCGGGAGTGTCAGAGTGCAATCAAAATATCCCACAACATTCATATGGTCAGCCAACGCCTGGCATAAAAACACAATGATATTTAGGGTTTTGTAAGCAAAAAAGTCTAGGCCGTGGCAAGTTTTATGGTTCACTCAGGAGAGTCATGAGGCAAGGTAAGGTGAGAGTCCATTCTGTCAATCATGTGAACAAAGCAAAACCAAATCCAACTCAACCAAAAAATATACACCAGAGTTTTTCTTGAGTTTTGGTTTACAGAAAAAAGAAAGGAAGGAAGGAAGGAAGGAAGGAAGGAAGGAAGGAAGGAAGGAAGGAAGGAAGGGGGAGAGAGGAAGGAAGGAAGGAAGGAAGGAAGGAAGGAAGGAAGGAAGGAAGGAAGGAGGAGAGAGAAAGGGGAGGAGGGGGAGGGAGGGAGGGAAAAAGAAAGGAAATTTAGTAAGTTAGCAGTCACTGGAACACATCATTGAAAAAAATGCATTGAGAAGTGTCTCAAGGAATAAAGACTGGTTTTGCATTGCCAGGTGAGGAGTGGTTAGGCTAACTAATTTAGTATTCAGCATAGAGCAGGATAAATATATAAGCCTGCCATGACTTGCTAAACCCTGTCTTCTTCCTTGTTACCCACCAAAGCATCTTGCCCTGAGCCCTGGAAGGATCTGTACAGTGTTCCTCACAGCTCATGGCCTGTTGTAGTTCTTCAGGTTAGATCAGCAGAATACAATACAGCTATAACATTTGTTTTTTCCTCACTGAGCTGGTGCCAGGGGAAGGCCTACCTTTCACAGTTCCAGGATGGTTGGTGTCGCTCCAATGGCAGCCCAGTAGAAGGGCAGGGAACTTCTTCTCATAACACCCTTGGTGTCTGGCTGGTATTCTCCCCCAAAAGTCTTCTCTCCATTAATGCAGTTTGATGCTTAGGTTTCATTGACATAAATAAGGCCGGGTGTCCACATTTACACATTTCACTTTGCACATTTTAGTGGTGAAGAACAGTATAATCTCAGCTCTTCCTTGGGCTGCCTGTCAAAACCAAACTGGGAGTCTGTTAAGGAAGAAAGGCTAAATTTTCTGGGAAGACCACCGTGTCCTTTAACGGCCATTGCCAGTTCTCTCTTTGCCAGAAAATGTAGACACAACAAGATACGGACACTGTTGAAGAGAGGCCGTGGTTCTGGCAACCTCATCACATGCCTGGAGGAACTCAGTGGGCCTCTGGCTCCCTGAGACTGTGGTAGCTGGCTAGGGTGCAGCCTCGGTGGTACTCACCACTGATGGGAATCATCAAATCCACCTGCCTGACAGTCTGAACTTGAGATTTCATTAGAATCTTTGAGAAGGACACTTGTCTACACACTCTTTCTTCCCCAGGGACACATAGAACTAATCTAAGGAAAAGGCCTAAGGTTAGGAAACTCTAGTTTACGCATAAGACAAACATAGTTTCAGTAATCAGCCACAGGTTATTGAGTTTCTTCTATTTATACTTTACTCTGATGAGAAAATGACAAAGTATATACACACATGCCAATATCCAGGTTTTTTTAAGGTATTTGAAGGTGTATTATAATTAAAATTGTGATAATTCAGCCCAATGCTTAAACACCTCCTCAGTGTCTGCTGTGGAGTAATGATAATTTCAGCCCCAGGCATTGCAGGACACGGAAGAAAGAAAACACTCTTCTTTAACTTGTATGTCAGTTATATATTACTACTGTCTAATTATTTGTCAGGGGAAGGAATGAGGAAAACATAGGTTTTTGCAGTTAACAAATTTGGCATCAAATCCCAGATCTGCCTGTTGGTAATCATGTGTCTCTGTTTCCTCACCAGCGTTGGTAAGACATGGAGCAGTTTAGTGTACAGAATTCAGAGAACATGGTGGGTTAAGATTAGTGTTTTTTAATGGATAAATTAAAAAGTTTGAGTTTTCTGTAAGCTTTTTTAAGTACTAATAAGGGTTGGAGAGTTGGCTCAGCAGTTAAGAACACTTGCTGTTCTGTCTTAAAGACCCATGTTCATACACCAGCACTCATGCTAGGCTGTTCACAGGTGCCTGCCACTCCAACTCCATGAATGTGATGCCCTCTTTTGGCTTCTGTGAGCATTGGTACACACACACACACACACACACACACACACACACACACACACACACAAATGAAATAAATCTTTAAAACAGTGGTTCGCACCCAGTGAGTTGTGACCCCTTTGGAAGTCACATATTGGGTATCCTGCATATCAGTAGCAAAATTATAGTTATGAAGTAGCAATGAAATAATGCTATGGTTGGGATCACCACAACATGAGGAACTGTATTAAAGGGTCAAAGCATTAGGAAGTATGAATACCACTGTTTTAAAATATTGAGGTAGTTGTACATCTAGCAAAAATGTGTGTGTGTGTGTGTGTGTGTGTGTGTGTGTGTGTGTGTGTGTGAGAGAGAGAGAGAGAGAGAGAGAGAGAGAGAGAGAGAGAGAGAGAGAGAGAAGTTCTCATGTAGTCCAGACTACCTTTGAACTAATTTGTTCTCAAGTTTGGCTTTGAATTTGTTTGTCCTGCTTCTCCTTCCCAAGCTGTGGTGGTTTGACTGAACCCTGGGTTCCCAATTAGTAGTGCTGTTTGGGGACTTGTGGAACCTTTAAGGAGTGGGGCATTGCTGGAGCAGGTTTTGAGACCTTAGAGCCTTGCCCCATCTCCGGTTCTCTCTGCTTTGTGTGTGCAGTTGAAGAAGGGATCTCTCAGCTTCCTGCTCTGGCTATCTGCTTCTACACCTGCCCCCACCATCTTAGACTCTTCTCCCTCAGGAATTTTTAAGCCAAAATCAACTCTTTCTTTCATAGGTTGCTTTTATTCATGGTGTTTTATCACAATAGAAAAGTAACTAATATGCAAATGCTGAGATTCTTAGAATTTCAACCATCACTTAAATTTTTAGGTTTATGTGTGAGTGTTTTGCCTGTATGTATATATGTGCACCATATATATGCCTGGTGCCCACAGAATTCAGAAGGCATCATATCCCCTGGAACTGGAGTTACAGATGGTTGTGAGTTTCCATTTGGATGCTGGGAACCAAACCTGAGTCCCCTGTAAGAGCAACAAATTCTCTTAACCACTGATCCATCTCTCCAGCCCCTTAACAATCACTTTTAAAGAAGACTATGATTAATATTTTATTTTATTTATAAACTTGATTGCTTAAACACCTTCAACTATTTTTAAGTGCACATAATGTACTTGATTCTTTTCTTAAGAATTTCAGTCATCTGGAGTAAAATATGATGTGGTGGTTTGAAGGAAAATTGCCCCCAAAGGGAGTCATACTAGCAGGAAGACACATGGTGCTGGGTGTGATTGGATGGACTGTAGGTGCCTCAACAAACAGGCTTCAAAAGAAAAGAATATTACTATGTGCCCTAGCAATCACTTTTGTGATATTTTGGTGAAGAATGTGGCTGCTTCTTGCCTTTATTTGAAAAGTTTGCCCAAGGCTAAAGTGAAGAGTTTTGGATTAGTTCCCTTGGCAGAGGAAATCTCAAAACAGCCTAGTATAGACTCTGTTGTGTGGTTATTAGTGTTAACTCTAATGAAGATATATAATGAAAAGGAATAAGTTGAGCAAGAAAAAATAATTGGGGAGAAAGTGAGCAAGAGAAAAATGAAATGGAGCTGAGTCCTGTGTTCAAGGAGATAAACAGATTAAGAAATGGAATAAAGGGAGTGGTGACCTCAGGACAAGATCCCACCCAGCTTAATTTCCAACTTGTGAAAAGGAATTTAAGAAAAGTTTAGAGCCAGGTGTGGTGGCACACACCTTTAATCTCAGCACTCCAGAAGCAGAGGCTAGCAGATCTCTGAATCTGAGACCAGCCTGGTCTACAGAGCAAATTCAAGCTTAGACAGTGAAGGAAGACAGAAAGCTAGTGAAGATGTAATTAAACATGGAGCCATGTTCCAGCCCCAGTAAGCAGCAGAAGTTAGCAGCTTTGGCCATGTGGTTCTAGAGTTAAGGATAGAAGAAAGGTGCTATCCAACTTGCCTCCATATCTAAGGAAAGCCACTGAGGCCAGGTATGTGTCCCTGAATGGAGGCCTAGAGAGGCCATTTTGTGAAGCTGTGAAGTTGAAGCCTGGATTGGGTTGGAGATCCCAAGATGTTAGAGATGTCAGAGCCATGGGATACCAGCCGAGGAAAGCTGCTAACGGGAGTGGGCGTGGGGGTGGGGGTGGGAGGGTGTAACCAGCATAAGAGAAAGAAGTGTGTTATAGTCACAAAGCTAAAAGGAATTGGAGATTTGTTTTTATATCAGACATGGAGATGCAGAGTTTGGAGTGCTTTTTGGTCTTGCTTTGGTTCAGTATTAACTCACTATGCTCCCTTCCCTATGTTTTGGAATGGTAATGTATATCCTGTGCCATTATATGTTGGAAGCATGTAACCTGCTTTTTTATTTTGATCTTACAGGGGATTGCAGTTAAGAGATTGCATGAATCTCAGAAGAGACTTTGAACGTTGGACTTTGTAGGGCCCTGGTCCCCCAATTTGATTAGCTGCTGCCTTGCTTGCTAACCTTGACCAGATGTCCACCCTATGCTGATTCCCTGCCGGTCTCCACCCTCCTGAATGCTTAAGGGAAGTTCCTTGTTTGTGTATCCTGCATTTGAGGTTAACAGCTTAGATGTAAGATTGTAAACATCAGTTGCATACTTCTACCCTCCAGGGGTTCTCCCATTGTGCTTTAAGCCTGTATTAATGTTTCCTCCCTCTTTCAATAAACGGCATTCAGCTTTCTGCTGAGGCGAATGACACACTGTCTTTTGTCTCTGTTTTTCGATCCACAGCCCCTTGCTTGGACATGGTGAACAGGTGGTGGTAGCTAGTGCAAGCGTTATCGCTACAGGAATTTTAAACATTGTTGAGACTGTGATAGACTATGGGGACTTTAGAAGTTTGATTGAATGCATTTTTGCATTATGATATGGCTATAAGCCTTTGGGGACCAGGGAGTGGAATGTGGTGGTTTGAAAGAAAATTCCTCCCAAAGAGAGTGGCACTGTTAGGAGGTGTGGCCTTGTTGAAGGAAGTATGTCACTGTAGGGGTGGGCTTTGAGGTCTCTTTTGCTCAAGCTTCCCTCAATGTAACTATTAGTCAACTTTCTATTGCCTCAGAGTCAAGATGTAGGACTCTCAGCTCCAGCACCATGTCTGCCTGCATGCCACCATGCTCCCCACCATGATGATAATGGACTGAACCTCTGAAACTGCAAGCAAGCCCCCTCAAATACTTGTTTTCATTCATCAGAGTTGCCATGGTCATGGTGTCTCTTCGCAGCAATAAAAACCTAAGACAACCCTGCCCCATCTTAAGAACTTGAGTGAGGCTGAATTGAAAAGTAGTGAACTAATTTGCTTAGAAGAGGAAATTTCAAGACAGGACAAGATTCAAGTTGTGTTTTTAAATGGTTATTCTACACTTACCTCTTTAGTTGTGTAGGAATACATGGTATGTGCCACAGCATGCACACACAGGTCAGAGGGTAACTGGTAGGAGTCAGTTTTCTGCTTCCACCATGTGGGTTCCAGGAACCAATGTCCAGTCATTGGTCTTGGTGGCAAGTGCTTTTGACCCTCTGAGCCATTATGCTAATCATAAGCTGTGTTCTTATTCAGGTCTGGGGATAGAGGGGTGAAACAAAAAGATGTGGAGTATGTGTGCAGTTTAGCCAGGAAAAGTGTGGTGATATATCGTGTACCCTAATAAAGCTTGCCTAAGGACAGAGCCAGCCACTAGATTAGACATAGAGGGCAGACAGTGGTGGCACACACCCTTAATCCTATCACTCAGGAGGCAGAGATCCATCTGGATCTCTGTGAGTCCAAGACCACGCTGGAAACAGAGCCAGGCAGTGGTGGCCCACACCTGTAATCCCAGTACTGGGAACACACGCTCTGTTAATCCCAGAAGTGAAGGCAGGGTGGAGAAAGGTATATAAGGTGTGAGGAAACAGGAATTAAAGCAGTTCAGCTGAGACCCTTTCAGGTGAGGACTCAGGCTTTCAGTCTGAGGAAACAGGATCAGCTGAGGAGTTGGTGAGGTAAGGATGGCTGTGACTTGTTCTGCTTCTCTGAACTTTCAGCTTTCACCCCAATATCTGGCTCTGTTTTCTTTTTTATTATTATCACACCATCTAAGATTCAAACAGCAGAAATGAGCATGAACGAGGTAACAGTTGCAGACGAGGTGGCTACAGACAAAGCAGCTGTAATTGTTAAGTGATCAGCACCATTAAAGAGAAACTTTGTCTCTGGACCGGGACAGTTAGAAAGATGTCACGAGGACAAGGCACCATCAGTGCTAGTTTTTGAAAATACAGAGGCTCCCACAACTGTGACCCAAGGGGCGAGCTATATCTCCAGTTGGAAGTAGAATTTAGCAGTGTCATTCACTTGGTCCTGTTTTTTCAGACATATAAGATGCAAATGTTAAAAGATCATGAAGACTCTTACCAAGCTTCCAAGAAAGGTGCTGGTGCCAATGAGTGGCAGACTTGGATTCCCTGAAGAGCAGCTTTGAGGAGCCATTGCAAGAAGCTAGGAAGATGAAACTTGGGTTTCCATAGAGACAAAAGAATGTTGAGATACTAGGACCATGGGAGGGTCACCAAGAAATTCTGCAGGCATGGAATGGACCCAGACAAAGAGAGAGGTCACACATGGTATAAACAGCAGATCTGGAGAGACTGGGATGCCCCCAAGCTTGTGGAAGCCCCTGTGGTTCCATCATAAGCCCTAGATGCCAAAAGACAGTGGTAGGGTTTGGTCTTTACCCTGTGATTTTGGAATTTCTTTGACTCATTCTTTAATTTTAGAATTTTAATTTTAATTTTACTCTGGACTGTAGTAGAATACTATTTTAAGGTGTGTTACTTTTGTTTATGTTGTATTTGTTTAACTCTGTGAAGCTGTGTTACTATGCCTGTCTAAAACACCTGATGGTCTAATGAAGAACTGAATGGTCAATTGCAAGTCAGAGAAAGGATAGGCAGGGCTGGCAGGCAGAGAGAATATATAGGAGAAAGGAGAGAAAGAAGGAGAGAAGAAAAGGGATGGAGGAGTAAAAAGAGGAACGAGAGAGAAGGAGGAGGACACCAGGGGTCAGCCACCCAGGCACACAGCAAGCCACATAGTAAGAGTAAGATTTGCAGAAATAAGAGAATGGGAAAAGCCCAGAGGCAAAAGGTAGACGGGATAATTTAAGTTAAGGAAAGCTGGCAAGAAACAAGTCAAGCTAAGGCTGGGCATTGATAATTAAGAATAAGCCTCCATGTGTGATTTATTTGGGAGCTGGGTGGCAGGCCCCCAAAAGAGCAAAAATGAACAACACTGGACCATTGCATATGGGATGTATGTAAATTGTATTTTGATTTTACAGTAACTCATAGTTAAGAGGTTGCCCTGAGTCTCAGAAGAGACCTTATCCTTTAGAGCAATGTTGAGACTATTAAAGACCATAAAGACTTTTGACTGAATGCATTTGCATTATGAGTAGGCTGTGAACTTTAACAGGGACAAGGGTGGCATGCTGTGGCTTGAATGTGAAATGGCTTCCATAGTTCATGGATTTGAACACTTGGTCCCTTGTTAGTGTGATGTTTTGGAAGGTTGTGGAACTTTTAAGAAGTGTAACCACTCTGGAGGAAGTAGGTCACAGGGTAAATCTTGAGTTTTTATAACCTGGTTTCTCTTCCTGTCTCTGCTTTGTTTCCTGACCATAGATGCAACCGGTTCAGCTGCCTCATGTTTGGGCTTCTGCACCTTCCTCTCCATGAGGGACTGTATGTATCCCTTCTTACCCTGCCAGCCAAAGTCAATCCCTTTTTACTTTAATGGCTTTTATCAGGTGTTTGGTCACAAAAAAGAGAAAAGTAAATAAAATGCCCACCTTAACGGACTGCTGTGACGCCAATGTGACCACAACACACATCCTCCTTAGCAACACACAATCGCTGCCTTAGTGACTCCCAGCCTTCACTACCATGAATTCCTTTTCAAAAATTACACTTGACATACAAAATGGTGTGGTGCATTATGACATGTCCATCCATTGGACTTTTCTCATAATTTTTTCTTATATTATGCCTCCCATCCCTTCTCCCCTTTACTACTGATCCATCTCCTCTCCCCAGACATTGTCCCTCCGCTCCCATGTCACACATGCATGGAAACCACAGAATGTTAGATGCCAGAACTCTGGGACGTCTGCCAAGGAAAACTGCAGACATGGAGTAGAGCTGGCCAAAGAGAGGGGTCTGAGAACTTGAGTGAGGCAGACTTAAAACGTTATGAGATAATTTGTTTGGAGAAGGAAATTTTAATATAGGACAGCTTTCAGGTCATGTTCTTATCCAGGTCTGCAGAGAGATAGTGTATGTGTCTTAGGGTTTCTGTTACTGTGAAGAGCCACCCATGACCACAGTAACGCTCATAAAAGAAAACATTTAATTAGGTGGCTTACAGTTTCAGAGGTTTAGTCCATTATCATTATGGTGGGACATGGTGATGGTTCTGGAGAAGGAGCTGAGACTGGACAAGAAGCTACATCTGTATCTTGCAGGCAACAGGAAGTGATCTGATACACTGGGTGTGACTTGACTATATATGAGACCTCAAAGCCCACCTCCACAGTGGCACACTTCCTCCACCAAGGCCATACCTACTCCAACAAAGCCACACCTCCTAATAGTATCACCCCCCTTGGGGGCCATTTCCTTTCAAACCACCATACACGCAAACACACACACAGAGAGAGAGAGAGAGAGAGAGAGAGAGAGAGAGAGAGAGAGAACAGGTAGAAAGAAAGATATGAAGGTATATAATTTGTCAAGGAAAGAAACGTATGTTTAAAATTACAGACAAGTTGGCTACAGACAAATCATCTGTAATTGTTAAAGCCGTTAGCAGCATCAAAGCACACTCATGCACACATTTCCACATAAAGAAGGAAGCTTGCACCATTTTGCCTTCTCCATCATCTTGTTACTTTCTTCCCACTCATTTGAGACCCTTTCCTCTTCTCTCACAGTCTCCATCTACTTTTGTGTCACACACACACACACACACACACACACACACACACACACTTAAATCTATAATACACATGAATGAAAGTTATCTGAAATACCTTCAATTTGACTCTCATGAGAAAAAGGGCTGATCTGCAATGACCCACTCATTGGCTACCCTCTTCTTAAATCAAGAGTCCTTCAGAGAACCACACAGGCCACATGAAAACCAATATCAGTCCATAAACTTAGAGACTGCTAAGCAATCAGCTTATGTATGCCTATGTTGCAATAATTCCCCCAAACTTCAACATCTTACAAATCTTTTCCTCATATGTTTGAAATGTTCAATTTCAAGATTTAAGTCTTATAAACTTCAGAGACTTGTAAGCACTCAGGTCATATCTTTTTTTAAGTTAATACTGTATTTTCTTAAGAATATCTTTCATTTGTTCTTTGACAGTTTTACACATGCATATAAGGTATTTTGATCACACCTACCCCCAACTCCCAGCCTCCCTTCCCTCTCCTCTCAGACATCCCTCAACATGCCCCATCTCACATTCATGTCCTCTCTTTGTTCTCTAACTCACTGAGTCTAGTACTGCCCGATGGAACATTGACTTGCTCTTGTGCAAGTAACCATATCTATAGTGAGGTCAGGAAGGCAGAGCCAAGTCATGTCCAGCAGTTCAGCTGAGACCCATTTGGATAAGGTCTCAGTGGCTTCCAGTCTGAGGAAACAGGACCAGCTGAGGAACTGGTGAGGTAAGGTAGCTGTGGCTTGTTCTGCTTCTCTGATCTTCCAGCGGTCACCCCAATACCTGGCTCTGGGTTTGATTTTATTAATAAGAACTTTTAAGATTCCTGCTACGTCTGGCAATAGTTTCTTCTAAGTCTGTTTTATTTTCCTATTATGATTTCTAGTCCCATTCCATTTTTCTGCAAAGGACATAATTTCTTTATTCTTTATAACTGAAAATCATTTCTATAGTTCATAGGTACAATATTTTATTTACCCATATGTCTGTGGATGTACACTGTGAATACTAACAGCATTGCTAGAAACATGGATGTCCAGTACATTCATTCCTTGGGTTTGTTACTCTGCCCTATTTCAAGTGACTGAGAAAGCTGTTAGTTTTAAGTGGTGTCTGGAACCACTTCTGTGCAGGCTGCTCTGTCACTTGGGCCATGCGATCCCACAGACCTGATGGCACTTGCGGTATCAGTGGCAGATAAGAATGCTATTTTGAGTCTTTGGCAGAGCTCCATAGGTGAATCATAGGCCCTCAGGATCATAGAGAAAGGGCTTATAGTCATCTGCAGACAGTTAACACAACATGTGAGAGAAAACATTCAATGTTTATCTTTCTGAGTCTGGCTTGTTTTGCTTAAAATTATTTTGAGTTCCACTCATCTTTCTATAAAGGACATATTTCATTACCCTTTATGGCTATCCAAATCTCCAATGACTATTTAGACCACATTTCCTTTACCCATTCTTCTGTGAATGGAAGTTGAAGATGTTGTAAATATCTTGGCTGTTGTGACCAATACTACAGTAAGCACATATTTCCAAGTATCTGTGATATGCTGAACACGTACAGAAGTGATGTAGCTGGGTCACATGATAATTCCACTTAACCACTGAGCCATCTCTCCAGCCTGGAAGATTTATTATTACTGTGCTATGGAACAATTTGCTTGTACTCTGTAAAGATTTGTCATTTGAATTGGTTTAATTAAACAATGGTTGACCAGTAACCAGGCAGGAAGTGTAGGCAGAGCAACCAAACTAAGAATGCTGGGAAGAGGAAGGGCAAAGTCAGGAGTTGCCAGCCAGACACAAAAGAAGCAAGATGAGAATGCCATATTTAGAAAAAGTACCAAGCCATGTAGCTAAACAGGTAAGAATTATAGGTTAATTTAAGTGTAAGAGCTAGTTAGTAATAATCCTGAGCTACCAGCCAAGCAT
The DNA here is from genome assembly GCF_903995425.1 of Onychomys torridus. Taxonomy (NCBI): domain Eukaryota; kingdom Metazoa; phylum Chordata; class Mammalia; order Rodentia; family Cricetidae; genus Onychomys; species Onychomys torridus. The sequence continues at coordinate 114,814,803 of NC_050444.1, forward strand.
CTACAAGTAATGTTAAATCTCCCAGTCAATCATTTGGGAAGCAGCTGCCAGGTATTTGGGAGTTGCTGGCCAGACACAGAAACTTGTGCCCACATTACTGGCTCAACCCCATTGCTCATAAAAGGTATATTTAAATAGTCATAAATATCTTCTTGATATAACATTGGAAGTTCATATGTGTCTAGGAATATATCCATTTTCCCTAGATTTTCCTGCTTTTTGAAATATATGTTTTAGTGTATAAATGGCTCAGTTACACAAATCATTACAAACACTTATTTATGGTAGTATTTCTAGACCATACTAATATGTGTATAGTGATGTATCATCATAGTCTTGATGGGCATATACACATTTCCTTAAAAATGGATAATGATACACAGTTTTTCTTTCTTTTTAAAGACTTACTTATTTGTTTTGCATTGCTTAATTATTTTTCTAATCAGATCACTTAACGAAATTTTCCCTGTCTCTTCAAAAAAAAATGTTTAAGTAAATTAATATACAGATCAATTCATTATAAAAGATAGAAATATTCCTTAATGACCCTCTGGATTCCATTGGTATCCAGAGTTTTCACCTTTACTTTTCTCAGTTTGGATCCTCTCTTTTTTTTCTTTGGTTAATTTGATCAAGAGTGTATTAATAGTTATTATTTCCCAAGGAACAATTATTTGTTTAATCGATTATTTAAACCTCTCTATTATTCTCTGTCTTATTCATTGTTGTCCTGTTGTTTTATTATTCCTTCCATTACAGTCTTACAATTGTTTTTATTTGTTTGTTTGTTTTGATATAATTTATTCTTGCTTTATAACAATGGAAAAACCATCATTAGGTTACTTACTATTATTTTTATCTGGTTTTAAAGATTATTTGGAAGATTATCATATGGAAACCTAATATGGTAGAAGCTTCCTAAAATACATAAATATATAAAAGGAGTTTAATGGAGTCACCATATAGTGGAAAAGACTGTACCTCAATAAGACACCATATTCTACCAAATAAAATTCCCAGGATCAGGAGTGGATTACATCTTTCTGAGTTGTCCAAAGAGGTCATATAGATACCATCCCCAAAATATTACAGACTATTGTCAATGCTATTGGTTACTTCTGAAGCCTGACAGTACAACTATATTACTAAAGATAACAACATACTTATGGCATAAAACATGGAGAAATCAAGCTGGTGCTCAACAGGAAGCTTCACCAGAAAGTACCCAAAGAGAGGAAGGTAATTATCAATCTTAAATAATTATGAGCTCTGTGAGCTACAATAGCCACCTGATTGTAAGATGTGCCAACTGGTATAATAGAGACACAAATGTTACTTGATTTCAGACATACTCCATAGGATAGAACCCATACCTGACCCTTAATGATTCCAAGAACCTGAGACTAGATAGGTCATAGGCCCTAAGGGAAAACTTTTCACTATTTTTCTGTTAAATGGTCATAGCAATAACGAGACTCCTAATGACATATCACTATACCCATAGATCAGTCCATCACTCAACCCTCATGAGAAAAGCTTCTTCTTGAAGTAGATGATAATTAACACACAGACGTACAACTAAAAATGCACACAGAATGAGAAACTTTGGAGCACTCAGCCCAAAATGGGATGTCTTCATCAAACCTCTTTGCTCAAGGCAAAAGGATCTATGCAGAAAAGGATGCAGAAAGACTATAAAAGCCAGAGGTAGTAGACAACTTCAAGGAAACAGTGTTCTTCAAACACAACAGGACTGGTACACATATGAACTCACAGAGACTGTGACAGTATGACCAAAACCTGAACACTTTAAGCTGGACAAAAAAAAAAATTCTCAGCACAGAGAAGATAAAGTAGGCATAAAGTCCTTTCTCTTGCCAAGAAGCTACTTAAAAATAATAGTTTCTGGGAAAAATAAAATCAGTTTTCTCCAAAAGAGCAACATTGAGTATTGTTATAGCACTTCGGGACAGGCCTCATGCTCAGAAGTAGTTGGCCAACCCAAAACAGACACTATGATTTTTTTTTTTTTTTTTTTTTGGTGCTTTGTGTTGGATTTTGGTGGCTTTTTTATTAATTAAATTTATTTATTTATTTTACATCTGACAGCAGTTTCCTCTCCCTCCTCTCCTCCCATTCCCTCCCCCATCTCCTTTCTGCCCCACCTCCACCCACTTCTCCCGTCTCTGTTCAGAAATATGCAGGCTTCCCATGTGTATTAACAAAGCATGGCATATCAAGTTGAGGTAGGACTAAGCTCCTCCCCTTGTGTTAAGGCTGGGAAGAGTAATCCAGTACGAGGACTAGGTTCCTGGAAGCAGGGCCTGTCCCTAAGACTTTTTTTTTTTTTTTTTTTTTTTTGGTTTTTTAAGACAGGGTTTCTCTGTGTAGCTTTGTGCCTTTCCTGGAACTCACTCTGTAGCCCAGGCTGGCCTCAAACTCACAGAGATCTGCCTGCTTCTGCCTCCCAAGTGCTGGGATTAAAGGCATGAGCCACCACCACCCGGCAACTTTTTTTTTTTTTAATAGAGAAAATAACGTGAAGTTGGGTGTGGGAAGGAGCTGGAAGAGGTGAGAGAATATGATCAAAATATATTGTATAAAATTTTTTCAAAACAAAGTAAAAAAATAAAAATAAAAGGGTGCTTTTAAAACAAAAGAAGCAAGAAATATCACTAAATGTCCTGGGAACTGGGATAGGAAAGGCACAGCCACAAGAGCCACTATACAACCCTGTGAGATTTATGGATGTGTTGTTGTTGTTGCCGTTGTTGCTGCTGCTGCTGCTGTTGTTGATTGGCTTTCTCATCTTCAGAGCTCATTGGGATGGTCTGGTTTCTGTGCCTTTTCTTAAAGGAACATCTGCATGAAGCTCAGCTGCAAGGAATGGGGAAACTTGGTGTTGACTAGTGTCTTAGTGACTGTTCTGCTGCTGCGAAGAGACGCCATGGCCAAGGCAGCGTTTAAAAGAGAGCATTTAATTGGGAGTTCGATTATAGTTTCAGAGGTCAAGTCCACGACCATCATGGTGGACAGCATGGCAAAAGGCAGGCAGCGTGGCACTGGAGTCATAGCTAACAGCTTACATCTGATCTAAAAGTTGCAAGCAGACAGAGTGAGACTGGCCTGATATAGGCTTTTGAAACCTCAAAGCCCGTGCCCAGTGACACACCTCTCCAACAAGACCATACCTCCTAATCCTTTGTGAACAGTCCACCAACTAGGAACCAAACATTCAAATATATGAGCCTGTGGGGGCCATTCTTAATCAAACCACAATTATCAAATGGTTACTGAAGTGGCCCTGTCTTGGCTATGTGCCAACAGGACCAAGGATGAGGTCAAAACCTTGGTCACTCCTGGATTCTATGAACCTCTTGAGGCAAGATACCAAACTTCAGATCTAGTGAAGCCTGTTTGCTGTCTGGTTAGACTGGTCCAAAGTGACCTCTGGGACCTCAGAGCTATAGACTCTCTATCCTGAAGAGGCCCGTAGTACCTCAGACATTATGACCCTATCCCTGGATTCACCTCAGATACTACTGGAACCAAAGCTTCTGTTTCTCAGAGGACCCTGGGCAGTTGGGGCTGCACTGACCTCTAAAGCCACTGGGATGGAGACCTGGTCACTAAGTGCTCTCTGGTTCCACAAAGCTGGAGGCCTGGTAACTTGGGACTGTCTGGTCTGGCAGAAATAGTCTGGAAGACCTAAGATTAAATCTTGATTATTACTTCTTAGAACTGAAAAGGCTACCATGTCTGTTTCACACTCTTACCTTGAACACCAGTACTCCCAACCTGCTACCTTCAAAAAGCCTAGAAGCTTTGCCCTGCTAATTTATTCACTGTCACGGCTAAACTTAGCTGTCAACTTGACATACCTAGGAAGAGGTAAAGAAAAGTATTATTATTGTTGTTGTTGTTGTTGTTTTTCAACAAACATCAATGAGGCTTAAAGATATTAAGGAATTTGTTGGAGTGTGTCTTGCAAGTCAGTGGCTAACCCAGGCTTCAAAGTCAAGATTTTGAATTGTAGACAGTGTAAGAATGGACCAAAACAAAAGAAGTAAAGGAAGAAATCAAGAAAGTAAAAGTTATCATGATGGAGGTTAGGTGCCCTGAATGTGAGGGAACAAAAAGGAGAAAAAGTACTTCTGGCCCATCTCTAATTCAGTCCCTTTTGTTCTCAGACAGGCCTGGGATGTTGATGCCAATATCTCGTCTGATGAGTGAAGTGGAGTGAGTGTGTGCTTTTCTTTCTTGTACAGATGTGAAATAGTTTCCCAAAATAGCCACGTCCAACTGTTAAAATCCCCAAGTTCCCAAACTCTCTCGACAGGAAGTAAGTAGTGGACATCCAGATGTTTCTCCTCACAGTGTTTGTGCAATGTTTACATTTATCTTTCTCTTGTCAGACCATGACTTTATAAAGTACTTCATTATGGCCATTGGTCAAAGATCCTAAGAAGGAAAACGGAGGGAAGCATGGATCCTCAGTGCCACGTGGCTCTTTAGCAAACAGTATATCTCAAAAGCACTGTGAGAGCCACCACTCCAGGAAATGCTTAGACATAAGAAATACATCAAGTACGTGACTCGGGTGAGATGGTCCCATTTCTAGAGAGAGAGAGAGAGAGCTCACATAAGGAGCAGCATCCTGATGTGCTCATCTTCTGCAAGTTGAGAAGAAAATGGACCTGTCTGAAAATCATAGTCTGCTGGAGGCATGCATATCCACACAATGTTTTCTTGCAGAAAACGAGCATAGTGCATAGGCTACTGATGTGGGCATTTCTGGTTATCCCTCACATTGTGCCAGCAACTGGGTTCCAGGTGATCAGCATTTTGTATGCATGGCCTCATCCAATCCTCACAACAGTCCTAGGACATGGGTATGATTTTTCATGCCCTGTCTATATAGAAGAAGAAGTTGAAAGTCAAGAAATTGCTGTCGTTTGAATGTGAAATATCCTGCACAGGTTCCTGTGTGCAAATATTTGCTCCACCAGTTGGCCTTGCTCTTTGGGGAGGTTATAGATCTTCTGGGACAATGGCCAAGCTAACCTACATGAATTTCTAGGGGTAGATTTTAAAGATTACATCTGCTTCCTGTTTCGAACTGAGCTCTCTGTATCCTGGCCACCAAGATGAGTGACACTCTGCCACACACTCCCACCACCACAAATTCTGCCATGATAGGCTTTAAACTGTGAGCTGAGATAAATCTTTCCTCCCTCCAGTTGCTTCCATCAGGTATTTTGTTACAGCAATGGAAACACACACACACACACACACACACACACACACATACACACACACACACACACACACACACACACACACACTAATGTGTTAAGCAACATATTGAGTCAGACACCTGGTAGGCTGAGCTAAAAGTCCCCACTAAGTCTACATGATCCAGACATGGGACTTCGCCTCCATTCCTAACAGCGTGGGGCTGCCAGTTTTAATTAGTAGCTAGTCTAAAGAGAGCCCTTCCCACATCATCTGTAGCAGCTAATTTGCTTAGAAGATGGGCCACATCTGATTCCTTTCTTTCCTTCCTGACCGCTGGTGTTTTGTTCTTTCTCTGAGCTCGCAAAGCAAAATATAAAATGAGGGTTGCATGTGCCTGGCGGGTCACAATGGTTAGCAGTGGAGAACAAAATACAGGCTTGGATGCTGGAGGCTACTCTCCTGCCAGGTAAAGATGACCAGACATAGCTTCTCACACTTTCAACTGATAACATACTTGACTTAGTGGTCTTTCTTCCTCTTTAATTTTAATCTTAGGAAAACCCCATTTGTCCCACCACTAAAGGGAGCAAAGGAGGAAAAAATTGGACATGAATATGCCTAATATTATTTATTTAGATCTGCTTGCCCATTAGCAGTTTTATAATTTGAGTGTAGAGTGGTATTTAGTCCAGAAAAGGCATTCTCTTTGTTTTATTAACTGGGAGTTTAATTGGTTTGTCCCCTTTGGCCCAGCTGGAGAAATGGCTGCATCTTTCATGCACACACTGTACATAATAATAGTCCAAACAAAAGCCAGACATCTGCTCACCAGACCTGCCCCTCCGTCCTCCTCAGCACCGAGGGAAGCATCTCCACCAAGTCTCCAGTTGGACTTTGCAGGAATGTTGGATCTCGGCAGTGGATTTCCTCTCACCTTGCCCGCGCGTTTATAGGGGCCTTTGAAGGTTCTCGGAACAAACAGGGTCTCTGTGTTTCACTTCTTTCTGAGCCAACCCTGGGGCCTTGGTCCCATCAGCTCCTTATTAAGTGTTTAGTAATTTCAGTATCCACCTTTCGGTCTTGCTCGCTCTGCAAACATCTGGAAAGAATTAGCTTCCAGGCCTCTGTAACATACCTATTTTGTGGTTCTAGGGAGAGTTGTGTGCTAGGGGATGTTGTTGCCCTTAACGAGCCTTCTTTATGGTGTTTAACTGTAAAAGGTCCCCTCGTTAATATTAATAGACAAAGAAAGCAATGCCCTCCACCCCTATTTGACAAGAAGTTTTTCTGAGCAAGACCTTCATGCTGAAAAGAAAAGAGAAATCATGAAAATGAGATGAAATTACAAGATAAATTAAGGCATTGTAACAGTAGTAGGGTAAAGTGCTTGAAATAGGTACAAATCTATACACGATGTATTCTATAGGACAAACCACTAGCCTTGTGTGGCTTTCAAAAACTAAAAATGAGACTGTTGAGATTAAAGTGTTGCCAGGTATGATAACACTACACCTGCAATTCCAACACTCAGGAGGCAGATGCAGGGGGATTGCTACAAGTTTGAGAACAGCCTGGATGGACTACATAGTGGAATCTTGTTTCAAAAAACCAAAATGAAGCAAAAAGATTAAAATATATATACATTAGATTTTTAAACCAAGTATTTAAAACATAAAATACCTCATTAGTTATTTTATATAACTATATATTGAAAAGATAATAATTTTGAGGTGTTAGATTAAATAAAACATACTACTACTTTCACCCATTCCCTTTTACTTCTTCAGTGTAGCTACTAGAAAGTTTAAAGTCACATACGTAAGTCGAACGGTGCCTTGCACCATCTCTTAATGGGCAGCAGGGCACTAGTGAACTGGACAGATTATTCAGCAGGATTAGAGTAGAACCTAAATGATTCCCATTACTGGGAATCCACACAACATCCCAGCTGAGGCTTCTAAAGAGCTTCACCAGATCACAACACCCAGGAGCAGGCAGCTAGCAGAAACTACCTATTTGTAAGGTTATTTGTCTTTGTTTGATTTTCAAGACAAAAGTTCAGAATTGGTTGCTAACTGCACTTTGGAACAAACTAAGAAATAAGAAGATGATTACAAGGAGCTGCCAGAATTAACTAAAATCCAAACACACTTCGTTAAATTCATTTCCATTTTTAATTAAATGACTAGACAGACAAATCTAGGGAATTATAGAAAAATGTCTGGTTTCAGAAAACTATAGGACAAATCTTCTGGTGCAGCCAATGGAGTTATACTTAGCTCTCTGAGCACCATGTCAGAGGTCAATGGCAAGCAATCAAATGTTTTGTTATTGTATGTCTTCTCTGAATCCCAGACAGGGAAAGATGTTAAAATGAGGCCTGGTCTTTGTGCAGTGGGTGGCTGTAGGACAAAGTGTTAAATGATCTTATTTATAAAAACCCAGAGCCAAATACTAGGGTAAAAAGCTGAGAGATCAGAAAAGCAGAAAGAAGCCAGCCACATTCTTACCACTTGGAAATCCTCCACCAAAGAGAGCTATTTCCTGTATACCTGTGCCCATATGCCTTTCTTTTTCTTTCTTTCTTTCTTTCTTTCTTTCTTTCTTTCTTTCTTTCTTTCTTTCTTTTTTGACAGGGTTTCTCTGTGTAGCTTCGTGCCTTTTCTGGAACTCACTCTGTAGCCCAGGCTGGCCTTGAACTCACATAGATCCAGATGGATCTCTGTCTCCCAAGTGATAGGATTAAAGGTGTGTGCTACCATTGCCTGACTTCTATGTTTAATATAGTGGCTGGCTTTTTCCTCTGATCCTCAGATACACTTTATTGGAGGACACAGATAATTTTCGTTGTGAGCCTAGCCTTTAATGGCTGAGCCATCTCTCCAGCCCGGAGGACACAGATAAAATATCACCACAGGTGGCAGTTAATAGAGGGTCACAATTGGTCAAAGTAAAGGGAATAAGTGACTGTGGAGTGCCTGCCCCTAACTAGGACATCTATATCACATGATCTCCCCACCTAAGTTCAGGGAATATCATGGAGGAAGTGGTGGGGAAAAAACTGTAAAAGCCAGCAGTCATGGAGAAGTGCTGGAAATTAATACTTTCTTGCCATGAGGAGGCCACTGTACTCACAGACTCACAGAAGCTGTGGTTGCCTGCACAAGACCTGTACAAGATCAAACCAGTCAATATTCCAGCCTAGACAGCATGAGGCTCCACCCCTGGCTAAAGCGCTTTTGGCAAATTAGGACTGCTGGGAGAAGTGAAGTCAACTTTCTTTAGCAGTGTGGCCCCATGGTAGGCTGTCCAGGCTCTAGTGGGTGACCTCACACCCAGGCACATATGGGTAGCACTAACTGTACTCAAACAGTTATGGAAAAAGAAGAGAAAAACAGTGAAGTTGGGAAGTGGAAAGAGGATGGAGGTGTTTGAGAGAAATTGGAAGGGGTAAAAGTGGATATGTTCTAAATACATTATGTAGGAAATTATCAATAAATGAATAATGAAATCTTAAGGGTAACAGGATGGAATGGGGGCAGGTAAAGACTAACACATACAGAAAAACCAGAATATTTTAGGATGCGGAACATCAGTGATCACGTAGGTCCATGCTAGTGGAGCTCAGAAGATAGTAAGCAGGGTTGGGGCTGTAGCTCAGGGCAAGAGCCCTTGCCTAGGCCTTACCTAGCCCTTACCTAGCCCTTGCTTTAGCACTTGTGAAGCCCTGGACTCAATGGACAGTCCCATGAAGGAAAACAAAAGGCAGTAAAATGTTCAGTGACTATCAAACACCCCATGTTCTATGTGAGACATCATTCTTTTTCTGTCCTGATTTCATTGTAAATGGCACTGTGTTCCATAAGGACATTTTCACACAAGCATGTAATGGACTTGTAATATTCCCCTCACACCCCACCGCGTCCCCTTTTCTCACTTTGCCTCCTCCTAGCTGTGCCCTGTCTTCTTCTAGACAATGTCTTTTCTACTTTCACATCATATGAACATTTTTGACCCTATGTGTCCATACATGACCTTATGTATATGCATAAAATCTGGCTTTTACTTTCACATCATATGTGCATTTATGACTTTATGTATCCATATAAAATCTGAACACATAAATGAATGAAAACATGCAATATTTGTCTTTCTGAGGCTGGCTTAATTTATTTGCATAATTATTTACAGTTTCATCTATTTTCTTACAACTAACATTCCTGTGTTTGTATTTATGGCTGTATTTTAACGAGGTTTTCTTGAGCCACTCTGTTAACAAGTGTCTAAGTCTTCGCCACTGTGAGCCATGCTGCAATAAAGATCCATGTAGAAGTGTTGCTGTGACATGTTCAGCGGGCTCCCTTGAGTGAATACCCAGGAGTAGTGTAGCTAGGGCCTGTGGTAGGCCTATTTTTTAGTGTGTGTTTGTTTGCTTTGGTTTAAATTTTAATTAGCATACAATATATTTGATTTCTTTATGGCATCTCAAACACAATTTATTTCAGTTGAGCCTCCTCCTTCCCCATCCCCCTGCCCCTCTTCATGCCCTCCTAACCCTGGGTGCCTTTTATCTGCTGTTCTGCCACATGTGTCTGCTCACACCTGCTTCTTCCTCAACACCTCTTTCTCCCTCTTACGATCCATTTTCTAGTTTCATGACCTATAACCGTGCTGATCCCCATATATATACATACACATAAACATTCAAAGCTAGGATCCACATATGAGAGAGAGCATATGGTATTTGTCTTTCTGAGTCTGGATTATCTCACTTAATATAATAATTTCCAGATCTATCCTTTGTCCTGCAAATTCCATAATTTCATTTTTCTTGAAAGCTGAATAAAAATTCCGTTGAGTAAGTACACCACATTTTCATTATTCATCCATCGACTGATGGTTATCTAGGCTGATTCCATTTCCTCACTATTGTCAATAGAGCAGCACAAATGGTCAATAAATTTTTTTTTAATGTTAAATGTCCTAAGCCATCAGGGAAATGCAAATTAAAACTACTTCGATATTCCCTCTCAACCCAGCTATGGTATCATCAAAACAAAAATGACAGTGAATGCTGGTGAGGATGTGGAGAAAGATGAACCCTTTCTCACAGGTGGTGGGAACGTAAACTAGCATGGTAATTATGGAAATTACTATGGAAGTTTCTCAAAATATTAAAAATAGAACCTACCATATGGCTCAATTATTCCACTCCTGAGCATGCACCCAAAGGACTCTGTAGCCTACTTCAGAGGTACTTGCACATAAACAAATGTTCAATGGGCCATATGTGGTGGTACATGCTTTAATCCCAGCACAGGGGAAGCAAAGGCAGGAAGATTTCTCTAAGTTCAAAGCCAGTCTGGTCTATATGTGAGTTCCAGGTTAGCTAGGGCTACATAGTGAGACCCTGTCTCCAAACACAAACAAAACAAACAAACAAAAAAAGAGCAGCTGTATGTATCTATGTACATACACATAGATATATATGTATTTTTTTCAGTACTGAGGCTTGAAGACAGGGAGGGCCTTGAACATACCAAACACTTACAGCTGATATACACCACCAGCTCATTGCTGCTTTTCTTTTAGTTTTTTCGGGATCCTTAATACTGATTTCCAAACAAGTTTACATTCCAACAAGCAGTGTATACGCGTCCTCCCCAGTAGTTATTGTTTTAGTGACTGCTATTCTGACTGCGGTGGGATCTGGAATTCCAGTGTAGTTTTGATTTGCATTTTTTGAGGTTGAACATTTTCTCCTACATCTATCAGGCATTTGTACTTTATCTTTTAAGAAGTGTCTTGTAATGGGTAGCCATTCCAGCTTTGATCTGGAAGTTCCAACCTTCACTGAGGCTTCGGTAACAGTCACACCGACAAGGCAGGGCCAAGAGAGGACCCTGAAGACTCAAGATCTGGATGCGCTGGCTCTCTTGGTTCCTGGACCCTGGATGCTGGAAGCAGACTGAGCAGAGTTCTCCAGAGAACACCACCAGACTGCGCTGCACCTTTCCCAGACCCTGTTACCCATCCCTTCATTTGTGAGTTACCCCACACAATAAACCTCCCTTTTAACTATGTGGAGTTGGCTTAATAATTTCACCAATAGTGTCTGCTGATCATTTCACTGAGTTAATTTCTTGTTACTTAGCTTTTGGGGGGTAGAGGAGTTCTTGGTATAGTATAGATACTAATCCTCTGTCAGATGCACAGCTAGCAAAGCCTTTCTTCTGCTCTTCACCTAACGCTTCCTTGGCTGTGCAGGAGTTCCTGGATTTCATGGCATTCCTCTTGCCCACTGTTGGAAATATGTCCTAAGTAACCAGAGTCGTGTTTGGCTCTCATAGCTTATGTCTCTGCCTAAAAGTGTTTTCCCTCCAACAGTTCCAGAGTTTGAGGTCTTCCGTTGAGGTCTTTGACCCACTTTGAGTTGAGTTTTGTCCAGGTTGAGAGGCCGGGATCTGGTTCCATTCTTTCACATGAGGTAACCAGTTTTGTCAGCACCGTTTGTGGAGAAGGCTGTCTTTACCCCCATTGTATACTGGGGCATCTTTGTCAAAACATCAGAGAGTTGGAGCTGTGAGGGATTATGTATGAGTGTTCCATTTGGTTCCATCTACACGTCTACTTTTGTCCTAGAATCATTCTGTTTTCATTATTATGGGTCTGTAGTAAAAGTTGAAATCAGACATGTTAATATGACCAGCCTTCTTCTCTTCTTAAAATTTCCATTGAGTTCATTGTTTGACAATTTCATAAACGTAGAATTGCATTCTAGTTACCGTAAACCCCATCCTCTCTAATCTCCCTTCCATGAAACCTCTCATCCCTACATTCTCTATGTTCTCTCTCAGATGTTCATAACTCCTTGTTTTGGACCCAGTGAGTTTAACTGGGGTTATCTGTGTGATTATGGGTGTTTGGTAGTGAGTACAAAACCAAAGACAATAACAGCCTGTCCCCCAAAATCCATCAGTAGCCAATACTTCAGCAAGGGAGTAGGGATTCATGGGCCCCTCCCTAACTGATGATTGACTTTTGATGGGCCCAGTCTTGGGTAGGCCCACTTCAGGCATCCACAGCTGCTATAAAGCCATGCCTGCATTAACTATGCCAAGCCGGAGGATTTCACAGCTGTTCCCCTATATTCCAGCTCTTACATTCTTTTTACCCCTGCCTCCTCAATGATCCCTGAGCCTTAGAGATGGTGTATACATGTCCTGTTTAGGGCTGAGCACTCAGCTATCACTTAGTCTCAGCCCCGTGAACAGCCGTGCATCTCCGTATTCACTATTACAGGGACTTCTCTGATGAAAGCTGAGAGTAGCATTTGTCTATGGGTATAGAAATAAATATTTAAAAGGTAGCTTGGGACCAAAACAATTTAGCTAAACAACAGTAGTAAATTGACCCCTAGGGCCTAAGATTATTTAGCTATGAGTTTTTTAAATGAGGTTTGTAGTATCAGGCTGAATTATTTTTTATGCAGTAGGCCTCAAACCCAACCGGTGAGCAATGGATTGCTCTTAAAACAAGCATTATTGTGAAGTTGAGCATTTCTTGTCTTGCAGGCTGGTATTGTAAACTGTAGGTCTCATGACTTAGAAATACCATTGATAACAACACACACACACACACACACACACACACACACACACACACACACAGAAAGAGAGAGAGAGACAGAGAGAGAGAGACAGAGAGAGACAGAGCGTGCCTGTACAGCACTTTCCAGTCCCATGAAAACTAGCCATTAGAGAGGAAGTGTCTAGCTAAGTTCCAGCTTGATTTCTGTAAACATGATAAGCAAGGAGTGTGGTGCCTTCAGTAAACAGGGTCTTACCAACTAGTCCTGGTGGGCAACCAGGGAAAGTGGCAGGAGCCTGAATTATGCTAAAGGAGTCCTGGGGCATCCCTGACCAATAGCACACAAGGATGCACACCCCTGGCCCTGGGGTTTTTGTCTAGTAACCCTACCCTTCAGAAGTAGCAGTGCTCAGCAAGCAGGATATCTCCTTCCAATGCTTTTTTTTTTTAACTTCCATATTTTTAACTGACTTACAAGGAAGTAAGTTTCCACATGATTTTTTCATGCAGCCTTAGTTTTAGTTCATTCTTCCTCTCTCCCCCTCATCACCCATTCCCCACTCCCCATTTTTGCTTAAACTTTCTCATCTCTGCTTTGATATCATCTATATTCTGCTCTCCTCCCCCCCACCCTACCGGTCCCCCGAGTCTCCTTACCTCTTCAGTTACTCAGGCCTCTTTTTCCTCAGGATTGCTTTATCCACCTAAGATCTTTCGTGTCTCCATGTAAACTTTAACAATTTTTTTTTTCTCTGTGAAGAATGGCATTGGAATTTTAATGGGCCACGCATTGAATCCATAAGTTACTTGTGATAAAGTAGTCATTTCTGTGACCTCTTGTCTAGAAGGAAGGAGTGTCCCCTGCTTTGGATGTCAGACTATTGAAATGATGCATCCCAAGGAACGGAATTTCCCTCCAGGAATCTCATCTTGGCGGAGGGAAGAAAAGGATGAAAACGTAAGCCATGTAGCCAGAGGAGAAATTTGTCTTCTTGAAAGAGAACAGCTTGCAGAAGAGGCCAGAGCTGGGACAATGAATGGTCAAGGAAGAGCGGGGCCATACCTTGGCCGGGGATGTTTTCCTATGTACATCTAACCCTTTTGCCAGGACCTTGAGGATGGACTTGGCAGTGGTGGGAGATGGGAAGTGGGTGTTACAGGATCTCTTTTTCCCTCTTCGTCATGTGGACACAATGAATAAGTCTTCTTTTTTTGCTTTCACTCTTAATGTAGCTTTTTAAATTGGCTTACTAAGAACTGCTGGCTGAGCCTGGCTTGTTAGAGCTTCCAGGGGCACAGGCTTTGACCCTAACACTAATGGCATTTTTACAATATTAATTCCTATAATTCATCATTATGTTCTTTCCATCTTCGAGGTCATCTTCCATTTCTTCTGTATTTTACATTTTCATTGTAAAAGTCTCTCATTTCCTTGGTTAGGTTTACTACAAGCAGTTTGTTTTGTTTTGTTTTGTTTTTCTTTTTTTGTTTGGTTTGGTCTTCTGTTTGAGGAAATTGTGAATGAGATTGTTTTCCTGAGTTCTTTCTTACCATGTTTGTTATTGGTACATAGGCAAGCTACTGATTTTTCTGTGTTCGTTTTGTATCCTGCCACTTTGCTGAGAGTGTTTATCAGCTCTCAGAGACCTCTGGGTGAAGTCCTCAGTGTGTCTTATCTATAAAATCACATCTATATATATATATATATAAAAAAAGGAAGCATGCTTTAGCATCTTCCTGTCCTATGTACATTCCTATTATCTCTTTCTCTTCCCATGCAGGTCTACCTGAGACTTCCAGCACTGTATTGAGTAACAGGGAAGAACATGGGCATCTTTGTCTTACTCCAGATGTTAGTGAAAATGCTTTGCGTTTCCCCCACATTTAACACTACATTGACTGTAGGTGTGTTGTTTATAGCCTTTATTGTCTTGTCATTTTTCTTTTTCTTTCTGAACTAAGATGGCCTAGTGCTGGTGTAGGGCAGTCCTAGACTTACAGTCCTTTTGTTCAGAGCAGTAAGTAAGAGAATCAAACAACTGCTAAGTAGAGAGTCCAATTACCCCATCCCTACTATCCTCTCTCTCTCTCTTGCAATCTCTCAACAAGGAACTGAATGTCAGGAATGCTTCCTATGTAGACTTAAAGAACTTATCATTAATATCAGCAGGGATTTTTAATAGTTTTTTTTACAGTGCCTTAATAATGCGCAGAGAGGTAGATTCATCTATCTTACATTCACATATACTTGTACTGCTGCTGCGTCCCTTTATCACTTCCTACCTCTACTACCCATCTTCTTCTTGTGTGCTTAGCAAACGTCTACTGAAAAGTTATGGCTGTTGAAGTGTCCTGGCCTCTGTAAGACATGGCCTCTATGTAACTCATCTCCTGGCAGAACAATGTTGCTTTCACACTGATCTTCCTTATTACAGTAGAGGCACAAATGATCTTTGAATATTTGGTACCTGGCCTTGTGCCTGACAATAGATGATGCTCAATGTATGCTTGGCCAGAGAGTTGCCATGTGTATCATTCCACATGGAGGAAGCCCAGTTTTGGAAAAGCCATCATTGTTCAGGTACTTATCCTAGAATTCAAACTGAAAGAAGTGTTCAGAAATTGAACCTCTGGTCATAGAATACAGCTCCCGTTTCAGCTGACCATCTCTTAAGCAAGCTCACCATTGTAGCAAGCTTTCTCATAGGGTTTCTTGGACCACCAGCCTGCAAATAATGACATGGAGACTTATTATTAACTGTGAAAGCTTGCCCTTAGCTTAGGCTTTCCCACTAGCTTTTATACCTTAAATTAACTGGTTTCCATTAATCTATGTTCTATCACGTGGCTTAGTTACTTTTGCTCTGTCCTGTATGTCCAACTTCTTCAGAGTCTCACTGGCATCCTCGCCTTTCCTCTTCCCAGAGTTCTCTCTCTCTCTCCCCGGAAGTCCCACCTAGTCTCTCCTGCCTAGCTATTGGCCATTTACCTCTGTATTAAGCCAATCAGAAGGTGCTTTGGCAAAGACATATCCTCACAGTGCACAAAAAGATTATCCTACAACACACCATAATTCAGACCATGTGGATACATCCCTAGGAAGATGACTTTACGATCCTCAGAGATGTCAGAGTATGGTTTTCCACATCTCTAGCAATAGAACTTTCTCTGCCTATGCTTCTGTTTCAAGGATAAATTATTCTTATTTTTTTAAAAAAAAAATATAAAAGCACTCCATGCTCATTAAGGAAAATTTGCAAAGTAGAGAAAAGCAGAAGAGAACAAAACTGTTTTCAGTTAGTGCCTCACTATGTAAATAGTGGGGCTGTAATATTTTAGAGTATGAATTACTCTCTTATTGATGCAAAGTAATAAAAGCCAGATGACAGCACGTGCTGTGTACCAAAATAAGAGCCAGATCTCACGGAAAACACGTAGGTGGATGTCGTAGTCAGTTTCTGAAAAAATATGTGCAGTCAGTTACTCCAGGCTCAGCCTATGAAGCCACACTGTGGGAGAGATGAGTTCCTGCAGTGAGTTAGTGCGCATTCATGAAGAGTGCATGGTACTAACCCTGAAGTCAGGACACGCTCCAGACCATGTTCCCTCCAGTGCCTGTTTATGCAATTCCTGGTCAGTACCTCAGACTGCAGGGACAGATGTGAAGCCCTTCGTAAACGTTACAGAACCTCTCCAAGCCTCGTGACCTCTGTGGCTGGCGTCCTTTGTACTGACAGAAGATCAGTCAGTGGTGCCTGACACTACCTCACTATGCCTCTGCCATTCATCTGGCTTTATCTGATCATGCAGGCAGGCACTGTATCATTTTTACACTATCACAGGAAGAGGGGTACAGTAAGTACAGTAAGAGTGAGAGAAAAGATAAAACAGAATAAAGCCACATAAACCCACAGTGTATTGTTTTGCCATTGTTCTCTTCTATTAGTGGTAATCGGTGGTCATTACTTTCCGCATTATTGTAAGCATGCGTATGTAGGAAGAAATATATATACACATAAATACGTGGTGCATTAGTTGCTTATTAGTTACATTTTTGTTACTGTGATAATACACCATGACCAAAAATGACTTAGAGAAAAGCTCATTTTGGCTTAAAACTCCAGAGGGAAAGTCTGTAATTGGGCTTGGGAGAGGCATGGCAGCAGGCAGCTGGAGCAGGGAGCTGAAGGATCACACCTTCAACCACACTCAGGAAGCAAAGAGAGCAAGCTGAAAGCATGGGGCTATAAATTCTCAAGGCCTGACCCCAGTGACATGCTACCTTCAGCAAGGTTGTACTCCTAAAAGTTATGTAACCTCTCCAAATAGCACTACCAACTGGGAACTGTGTGTTTAAATACAAGAGCCCATGGGGAGCGTTCTCATTAAACCACCACCATGTTTCAGGACTATGTATGGTTTCAGTTACATACTGGGATCTTGAATCTCCCTTGCAGATAAGGAAAGAGGATAGTAAGCAGGTCAAAAAGCTTTCGGACGAGGAAAGTATACCGTTAGGATGCTCTACCAGAGAGCTCACCCTCCTTCATCTTCATGAAGCAACTAGCCCTGACAAAAATGTATCCTGACTTCTTGCCTCAGCAATGGATTCCTATATTTGCATAGACATTTGTTTTAGTTATTGTTAGAAGTGGTTTTTGAACCCAGAGTAACGCACCACAACTAAAGTGGGCTTACCTCTGTTCTTTACAAGGCATGATGCCAGCTTCTGAACATACAATGAAGCAAGAGGTGGTGTGCCTAGAAGACTACCCTGCCTCCCTGTGTGAGGACCACAGGGTGACATTTACTGACGTGCCAGTCATTGTGCTCAGCATTTTTTCAGAGCTAAGAAAGCGAATCTTCATAACAAAGTATGAATTAGTCAGTGTTTCTTTTCATCTCCAAAAGAAGAAACCAAGACTCATACCTATGCACTTTCCTAACTCACACTCCTGGGATTTTAAGCAAAAGCTCAAAACCCACACCCCCATCAGTGTAACAGAGTTAACAGTGAGAAGCCTTTTACTGAGGGTGGAGAATTTGGAGTTCAAGTTCACCACTGTCTACATCGCCCACTTTCTCTGTTAGCTCTGGTTCAGGAGTGACCTGTCACAGGAGGCTGTTTAAGTCAGACTGCTCCAAGTGGAGGACTCCTCAGCTTCCTGGGGCCCTGCTTGGAGAGATGCATTTAAATTCTCTTTCCTTCCAGCTAAGCTTCAGAGTTAGCTTCCTCCTTTATGGAGAATGCAAGGAAGGACTAGAGGAATAGATTTAGCTGTAGGTTCAGCCAGACTCCTCTCTCTCTCTCTCTCTCTCTCTCTCTCTCTCTCTCTCTCTCTCTCTCTCCCCCTTGTGGCTTCAGGTACATATGTTGTTATTTTTGAGCTCTAGTTCCTTGTCCACATACCGTGGCTCTCTCACAGGACTGTTGTGGTTTCTCACCTCAAAAAGGTCATTCACCACAAGCGAGTTCAATCCCTTTCAGAGATGAATGGATGGTTCAACTAATGCAAATCAATAAATGTAATGAATCATGCAAATAGACTTAAGGATAGAAATTGCACAATTATATTAATAGATGTAGAAAAGGCTTTTGACAAAATCCAACATCTCTTTATGATGGAACAAGGAAGAAACTAGGAATATGAGAAACATATCACTGTTGGCTTGTCCGACTTTGATATGATGATTTTTAATGTTATATTTTATTTTGTTATGTTTGGTTGTTATCTCCTAGAATCTGGTTCTTTTCTAATGAGAGAGAGAAATGGAGTAGATCTGGATGGGAGAGGAAGTGGGGAGCAACTGGGAGGAGTACAGGTAGAGGAAACTCCAATCAGATTTTTTTAAAAAAAGGAAACAAAAAACCTTTACCATTCTGGAAATGGTAAGTTTTAAAGGCATGGGATTTGTGTTATTTCCCTTGACAACATTTGAACCAACTCAGGTAGGATGTTAATTAAACATAAATGCCATTCATTCTAAAAAAGAAACTATGAAAAGACAACTATGAAAAAAGTGCAGACGGTTAGCCCAGGTCCTGAAGGCACAACCTCACCTGGGCTGTTTGAAGCGGTTTGTACCACACCTTTTGCTATCACAGAACCTGACAGACTCCAGACGGCTCTGAAACCATTTCCACATTGGTCAGAAGGAGAGCACTTCCCCTAGTGGAAGACCTACTGTGACTGATGCTGAGAGGCAACACCATGATTGGACAAAACCAGAAACCTGGAAGGCTGGGGTCAGTACTAAGAAGCAAGGGTGTAATAGGCTCAAATAAGCAGCTATGGCCGGCCCCAAAATAATGGCTATGATTGACCCAAATAAATGGCTATGACTGATCTAAACACTACTGCTCAAGCTCACTTAGTGAGTCATCTGGGAGACATCTGGGCCCTGGCTTCTACTGGCAACCACCACATGACAGCTGAAGAAGTGGTAGTGGGACTGTCCCACCTGACAGATGACCCCACCCACCTGCCACTGACCCAATAGTCAGAGGACAACCTCTCACTGAGCGATCCTGGATATATCCAACACAAATTTCCCAAGTGGCCTGTTGAGTGACCAGCTCCTGAGCAGCTAAAGAACCTTTGATTAACATACCTGTCTCAGTCCTGAAGAAAGAAAGAAGGAAAGAAAGAAAGAAAGAAAGAAAGAAAGAAAGAAAGAAAGAAAGAAAGAAAGAAGGAAAGAGAAAGAAGGAAAGAAAGAGAGAGAAGGATTATCAGTCTGACGGCCAGCAGGACTACCCTCGTACTAGCACTAAGCTGTTTGGAACCCTCCCTAGATACCTTGAGACAATTATGAAAAGATTGCAGGTCAGTGCCCCAGCTTCTGAAGACGAGCAGAAGAGTCCTTTGTTCTACACAGTCATGCCAGAGATAAGTATTCCAAGTCATCCCAGCAGTGGCCGGTGAGTAATAGAAGAGGCGGGGCAGTCAGCTGCCTGACTGCAGAAGCAGCTGATCAACTGGAGAGTAGTCCATGCAGGAAGAAGGGAAGCATGGAGAGGAAAATCAGAGAGCAGAGAGCTGATAGAGGCTGGAAAAAGCCAAAGAGGGGAACCTGCAGGCCCTGGTTACTACCAGAGTTTTGGAGGGCAGTCTAGGAGTCCCATTCCCAAACCTGCAGGGGGAAGCCACTTGCTGTGACTTCCACCTGCTTACGGTGGCTGGCAACCACCGCCAAACACAGAGGGCAATAAAAACTCTAAGGACCAGTATTTAAAGAGCACCTTCTTGTCTTCCCAAGATTTCTAGCTGTGTAGAGCAAAAGAACCCTCCAGTAGCTACCTAGCACGAAAGGTATGAAGCGGGGCTGGGGAGATTGCTCACTGTGTAAGAGCACGTGCTATGAATTCGGATCCCCACTACACACATAAAAAGCTGGGCATGGTCATGTGTGCCTGTAACCCCAGTGCTGTTAGGGGCAGAGACAGGAAGACTGCTGGGATTGCTGACCAGCCAGTCTAATTAAAGGGGAAAAAAAAGTGAAGCCCTGTCTCAAACGAATACGGCAGAGAATGTTACAGCAGGACATTTGACCGTCTACTCTGATCTCTGTGCACATCTAAATGTGGCCGTCCAAACATACATGTGCTCTCATACTACACATATAACACACACACACACACACACACACACACACACACACGCACACACACTACATCTGACTTTTGAGGATAAATTATGAAGTAACTAACACACCACATTGATTGTCAGGACTCTAAGACCTAACCCATATAAGGTTCTCAAAGACATCATCATTCTTGTCTCAAGGAAGAAAGAAGGCTTATTAATAGGCCACCATGCCCTCCAGTCCTATGAAACACTGACCAGCCTTGCCATGTACCCAGCAGGAGTATGGGGTTGATAAAAGAAAACAGGACCTTCCTCTCCAAAAGTGCTTGACCACCAGAGAGTCCCTGTACCTACCTTTGGTGAATAATGAAGTCTGGGGCTGCCTGAGCATTCAAGGAGAAACTCTATATCAAGGCAAGATGAAAATTCTGCTTTTCCGGAGAGTCTTTATTTTTTTTTTCCAAAAAAAAAAAAAATTACCTTTTCTGGGGTAAGCAAGTACTTTCTGAATAGAACCCCAATACTACAAGAAGCACCCCCAGGAATCAACATCCAGGACTAGCTGAAATTAAAAAGTCTCTTTGCAGCAAAGCAAAGTACTGGCCAAGCACACGGGCAGCCAACAGGAGAGGAAATCTATACCAGCCGTACTTCAGACACCGTGCCAACAACGGGACCTACAAAGAGCTGCAGAAATTAAATACATCCACAGTCAACAAGTGGACTGATGAACTGAGTCCACAGGTTAAAAATAACCCAAGTGACCAATAACTATTTTTAAAAAGTGTTCAATATCCCCAGTCATTAGGGAAATGTAAATAAAACCACTTTGAGGAACCACCTCAACCCCGGAAGGATACTGTCATGGAGAAGTCTGACAACAAATGCCAGAGAGGATATGAGGAAGGGGAACCCTTATTTGCTGCTGATGGGGGTGCAAATTAACACAGCCACTGTAGAAATCATTATAGAGTTTTCTCAAAAAATTAAAACTATAACACCATATGACCTGTTATCCCACTCCCAGGCATATATCCAGAGAACTCTACCCTGCTATGGAGATATTTGCGTATTTGTGTTTATCACTACTTTATTCACTATAGAAGTGGAAGCAAACTAGATATCCATCAACAGATGAATGGATAACAAAAGTCTGGTAACATATAAAACAGAATATTATGGGCTGGAGAGATGGCTCAGCCATTAAAGGATAGGCTCACAACCAAAAATACAAAACAGAATATTATTCATCTCTAAAGAAAATGAAATTTGTAGGAAAATGGATGGCTTTAGAATGTATTTTATTAGGTGAAGTCACCCAATCTCAGAAAAAAAAAAACAAAAACAAACAAACAAAAGAAAACCATTCTCTCTCATAAGTAGATCCTCCTAACCTATAATGTTGCCTGGGGTGGTGGTACACGCCTTTAATGCCAGCACTCAGGAGGCAGGGCAGAGAAATCTCTGAGTTCAAGGCCAGCCTGAACCACAGTGTGACAGGACAGCCAAGGCTACTGTCTTGAAAAACAGAAAGAAAGAAAGAAAGAAAGAAAGAGAGAGAGAGAGAGAGAGAGGGAGGGAGGGAGGGAGGGAGGGAGGGAGGGAGGGAGGGAGGGAGGGAGGGAGGGAGAGAACAAGAGAAAGGAACAGGAAAATGGTAAGAAGACTGAGTCCTAACCACCGACTAACCTGTAATGTATACATGTATGTGAACAAACACACATGTGAGTACAGTGTAACATATAGAAAGGGTGAGTGAGAGTAAGTGATGAGGAAGGACAGGACTCAGGAATCATAAAAGTATAGAAAATTGTTTAGTTTTTATTCTGCTTTAGTTCCCTCTCTCCTCTCCCATTCTTTCCTCTCTCATTTCCCCTCCCCCCTCTCTCCCTTCTATTGAGGACTAGGGGATCCAGCCCCTCAATAGTCCCCTCTCAGGGTCCGGGAAGAATCTATAACCAGCTGATAATTAATCTTTGAGGAAAAGAGATGACTCTATGTACACAAAACTCCTTAGTTCATACACTTTATTATTCTGCGTCAGTTTTTTCTCTACACAGCTTCAGTTCTGTTCTCGTGTCTAGCTCCTTTCTTGCCTGATTTCTCTCTAAATTTATCTACTGTTCCCTGTAAGTTCTATCTTAATTCTCTCATCTTAATTCCGTCTTACCTAGGTACTTTTCATCTCGTTCTTACCCAGCTAGTACTTCCCCTCTGACTCTTCCTCATCTTCCATCTTGTCCACATGTTCTCTCTGGTCAAAATCATCCTTATCTCTCTCCATTGTCTGTCTCTCAGTTCTCCACATTCCTCCCCAAGTCTCTCAGGAGTCCAGTTATAAACCCAAGCCATAGCAATCCCTGGTCAAGCAAGGTCACCAGGCTTGAATTCTACGAAGTCATAAAGGTAGGTAAGAAATTTCCTCAGGCAGTGACCACCAGGCTTCCAGGGTCAAATGGGAGGGGTGATAAGAATCACATAGAGGGACAGTAATTGCTAATTATCATTTGCAACCCCAAAGGGAAGTGACTAATGAATTAACTAAAGGCTAAATTTGGGTAATATCTAAGAAGAGGGATCTTATGTGCACAACTATAATCTTAAACGTGATTGGTAGAAACTGTTAAGAATCTATAAGTTGCTAGGTCAATAGGAGAAAATAAAACTGTCTTCTTTTTTCCTGTGGTTCCTATCTGTCCAAGCTATCTGCTGTTTTTCTGCAGGGTGGGGGAAAGTGTGCTTGGTCACTAGGCAACCTGTGTACAGCTAGATACCTCTGGTGATAGTTAAAGAGAGATCTGGAACTGGAGGTAAGATTTGGGAAAGGAGGAAGTTAAGCTTAATTGGCACATCCATCAGGTCTTCTCAAACAGGTAGCCTGGACGCTTAAGATAGTACAGAGGTGTCTCTGATAAGGTACCTTCCTCTGTCTGGGGACAGACCTGACCGCATGCTGCCAATGGCGATAATTACAGGGAGGCTTGAACTGGGGTTCTGGCTGTGCATAGCTGTCAGCGTGGGTTATCTAAATACTCCTTTAGTAGAGGGGATACGGTGCCCCATAAACGATGGAAAAGCCACAATAGCACACAAGAAACTCATAGCAGGAAACGGCTCATAATCAAAACCCAAATATCACCAAGGCTCCTTGAACCTTAGCTTGACCTCTGGAAGGCCCTTGGCTTCTTCTGGGTATTAGCTTTGTCATAATCAGCTGAAACCCTACTTTGTATATTTTTGTGGCTTCTCTCTCTCTCTCTCTCTCTCTCTCTCTCTCTCTCTCTCTCTCTCTCTCGTTCCCCCTAACTGCATAAAAATACAATTGACAGTGAAGTGTATAAATACAACCCTAAGCAGAGGCCCACAGCTTCAGAAGGGCCATTCTAACTATAGCTCACTGAGAGGTGTAGAGTTTGGACTATGAAAGTGTGTATTTGAGCAGTAACCTTTTTGTTTGTGTGTCCATTTAAAGCAATTTTTATTTAGAAAAAGAAGATGAGGCTATTCCCTAGACAGCCAGGAAAGTGAAGAGAGTGCTTTTGCCACCCATGCTGCCCTGTGTTGGAGGTGGCCTTCCAAGCCAAGAAATAAAAGCTGGTGAGACCATCTTAATCATTGCTGAGCTCAACATATCAAAGGGGATCCCAAATGCCCAGCCAAACTCCTTCAAATTGCCTTTCACTACATCTGAGTCATCTAGACTTCCCCACATCATGGCTCCTCCTCCTCCTGACTTCCTCTCTCCTGCTCTCTCTGTTCCCCCACACACCCTTCATCAGCAGAACTTTCTACTTCAGCTCGTTGTCCCCCACCCCCTTCCTGACTTACTCCTCCCCGTGGCTGGTAGCTCTCTCTTCCCTCCTCAAGTAAATCAGTTTCCCCTTTCTGGCCCCCATTCCAATCACCACCACTGTATTTTTATATTTGTGGCAGAAGTTTAATAGGTGGGATGCAGGGGAATTCTTTGCAGAGGCCAGAATGCCCCTGAGAAAGATTTGTTTCCTTGTGGTCTAAGCAGCCAGCACTTTCTGGGCCTGCTGGCTACGTTTCTTTCTGAGAGCTCCCACATTTTAGACCATTGCTCACTCTAAAAGCATAAAACCGGCGTCATCCAAGCTTAATGTAAGTCTACCTTCTCTAACTTACCCAAGCCTTTTCGGCTTTGTCCACAGCTAGGCAAAGCCTGCGTCCTGCAGGTAGCCTGCTCTTAAGAATGCTGGGTTTTAATGCCATCTTCCCATAAGGTAAGGACCCTGGCCTCTTCATTAACCATTAGCACTGTGTCTGGAAAGTGGGACGAACTCACGGGTTATTGCATTTAATATTTATTAAAATGAATTTAAATGTGCCTTTATTTCCTAAAGCATTTTCTGGACCCTTGAACTCCACGTCACGAAAGTCATGAAACCTGGAGCACACACAATTGCGTTCCGTTCTGACTCCAGCCGCCATACAAGTGGGTCACCAAGACGTCCTCCTTGTGGAGGTTTGCCAAGCATCTTGGGGAGGGAGAAGCCATCATTTTTTTTTTTTTTTTTTTTTTTTTTTTCCTTTACGTCGACCAGACTCAACCCAAAACTCATTCTGGCATCTGAAGAGTTAATCTGCTGCCATCTAGTGGCTTTCAGCCAACGTGCAGGACACCCACCTCTCGGGAGAGGGACGAGGGTGACCAGATTGGAGGTGGGGTGCTGGATGCGGGGGCGGGTCTCCGTCCTTCCATCTCAGAGGATGCTAGCGGAGGCTTTTTTGAAACCGAATCAATCTCGCTCGTTCTCTCTCCCCCACCCCTCCCTCTCTGTCTCTCCTCCCACCGCCTGCCCCCACCCCCTTCTCGGAGGCAAACAGGGCCTGTTTCCTGCCGACCTGAGGCAGAGCAGCGGTGCAGGCTGGGATCTCTTGCAAGTTTTCCGCTGTGGGGTGCCGCAACAGCTGTGACCCTTTCTTGATTTTGATGTAGACTTCAAGGGCGCCGTCCCCAGCAGGGGAACATTTTTACCTCAGGAGCCTATTCACTTTGGTAGCCTTGGCAGGGAAAGTTCCAGAAGCTTTGATTACACAAATACCTCTGCTAGGTACAGGCCCAGTCTTGGCAACCTGGGGAGAGAGAATGTGCACGTAGGCTGATTAAACCAAACGACCTGTTTCCTTTGCTGGGACTGGGGGCTGGGGGTCTTCGGCTTGGAAATGATGTTTTCCCTTAGCTGCGTTGCCTGGAGACTTGAAGGGTTTAATTAGGACTGGGGAGGATTTTTTGGCTTCTGCAGCTGCCTTAGCTCTCCCCCAGGGTTGCTGTGTGTGTGTGTGTGTGTGTGTGTGTGTGTGTGTGTGTGTGTGTGTGTGTGTGTGTGTGTGAGAGACAGAGACAGAGACAGAGACAGACAGAGACACAGAGACAGAGAGAGAGACAGAGAGCGCGCGAGCGAGCGCCTGGGCCAAAGTGTCTGGGAAGGGAACTTGGGACCGAAGCAAATGTGGTTCCTTTGACTCCCATCGATTTCCCTTAGTAACTTAACCTTCTGAACCAGTGAGACTGTGTCGTTTCTGTGTCACACCCTGGAATCGGGACAACTCACTGGACTGTAACTTTCCTCCTTCGATCTAGGGCCCTGCTTTGGAAACTTGTTTTAAAATTCCCATGCAAATACAGGAAGGACCGTCTTGGGCCAGTGTCTTCCCGACTGTGAGTTCCAAGGAAGAAGCAGGACAGCCCAGGGAGTTACTGCTCTTGGTTAGAGAAAAACAGCCCAAACCGTAAAACCATAGTTGTAATCCTCCACTGATATCAGTGTCCTGTATTAATCCTCTGCATTTGGGAGGCTGGAAGGAGAATTTCCTTGCTTGCTTCTCTGTAGCATGTATATGCTTACAGTACTTATTTTTCAATAGTGTTCTGGTTATAAAAAGGATTAAATACATAAATATAACCCCTTAGGCTCAAAGGCAGGTTTTCTAGCAATGGTCAGGGAAGATTTTGATATGTTGCCTGCTCTATCTCCTGTCTGGAGTGCTGGCAAACAGACTACAAACATGTCTGCCACTTTCTCAAAGCAGCCTGAGCAGACAGGGATGGATTAGTCAGTGAAAACCAGTTGCCTCTCAGAAACTGAAATCAAAGACATCGGAAGTGCTGCGTCCTTAACCTTCTTACACAGGTGCTGTACAGGAGAGTGTTCCCACCCCTCCCCCGCTGCTGTTTCACTGTCAGTCTTAGCTTATGGACACGTGGCTCCAATAACATTTCCCGACGTGTCACTAAGTCCAAAAATTACATTTTTATAGGAATATCACTGACACTGTGTTAAGATGCACTCCAAGGACCTGAGTCTAAAAGATCACTCTGAATGACAACACATTCAGAAGTATCTGGATTATTCCACATCACTTGAGGTGAGAAATTTTAGCTCTAGTATCAGGTAAAGCATGGCTATGAGTGTTGGAATTCCTGGCCACTCCCCCAGCTACATGACGGCACATGTGCTGTCCTACTCGTGTGCTGCATGGTCACATAATTTGCGCGCAGTGTGATCACGTAATCTGTGCACATGTGTGGCGTATCTATGTAAACCCATAGGCACATGTGCGGGGGAATCTATAAAAAGAAGGTCACAGACACACACACACACCCTTGTACGACCATTTCCATAGGCCTAAGCACACTCCTCTCTGTTCTCTTTCCCCTAATAAACTCTTTAGTGGGGTTTTGTTATGCCTCATGGCTTTTCTCGCACAGTAAACTTAATGAATAACACAGCGCCACATAATAACTAACAATGTGTATTTGGTGCTACAGTAGAACTTAGGAGACAATGTCTTTGGGTTTTTAATTTTTTTTTAAGATTTATTTTTATTGCATGGTTAAATCAGGATTAATGGAGGCTAAGGGAAGTAAAAGGAAAACAGGCCTCTCCAGAAGCAGCGTTTTCCCCTTCATGGAACAGCCAAAGGGCCGTAGTCTCTCTGCAGAAGTGGAGTCTATGCATGCATGGCATGGGGTGCTTGCAGGTCTTATTGGATGGAAGAGGGACCATAGAGGATGGGCCATTCACCTGAAGTCTCAAAGTGGTAGATACTACTTTCGTAGAAGTCTGTTGGTCTTCTTATCAGAAGCACCAGAACCCCCTCAGCTTACAGGTATCTTCAGAGACCTCAGCCTTCCTGCCCAGGGCTTCTCAAGTCCACTTGAGACTTTTAGGTCATTAATCCTGTAGCATGTATACAAGTGTTTGCCTGTGATATATATGTGCAGCACACTTGCAGTGCCCATGGAAGCCATAAGAGGGTGTCAGATCCCCTAGAACTGAGGTTAGAGACAGTTATGAGCCACCATGTGAGTGCTGGGAACAAAGCCTGGGTCCTGTGTAAGAGTATTATGTGCTCTTACTCATGAAGGCCCAGGAAGGAATGTTAAAAACAAACAAAAATAAAATGGTATGATACATGACTTTAACTGCTATTTTTTGGTGTTTTTTTTTTTTTTTTGTTTAATTGCTATTTAAAAAAAAAATCATGTGAATATATAGAAGCAGAGAAAAGAATGGTGGTTATCAGGAGATATGTGGAGGCAGAGGAAGTGGAAAGACACAGGTCAAAGGTTAAAAACTTCCAGTATATAGGAGAAGCCTACAGAGCTGATCCATTCTATCAAAATCATTCTTAATAATGTATATTATATTTACTATATGTGTGTGTATATATACATATATACATCTACATATATATATAATTATATACAGGAAATTCACGAAAGGAGTGGAGTTCCAGTGTTCTCACTACTAAGCACATGGATGAACACTCACATAAATTTTTTAATTAAAAAATCATTTTAAGAAGTAAATGTACATTAAAACATCATGTTCTATGCATTTAATATATACAATAAAAAGAAAAGACGCCTATGCATCATTTAATATGCTAATAGAGTACACAGTGCACTTCCATACATACCACCTTCTCTGCATAATCTGAGTAACCTCACTTGCACATTTGTATTCCCCCAGCCTAATTCTTTTTTTTCTCCATGTAACTCTCTTGGATTAGTGTTGTGATATGACCACACCCCCACCCACACACACACATCTATTTGTGAGAACAAAGTCAGAGTGTTCTTTTTAAAATGTAAATCTAAGCTGGGAGGTGGCTCAGTCAGTGAGATTCTTGCAAGGAAGCCTGAGGACCTCTGTTCCATCCCTGGGACCCACATGAGGAAGGAGAGGACCAACTCCCAAAAGTTGTCCTTTGACCTCCACATGTACAGTATGTACAGTGTGGCACAGACAGGTACACACATGCATGCACACACAGTGTGGCACAGACACACACATACACACACACACACACACACACACACACACACACAATGAATGAAACCCTGCACATACACTTTCTTGATAGCTTGTGCTTTCACTTTAGTTATGTCACTAGACTGAACTAGAAACATCCTATACACAAGGATTTCACCCCCTGTCTTGTTCACAGCCTAATCTTAATAGGCAGGACCAGGTCTAGTATATAGAAGAGAGCCCACAAATGCTGTTGAACAATCCTTTTCTACACTACAAATATGTATTACTCTCATTTGCTAATAAAAAGCTGATTGGCCAATAGCTGGGCAGGAAGAGATTGAGTGCAAGAGCCAGACTAGGAAAATTCTGGGAAGTGGAAGGGTAGAGTCAGAGAGATGCTAGCCAGCTGCCAAGCAAGCAGAATGTGTAGAAATGAGTCACATGGATAGAAACAAGGGTTAATTTAGCTGTAAGAGTTAGCTAGTAACAAGCCCGAGATAGCTGCCAGTCATTTATAAGTAATACCAAGCCTCTAAGTCAATTGATTGGGAAACAGCTGCCAGGTACTTTTAAACAGGTAGATGGGAGAGAAATGTCTGATTAAAAAAAATGTTTATGCCATAAATTCCATTTTGCCTTAGATGCTCTCCAAGATAGACCAATTGCTTAAAAATGAGAGTTTGGAGCCTAAAAGGTATTTAAAATTCTTTACCTGGATAACTGGGCTTGGTGCCTGTCTTTCCCTCTCCCCTATGCAAACAGCCCTAGCTGTCCTCAGGACACTGGAGCTGGTGACCAGACTTCGCTTAGCTCATTCTGATGATCCTAAATGTGGAAGATCCATACAATTATGAGGAGAAATGGAAACACTTCCTTTTTGTTTTTCAAAGCACTCAGGTTGCAGTGACAAAACTAGCAAGTCATGTGAAGATTCTCATGAAATGACCTGAGCAAGGATCTTTCCCTGTTGCAGAGTTATGGCTGTGGTGAAACATGTAAAGGTCACCCCAGATTTTGGTCTCAGTGCTATTGTTACTTGAGAAAAACAAACCCTGCAGCCCAGTGTATATGAGGATTGGAAGCTTTGAACTGCAGCTGATTGTTCCCTCATCTGGAAAATGACGTGGATGAACTAAGTGCCCTCTAAGGCAACTCTGAAATGCTCTGTAAGAGTTTTTCACAAGAACTTCTGGCTTCCAGAAAATACATTGCTCTTGAGGAAATCAAACTTTTATTGCAGGGTTTAAAAAAAATATATAAACACCTTTATGTATCTGGCAGGGAATCCAGTGATAAGCACTGTGGAGGTGAGATCTGCCAACAACCACACCATCCCCAGCTCGACAGTTAGTGCTCAGCTCAGCATCAACTCAATGCATTCAAGAAATGGACACCTTCATAACAGCTTCACAGGAACTTTGCAGAGACACAAAAGTGAAGTGTTACCTGCCTGTATGGAAAGAATTAAGATTCCTACAAGTCAAAATAAATAAATAGTAAGGTGATTGTATATTTTGTGCTGTTATTTAGTCAGTATTCACTAGCTTTCAGCTCCCTTCCCATTGATGTTGGGTACAGCCATGCAATTTACTTTGATCAATGAAATATTTGTAGCTATGGAACTTCCATGCAATTTACTTTGATCAATGAAATGTTTGTAGCTATGGAACTTCTCCTAAGCATGTTAAGTTGGTTTTACTTTAACCTTATGCACTGATTATCTGCCTTGAGACATCACCTGAGTAGCTCATGTCTTTGTAGCCTGGACTCAAAAATCAAAGCAACAACAAAAAACCATAATATCAGAATTGTTTCTTAAATACTTATAAACATAGCAGAGATCAACCAAACACAGTCAAATCATAGTTGCTCTACAAGTTTTTGAGTATGAGAATAAATGATGTTAATATTGTTCTTAGCCACAGTAACACAGTATTACTGTGTTAGAGAAAGCTGACTAATACAGAATGCACCGTTCTGTTATGAGGCACTACAGGCAGGACCATTAAGGGTACAATTTCCAAAGTTTGATGTATCTTCTTTCAAATCTCATTCCTGTTGTTTACTAGAGGTGAGATGATATGTAATTGAAAGATTTTTTTTATTTTTTATTTTATTTATGTTTTGTTTTAGTTTGTTTTTCAAGACAGGGTTGTAGGCAGAGATTTCCTATCCCAAAGCCACTCTCAAATAATCATTACTCATTGGCTTAATATTACTTATAAATGCTCAGTCAATAGCTCAGGCTTGTTACTAGCTAACTCTTATATTTAAATTAACCCATTTCTATTAATTGATGGATTGACTCATGGCTTGTGGCTTGTTACCTCATTTCTTCATATCCTGCTTTCTCAGCAGCTGGCTGGCTAGTATCTCTTATGACTCTGCCCTCCTTCTTCCCATCATTCCCAGTTTGGCTTTTTCACTGAACTTACAGCCTAGCTACCAGCCTGTCAGCTTTTTATTAACCAGTGAGAGTAATACATATTCATAGTGTACAGAAGGATTATTCCATAGCACAGGGTTTCTCTGTGTAACAATCCCGGCTGACCTGAAAATCACTTTGTAGACCAAGCTGACCTCGAACTCATAGAGATCTACCTGCCTCTGCTTCCTGAGTGCTGGGATTAAAAGAGTGTACCACGCCGGACAGTGGTGGCGCACGCCTTTAATACCAGCACTGGGGAGGCAGAGGCAGGCAGATTTCTGTGAGTTCGAGGCCAGCCTGATCTATAAAGTGAGTTCCAGGAAAGGCTCAAAGCTACACAGAGAAACCCTGTCTCAAAAAACAAAAAAACAACAACAAAAAAGAGTGTACCACCATCATCCAGCTATTTTTTTATTGTATTGTATGTATATAGTGTTGGCCTACATATATGTGTGTGCATTATGTTCATGCTTAGTGCCAAAGGGGCCAGAAGAGAGTGCCCCTCAAATTAGAGTTATAGACAGTTGTAAGCTGCCATGTTGAGACTAGGAACTGAACCCAGGTACTCCTAAAGAGCAACAAGTGCTTTTCACCACTGAACCATCTCTTCAACCCTGGTGCTGTTAACATTCTTACGGTTTACTATCTTCATCTACAAAACAGAGACAACCATGGTACCAATTCATAACATCACTGTGTAGTAAGACATTTTCCTGTGTCCCACCCAGTCCGCAGCTGCTCAGACCCAAATAAACACACAGAGGCTTATATTAATTACAAACTGTATGACCATTAGTTCAGGCTTATTACTGACTAGCTCCTACACTTAAATTAACCCATAATTCTTATCTATGTTTAGCCATGTGGCTTGGTACCTTTTCTCAGTTCTGCCTTGTCATCTTGCTTCCTCTGTGTCTGGCTCATGACTCCTGACTCTGTCCTTCCTCTTTCCAGAATTTTCCTCATCTGCTTTCCCACCTATACTTTCTGCCTGGCTACTGACCAATGTTTAATTTATCAACCAATCAGAGCAACACATGTTCACAGCATATGGAATAACATCCCACAGCATCTCAGTATAGATTAAATTATATAATGACCATGGAGCAGCTAAGATACTGCCTGGTACACAATGGAGAAACATAAATGTTGGTTTTTATTAGTGATAAAAAACTGTTTGCCTTCCTTTCCTATTAACTGATACTATAAAATTAGATATATTTTTTTTCTATAACTAGGGATTTGGCTCAGTGGTAGAGTACTTGCTGAATGTGTGTGAGACCCTCATTCTGCCAGCACTACAGGAAGAAAAAGGAGGGTTCTGAGAGGATTTCAGAGTGGAAAGCACTAACAGCCTGCCCTCCCCATGTAGAAATACCATTGTCTTAGTCAGTGTTTTGTTGCTGTGAAACACCAAGACCAAAGCAACTTGGTGTTGCGGTATCACCTGCGCTACCACCACCTGTTTACCATGTCTGAGTGAGGGGCTGTGGATGGAAAAACAGAGACAAAAGACAGCGGGTCATTTGTGCCAGAGGATGCCAAATGCCATTTATTAAAGAAGGGAGGGAACCTTAAATACAGGCTTACAGCACAATAGAGGGACCCCAGAGGGCAGAAGTTTGCTACTGAATGCTCTACATTCTTGCATCTAAGCTGTTTATAGCAAATGCAGGATACACAGACAAAGAACCTCTGGTGAGCATTCAGGAGGGTGGAGACTGGCAGGGAATTAGCATAGGGAGGACATCTGGTCAAGGTCAGCAAGCAGGGCAGCAGTTACCCAACTTGGGAGTTCCAGTACACTACAACTTGAGGAAAGGCTTCATTCAGCTTAGTGTAGACGGATGGTTCTTGACTGTCTTCCAATTCCCAAATAACCACTCAGAGGCTTAATATTACTTATAAATGCTTGACCAGTAGCTCAGGCGTATTACTAACTCGCTCTTACACTTAAATTAGCCCATAATTCTTATCTATGTGTAGCCACACAGCTTGGTACCTTTTCTAAATACAACACTCTCATCTTGCTTCCTCTGCATCTGGCTGGTGACCCCTGACTCCACCCTTCTCCTTCCCAGCATTCTCAGTTTTGCTTTCTAACCTAACTTCCAGCCCAGCTACCTGCCTGTCAGCTTTTTATTAATAATGTGCATAATCCTCAACAGCTTAGGCTTCCATACCACAGTTCACCATCAAAGGAAGTCAGGACAGGAACTCAAGCAGGGAGGAAACCTGAAGAATCCAGAATGACCAGCCCAGAGATGGCACTACCTACAATAGACTGGGCCCTCCCCCAATCAATCACTAATTTAAAAAATGCCCTACAACCAAATCTTATGAAGTAATTTCTCAATCAAGGCTCCCTCCTCTCTGATAACTACAGCTTTTATCAAGTCGAATTAAAACTAGCCAGTACAACCATACTTGTAAAATCTGTCTGATGTAAATATTTTGGAACTCTGGAGTCTATTAAAGGCTTGTAATTGTGGGAGAGGGGTTGGAGAGTAAATCACATTTAATTATGGTCAATTTTAGCTCTTAGGCCCATAAAAACTTCCCATCCTTCCTCTCAAGCCACATAGCAGAGGCTATGCAGGTGTTCCTGCAGTAGATTGCACACAGCTTTGAGAAAAATCTTTCCATATCAAAGACCTGAGCTCTGCTCTCTATTGCTGCCACTGACCACAGAGCTGCCAAGAGATGGGAAGCCACCACTGTACCCCTTGTGTTGTTGCACACAGGCCTGCCTCATAACTAGAAAGTGTCTATGCATGCTCAGGGAAAGGCACAAGGCTAGAAAGACATGGGAATAAAGACACAGCCTAGAACTATAAAAATGAAGACGAATTGACAGAAATAGAAATGGAGCCCAGCAAACTGAAAGTGGATAATCTTATTTTCTGAGTTACATTGTTAGATTCCAGTGCCCAGTTTTCAACAACAGCAACAAAAAACCCCACAAGGCACCCAAAGAAATAAGAAAGCATGATCCATTTTAGGAAAAATAAATAAATAAATAGAAATTATCCTGAAAGAAGAGCTATTGGCAGATCTCTTAGACAGGAACTTTAAAGCAATCTCTTTAGAAATACTCAGAAAAGTAGAGGAGAGTGTAGGGGAAGTCAGGAGAAAAATGTGAGAACACAAATGTCCATAAAGAGCTAGGAAAAAGAATTACATTTCACAGCATCTCAGTATAGATCAAATTATATAATGAACATGGAGCAGCTAAGATACTGTCTGGTATACAATGGAGAAACATAAATGTTGGTTTTTATTAGTGATAAAACCAAAAGCAAATTCTGGAGTAGAAAAGCATAGTAATTGAAATCATAATGTCACTGATGAAGCGCAAAGGCAGATTAGAGCAAACAGGAAATGAACCAGTGTACTGAAAGGTAGAATTGAAAGTTACTCCCAAAAAACAGCTCACAGAGGGTTTTATAGAATAGCTCACATTTGAGGCCAAAAAAACTATGCCTTAAAATATCCAAAATTATCAAAGTAATGTGGTTTTTAGAGTCTGATTAAATAAAATGAATAGCATGAGAAGCCACAATTAAACAAATGCATGGAAACATATCATTTTAAATGATCCTTGAAGAAATCACAGAGGAAGATAAAAAAACATCCAAAATCAAATGAAAAGAAAATACAACTTATGAGATCCTTAGGAGAAAAGTTAAATATATATTGGACTGGTAGAACAGTTAAGAATACTTACTACTCTTGCAGAGGTGCTGAATTCAGTTCCAAACAGCCACATTGGATGTCTTACAACTACCCAGAACTACAGTTCCAGGGGATCTGATGCCATCTTCTTGCATGCATCTTCACCTACTTGCACATATTCTTGTAAAAATAATAAGAACAAAAATAAATAACCTAATGATGCACTTTATGGTCTTAAGAAAACAAAAACAAGCCCAACCCAAGAGCAGCAAATAAAAAGAATAATAAAGTCAAGGCAAAAGTTCATTAAGTGGAGACTAAAAGAATAATACAAAGAGTCAATAGAATAAAAAGATGGTTATTCAAAAGACATAAGATTGGTGAACACCTTGTCAAACTAACAAAAGAAAGAGAAAGTTCAATTTAATAAAACTAGAAATGAAAGAGAAGGCATTATGACAGATATCAATGACATTCAAAGGATCATTAAGAAATAATTTAAGCCAGGTAGTGGTGGCACACTCCTTTAATTCCAGCAGTTGGGAGGCAGAGGCAGGTAGATTCCTATGAGTTCGAGGCCAGCCTGGTCAACAGAGCAAGATCTAGGAAAGGCACCAAAACTACGTGGAGAAACCCTGTCTCGAAAAACCAAATGATGATGATGATGATGATGTTGATGATGATAACAATAATAATAATAATAATTTGAAAACACATTTCAAAAGGCTGGAGGAAAATCTAGAAAAAAATTAATAATTCCTAGATACATATAACCTACCAAAATTAAATGAAAGATATTAAAAAACAGCTTGAGGGGTTAGGGATTTAGCTCACTGGTAAGTGCTTGCCTAGCAAGGGCAAGGCCCTGGGTTGATCCTCAGCTCAAAAAAAAACAAAAAACAAACAAACAAACAAACAAACAAAAAAACCAGCTTGAATAGTTTGCTTTGGTTAGGGTTTCTATTGCTGTGAAGAGACATCATGACCATGGCAAATCTTAAAAAGCAAAACATTTAATTGTGGTAGCTAAGTTATAGTTCAGAGGTTTAATCCATTATCATCATGGCAAGAAGCAAGGCAGAATGCAGGCAGACATGGTGCTACAGAAGGAGCTGAGAATTCTTATATCTTGACCCACAGGCAACAGGAAATGGTCTGTCTTGCTGAGCATGGCTTGACCTCAAAGCCTACCTCCAAAGTGACACACTTCCTCCAACATGACCACACCTACTTCAACAAGGCCACACCTGCCAATAGTGCCACTTCCTTTAGGGACCCACCACACAGTTCTATAACAAGTAACGAGACTGCAGCAGTAGCAAAGATTCTTTCAACAATGAGAAGCCTAGAACCAGACAGACTTCCTAATGAATGCTCGCAGACCTTCCAAGAAGAACTAGCATGAATGCTACATGAATTGTTCCATAAAACAGAAAGAAAATGAGCCAAACTCACTCCATGAAGCCTGTATTACCTCACTACCAAAACCAAATAAAAAACACAAGAAAAGGCTAAAGAGATGGCTCAGTGATTAAAAGCACTGGCTGCTCTTCCAGAGGTCCTGAATTCAATTCCCAACAACCATGTGGTGGCTCACAACCATACACAATGAGATCTGGTGCCCTCTTCTGGCTTGCAGGCAGACATACAGGCAGAAAATTATATAAGAAAAGAAAGAAAGAAAGAAAGAAAGAAAGAAAGAAAGAAAGAAACCTTTAAATGCACACACAAACACACACACACACACACACACACACACACACACACACACACACACACACACAGAAAACTATAAACTAGTTTCCCTAATGAGAATAGATGCAAAAATTCTCAATCAAACACTTGCAGGTTGAACTGAAGAACACATTCACACACCACAACCAGGAATACAAGGAAAGTTCAATAAACACAAATCCATACAACTAATAAAGCAATAAAAGAGACAACAATCACGTGATCATTGCAATAGATGCAGAAATGGGCTTGGACAAAGTTCGCCATCCCTTCATATCAAACCTGCAAAGAAGCTAGAACCAGGAACAATATAAATCTATATATGACAAACCTGCAGCCAACATTATACCAAATGTGAAGAAACAGAAAACCTTTCCTTCCTAAGGAATGAGGCAAGAATGCTCACTTTCTCTGCTTTTACTCAATATGGTGTTTGAAGTCTTACCTAGAGCAATAAGACAAATTAAAGGGATATAAATAGTAAAGAAAGTAGTCAAATTATCCCTGTTTGCAGATGACATGATTCTATACTTAAAGACCTAAAGGAATTACCAAAAGTTTCATTGGCCTGAAAAACACTTTTAGAGCAAAGTATCAGGATAAAGAATCAGCATACAAAAATCAGTAATTTTTCTAAGTATCAGTAACAACATTGCCAAGAATGAAGTAAATTTTAAAATTCCATTCAAAAAAGCTTCATAAAAAAATAAAATACCTAGGAATGAGTCTAATGAAGAACATGAAAAATCTTTATAATAAAAATTTTAAAACATTAGAGGAAGAGATTAAAGAGGACACTAGCAGATAGATATAGAACTAAAACTGTAAAAATGACTGCTACCAAACATTATCTACACATTCAATGCCAGGCATCAAAATTCTAATAGTATTTGTCCTGGTTAGCTTCAAATGTCAACTTGATGCAACCTAGAGTCATTTTGAGAGAGTCTCAATGTTAGGATTGTCAAATAAGGTAGGCCTGTGACCATGTCTATGAGGGATTACCTTGACTGATTGATATAAGAGGGTGCAGCACACAGTGGGCAGCATCATTCCTAGGCAGGAGGGCCTCGGGTATATAAGAAAGTGAGTCAGAGAAAGAACCATTCATCAGTGTTCCTCCAGGCTCTGTCTTGAATTCCTGCTTCCCATTGATGGATTTAGACCTGGAAGAAGAAGCCAAATAAATTCTTCCTTCCTCTAATCTGCATTTGATCTGAGTGTTTTATCACAGCAACAAAAAACATTCTTCACAGAATTAGAAAAAAAATCTGAAAGGTGACATGGAAACATAACCGACCCCAAATATCAAAGCAATCCTTAGCAGAAAGATTAATACTGAAGGTATCACTGTGTGTGACAGCACATTACACCACAGAGCTGTGGTAACAAAAACAGACATGCAGATGAGTGGGCTAGAAC
This sequence comes from Onychomys torridus, assembly GCF_903995425.1. Lineage (NCBI taxonomy): Eukaryota > Metazoa > Chordata > Mammalia > Rodentia > Cricetidae > Onychomys > Onychomys torridus. The sequence goes on from NC_050444.1 coordinate 114,852,764, forward strand.
AGTGGACCCAGAAACAAAGCCATGAGTTTATAACACTGGTTCACAACACACATCTGAAAAAAACACAATAAACAATACCAGGAAAACTGAATATATGCATGCAGGAGAAAGAAACTAGATCCACATCTCCCCCGCCCTGAACAAAAATCAAGTCAAAACAGATAAAAAATATCTCAGTAGAAAATCTGAAACCCGAAAACATGAAAGACAGACACTTTAAGATAAAGGCACAGGCAAGGGCTTCCTGCAAAAACACTCTAGTCACTCAGGAAATAACCACAATTGCTGTGGGACATGCCCTCATACGCTGGTTTAATAAAACACTGATTGGCCAGTAGTAGGGCAGGAAGTATAGGCAGAGCACGCAGACAAGGAGAATCCTAGAAAGAGGAAGGACAGAGTCAGGAGCTACCAGCCAGACACAGAGGAGGCAAGATGACAAGACAGAACTGAGAAAAAGTACCAAGCCACATGGCTAAAGACAAATAAGGATTATGGGTTAATTTAAGTGTAGGAGCTAGTCAGTAATAAGCCTGAGCTAATGGCCAAGCAGTTATAAATAACATTGAGCCTCTGTGTGATTATTTTATAAAGGCTGCAGGAGTATGGGTGAGAGATTTGTCCCAGCCACAGGCCAGGTGGAACACAGGAAATCTTCCAGCTATCCACAATTTGATTGACAAAAGGAATTACATGAAATTTAAAAGTTTTTACATAGCAAAAGAAATATCCAGGGGAATAAAGAAACAGCCTATAAAATGGAGAAAAGTCTTGACAATTATATACTCCTAAGGGACTATTATATAATATCTATATAGAAAAACAACCAAAAAAAGCCCTAAAAACTAAGTACACACACACACAAAAAAAAAAATCAATTTAGTCATCAATAAATGGGCAAGTGAGTTCAACAGTTCTCAAAAGAAGTACAAATAGCCAAAAAAACATGAAAAAGTACTCAACCATTCTTACTTAATAGGCAATTGCAAATCTAAACTACGTTGAGGGGCTGGAGAGATGGGTCCATGGTTAAGAGCACTGACTGTTGTTCCACGGGACCTGGGTCTGATTATCAGCACCCACATGATAGTTCATAAACACAGCTCCACTCCCAGGGGATTTGACACATTCTTCTGACCTTTCTGAGAATCAGACACACACATAATGCACAGACACACATGCACCCAAATACATAAAATAAATAAATAGTTTTAATAAACTACACAGAGATTCTACCTTACCCCAGTCAGAATGGCAATAGTTAAGAAAAAAACAGCAAATACTAGTGAGGATGCCAAGGCAAAGGGAATATAAAGTAGTGGAAGCCAGCACAGATGTTTCTCAAACAACTAAAGATTGATCTACCATTCAACCCAGCTGTTCCATACCTGGGCACTTACACAAAGAATCCAAATCAATATGTAAGAGATACAATGTAATGAGAGATATTTGCTCATCAATGTTGATTGCAGTACCATGTGCAATAGCAAAGATATGGAAAAGCCTACTTGCTCATCAATGGTGAATGATAATGAAAAAATTATTTATATATATATCAGCCACAAAATCAAGAAAATGCAATGAAGCTAGAGGTCATTCTGTTAAGCAAAATAAGCCAGACTCAGAAAGATAAATATCACATTTACTTTCATATGCTGAGTCTAAATTTAATAAGTAAATATATATAAATTATACACACAGCCACATGACAAGAAAGCTGAATTGGAACTATTTGGAAAAAGAAAGAGACCAGTTAGAGAGGAAAAGAGAGAAAGAGCAAGATATTGGGAGGCAAAAATGAGCAAAATATATACAGCATATGTGCATTAAAGTCATAATAAAACCCATTTGGTATGCTACCCAAAAAGTAAACTAAAAATAAAAGCATTATTAACATGTTAGGGCATTCACTATATAAAGATGTAATTCTGTAATAGCAGCAGATGAAAAGTGTTGTAATAGACTGAAAAAGAATGTAGAGCATTTATGTTATTGATAATAATCTGCTATATATTCAAATTGTATTTTCATAATTTTATGCTGTTCCATGTAAACATCATTGTGGTGATATTTTATTTGTGCTGAAATGTGGTGATACTTTATTTGTGCTTAAAAAATAAACCTTGCCTGGAGATGGGGGGGGGGGGGCGGCCATTATAAGTAAACAAAGAAGTCAGGCAGCAGCAGCACACGCCCTTAATCCTGTCACTTAGCAGGCAGGATCTCTGTGTGTTCAAGGCCATACTGGGTGTGTGTGTGTTCAAGGCCACACTGGGAACAGAGCCAGGTATGGTGGCACATGCCGTAATTCCAACACTAGTTAACCACAGAGGTCTGCAGGTGTATACAGACAGACAGAAAGTGACAGAGCTGTGTAGGAAGAGGAAATGATGTAGCTGGGCTAAGAGAGCCAATGAGAAAACAGAACAGAAAAGACACATAAACACGAGTATACAGGAAGAAGCTCTCTTTGGAAACTGTGGAGTTGGTGAGGTGAGGGTAGCTCGTGGTTTGTCCATTCTTCTGATCTTTCTCTCGGGCTTTAACCCAAATTTCTGACTCCATGTTTTTTATTTATTAAGACCATTTAGAAATTCGTCTACATTTGGCATCCAACTTGTGGGGCAAGAATTCACAAAAAAATGCCACTTACCTATGTATGACCTTGCAGTTCCCAGCTCAGGCCCTAGCTGCTGGTTGTGGTGACACGTGCCAGTAGGATTTGATGAAGGGGGTGGAGGCCAGAGGATTTGCTGAAGGAGGTGGAGGCAGGAGGATCCTGAGTTCCAGGCCAGCCTGGGAGGTTTGCTGTGACTGGGGCCGGAACAGACCACAAACGGTGGAGGCAGGACCATGAAGGCAGTGGATGCAGTTCCATGTTGCCAGCTGCTTCTCATCATGTTGGTGGTGATGGAAAAGCTGTTACTGGGGACTGGTTACCGTTGCTTGTTCAGAAAACAATAGCCAGGACCATCGTGTTAAAAGAAAGCATCTGCAAAGGTCGGTTTGGAAAAGTTTGGCGAGGTAAGTGGTGGGGAGAAGAAGTTGCTATGAAGATATTCTCTTCTAGGGAAGAACGTTTATGGTTCTGAGAGGCTGACATTTATCAGGTTGTGATTACTCCAAACTACAGAGGAGGAACCAAAAAAAAATTCTGCAGGGACCCATGACCATGCCAAAGAGTGACTCTGAACTCTCCAAAAGGATGACAGGACCCCACAATGATTATTCCACATGGACTATGTTAAGGTAAAGCCATCAAGCTGGTTAATACCACCCAAAGATCAGCTTTGGACTACAAACTGCTCAGGACAATTTTGAGATGGTTAGCTAAGATGATCCAGATTCACAGACTACTCGAGCAAGGACTTGAGACAATTAACCCAAAAATTTTCTTTCCAGGATCCCCTAAAGATATCTTCATCCCCAGAAAGCAGGATGTAATTTTAAAAACATGATGCCCACATTCCCAAGAGGTGGAGTGGTGGTTTTGGTTTTTCAATAGGTTACGGATAATTGTCATTGTTTAGGATTGTTGGTTACAAGTTGTTATTGTTAATAGTCAGGGAAAAGGCTAAACAAAGGAGATTAGATTTAAGGTTCTTGTTTTAAAAAAAAGAGAGAAAAAGAAAAAGAGGATATAGATAAGAGGTAGATTATTGAATCTACTCTGGAAAAAAAAGGAGATATAGAAATAATAGGATAAAAGGGTAGAATATTGAATCTACTCTAAAAAGAAAAAAGGGAAGATATAGAAATGATAAGATAAAAGGTAGATTTTTTTAATCTACTCATAAAAGAAAAAAGAGAGAATATGGATATAATAAGATAAAAAGGTAGATTATTGAATCTACTTTTAAAAAGGAACTACTTGTTTTGAGTAGGATAAGTAATGATATTTTTTGTCTGAATTTGTCAAATGTTAATGGACTAGACATTGTTAATGTAATTCTTGACTGTATATATTATATATACTTATTGAATATAGTTTTTATTATATTAGTTATAACTTTTTTATTTTAAACAAAAAAGGGGAAATGTGGTGATATTGTGTTCCCCAATATATTGTGCACCCTAATAAACTTATCTGGGGTCAGAGAACAGAACAGCCACTAGATAAACATAAAGGCCAGAAAATGGTGGCACACATACCTTTAATCCTATCACTTGGCAGGCAGAGATCCATCCGGATCTCTGAGGTCAAAGCCACACTGGAAACAGCCAGGCATGGTGCCACATGCCTTTAACCCCAGGAAGTGATGGCAGGAAACAGAAAGGTATATAAGGCATGAGGACCTGTAACACAAATTTTAAAAGGTCTTATTAAATGAATGAATGAATGAACAAACTCAGGAGCCAGATATTGAGGTGAACACTGAAAGATCAGAGAAACAGAACAAGTCACAGCTAACCTCTTCTCTAGTTCCTGGTCCTCATGTCTTATATACCTTTGTGCTTCCTGCCATCACTTTCTTGGATTAAAGGCCTGTGGCACCATGCCTGGATGTTTCCAGTGTGGCTTTGAACTCACAGAGATCAAGATGGATTTCTGCCTCTGGAATGCTGGGATTAAAAGTGTGTGTGCCACCATTTTCTGACCTCTATGTCTATCTAGTGGCTGTTCTGTTCTCTGACCCCAGATAAGTTTATTAGGGTGCACAATATATTGGGGGACACAATATCACCACAAGGAACAGGAACTAGAGGTTTTTAGGCTTTTTAAGCTTTTGGGCTTTTAGCAGCAGTTCAGCTGAGTTCCATGCTAATGAGGACTCAGAGGCTTCCAGTTTGAAGAAACAGGATCAATTGGCGAGGTGACATTAGCTGTGGCTTGTTCTACTTCTCTGATCTTTTTAGAATTTACCCCAATAGCTGGCACTGAGTTTTTTATTTAATAAGACCTTTTAAAATCCATGCTACATGCCTTGGTGCAGTGGGAAGGGGCTTGGACCACCTAGGCTCAGTGTGCTGGACTCTGCTGACTCCCCATGGGAGACCTCAATTTGGGGAATGTGGGGATGTGGGGTGGCTTGGAAAAGAGGGCTGGGGTGGGAGGAGGGGGGATCTTTGGATAGTATTGGAGTGAGTAGAAAAATTCTTAATAAAAAAATGAAAAAATAAAGAGCAACAACTTGTTTTTTTAAAAAAAGGATTCATGCTACACATCACGGTAACCATAGAGGCAATTCCATCTATAATGCACAAAGGGACTAAGAAGGAAATGTAGATGTTGCATTATTAATAAAACATCAGCTATAAGCAAACAGCAAAATAAAAAATAAAGATAGCCAGTGTCAGGGAATAAGACCAAGAAATCATAAGGCATCTAGATAGGCAAAAGCAAAATGGTAGAGTCCTGTTGCTTCTTATCAGCTAGTAAATGGTTTGAACTCTTTCATCAAAGACAGAGATTTTCTGGGTATGGAACAAGCCTGTAATGCTAGCAGAGGTAGGAGGATTGTAAGTTCAAAGTCAGCCTGAACTACATCACTAGTGCCAACCCAACCTTCACTATGAGACCCTAGTACAAAAAGACAGATGAGCTGAACATGTCCAAGCAGAAAAAGATGCTTATGCAAGGGCTGGAGATGTAGCTCAATGGTAAAACACTTGCCTGGTATGCCCAAGGCCCTGGGTTCAATCCCCAGTCTAAAAAAAAACAAAAAAATCCCATGAAAAAAATTATCAAAAGACAGTAGAGGTGCTTATACTAATATAAGATAAAATAGAATTTAAAATACAAACATTTACAAAGAATAGCTCATATTAATAAGAGACTCGGTACAGTAAAAAGGTATAATTATGAATGTTGTATCATACACTGTAAAGTGAAAACTGACAGAACTGGAGACAACAGAACTCTAACAACAGCAACTGGAGACATTTGGTGACCCTCACTAAAGGAAAGGACAACTGAAGGAGGAACTAGGCAGAGGATGCAAGCCATGTGGCAGGCCAAGCAGACCTAGCAGACGTGTAATCGCTGTACCACATATGCAGCATGAACATCTCTCCCAGTGAATGTGAGGTAATCTCTGGGGCAGACCCTATTAACTGTATTGGTCATTGACGGCCACTAGGAGAGGGAGAATCGGTTTTCTTTAACAGTGTTGTCACTGGTAGGTCAACAGGATCCAGAGGAAGGTCACACATCCATGAATATATGGGCAGCACAAATTGCTTTTGATGGGTGGGGAAAAAAAGGACATGAAGTTGGGTGGGCAGGGAACAGGGTGAAGGTCAGTCTGGGGAGGGTTGGGGGAAGGGTGAATATAGTCAAAATTCATTATATGGAATTCTCAAAGAAGTAACAAAAAGACAGATACTATGTGGGAAACTCAGGGTTCAATACCCTGTACTAAAAAGGGGACGGTGGGTTCCATCGGATAAGAGTCCTTGTTACTCATGAAGAGCACATGGGTTTGGTTCTCCACACCTACACATGGCTCACAACCATCTGTAACTCCAGTTACCAGGGACCTGATGCCATCTTCCAACCTCCAAGTGTCCCTGGGAACACATGTACATATACATACATACAGGCAAAGAAAGCACTCATACACATAATAAAATAAACTAAAAAATTTAAGCTAGATAATCTAAATCTAAAATACAGTTATTTCTGAAGAAAAACTGAAAGATTTGTGTAGGTAGAGTTTTCTTCTCCTGTCAATGGTTCCAAATAACTGACTCAGAGATCTAATCAAATTGGTGTGGTTAGGACTAAAAACGAACAGAAAGAGTCTGTGTGTATGATGTTATGCAAACAAGTAATTTTGTGTGCTCTTATCCTTCTCTAGATATCTCTTCTTTTCTGATACAGATATAGCTTATTAGATAGATAGATAGATAGATAGATAGATAGAGTAGATATGTAGATATTAACAGAAAAAAGTAACTCAAATGCTGTTTTTAAAAGGGAAAAATCAGAAAACAAGCACCATGAAATCAGTTGACTATACCCAACCTCTGTAATAACACAAAGGACTTGGATTGAAGTCTAAGAAAAGCTATTGATGTTTTCCTGCGCATATGTGAAACTCACCAAGTACTTACGACTCTCTTACTGTACTGAAAGCAACACAATCTTTGGTGGCTGGCTGTGGACCTAGCCTTGTGCCAGGGGAAAACCTCACCTAATTTTCCAGGAAAAAGGCCCAGAGCTGTGAAATGGGAGTCAAGGTAGGGAGTCAGCTCTATGGTTGCCTTGGACCCTGAAACAAACTGTTACCTTTCAGAGTCTCTGTCACACCACTGGAAACAGGCCTGACATCTCAAAGCCCTTACCAGCCCTTCACTGTCCTCATGCCTGCTCTCCAGGGCTCATTCCAAAGAAAACAAAAAGCAGTCGGTGACGGACATAAACACACTGTAATGAAACACATCAGCTTGCCTTGGCTGGTCCGCTGATGTGGCCTCCTCTGAAATTGCTCCCTTGAATGTACAGGGGCAATAATGTTCACCGTCCTGCAAAGTCCAATGCTTCAAACAGATCAGTTACTGCCTCTTCCAAAACTGATTAATTTTAAATTTGTGGGATCCTAAAACCTTGTCCCAGAGACTGGGGTCTCTGTGACAGGAAGATGCTCAATACCACAGCACACCCTGTAATGATACAGCATGGGAGGACTTAGCGGGTTGGGTCAACGTGCCCTAGTGGTGAGGGAAACACTCCATGCAGATGCATAGGCCGGCAGCTGAGTGGTGGAAAGTTACTCATACCATGCAAACACAGCATCCACGAGGAGAGTTTATTATGAGAGGGGGGAATGGGAGGAGGGAGGGAGGGAGGGAGAGAGGGAGGGAGGCGAGAAAATGGAGGAAGGGGGAAGAAGGGAGAGGTCTTTCCCCAAAGGAGGCCTTACATTAGGACACAGGGCAGGCCAGAATGTCAACACACCCCACCCCTTCCTTTCTACTAGAGGACAGAATCCCCAGTGAAGTTTGAACAGTGCATAGTTTACTCTGAGGTGAAATCTTTTGAACAATAGATGGATGTGAATTCTTCCCTGGAGTTTTAAGATCCAATTCGATGAGGCATCCCCTTTCCTCCAGGGGGCGCTGTAAGGTACATGAAAAATACTAAATTGGCCCCTTCAACAGACCATCAGGTCTTGCAGCTATCAGAAAAGAGCCGGTGTTGAGTCTTGCAACAGAGCAAGCGATTCCTGCTGCCTTCCAGCATCAATAGATACAAGTGCCCAGAGAGCACATTGGAGATGCTGGCCTGCCTGCAATGCCGAGGCCGCAAGCTCTATCCACATCATAAATGTTTCTCTCTCCCACCCGCTCTGCTCTGCTCCTTCCATTAACACAGGAGCTGACAGATTGGTTGAGAATCTGCAACTAATATTTTGAGGCCATAAGAGATGATTGTGCTGTCTCTTAATTACAGAGTTGATCATTTTAGCAGATCATGATGGATGACTCGGTGAGGGTGGTCAGCTCCTCCTATATATTTTTAGGCGGAATGCTTTCTTTTGACATACAGTTTACAGAGACATATGTGCATCCCATTTTAATTAATGGAAGAAATGACTCATTCACAAGTGAAAGATTTAATTAAATAAAGGGTCAGCATGGGTCAGCCATGAATTGCAAAATACCCTGGATGTTCATTGTGGTCCCCACCATCTCTGCATGCTGTCTGGAGTGTGCATAGCAATAAAGACACTCCTGCAAAGGAACAGAATGAGTTTCATTCATTCACTCAACAAATATTAATTGGGCCCCCGCTGTGTCTGAGGCACTGTTCTGGGCCCTGGGGAGGCGATGCATAGACAGAAATGGCTGCTGTTGGTATGGCATTTATAAGAAAAAAAAAAAAAGACAAGAAAATGGAACCTAATTATTACAGATCATAGTATGTTTGGGGAAGGAAAAAAATAGCAGGGTGTTTTCTGTCAGTGTTTAGGAATGGTTTCTTTAGAAGCTTGACACCTATCTTTACAATATTATACTTGTTTAACGTTGGAATATTGTATTCTGAGAGTAGCAGTCATCCAAACTAAGTGACCGAGGACATGCTGGAGAATACAACTGTCTTGTGCATTAGCTTCTTCCTCTAAATTGACCAACCTTGTGCTTTCAAGCCAGGCACAACCAGGCTTCTCAGCCTCTCATAATGGACTGGGCACTCCCACATCAGTCATTAATCAAGAAGCCCCCCAGATTTGCACACAGGCCAATCTGATGGAGGCACTTTCTCAATTGAGGCTCCCTCTTCCCAGATGCCCCACCTTATGCGGTGACATAGGCTCTTGCTGACCTGGAGAAGTAACAGAAGTATCCTGTGGCCGTCAGCCAGCACATGGACGGCCCAGTGGCAGAGCGAGGCTCGGTTAATGTTGACAGTTCACATTCTTAATACATGATTGCTACACATAGTATTTTCACTCTCTTCTAGAACTTGCCTCATTCTGCATTTTTCTGGTTGTTTCCATTCTTTTCTTGTCCCATTATTTGATGACAAAGGTTGTAACTTTCTTGCTACTGAGCCCAGCCAACATAGACTAGCCCTCAGTAAGAAATTGTTGAATGAATGGGGAGAGTTCATGCTACCTGATTTAGGAACTGAGCAGAGAATAAACTGACAATAAACAAGCCCCTAAAGCTTGCCACGACAATAAAATAAAATTAATAAAATAAAATAAAAGCTAAATTGTCAAATCTAAATGGCCTGTCATGGCAAACTACTTGCCTCACCCTCTGCCCCTCCAATCTCATCTCCTATCATCTTGCTCACCTACACAGCATGAGCCACAGGCCTTGTGTGGGATGCTCATGGCTTCTAGACTTCCTACCCCAAAATCGTCTCTTCAAAGAGGACTTTTCTAACATTCTAATCTGTTGCTTTCTCTCTCCCTCACTTTAATATAATGCTTTCTTTTTACATTTTAAATGTTTACCTATTTATTATTATGTATATGCGTGGTGTGTGTCTGAGTGTGGGTATGTGCAATGTGTCCTGAGAAACCAGCAGAGGGAGCTAGATTCCCCTGGAACTGGAGTTACAGACAGCTGTGAGCTGCCCTATGTAGGTGCTGGGATGCAGGTCCTCTGCTAGCAAGCACTCTTAACCATTTAGCCACCTCTGCAGCCTCAGTTTCTCTTTTCTTGTAGTGGTATCACTAGTGGACATTAAATTGTATATTTCCATGTTTATAAATTTACTGCATAGTCCCCCTACTTAGAGTGTATAAACTGTTGAAGGCAGAAGACAGGTCTGTTCCTGATCAGCCCTGTGTCACCATGCCATTGAATGAAACAGGAACAGAGGATCTGGTTTTCCTTTTTCTGGCAAAATAGTATAAAAACTATCCAAGTAGTTTACTTCGTTTACTAAGTAGGGTTGCCTCCAAAACACGACAATGTTCCCAAGACCCTTGTAGCACTGGTTAACTTCAGAATGACAGGAAGGGGGAAACAAGGGGTTTTAGTCTCATAGAAGATGAGAACACAGCCAGTAAGAGGCCTCCCAACCTCCAAACTTGACTAGATATCTTCTACAGTTTCTTAGCACAGATCGGGTCCTTTTGCAGCTCACCACCCCTGTGATTAAAAGAGAGTTGAACAGAGCCTGTGGCAAGCACTTGCCTAACCACCAGGGCCCTGGGTTCAATCTCTAGCATGATGAGGAAAAATGAAGCTGTGAAGTTAGTTCTGATTTCAAAGCCAACAAACGCAGGATTTCTAAAGCTTTCACATGGTCTGGCTAAATGCATACTGATAGGGAAACTTGGATGTTTTCTTTGGCGGCTTCCACAGACTGAGAACCAGAAAACTGAAAAGACAGATAGATGCCTGTTATTTGCCTCAGATGTCTTGGTGATAGAGAAGCAGAGCAAGAGCTGTGCTTCGAGATACTGTTGGGGAAACAATGGCTGTGACTAACACCAGCTGGATTGGAAGCAAGGAGGGACGAGCAGGCTGTCTTTCACTCTTGTGTGAGCAGTTGGGCCTTGCTATACTGTGCAATGCTGTGACTAGGGGTGGGGTGTTCAGAGCACTTTGTCCCGGAAGTCTGTGCAAAGAGCCAAACAATGCAGACTGTTCCTGGCAAGGCCTGGGCTGGGTTACTCAAATCAGTGTTTAAGGAGAGGTGCTTCAGGGTAACAGAACTGGCTCCATTTCTACCATGACCACATCGGCCCTGGTTTCCGCTGTGCAAAAACAAAGTTCTAAAAAATGTCTGTACCAAATTGTATGTGGCTTTTGTTTTATAAACATTTTTTTTTCAGTCTGTGGAAACTGCAATAAAAACCAATACCATATCCAGTTGCTTTCCAGAGAGCAAAATCAACTTGGGAGATCTGTCCTCTCAGCACGGGTCCTGTCTTCGATAGCAGATAAGTGACTACAGGCAAAGACAGAGCAGTGGGTAGTTGGCCCCTCATCTTGGAAGCACAAGCTTCCTTAGGCTTCAACAGGGAGATATTTGTAGTCAAGGAAGTGTTCTTGGCAAAGGCAGGGGTCTGCTAGGCAAGGGAGAAATTTTCCTAGTGAGGGCGGCATGCTTGCTGGGCCCAGATGCACCACAGGCAGTGGAATTCGGCCTGAGAGCTTTGCTGTTCCCAACCTCTTGGACCCTTCCCTGAAGCTCACTCCTCAGCTTCACTTTCAACATGAATCCGTTTAAGGCAAGTGGATGAAAGCTTACAACAGGATGTCATTTCCTTTCAAAGACAAAGCAGACCAGGGTGACAGCATTAACGGAATAAACACATTCTAGAAAAAAAAAATCGAGTCAAATTCTGATCATTTGAACACACAAAGTCACAGGAGTTGAGTGTCAGGGCTCTTTCCCTTGTGTGGAAGAAAACGTGAACCTCTGTGTCTCTGAGGACACGCTCGTTCACAGCCAATCACAAACAGACAATTCATGGCTTATACAACATATATTTTTACTCTCAGTGAGACTGCCATTGTCAAATTCGACTTTTGTCAGTCAGAGCTGTGCCTCAAATTCTGCATCTTTTGGGAGGGGGGCAGAGGGAGATAGACTCACTTAAAACTATTGTTATGAAAATTCAATTAGATAATAACAGTACTTGCACACTGTCTGATCTATACTAAACTCTTCATAATGAAATCTGTGAAGTCACCATCATTACAACTGTAATCACTTGACATTATTATTATAGTATTTGCTGTGAATAATTCTTTTAGTTATAATTTTTATTTTCTAAAATTGGATTTCATCATTTCCCCTGTTCCCTTTCTTCCCTCCAGTTCCTCCCAGGCATGCATCTTTCTCTTCCTCAAATTCATAGCCTGTTTTTCTTGAATTTTTCTTACATATGTACACACACACACACACACACACACACACACACACACACACTCCTAAATATATACCTAAAACCTCCTCAATCTGTCCAGTGTTACCAATCTCAGGTCGGACCATTTGGTGCTGGATAATCTACTGGGGAGGAGGGCTCTTCCCTGGGGAAGACCACTCCTCCTGGTCTTGTCAGCACTCCACAACCGACTGTGGTTCTCCCCCTTCCACACTGGCACGGCCATCAGCGTCACTGGTGCTCAGGTCTTGTTTGGGCAGTCATGTCAGTTAGACTTCGGGAGTGTAGCTTTTCTGACTTTTGGAGGAGAAACAATCTCACAGCAAACTTCCTGTTCCTTTAGTTCTTACCATCTTTCTGACCCCTCTTCTGCAATGATTTCAGAGCCTTTGGTGCAGGAAGGGTATTGTAGATGCATCAGTTGAGATCAGGCACCACACTATCTCCTGTTCTCTGCATTTTGATCAGTCATGCTTTCCTATGATGGTCTCTGTTGCAAAGAGAAGTTTCTTTGATAAGGGATGACAGCTATACTTCTCTATGCTTAGAAGCATCCATATTTAGAATGTAGTTAGAATGATGCTGATGTAGTAAAGTGGTAGTTACAGGTTCTCCTCCAAGATCCATGACTTCCCAAGCTAAAAAGTGGAAACAACCTAAATGTCCTTCAACTGATGAATGAATGGATAATGAAAATGTGGCACATATATGCTATGGGAAACCATTCTGCTGTGAAGAAAAATAAAATCATGGAATTTGCAGGTGGAAGAATGGAATTAGAAAAGATCATATTGAGTGAGGTAACCCAGACCCAGAAAGACAGTGCCAAATATTCTCTCTCATCTGAGGCTCCTAGCTCCAAGTCTTCAGATGGGAATATGCATTAGGAAGCAATTGCAGAAACCATGAAAGTAGAAAGGGAGTGTGGGAGGCAGGAAGCAATGGAGAGGGGAATAGCAGAATGCAAATGACTTGGGGGGAGAAATGGAAAAATAGGGAAGCTTTAATGTGAAGAGGAAGATAAATACAGGAAAATGAAAGAGATGAAATAACTATAAGAATGCCTGAAGAAGTCATGAGAAGCCAGGCAGCAATGGTGCATGCCTTTAATCCCAGGACTTGGGAGGCAGAGCCAGGTGAATCCCTGTGAGTTCAAGTCCAGCCTGGTCTACAGAGCGAGATCCTGGACAGACACCAAAATTGCACAGAGAAACTCTGTCTTAAAAAAAAAAAAAGTCACTCAGTATCACATTCTTATCTATCTACCTAAATTACATGCAATACATTTAAGTCTGTGTATACATATATAGTTCAAATGAAATTGTATCATCTGAGCTGACAATGCTCCCTCCAAGAGATGGGACTGGAGAGATGACTTAGTGACTTAGAGCACTTGCTGCCCTTGCAAAGGATCTGGGTTGAATTTCCAGCACCCACCAGCAACTCACAACCATCTATAACTCCAGTTGCAGAGGATCTAATACCCTCTTCTGGCCTCCACAGACATGCATGAGGTGAACAAACACACATGCAGAAAAATGCCCATACACATAAGATTAGAATTAAAAATAAAATAAAATATATAAGCATGCCCATAAAGTAATTTCTCTGGAAAAAAATACTGCAGAGGATGCTATAGAGTTCTTGAGGTATTATTTGGATCATTCAGATGAACAGAGAGCACTTGAACCAATATGCATGTCTACCTGCACTAGAAGATCAACCTCTGTTTGGCATCCTCTTTACTCCTCTCTCCTCAACTTCTAACACCTAGAACTGCTCAAAAGATATTTGTTGTAGGTCTGCATGGCTCAGAGAGTGAAGACACCTTTCCCACAAGCTCTGTGATCCACCTGAGTTCAATTCCCAAAACCCACATAAAGATACAGAAAGGAACAAACTACACAGTGTTATTTTCTGGCATTGACATGTGCACCTTGGCATCTATACCATTCCATTATACACACATGCACAATAATAATACATAATAATAATAATAATAATAATACATAAGTCACTATTAAGATATATATATTAAAATATATGTGTGTTACAGATGTGTATCTGTAAACATGGCAGAAATTAATGCCTGACTCAAATTACTCTTGCATCTAACACTTTTCTAACAAAGCAATTTTATATATGATAAAGATAAAAATACTAAGATAGAAGTGGCTGTGGACAAGGGGACTCTTCCTTGTTGTATTTCACTCTGCCTGTGATCTATGTTAAACATATCTCACTCAGAAGAAGCTATGTGGCCTTTGAGAACATTCTCAGATGTGTCATTTGAAATACTGACTCATTATTTTAATTGCACCTTTCTTAAATTAGGGTCAGAATTCTTTTCCTATCATCATTCTTTTCATCTATTTTAGGAAAGAGCTGTCACTGTCTTATGTCCCAACTAATTGGATAAGTGATTTCTTCTGACCTTGAAACAATTAAGTGGAAAGTATACCCAGCAACTATAAATTGATAGCCTTCACCTTTTCAAACTGCAATGTAGAATATGAAATTCATTTGAACATTGCTTTGAATTCCAGAGTCCTCTTCTGAAAGAGTATACATGAGTCAGCAAAAGATGTGGAGTTAACAGTGGAGGCATCTAAACACAGTTCAGCCAAGACTTTTCAACTGGACCTCATGGAGAGAACAATGTGTTGTTCAAGGGCCATTGTGGCCTCTATTGTAATTCCCATCCCAATGAAAGGAGGCTGGGTAATAGCATAAGTGGCTGCCTTGATGTTGGAGCCAAGAGAAGGCTCTATACCATACCCTTGGTTTGATGGTGCAAGGGCGCTAGACTGAATGTCTGTGTCCCTGACCCCATAGGTTTTTTTATATACTGAAAAACATAAGCCCAAAGTGATGACATTAAGAGGTGGGACATTTGAGAGGTGATTAGGCCATGAGGGTAGAGTGCTCATGAATAAGATTAGTGTCTTTGTAGCAGAGACTCAAAGAGATCCTACACCTCTTCTCCCATGGAGGCTATCATGAGATGCAGTATGCCACCCACAAGTGGGCCCTTATTAGCAAACAATAAGCCTGCCAGAAATTTGATAATGAAACCCCAGCCTCGTAAGTAAGAAAAATATATGTATACTTTTTCATAAGCCGCTCAGTATAAGGTATTTTGTTAGAGCAGCCCAGATTGACTTGGACAGCAAGGTATGGACATTTTCTGTGAGCCAGCATGGCCAATGCTGAAGAGAAGGCTGAACTGTAGACTTCAAGTTCTGCCAAACTAAACCCACTGGGTAAAGAGACTCCACAACGTGAGCTCATGGGAAGCAGTCCCTATTCAGCCAGGGCCTGTGTAACAGACTAGTCAAATCAAATGAAAAAGTGTCCTAAAGTTACAAATAAGAAGTCCAAATGGAAATCACCAGAAAAGCTCTGAGATTCACTCTACTAAGAGAAAGGACCAGCATGAAAAAGAAGGAGGAGGAGGAGGAAGAGGAGGAGGAGGAGGAGGAGGAGGAGGAGGAGGAGAAAAGAAGAAGAAGAGGAAGAAGAAGAAGAAGAAGAAGAAGAAGAAGAAGAAGAAGAAGAAGAAGAGGAGGAGGAGGAGGAGGAGGAGGAGGAGGAGGAGGAGGAGGAGGAGGAGAAAAAGAAGAAGAAGAAGAAGAAGAGGAGGAGGAGGAGGAGGAGGAGGAGGAGGAAAGGAAGGAAGGAGGAAAGGAAGGAAAGAAGGAAGAAAGGTGAAGATTTTCCTGTGCTTCATCTCTCCTCCCCTCCATTGCTCAGGCATGGAAAGAATCATAAACTGAATAGGAAGTTAAAAAGAATGGAAGATCCAGGAGAAAGATACATGAAATTCCTCCCACATCCTACCCCTTATAGTCTCCTTCATTCTCTATAGCATCCAGACCCTCCAAATTTGCTCCCAGCATATAGC
Source organism: Onychomys torridus (assembly GCF_903995425.1). Classification (NCBI taxonomy): domain Eukaryota; kingdom Metazoa; phylum Chordata; class Mammalia; order Rodentia; family Cricetidae; genus Onychomys; species Onychomys torridus. Next base: position 114,868,967 of record NC_050444.1, read on the forward strand.
TTGTGTACCCAACAGTTCCTCTATCTGAAATATTCTACCTCACCCTGAGTAGACCATCAGTGTTGGGTATATTTCATTTTTTATAAAACCACGTGCTAATTTACATCAATTATTCTGGTTAGTTTATGAGGAAAGGTCAACTGGGAAACAATAGCAAAGATAGTCACACCAGAAGCTTTACTTAGTCTCTGATCCCCATGAGTTTCAATGATGCCTTGGATCAAAGTGACAAAAGAGGAAGTGGTAGAAGTATGAAAATATTTTGAAGATGGTGCACATAAGACTTAATGAATATTCCAAAAGAGAGCAGTCTTCTTTGACTACAAAGTTTGTGATCTGGTCAGTTCTCCCACATGAATGAATTCATTATTAACTAAATGGGTGAATAAATGGAGAGACTGAAAAGCCTTTGAACACTGAAGTCAGATTTATGTTTCAAAAACGTACTATGGCAACACAATAAAGTACAGGCTGGGCATGGGGACCAAAAGCCACCAGACAAATTAGAAGAGAAGACTACTGCAATTGTCCAGAGGAAAGATGCTAAGCCCCTGAATACTGGTCCTAAGATGACTTTTGAATGCCATGATGGACACACAGGTATGCCATCCAGATCACACTTCAAGGTGAGGCTTTTGCTTCAGTTATCAGGCATGGTACTTAAAGATATCCTCCAGGCTCAGACTTTCTAGATTTGCCTCGGCTGCAAAGAGCCCCTGGTCCAAGGTCACATCCTTTCCTTGGGTAGCTTCCTATGTGCAGGACACGATGTCATTGTCACTGAGTGGCTGAAGATCACAACCTGTGCCTCCACCAGCCAGGTTCCACCACCATCCTCCATAAGTCAACTAAAAGAGCCAAAACAAAAACGAGACTCAGAAAAGTCAATGTGATCACAGTGGAAAGACCAAGTGACCACCCCCAAGTCCATCTTTGGGGTCCTGGCATAAAGTAAGGTTTAAATAGAAGGGAAAAGATGTGAATAACTAAGTAGTGTGGCTAAGGTGTGGTCCTGCCCAACAATGTCTCAGCTCCCAGTCTCTCTTATAAGGTTGTCTGACAAATTGTAAATGTCCAGGAGACAAGTTCCTCCTCTCAAGTCCCCAGGACTTCAATCTTTTCTTGCTCTTATGGGAGATTCCTTGAAAGTTCTAATTTATTGGGGTCCATTGTTGCAAGAGTCTGATAGACAAAAAGAGGGTCACAAATGTCCCTTTAGAATACATTCATTCCTGCCAGGCAGGCTAGTTATTTTACCAGGGTATAAAGGCCCAGCTCTTTTGCCTCACTTTGAAATAGAGCCAACAAACATGTACATTCTACAACTTCCTGTGGAGGGGCTAGAGCTTTCTAAGTTCCCCCCAAACTTTAGAGGACAAATCATACAACATGTTTAGAAGATAGTCCAATGATCTGTTCCTTTTGTCTTTCATTTACAAAACAGAAACTAAAATAATAAATAAATGTTATAAAATCAGTAGCTTTCTCTTGTAACACATGTAACTAATTAGAAAATACGAAGGGAAAACATCAATCCACTCTCAAAATGGGAAATACCTAGAGATAAACTTAACAAAAAATAGATCTATATAGATGAAAAAAATTTAAAAGGCCAAAATGTGGCACTGAAATAATAACAATCTATGAGTAGATTAAATAAAATAAAATTATTTCTCAACTTAAATATTTAATAAGTTTCCAGAGAAAAAGCCCACAAGCAATTTTGAACTCATCACAAGCTTAAACATCCAGAAAGATAATCATTCTCATATAATTTGATGAGAACAGAAGCTGATAAAATTGTTCTATGGGGTTGGAGAGCTGGCTCAACACTGAAGAGAGCCTCCTGTCCCATCACAAGGACCAGAGTTTGCATTCCAGCAGCATGTGGGGCAGCTCACAAAGACCCATAACTCAGCCACAGGAGATCTGATGCCTTCTTCCGGCCTCCACAGGTAACCACACCCATATCCAGACACACACACACACACACACACACACAGAGAGAGAGAGAGAGAGAGAGAGAGAGAGATGGATAGATAGATAGATAGATAGATAGATAGATGATAGATGATAGATAGATAGATAGATAGATAGATAGATACATTATCCTAGAAAGTATCCTAGTAAACAATTTAACTATATAAATCTGAGTTATTTTAAATGCTCATATACCTTGGACCAAAATTTTAATTTTATCTAAAGAAATGATTAGTGGGCCAGCAAGATGACTTAGCACAGACACACAAGCCTGATGACCTGAGTTCAATCCCTGGGGCTCACAATTTAAAAAAAAAAAAAAGCCAAATGTGGTGGCACCCATCTGTAAAACCAATACTCCTATGGCAAAATAGGGGTCAGAAACCAGAGGGGCACCTGGATGCTTGAGGGCCATTCAGTTAGTCTGTAGAGCAGAAACCAGAGAGGCCCTGCCCCCCAAAAAGATGGAAAGAGACCTAATTCCTGAACATCCTCCTCTGACTTTCCCATGGGCTCCATGGCATGCGTGTGCCCACCCTCCCACACTCTCACACACACTAGTAATAACAGTGTCACCAAGAACAACAACACGTATTTATCAATGAATGCTCAAAGATATGGGGGAAAGCTGAGCTGACTCAGTGGCAAAGCATGTGCCTCGTAGGCACTGAGTCTGTGGGTTCAGTTCCCTAACTAACAAACAAACAAACAAACAATTCAAAGACATTTGGAAGTTTAATGTAAATGTTAGAATATAACATTTCAATCTTTTATATAATGAGATACATGTATGCATATGTACATATGTATATAGACATATTATGTCTACATACATGTTTCTATATAGAGAAAAATTGGAATGTCACCAGTAGTTAAACCTAAGTGATAAAATCATCAATATTTCTTAGTTTTAGCTTTTATTTTTTGTGACTATTTTAATTTTACCATGAGGATATTAATTAACCACAAAAATTTCTTTTCAAAAGGAAAAGCACTTGATTTCCTCTAGTTTTCCTTTAAATTTTTTCATGCTGTTATTAAGTGGGTTTGAACCAGGCACTGTCACAGTCTGCCAACTTGATCAGAGTCCTAATTTCATTAAGGATCAATAGAAAACAGACAAAAAAGGCAGGTGGAACAGGTAACTTGTGGCTTTGCAGACCACACGGGGAGCATGGACTTAGCTTTTAACGTGATTGCCCTGAAGGAAAGCTGGGACTGTACTAAATGCCTGGGGTGGGGGTGGGGGAATAACCTTTGCTTCTAGCCTCCTCCTTATGCTGTCATTGGAGAAAATGATTAAGTACCACTCCACAATTCATGACACTGGGCTGCTATTTCTAAATTATACAGACTAAATCAATGGACACGCTCTCCTTACTGTACAAAGTGGATAGGAACCATCTGCACTCAAGTCCTGAAAAACATAAAGACCACGGAGCATCTGACAGTAAGAAGGTAAATGTGATTAAAAGTAATTAGAATTGATTTTTAAAAGATGCTTGTGTGTGTGTGTGTTTTCCTGAATATATGCATGTGTACCACATGCATGCAGAAATCTACAGACACCAGAAGATACTGGATTCTCTAGAATTCAAGTCACATGCAGTGGTGAGCTGCCATGTGGATGCTGCAAACTGAACCCAAGTCCTCGGCAACAGCAGCAAGTACTCTTAGTCACTGAGCCATCTCTCCAGCTTCATTAGTGGAATTTTTTTTGGGGGGGGGGGTGGTGGAGCATAAAAGGTCATAAGAAGTCTTTTTGTTCTTATCCCTACTGTAGACAGGCAAGTCCTTGACACTGTCCCTGATGAAGCCATCCAGATTCTGGGATGCATATAGTGCATTGTGGTCTTCCACCAAATACTTACCCTGGTTCATTGTGATGGTGAATTGTGAAGTTATCTACTGAGTTACCAAAGCATGGAGAGTAATCATCATTCCAGACTCCTCTTTGTCTCATTAACGGCATCTCATCAACTGTCAAGTCCTCAAAGAGGCATCAAGAGAGTCTCCAAAGTCACATTACTTAAAACACCTGAAAAAAAGCAAGTTTTTCTTATTTTCCTCATTTGATGTGATAAGTGAGAAGGGACAGGTGTGCAGAGGGGGAGCAGGGTGGAGGGGATAAATGAGAATGAAGTATAGTGACACTCGTGTGTAAAAATGTTTTCTAGTTCATTCACAAGACTTAGTTTGTATGAGAAACTAAAAATAATACAGAGAAAAGAAATAGTAATGTGATAAATGAAAAGAACCCATCTTGTCTGATCAAAAACCACTGAAGATGACTCAGGAGTGCTGTGGTGAGCTGTGGAAGGGGAACCTTGACCCAAGTGTGCTTGAGCCTTGAGAAAGTGCCAGAGTGTGGAAACTGAGTTTCCCTCTTGACAACTAAGCCCTCAGGTGTCTAGTGACCGATCCCTCACATGTGTTGAAGTAGAACCTCAAAGCCATTCCTGGGTTAATCCACTTCATTAGTTTGGTCAAATAATGGTGCATTCTGTTTAATAAACAAATTTTATCTAACTTCCACTTTTTTTCCATATAAGGTAAATGTCCTATTCAAATTGATTTCTCCATTTTCAAAGAAATCTAGTCCACTTTCAACATATCTGTGAAAATCATAACATCTTACATCCTAAAAACTATTTAAGGTTCTTCAAGTTATACACAATTCTACTTGAGAGTTCTCAAAAGAAGTGCAAATGGTTAGCTAACAAAGATTTCTATGAAGTGGGCTGACCAGAAAGCTTAGCAGGTAAAGGCCCTTGCTGCCAAGGCTGATGACCTGCATTTCATCCATGGGACCCACATTGTGGAAAGAGAGAACTGACTCACACAAACTATCTTCTGGTCTCCAAACACAAACATGGCAGATAACAAATACAATGAAATAAAGTTTAACTATTTTGAGAAGTGTTCAATGTCATTAGCCTCCACTTATGGAGCAGGGGAGATGGCTCAGTGACTAAGAGCACTTTCTGCTCTTGCAAAGGACCTGGGTTCAGTTTCCAGCATCCACATGGCAGCTCACAACTGCATTTAACACCCATTATAGTGGATCCAGTATCCTCTTCTGACATCTATGGGTGTCTGCCTGCATGTGATGCTCACACACACACACACACACACACACACACACACACACACACATTCTGTCTCTGTTTCTGTCTGTCTCTTTCTCTATGTCTATTTCTTTCTCTCTCTGTCTCTCTCTCTCTCTCTCTCTCTCTCTCTCTCTCTCACACACACACACACACACACACACACACACACACACACACACGCACACACACACACACCACATAAAATAAATAGTAAATATTTTTTAATATTGACTATCATCAAGAATACAAATGACAATTTTGGGAAGGATGTGGGGATAAGCAGACCCTTATTCAGTGTTGATGGGAGTGCAGATTTAAAGAGCCACTATGGAAATAAGTGTAGTGATTTCTCAAAAAGCTAAAAATAGAACTTCCATATAATCCAGTTATGACATTCCTGAGCACATCATCAACAGACTCCTACATCCTACTACAGAGACACCACTCATCCATGTTTCACTGTTGCTCAATTCACAACAGCTAGGAAATGGGATCAGTCTAGATGTCTATCAGCTGATTAATGGAAAATGAAAATGTGGTACATATACACAGTGGAATTTTATCCAGCTGTGAAGAAAAATGAAGTTATTAAATGTGCATGAAAATGGAAAATATTACACTGAATGATGTAACCTAAGCCCAGAAAGACAAACACCGCATGTTCTCTCTCATATGAGGAACCTAGCTTTAGATCTTAAGCTTTGTATCTTTTGCTTGGTATGCCTGTAAAGTCCAGGAAGCTAGAAAGGGACCACTGAGGGAAGGGAAGGGGCTTTAGGGGAGGGGGAGAAATAGAATCTGTGATTTGAAAGTGAGGAGCAAAGTATTGGGGTGCAAAGGTCTAAGCAGAGATGGGAATGGGGGGTAGGAATGAAGAGGGAGGGTTAACTAAAACTAAGATGTATGGGAAAACCATTTGGAAACCTGTCAGTTTGTAAAATAATTTAAAAAATACAATGAAGGGCTGGTGTGATGACTCAGCCAGCAAGGACACTTGGTGCCAAGACTGGTAATCTGGGGGCAATCCCCAGAATACACATGGTAAAGCAGAGAACTTATATTTGCAAGTTGTCCTCTGACCTCCACACACATACCATAGCACACAAATACACACACACACACACACAGAGTAAATATATCTAAAACTTTTACTATATTTTGTAAAGATTTTGAATGGAAGTATCTTGTGTTAGTAGAATGCTGCTCCCAGAAGATAAACAAATTTCCAGGGCAAGGTATGAGACATCTTTCTACAAGTTATTGATCAAGGAAGTGGCCCCCAAAACAATAGATTCTGTTGAATAGAGCATATGACCATTGCTCTTGGTTGCCCAATAACTAGATGGTAAAACCCTATTGCTGAAGACAGCACACACTTTACTTGCAGAACATAAAGAAATAAATCTGTAGCTAAACAGGAAGCTTCTTCCCTGGTGGTGAGTTTTCGTAGTGCTAGCAGGTACTTTGCAGGCTGCTGAAGGAGAAAAGTCATCAATGGTTTTGCCAGTCTGTGAACCCCAAGAGCCATGATACCAACTTTCCAGGAAAAATGTACTCTTTGATACAATATTGGCATGACTGTTATGTGGATAACCAACCACTTTCTGATTGAGTTTGAGACCTGCTCCATGAGAGGAAAATCATATTTAGTACTGTCAACCTAGCCCAAGGCTGGGGAAATCACAGGGCAAGGGAGGAACCTACTACTATTGTTTTACTAGGTGAATGTATTATCAAAGTGCCTTCTAAATATTTATGTTGATATCTTCCTCTCAGGGCAGCTCTGAGCCTTGGTTTCAAATGTTTCATTTTGCTATGGGTGATAATTAACGCAAGGACTCAAAACTGGTCAAAATACGTAGAATAAGTGACTGTTGGGCCTGCAGCTATACATGCACATCGACATCGCCCCCACAAGCCTCAGGAAACACCACAAAAGAAAGAGTGTAAGAGTTGCAGGACAGGGAGGAGTGCTGTAAGATGCTGTGTTCTGATTATGACATGGTTATGGCAGTCTTGAAGTCGTAGCAGCTATAGTTACCTGTACAGTACTTGCAGGATCTGGGGCCCATCAACATTCTATCATGAAAGGTGGAGGGGCTCATGAGGCCCCATCCTTCCTGAGGAGCTACTGACAGTTAAGAGTAGGGGGAGTCATCTTTTACAATGATGTAGGCGCTGCTAAGTTGCTCCTGTTCCAATAATACCCCGCCCATAGTTATACATATAATCCTAATTAAACTCAGTGGGTCACAAAACAAAAACATGAAAATAACTGAGGGACTTGTCACAAAAAAAGGTAATTTAACAAGAGTTGGATGGGTATGAGAGAGGGTGAGGTGAAAAGATAAAATGTATTATAAGCAAGTATGAAATTGTCAAAGTATTTTTAATGCTACTTGAATCTACTGAAACTCACCTAGATATGTGATCAAGGTCAACAATAATGCTTCTAATGTTGTCCCTTCCTATTGTTTGTTAATGTCAATTATCTAAAATTATCAAAAGTATTGTTTTTCACAACAAACAATAACTACATAAGGAAAAATAAAAAGCAAAACCTAAAAGTGCTTGTGTGCTCTTGTATAGTTAGGAAAATCTAAATGTGTACTGTGGTTTCTGTAATGAAAATGACCAAACCAGGCAAGATCATGCTTGTGGAGTGAAGTCCATCCGAGTGGTGTCTCTGGTTCACCTATAATGATTTGCAGTTGTGACAGAGTTTTTGCCTTTACAAGGAAAAGGCCGGGACCACTGGGGTTTGGTGTAGGGTGCAGAGGGATAAACTGTTCAGTGGAGACCTTTGGAAGAATTTGAAAAAGCCTTCTTGTTTCTGGAAAGGGGTAGAAGAGGAAAACAGGCAGGTGGGTGAAAACTAAACCAAGAACTTTCACGAACATCTGTGCCTTATATATTTACTTTTTATTGATACAATACATCATGCCCCAGATACTTGGGAGTCTGGGGGTTGATTGCTTGAGCCACATGTTAAAGACCAGCTTGGACAACAAAGAGAGACCTAACCTCAAATAAATAATTAATGCCTATTGTGTTTATGTATGATGTAAAATATGATGTTTTAAAATATATATTCAGCATATTCATTGGTTGTGATTTTCTGTACTGGTCTCTGTTGCCAAGAGAAGTTTCCTTGATGAGGAGTAAAGACTACACTTATTTGAGCATATAAGAACACATGTTTATAGATTGTTGTTAGGGATTATGCTGGTTTAGTTAGTTAGTGGTTGTAGATTCTCCTCCAATCACCATGATTTTACTAGCATGTAGTAGTTAACTAGGTGTCCAGTGCCAGGCATGGTTTCCCTCTTGCTGAATGAGTCTCCACAAAGATATGCACCCTTAGGGTTATCATACCATGTTAGTCATTAATGTGGTGCATAGATGTCATAACTGGGTAGAACTTGAGTCCCTCTCTCCTTTGGAAGCTTGCATAGAACCTTCTCGTACCATGAAAGCTAGTACCCAGGGAGGGATCATTCAGGCCAGTTTCAACTCAGGGGTCCCTGGGCCCTGTTTTTGAAGTGCATAGAGTCTTCAGTAATGGGGACTTACCTTCCATCTCTGGGAGGTAACCAAGGGCGACAGCCATAGGCTACGTGTTTGAGAGTTTCTTAGACAGCCCCGACCAACAACCCAAAAGAGAGCTTCCTGTGTCTGGTATTGGAGTTTTTGTTAGGTAGTCTTTGGTTCTTGAAGGAAGTGTTGTCAGCCCAGATGAGAAAAGTCCCTTAAAATTATATATGTATATTTATACACTGAATTAGGTGTATTATGGAATTTTTTATGTAAATAGTTAATAATACAATTCCTGTCTTCTTTTAGCCATCCATATTGTTATGTTACCTACCAACCTTCTCCTGTGTCTAGTTCCAGTCCCCTTCCCTGGGAAGCATCCCTTCCCCTATCACATCAATCGTGTCCTGCTAGTCCCTTCACCCTCCTTGTATTTACACCCTTCCGCCCTCAAGGATCTCCTCCTTTTCCCAGTTCCCTGATCAGATTACTTGTGCCCAGCTAGTCTCCTCTCTATTGCTCCCCAATGCCCCATCCTGGCAATGGTCCTGAAAAACCAATAAATATGCAGAGTTGCAAAGCCGAGTCCCAGTTACAAAAATACTCCCACACCTAAGGCTCAGGGAACACTGGGAAAGAGGGGTGGGAAAATTGTAAGAGCCAGAAGATCAGGGACGTTGGATTGTGGCTCCTAGGAATGTCAGAAGCTACAGCAATAAAATCTCACCAACATGACCACTCAAACATGAGCTGAACAAGAATGATACCAAGGGACATGCCAAATTGCACAGGGAAAAGGCCACAAGGCCTCAGTCCTACACAAAGAACTACATGCAACGGAGTAAAGCTAGGAGCCTGGGAGGTGGCCCTCTCTAGAGAAGAGCATACCAATTAGTTGTTCAGTGCTAAATGGTCGACCCTGAAATATCCATAGATGTAACATTATATGGACTCAACAGGTTATCTTTGGGAATATAGATGTATATAGAAATACATATATGCATGCAGTAACAATTGATAAAAAAAAGGAAGCCATGACTTTGAAAAAGAGTCAGAAGGGATATATGGGAGGGTCTAGAGCAGTGGTTCTCAACTTTCCCAATGCTTCCTCCCTTTAATACAGTTCCCCCATGCTGTGGTGCCCCCAACCATAAAACTGTTTTGTTGCTACTTCATAAATGTAATTTTCTGCTGTTACAAATCATAATATAAATATCTGATATGCAGGATATCTGATATGTGACCTCAAAGGTGTTGAAACCCTCAAATTGAGGACTATTGGGCTAGAGGCAGGAAAGGTAAGGGAGAAACATTGTAATTAATTGTAATTGTGTCTCAAATTATACATACATATATATGTATATATATATATATATATATATATGCAAAGTGTAAAAAAGCAAAACTGAATAAAACAAGTAAATCTGTGCTTTAATTCTAGATGGCTTTTGATACCTAGTATAAATCTCTATAAATAATTACAATATTCTATCATTTAAGAAATAATGAAAGTCTGTTTATATTCAGGGGTGTATGTGTGTGTGTGTGTGAAATGTTCAGGGTTGGAGACATAGCTCCATAGTAGAGAACTTGCCTACCTTACATCAGGCCCTGGGTTTAAATCCTTAGCAGTAAAAGAAGAGGGAGGAGGAGAAGAGAAGAAAAGGAGAGTCAAATGTTTGTGGGAAGGTGAGTGTGTGTTTGTGTGAGTGTATGTGTTTGTGGTTTTAGATGTATGGGTGTGAGTATGTGTGTTTGTGTGAGTGTATGTGTTTGTGGTTTTGGATGTGTGGGTGTGAGCATGTGTGTATGTATGAGTGTGTGTGTGTGTATGTGTGTGTGTGTGTGTGTGGCAAATTAGCAAAATCAAATGAACTTAAATATTCCTCACTGTCTTAGTTAGGGTTTCTATTGCTAAAGAAACACCATGACCACGGCTACTCTTATAAAAGAAAATATTTAGTGGGGCTGGCTTGCAGTTCAGAGGTCCATTGTCATTATGGTAAGACATGGCGGCATGCAGGCAGACACAGTGCTGGAGAAGGAGCTGAGAGTTCCACACCTGGATCTGCAGGCAGCAAGCAGGCAGAGAACCGGCTTGAGCTCCAGAGACCTCAGCACCCTCCATTGACACACTTCCTCCAACAAAGCCATACTACTCCAACAAGGCCACACCTCCTAAGAGGGCCACTCTCTAGTGACCAGGTAATCAAGCACGTGAGTCTGGGGGGTGCGGCGAGCTCCTCGACCAGCGAGGAAGAACGACCACCATTCGAGGATTCTTCTCAGATCACACTTTATTGGAGCGCCTCTTGGTTGAGGGAGAACGGGAGGTGAGGGGCCCCAAGAACCAAAAGGCAGCTGCTTATATAGCAAACCAAGCGAACGGGTCAATCTGTGATTGGATCCCACCAGAATGCAAGCACGGGGAGCCACGGGATAGGCTGAGGACATAAGGCCAAATTACCATATACGCACATGCGCAAGCCTCGAGGTGCGCAGCCCAGCAAGCACAGCCAAATATGGAGTTGTTTACAGCAAAGCTGTCAGGAAGTAGGCGCCATCTTAGAATGGCGGCTCCCTACAGGGGGCCATTCCTATTCAAACAGCCACACTTACCTTACCTACTTACAATTCATTCACAGCAAGAGTGCTTTAGCCAGTTCTTTATCTGATTTTCATTGGGGAGTATCTATGCTGCTATGTCTTCCCTTTGTCTTATCAAGTCTTAGTTCATCACATACACAGAGGACTTCTGTGAATAAAACAAAACAGAAGACTAAATAACAACAGAGTATTGTGCCAAACAGGCATGCGTATGTAGATTAGCAGCCTTTCAAATCATGGCAGGCTAGATATGAGAAGCAAAGGATAGTAACTGCCCACAGGCAGGCCTGTGCAGAGGAGGGCTAGCTTGAAAAAAATCTGCATTGTGTTTAGGGATAAGAATGGTTTAATACCATATTATTATTTCTCTCTGGATGTAGACACATCATTTGTAAATACAGCAGAAACTGTAATTATAGAAAATATCTAACACAGTCTTTAATATTTAATTAGTCTCCCCACTGGAAATCAACCACATAGAAAAGAAATGCTTTCTCAATAGGTTAATATTAATTGCTTAACAACCCTGACATCGATATTTATGGAATACTTATGAAACAAGCCTTCATGAAGTGGGAATGTGTTCATCCATCTTCTGGGGAGGAATTTTCAAGGTGTCAAATTCATTTTGCAATCTGCCTCTTCATGTTGGGAAAAATTTTAAATTACTGTTGATTTGAAGGCTCTTCAAAAGGCTTTTTCTTAAATTCCTATCTGAGAAAAATCAGAACAGATTAATCTGGTATTCTTTATGTATGTCATTTCCCTGTCTTGCATGAGGAAGAGGATAATTTTATGAAGAAAAGAAGCATGATGAAGTAAAAGAAGCTGGAAAGACAGTATCTGAATATGCAGTTAGACACAAACGTAAAGAATTAAAGCTGGGAAATGCCTTATCAGGAAATAGAGAGTTGAGGGTGTGCCTCAATAGCAGAGTACTTGCCTAGCATGAACAGGAACCTGGGTTCAATCCCCAGCACCAGGGGAGAGAGGGGAGGGACAGGAGAGGAGAGCAGGAGATGGAGAAAAGAGGTAGGAAAGAAGAGGAAAGTGAACATTTTCTGTGCTTTGAAGAATGTTAGGAAAGAAGTCACTAATAAAATACCCTTGCTCAGAACCATGGATGTCTGACTCCAAGGATCCTGTCTTCTGTGACTGGTGACCATTCGTCTCTCCAGTTACTCTTTCGGTAATATATAATGATGATTCATCTATCCAGTTACTCTTTCAGTAGTATGTGATAACTGTCCAGTCTGCACACTGTGATAACTGTCCTTGGTCTGGGCACTGAAGACATACAAGCAAGAAACAGATGCAATATCCTATGCTAAGCTCACTACATACTACACAAACAATAACAAAAATAGTAATTATAGGAGAGAAGAGGTAACCATGTTGAAAATTTTCATCTTTCTCCTTCGTGCCTGGAAATTCTCCTATGAGCTGATCCTGTTGTGAAAGTCATTACATGATGGTACAAGGTGCACCAGACTCTAAACCAGCTCCAGAGTCGTTCAGAGACCTCCAGCAAGTCCTACGAGCCTGCGTAGCCTCCTCTGTAAAATCAGTACATTTGTCTTGATGAACTCTAAGTAATTTGTCAGACTTGCTATCTATGATACTTCATTTAAAATGCAAATGTTATTTTCAAAAGGTGATACATGAAGCCAATGGGACTTTATTATGTATTAGTTAAATTAGTTAATTAAATTACCTAGTCTGTCACTGTGCAGAGCCCCAGAGAAAAGAGACACAGGTGGGGCTTATCTCAAAGGATGACAGGAGTGGTTCTAGATTAGGGGAGGGTGACAGGATGGGTAATCTTGGCAAATAGAAGTGAAAGGCATTGAGCATCCAGGGAAGGTATCAGAGAGAAAGGAGAATCACTAATGTAATTTTAACATATTCTCAGCTTCGCTTTCAGAAGGAAGCATTGGAATGTGTAATGAGATCAGGGACTGGAGCAGCTCCTTTTCGGGAAGGGCTTGAGCAGCAGCTCAGGGACCTGCCTTGATACGTTTGTGTTACCTTTACACAAACTACTTCTGATTGAGTGATAGGTTTATCTGGAATGACAGCTTTGTTGAGGAATGAGGAATAGTTTTCACTGTACAGGGAAGGATAACTAACAATAAAAATCTTGGGAGAAATGTCACATGGAAACCTACTACTATAGAAGTTTCCTAAAATCTATACCCATGCATATATATAAAAAAAAAAATCTAAACAGAGTTTCTCTCTAACAGGGTAACAATGCCTATCAAATAAAAAGTCTAGCAATGGGTTACTTCCTTTGGAGCTTTTAGTAAATGAGGCTCCACAGACCCCAAATATTGCAGGCTACAGCCATTGCTCTTGATTAACCTCCAGAACTTCATGGTAACACCCTACTCCTGAAGACACCACACACTCAAGCAACAGAACATGGAGAACTGGAGTAGCTACCAACTTGGGAACTTCATTCTCTCCTGGACAGCTATCATAGTACAGGAAGGTGCTATACATGTAGCTGGAGAAGAAAAGTAATCAACTTACACACCTATGAGTAAACCCTGGGAATTACAGTAACCACTGATTTGACAAGATTTGCCTACTGGTATACTAGTGGCACAAATGTTATGGGATTAACCAAATAGCTTCCATTTGGGCTTACAACCCCTCTATAAGATGGAAACCCTGCCTGGCATGATTATCAAGGCCAAGAACCTGTGTCTATATAGGTCATAGACCCTAGGAAAGAACCTTCTACCATAACTCTGGAGTATTAAACTGTTCCCTAACTTCACACTTTTTCTTTTGCTTGTTCATTTTGTTTTTGGTTTTGAGACAGGGTCTTATTATGTAGTCTTTGCTATCCTAGAACTCACTATGTAGGTCAGTCTGGCCTCTACATCATAGAAATCCAGGTTAAAGACATGTGCCACCACACCCATTATTGGTACTTATCTTTATACAAATGCATTAGCATATCTTTCAACCCTCATCAGAGAAGGTTCTTTTTGTGCAGTTGATGGCAGTTAACAAAGAAACCAACATCTGTGGTGTGTAGAGGATAAAAGACAGTAAAGCATTCAGCCCTAAACAAGACATCCATATCACATACATTCTGCTCCCATGGCTCAGAGATGATCATGGAAGAGAGGAAGAAAGACATAAGAGCCAGAGGTGGTAGATAGCATCATTAAAATAGTGTTTTCTGGATGCAGTCGTACAGTTGCACATGTGAACTCAGTGATTGTGACAGTTTGTACAAGACCTGTACAAAGATCAAGCCAGAAAAAATACCAGCACCGAGGGGGAAGCCGTCAAGAAGTCCCACCACTAGCTGGGTAACTATTGGCAACTGATAGCTGTTGGGAGAGGAAGTGTGATAGAAAGTCAGTTTTCCTTATGGCCTGGTCCCTAGCAGATCAACTAGGATCCAGTGGATGGTCCAGACCCAGGAGTTCATGGATGTGCAAATTGTATTCAGTGGGTTATATTTTAAAAGGACATGAAATTGGGATAGGGATGATCTTGGAAGGGGATCTTGGAGGAGTGAGTGGGAGATCTTGGAGGCATAAATATGGTTAAAAGACAATGCATGAAATTCTCAAAGAATAAAAATCCTTTAAAAAGAAAATACCTCACAGACACACTCCACAGGCCAATCTGATTGAAGTAGTTCCTCAAGTGAGGTTCCCTCTTCACAGGTATGTCAAGGTGAAAACCAAGATTAGCTCTCACAAGTCAACCTCCTGTCAGCTTGACTCACCAACTCATCATTGATAACTGTAGCCTTTTCTGCTCCGTTTGTCTCCAAAATCTCACAGTCTTTAAAATTTTCAACATTTAAAAAGTCCAAGGTCTCTTTAAAAATCAGAAGTATCTTAACTGTGGGCTCCTTTAAAAAAAAACATTTTTAATGTTAAATATTTCCTTATTTCAAAAGGAAAGAGCCAGGGTATGGTTAATATTAAATCAAAGCCAAATCCAGCACCCAGCAGTGTAAATCAAATTCTCTAGCTCAATATTGAACAGTTGGACTCATAATCTTCTAACTATAAAGGCCTCAGCTAGATCTTCTTCTCTAGTCCTGCCATCCATAGCATACACATCTTGTCTCAGAGGCTTAGCCAGCTCCATTCCACACCCATTGCTGTCCATGATTCTGGCATCTACAGTATCCTGGGATCTCTGCTACCAATGAGGCTGCACCTCTACCAATGGCCTCTCCTGGCATCTCTTCCCACCCTGCCACACAGTGCCAATCTCTTGCAATAAGTATGCTTTTATGAACTTGCTTATTAGCGCAATAACAAAAGGACAGCAACCTCTGTTTTAGACTCAAAACTTTCACAAATTCATCAAATTAGAACCTAATATGCATATAAAATGCTAGCAGCCTAAAAGGCTAGACAATGTAGTTTTTAACTCTCTAGGCTCTCCAAGGAGATGAGAATGGGTGCTGTCCAGAGTATGGAAAAACTAAGGGCTTGTTTTGTTAGTGGGTGTCACGGTTAGCTTCAGCTCTCAACTTGACACAAACCTAAAGTCACCTGTGAAGAAGGAACTTCTGCTAACTGATATAGGAAGGCCCAGCTTACTGTGGGCATTGCTGACCCTGGGCTGGTGGTCTTGGATTGTATAAGAAAGCAAGCTGAGCCATCCAGAGGGAGCAAGCCTGTAAGTAGTGTTCCTCCATCATCTCTGCTTCAGTTCCTGACTCCAGGTTGCTGCTTTGAGTTCCTGCCCTGGTTTCCCTCAGTGATGGACCATGGGCTATACAATGCAATGGACCATTTCCTCCCCAAGTTGCTTTTGATCAGTGTTTTATTACAGCAATAGAGAAGCAAATTAGAACAAAGTTGATACCAGAGAGTGGAATATTGCTGTAACAGACATGACAGTGGTGTTTTGTGGAGGATTGCAGAAGGGTTTGGAATTCTGGCCTGGAAAAGCCATTGAGTACTCATAGCTTAGTGAGCTCTTCTGTGGTGCTTAGAAGATAAGCATGGTGAGAAAACTGCAGACAATGGAGGCCAGACTTGTGAAATTTCAGAGAGAGGAAAGACTCTATCAGGACTGATTGTGTGATATTTTGGGAATTAAACCTGGGTCCTCTGGAACATCAGTCAGTGCTCTTAACCACTGACTGAGCCATCTCTCTCCTCTTTGTGTGGTATTTGGGATTATGAGTCTGTGGAAGTGAGATCTTTGCTTCACTGGGATAATAGATGCTGGCTTGCTGGGGCTCAAAAGTTAGCTGCAGTGAACAAGAGATCAACATCATTAAGGTAAAAATCTTCTGGGAAGTATTTCCTCAGTGTCAGCTAAAGCTGTGTTCCAGGGAGACCAATGCTGCATATAAAGCTGAATGCTGAACTTGCCAATGTGTAGGAGTCTCCCTCAGGATGCTAGTTTGAAAGGAATGGAGTAGAAATGGAGAGCAGGTGAGACTTGGCAATGGTGACCAGACTTAGTGTGTGGCTAGCACCTCTGTGGTTGTCAAGAAACTTTCAGTGGTAGTAGAGGAAGTGGCTTCCTAACCCAGTCGCCTTATCTCTAAATAGGATCTATGATGATGAGCATTAAATTTAATAGTTCCATTTGTGGTTTCCTGATTCATGTTACTCTAGCATTTTCAGATATTTTTAAAGCACCTCATTTCCTGTATATGATCCTTTCATGCTTAAAATACCCAGAGAGTTTTCTCTCTTATACTGAGCTGTGACTAATACAGATTTCAAAAGAAGTAGTTATAGACAGCAGACTCCCAGCAATAAGAAATTGACAGTAATTATTTGGCTTTGTTGGCTTGAAGGTGATATAGTGGTATTTTTCAGGTATTGACATGACCTTTGTCACCATGAAGTAGAGTTGCTATGGTGACCTACAGAATACCTCAGCCTGTAGTCTCAACAATGAAATAAGCAGATGAGGACTAGGTTATAGTAATAATAGTGAAAGTCCAAATCTTCACCTGAAAGTCTAACCACTGCTTCCTCTTACCCCAGAACACTTGGTTTTGGGGTTTGCTAGAAGGTATAGGAAGTAGAATTGACTAAGGGTTAGGACTCTCCAGTGGCTCTGCTGATAGTGTCTATGGAGAGTATCCTGGTGGTTTAGCTGCCTTTGAGCTACCCAATCCTAATAAACTGGACTTGGATGGGAATCCTTTCTTTGGTCAGTTGTTATCCTCTCTGTGGGGTAAGTAGGCATTCCTTTACACCACCCCAGGAAAAGTCACATGACTGAAGGCAAAGATAATTCAATTCTTCCGGAAGAACAAAAATGGGTCCGTTCAGGGAACAGTCACAAATACAGTTACCTAAACCATCACATTTTCAGTGGTCCCACAATGTAGCATCATAATGATTCAAAGTGCCATTTAATTGTGTGTCTAAAACAGGTAAATACCTCAGTGGGTCAGTGTAGTAGGAATACAGTAAAAAGAGACTGTAGGCTCCAGAACATTTCTAAAGCAATGGAGAACTCATAAAGGGAAATAAAAGCTCTGGCTTTTTAAGTTTCTTTGAGTTCTAAGCTCTATAGGGTATTTCTAACCTGTAGCTACTGAGGGGACAGCTATGAATAATACCCAACACAAAATAATAAACTTACCTAAAACACTTTGATGGCTTTTTGTTTGTTTGCTTGCTTCCTTTTTGTTTGTAACTAGATTGCATGATTCTTGAATATGAACTTTGTGGGTGATAACCTCAAGTCACGATGTCAAAAGGTTGAACATGCCTGCAGGTTAGACAGAATTAGAGAACTGGACAGTTCTTTAAGTGCCATCAGACAATGTCTAAAATCCCTTAAGCCAAAAGAAGGATTCAAAAAGTAAAGTGCCAAGACTGAGTTTTGAATTCAAATTAAATTGAATGTATAGTCTCACTTGGTCATCTATGCTTAAGTTAGACTTTGCTTAGAGAAGGGTGAAACCCTGACATCTGAAATGAACATATTTTGGTAAATTCATGTGCATATAAATTCCCATAGCTCCCAGAATCCACAGGCTTCTCTCACTAGCCAAGGCTTCCCCTCCTTCCCATCAAATAATCTACTTTTGCCTTGTGTGGAGATTCTTCTATGACCTTCTTCCCAGGGATGCTAAGAATCCTCACACTGTGTTCTTTAGTTCATCACCAGCTCTGAAACCCAGCACACACTAGCACAAGTTCCCCGGCCTCCATCCAGCAGCCATCGCACATGTGGGTAGGAACCACATTTACAACGGGCTTTAATCATTTCATTGTCTCTTGACCTATGAGTCACATCAATCATATATCAAGGAGAAAAGAGTCTTCATTTATATATTTCAAACTTCCTAGTTATTAACATATATAAAAACTGAATATATATCATAATGTATTTATTATATTGAGGGAAGGGTAATCAAAGAAAAAGGAATCGTGAACATAGATATATTTGCTAGAAATTTTTAATTAAAAAATCTAATTCAAGAGCATATATCTGTTTGCTTAGTTGATCAGATGAAATTTAGCCTCAAAAGAGGCCTACTCCAAGTGAGACTGAACATAATGCAAAATTAATAAGTCCAAAGACTTAAAGAGCTAATATTGTTGAAATGGAAGTATTATACATAAGTTGGTCACCATCAAACACGACAAAGGATTTGAAGAATGACCCTTCACTAAGATATAGAGAAGTACATCTATGGTTTAAGCATATGTACCCCTTAAACAACAGGTGAGTGTCCTTTCTTTGTTGAAGGTACAATGTCATAATGGCCATTATACCATCATAATGTTGACTTCTGACATCACAAAAATGTGCTACCATGATCACAATAGTGCTTTGTGACAACACAATAAACCAAAGTGTCATCATAATGCTCAGTTGTGACATAACAATACTACTTTGTGACAACATGATGAACCAGTGTGCCATCACAATGCTCCTTTGTGACATGACAATGTTCCTTTGTGCCAGTGCAATGATTCATTGTGATATCACAGACCTCTACTATGCCATTACAATGCTAATCTCTGTCATCATAATTGTCCTTTGTGATATCACAATGGTCCATTGTATCATCCTAATGCCACATTGTGGCATAATAATGATCCAGTGTGACACTGTAATGATTCATTGTGCCATCACAAAGCTATACATCATGCCATCATAATGCAACATTGTCATCATCATGTTGCTCCATTGTGTCACCATAATGCAATACTCTGTTATCTCATTTTTCTTTTGTGACATCATAATGACTCATTGTAGCATCATAATGATCCAATGTATCATTATAGCACTCCACCATGACATCATAATGATGTATTCTTCTATCACAATGTCACACTATAGCACCATAATGAGCCAGTATGTCACTACAATGCTTACAAAGCTCCCCTGTGATGTTACAATGATTCATTGTGCTATAACAAAGTTAAATTATTCCATCAGAGTGTAACCCTGTTTCATCATCACAGTGTTCCTTGTGATATCATACTGATTGACTGTGCTATCACAATAATGTATTGTGACATGAAAAAGCTCTACTGTGCTATCACAATGCCATATTGTGTCAACATAATCCTCCTTTGTGACATCATATTGCTCCATTGTGCTATCAAAATCCACCTTGATATATGACAGTATTCCACTGTGCCATTACAATGATCTATTTTAATGTCACAATGCAGCATTTTAGCAACATGATGACTCTCCATTGTGCCATCACAATGCTAAATTTTGACATCACAAACTCGGTTGTGGCATCATAATACTGCACTGTGTTATTATATTGCTCCACTGCTATATCACAGTGTTCTATTATACCATCACAATGTTGAATTTTGACATCAAAGGATTGAATGTGAAAAATCACAAAGATCCACTGTGCCATCATAATGCTACATTGTAACATCAAATACTCCTTTATGCCAGCAAAATTCTGCATTCTGACATCACAAAATCACATTGTGCTATTATATTGTTGAATTTGATTGCACTGCTATGTAAGAAGCTCCAAGTTCAGTGATGATGATGGGACTGTTAAGTGTCACTATCCCAAATATGAGTATATAAACTATTTTGTCATCTTCTTTTAAAAAAAATGAATAAAAATAAAAACATCCATTTTCCAAGATGAACATATATTGGAATAAGAGGAATATCTAGGTTTGGGGGTACTTGTAGACACTGATACTCTGCTCCTTATGAGCACCAAAGTCAATTCAACTATAATCCATTAATAAGATTAATTAGGAGGGTCAAGTTTGGGTTAGAACTCCTCTTGCAATAGAACAAGAAAGTTCACCAACCCATTGAATAGATATTTTCCAACTACTAAACACAAAGTTGAAATAACATTTTGGCAGTTGATAAAAATCACCACATTGATTCTGTCATCATAAAGGAAAAGTACAAAGGTAGAAAGCCAAACAATGAGTCAAAAACTGAATCACAACTCTCATGGATATACATGTACCACCCTCAAAGACTGAAAGGGATGGTAGTGATAGTGTGTTTCTGGATCTTGCTGAGTCCATCCATACTGAAAATGTATAGAAGACCAAGGTCAACCAATATTTGCAGCAAAAGTAACAGGCAACATATCCCTAGAGATCTTCAAATTCTGATTAATGGATTAAAAAAAAAAACAATAGCAACAAGATCTACACATTATCAGCATCTGTGCTAGAGATGTGAGAGGAAGCACCGGTGTCACCTGAAGGATGTAAAACTCCTTCCCTGTATAGATCTTTACTGTTGTGGGTTGGCTCTAAAGTGTCACCCCAAAGGCTCATGCATTGAAGGTTTGCTCCAGCTGGTGGCACTGTTGAGACATGTGATTGGATCACAAGGTCACCAACTTCACCTGTATTAGATTAGTTGAATTTAAAGCTAAATGGAGCCGTTAGGGGAAAATGGGTCACTGGGGTGTGTCTTTAAAGAATCTGTCTTGTCCGTGTTTTCTCTCTTACTCCTTTCTGACCTCTATGCTGTTAGCACCTCTTCTATGTCATGTTCCTGCTGCTATTATATTCTGCCTCACCACAGGCCACGGAACCACCCAGTCACGGACTGAGACTTGTGAAACCGTGGGTTGATATTAATCTTCTTTCTATAAATTGGTTTTCTAAAATAAGTTGTTGCAGCGGTGAAAACTGACCAGCACACTGACTAAAAGTGCTACAGACTACTGTAGGAATAACTTCAGAATCTTCAATAGTGGTTGGATGCAAGAGGCCAAGAGCAGGCCTGGGAGGGCCTGAAGTAGTCCCACTGAATTCGTAAAACAGACCCAACAGGGCATAGTCCCAGGACAAAACTCTACAGGAGAAACTGCTAGAGATAGAAAAAAGTGGGATAAGAGCACCAGAGGTAAATGAAAAACAAGGATCAGATCAAAGAATGGGAAAGGAAGTAGCTAGGCAACCTCAAAAAACAGGCCACCATGTTTATGAATATTGATGGGTGAGAAAGGAAAAGTGCTCTTCAAAGTGGGAAACTTTCTGAGGCAAACCTCATTGTAAAAGTTCAATTAAACCAAATATAAATTCAAATGGTACATACAAAGAATGTATCAAGATTAACTCCAATATAAAATTATTATTGAAGGAAGAAAAGGAAGAGAACAAAGGATGGGAGAAGATCCTTACAGACAATGAGTATTCCCACATCTGAAAAACATAAAGCAAATCAAAACTGTAATGAAACATTCTCATTTCAATATGTTGCTATGACCAAACCTTCTGACCAAAAGCAACTTAAGGTAGTAAAGGGCTTATTGGCCAACATTCCCAGGCCATCATCCTTCACTGAGAGAAAAGGAACTCAGGCAAGTACTTGAAGCAAGTGACCATGAAGGGACTCTGCTTGCTGCTCTGTTTTTCTGGCTGTACTTAGTTAGCTTTCTTAGAGAGCCCCAGACCATTGTTTAGTAATAATACTACCCAGAGTGGGCTGGGTCCTCTTATATCAGTTAATAATTAACACAACCCCACACATACATGCCCACAAGCCAATGTGATCTATGAGATTCCTCAGCTGAGGCTTTTCTGATGGTCCCCCTTATAAAGTGAAACACAAACACATCATTTTTAAACCATAATCTTTTCTTTTGTGTCTGCAAGATCTTGTGTTAACATCAAATACAAACACAGCAAGTCCCACACTCACTTTAAAAATTCAACAAAGTTCAGTGCATCTTCAAAAAATCTAAAATCTCTTACCTGAAGCATCCTGCAAAATCAAAAACTATTTTCATACTTCTTATCCAAAAGGGAAGAACTGAGGCATAGAATCCACCAAGTCAATACAATCAGGGGTATATATCCAAAAATTTAGCTCGTCTGAAACTTGGGAGTCACTAATAATCTTCTGGGCCCCAAAGGAGTTTATCAATCCCACTTCTCCAACTCTGCCATCTATAGAACACACAGCTGTTGCGAGCTTAGAACAGCTTCATACCACACCTGCCACCATCCTTGATGGCTGTCCTGTGGTCCTGTCATCTCCAATACCCTGGGTTCCCCACTGCAACTGACACTGCACCTTCACCAATGGCCTCTCTTCATGGACTAGAACCCTGTTATAGGGAGCCAGTTCTAGATTTTCTCCAGGGCTCTTTCAAATGTTGCAGCTTTCATGCCTTCAAAATCAGTACCACATAGGGACTCTTACACATTGCTAAGTTTGGCTGCCAGCTTAAGATAGCCTTGGCCACAGCTTTGGTTTTCTGGCCCTGAGGAAATCTGTTGCTGTTCACAAAAGATTTTACTTCTGTAATGTTGATCTCCTACAGATCACAGCTTAGTTTTAGCCCCAGCCAATAGGCATCCCCTTTTCTCAGTGAAACACAAGTTCCATCACAGTGGTGCTGATCTCCTGTGAATCGCAGCTGATTCTTCACCCCCAGCATGACCAGCACATGCAAGTTCTTAACCAAAACATCAATGAATGGCCCCTAGATCAGTCCACATTTCACTCAACATCATTTTTCAACCTCCCACAAGAACATCTCACTAAGCTCTAAGCACTCTTGTTTTCCAGTTTAAAGTTCTAAAAATGTCTCTACAATCCTCCAACAAAATAGTCCAAGGCATAAAAGACACATATTCAGATATATCAAAGCAATACCTGACTTCTTGCTATCAATTTCTATTATACTTTCATTTTGTTACTATGATGATACACTCTGACAAAAGCAACTTAAGGCAGTAAATGGTTTATTTGGCTTACACTTCCATGACACAGTCTATCACTGAAGTCCGAACAGAAACTCATAAGTACTTGAAACAGAAACTGTGAAGGAACCCTGCTTGCTGGCTTGCTCTCTGGCTCATGCTTAAATAGTGTGTGTGTGTGTGTATGTGTGTGTGTGTGTGTGTGTGTGTGTGTGTGTGTGTGTGTGCCATCTGTCTAAGGATTACACCACCTACATTGGGCCTTCACACATCAATTAATGATCAAGATAATTCCCCTAAGCCAATTTGATCTAGGTAATCATTCAATTGATGTTTTGCTCTCAAATTATTCTAGGCTGTATTAAGTTGACAATCAAAGATAAACTGAACAACATTCAGAAAATAACATAAGTAAAATAACAAATCAGAACCAGAAAGGCAGAAATGGCATGGGCAAGAAAAAGTTATCAACATAAAGAAATGCTTTATAAAAATTAAAATGATCTGGGTCTGATAAATGTGGGGGTCTGAATGAGAATGGCCTCCAGACACCCATATGTTTGAATACTTGGTCCCCTGTTGCTGGAACTGTTTGAGAAGAATTAGAATGTATGGCCTTGATGGAGAAGATGTCATTCGAGTTTTCAAAAGGTCAAAGCATTCCTAGTTATTTCTCCCTCTTGCTTGTATAGCAGATGTAAGCTCTCAGCTACTGCTCCAAAACCATTCCTGCTTGCCGTAATGCTCTCTATCATAATGGTGATGAACTCACCCCTTGAAACTGTAAGCCTCAATAAACTTTGCCTTGTTCACAGTGTTTTATCACATCAATTAAAAAAAAAAAAAGGAACTAAGACAATGGTGCATGCCTTTAAGCCCTGCATTTTGGAGGTAGAAGCAGGCAGATCTCTCTGAGTTAGAGTCCAGCTTGAACTATGTAGAGAGTTCTAGGCTGGCCAAGGTGACATAGTGAGATCATGTCTCAAAAATAATTAATAATCAAATAAAAATAATGGTGATAGGAGAAAAATAAAAGCAAATAACTGTAGTAACTTGTTAACAGTTGGAAAGTAAAGAAAACTAACAGTTTTATAAGCAAGAAAAAATGAAGAAAAAAACAAAAGAAACAAAGGTATGGGGGAGAAACAAATATTGAAGTTGAGCAAAGAAAGTCCAAGATATGTAAAGTAGCAATTCCTGAAGAGCCCCAATGTAGAAAAGAGACAGAACATAACATCTTTTTTTGAAATAAAAATAACAATATTTGAAATATTGAAATACATGTGGAAAGAGCACACTCTATGGCTAAGTAAAGATATTCAAAGTAGCTGTACATTATGAAGCTATTGTATCTCTTTCACAGTAAATGTTTCCTATGGTAATCATTAATGTGACTTCTGCCTCCTGACTGGACACCAACTGCTATAGAACTAAGTACCTGGAGCTGTCTTGGGCAAGAGAGCCTTGAGGGTCTCAGAGATTAGATTTGGAGATTGATTTAATATCATGAACTAGAACAAAGTGCTAACCTACTGTGGAATATTAGTTTAATGATGCAGAGATGTGTTGCATTCTCTTATGTTGCATTTGTTTAACTCTGTAAAGTTGTGTGACTTTTCCTGTCTAAAAGACCTGATTGGTCTAATAAAGAGCTGAACAGTCAATGGCTAGGCAGGAGAAAGGATAGATGGGGATGCCAGGCAGAGAGAATAAACATGAAGAGAAAACTAGGCTTGAGAGAAGAGGAAGGAGAGAGAAAAGGAGAAGGAGAGGAGGACACCAATGGCCAGCCACCCAGCTACACAGTCAGCCACAAAGTAAGGAAAGAAAATTATATACAATAAAGAAAGGTAAAAATCCCAGAGGCAAAACATAGTTAAAGAGAAACAGGAAAATTTAAGTTAGAAAAGCTGGCTAGAAATCTTTTTAATTATGTTTTCAATATGCATAAATGATTATGATGGTATCAGCATTGCTACTGGGAGAGGATGATGTTATTACAGTGTATTACCAAACATATACAGTTGTAAAATATTCCAATTCTGACATGCTCTTAATAATCATGGTTCTTAGTGCAGGAGAAAAACATAAATAACCAAAGGAGAAGAGAACAAAATCCTTTAGCCTGTGCTGGAAGTCAGAGGTGACTATGCACAACCGTAATCTCAGCACTCAGGAAGTGGAGGCAAGAGGATTTGTGTTCCAGCCAATCCTGGGCTATCTAATAATAAGATGCTATCAAAAAATAAGAGAGATCATCTGGGCAGGTTAATGCATCTGAGGAGAGCTGGGCTGGTGCTGAAGACCCTTTAAGTAAAGAATTCGACTGGTGAAGGATCCAACATGGTAAGTGGGTGACAAGTGGGCATGGAAAATCAAAAGAGATGGGTGATGACCAGAAATCTCTTGTCTAGTAGCAAAATAAAACAAGGAACTTTTAAAAACAGAACAGGAAAAAAAAAAGCCAGCATCTGCCCTGGAGGGATTGGCACAGTCAGGAAAGTGCCACACTCCCAACAAGAGGGAGTCCAGAGATGAGGTGGCACACTCCTTTAATCCCAGAACTTGGGAGGCAGAGGCAGGCAGATCTCTGTGAGTTCAAGGACAGCTTGGTCTACAGAATGAGATCCAGGACAGCCAGGACCATTACACAGAGAAACCCTTTCCTGAAAAACCAAAACAAACAAACAAACAAAAGCAGAGAGCCTCAGAAAATTGGCCCTATACTGTCACTTACAGGCATTTTAACATGGGGTGGGGGGAGGCGAAGAAAGTTGCATGCAGAGGCAGTAGAGGAGACACACCTAGAAGATCTTCCAGGCACAGCAGCAGTACGCCACTGTCTAAAGGTTCCTGATTAACTGGTTGCTTGACAATGCCAGATCCTCTATGAACAGCTCGGACAGACTCTCTGGATACTCAGACTGATCGTCATTGTATTATATGCTGAAACTAGGCCTGCAGAGTACCTATGGACTGCAGGGAAGAAACTTTGAATCAGAACTATACAGTGTTTTCATCGCATGTGGTTTTCTGCAACTGTCTCTGTTTGTTGCAAGAGAAGTTCCCTTAATGAGGAGTGAGAACCAAACTTCTACAGCTGATCAAATTTCAGAGTTGTGGATCCCTGTTCCAATGGGTATACCTACAACACAACTATTACCGAAGAGGGATCAGAAAGGTTGTAGGAGCCAGAAGGAACAGGGAGTTTACTGTGAGAGTGTTTCTCCTAGGAATATCAGGGAAGCAACACCCATCAGCATGCCTATAGATGCCATGAACAAGAATGAGACCAATAGACATGCTAATGTGGATCAGGGAAAGCTCCCCAGGCCTCAACCCTAAACTGTTTACTGCTCTAAGGGCAGTGGAACCTGGGAAGATGGAGCCTAAAAATGAGGTAGACTAAAGACTCGGGCAATAGCCTACTTTATTCAGAACATCAGACAACTTATATTCTGTGGATTAAGAAGCATCATGAGTAAAGTGTACAATCACAAGGATAAAACGTGTTTTAGAGGCATATAAATGAATAACAGTAGCCAGTTGTCATGAATCATCTGAAGTCAACTCACTCCTGTCTGCTACACCTGGGAGGGGCAGGAAAGCCCATTCCTAGAACAATTTTATGCTCTTGAAGAAACTGAGATCACAAGACTCTTGTCTTGTATTCTTGGAGTTTTCTCACAAGCCCTCAGAATTCCCCTCACGTGATTCCACTCTTGGACCATGTTCTGACACTAGACATAGAACTACAGGCAGCTAAGGAATGCTGAAAGCAGATGTCTTCCCTCTGGAAGAGCACATCATTTAGTTATCTAATATCAAATAGTCAGTCCTGAAAATGTATACATACAAGTAACATTATACAAACTGAGTGGGTTGTATTTAGTATTCACACACACACACCAACAGTTTAAAAAAAAAAAAGAGGCTATGAATTTGAAAGCAAGCAAGCAGGGGCAGGTACATGAGAAGATTTGGAGGGAAGAAAAGGAAGGCATAAATGATGCAATTATACTAATACCAAAAATATTTCATAAGAAACGTACAGTATTCAGTGAGGAAGAAACTGGTCAGATCTGGAACCCGCAGGGAAACACAAACATAGGTTCCAAGGGGTGAAACAGACTGCCAAGGCCTGGAGTCCATATTCCCAACCCAGTCTATGAAGATAGGACAAGAATTATGACCTGACCTCCCAGCAGACTCTCCAGGGGTAAGAACAGCATTTACAACTTGACCCCTGAAGGTCCTCCAGGATGTGTGACCAGCATCAGTGATCTGACTATCCAGGTGTGTAAGAGGCAACCAGAAATCTGGCAGGACTGCATGCAGACTCTAAAAGTCTCATGCCCTGATGACTGAGCTAGTCATTCCATTGCTGCCTGGGGAACAGCTTCCAGCAGGGCAGTGCTCAAAAGGGGATGCTAAGACTTTCCCATTTGAGGGGCTTAAGGGAAAAAGACTCACACTCTCTCTTGAATTCTTTATTCTTCTGTGTTTTTCTGTGTTCTTTCTTCTATGTTCTTTCTACTGTATATTTTTTTTCTACAGCTTATATACCCCCAACAAAGTTTTTCAGGCATTAAAGGAATTACAGTGTGGTTACATTCTGTTTTTCAAGTGAATGATTATAATGAATACAAAATAAACAGTAAAAAACAGTGTGTTTCCCATATCCCTTACAAGATTATTTTATTTATTACAGGTGAAAAACAAATTATTCCAAGAACCCACTTACATTTATACCCAAGCAACTTGTTATAGATTAACCATGTGGGCAAGCAAGATGTTCTTCTCAGTCAGGCCTTTTACTGGCAGGCTGTATTTTGCAGTTGCAAAGACAGGGTTAATTACTTTATTGTGTATCTTGAAAGGTAATCTTATAAGGAATCTTAAAGGAATCACAAACTTTTATGTATGAAAAAGAATCAGGAGATTGAGGGCAGAAATGAGTATAAGGCATTAATCATCACCTTTGATCACCAACCAAACCTAGCAAGGAAATTATGTAAGCTAGCAACAATTGGGCTGCTTTGTATTTTTGGCCCTAACCTAATGAATCTATAACTTAGCTATGTGTCCTTGTGAACTTTAAATTATTTTCTGGGGTTTTTCATCTTTAAGTTATTATCAGAGCATCTGCTCTAACCTGAAGTTACTATGAAGCTTTGTTTCAGCTGATGGTGCACATCAAAACCTATGACTGCACTTTTCAGCATTAAGAGAATTAGAGGCAGTCTGGCTCCTGGCGACTCAATTATTTTCATTAAACATTAACCTGAACTGGGATCTATACAGCTCCTTGGGTAAAACTCATAGGCCCTAGCTGTATAACATTTCCTTATATTTATTTTTATTGATCAAACTTTGTATAAGCTAACATTATTATTATCAGACAGTATAGCTTAGGGAGGAATCATCTTCATAAAAGTCCACAGGTTAAAAATGCCCAGTAGAATGGGACATTTTCATGAGATAAACACACTACATTACAAACAGTGGGGATCTCTCCCCACCCAATCACATCATGCCAGATACCAGAGAAAGATAGCCACAGCGAACATGTAAAGGCACAGCAGAAGCAAAAGACATTCTGGGGTCTGGGGACTGAGGGTCTTGCCTATCCAAGGTTGACCCCTCAGGGAGTTTTTTTCCTGGTGGGCTGACACCTTGAGCTTCAATTGCCCCCTGCTGCTCCTCTGACATGACCACAGGCATAATTCAGACTCTTCTGTCTACTGTTTATTCTTCCTTTTTTTCTTGGTTTATCTATTTGTTTTTGTTTTTGATGAGAGTTGAGAGATGCACTAATCTAGTATAAAAATAAGAACTTAGGATTCAGTTGAATGCTATGTTTATTTAGAAGAATACCAGCCTTAGGGTCTCCTCGGGCTTATGACCTAATAAGTCAGGTTTGGAGCTTGGGTTTTGGGCCTGGTTAGCAGTATCAGTCATGAGCTCTATTTTGTGGAGTGAGCCTTAAATCCCATCAGAAAGTGGCTGGCTACTGTGGTGGTTTGAATAGGTATGGCCCTCATATACTCATGTAATTGAATGCTTGGTCATAGAGAGTGGCACCATTCGAAGGTGTGGTCTTGTTGGAGGAATTGTGTCATGAGGGGCAGGATTTGAGGTCTCAGAAGCTCAAGTCAGGCCTAGTGTGTCTCAGTCTATTCCTGATGCCTGCTGAGCTGGATGTAGAACTCTCAGCTACCTCTTCAGCACTATGTCTGCCTGCATGCTGTCATGCTTCCTGCCATGATGAAAATGTACTAAACTTCTGAAATGTAAGCCAGCCCCAATTAAACGTTTTTCCTTTATAAGAGTTGCTGTGATCATGGTGTCTCTTTACAGCAATAGTTATCCTAACTAAGATAGTTACCATAACATTCATACTACCACTGCACAGTGGGCATATCCTTCCAGGCCAACCATTATTGTTAATTGCAGGGCTTACATCTGAGTACAAAGATTGATTTCTTTTCTCCTTAGTAACATAAATAGAATGTTCCAGCACTATGAAAGCCAGCCAGTAGGGATGGATCTTCCAGGTCAGTACCAGCTTGATTTCTCCATAGCCTATGATTCAAACATATGGTGTCTTTGGCAATAGGGTCTTACTATCAAGTTCTGGTGGGTAGCCAAGATCAATGACAATGGCAATGGCCTGTAATGTTTGGAGGAGTTTATGGGACCCCACTGACCACCAACTTAAAAAGAGATAACCTGGCACTGAACTATTTATTTGAATTCCTATAGTAGGGTGACAGAGACATTGTCTCCCAATTACAGGTTATGGAGTGGAGATTTTTATTACTTAATTCACAACTATGGACATTCATAAAGGTTCACATATTTTACATATTTTATAAAATGATTACAGATTCCTTTAGTTACATGGCATCACTGTAATAGTCTCTCTCTCTCTCTCTCTCTCTCTCTCTCTCTCTCTCTATCTCACACACACACACACACACACACACACACACACACACACACACACACACACACACACACACACACACACACACACATGCACAGCACTGCCTTTTTTGTATTGCAGGAGACCAAACTGAAAACCTCAAACATACTGGCAAGAAGGGCTCTAGCCCTAAAAAGAGTCTCTTTACCAGAGCTAATCAACTCAGAGGCTGGTACCTACAATACCAGTATTATTCAGATAAACACTCTGCTCTCTGCCTGCAAAGCAGGCTATACCACATGTGTTTGCTTTCATCTAGCAAGAAAGCAGTCCTACTTCAGGACTGAAGTGGCTCTGGTTCTCAATCGAAGCTGAGTTCATAAAAGGGTAATGGAAGGGTAAATACAATCGGAATACTTTATATATGTGTGTGGAATTACATAATGAAACTCATTATGTATAATTTATATGCAGATAAAAATATTTAAAATTTTACTCAGTGAGTATGATGGTTATTCTTGGGTGTTGATATCAAGCTTTTTCTTTTGGATCACCAACCAGCTTCCAAATCTTGACATGGAGACTTCTTATTAGTGATGAATGCTTGGCCTAACTTAGACTGGTTTCTTGCTAACTCATAACTTAAGCTGTTTCTCTTCACCTATGTTTTGCCTCGGGGCTTTTTACCTTTCTTTCTATATGTCCTAGTCTGCCTGGCAGCTGCCTGGCTAGCTGGCCCTGGGGGCTTCCCTCTCTTTCTCCCTTGTTCTCTTCTTCTCTCATTCTTAGATTTCTCCTCCTATTTATTCTCTCTCCTTTAACAGCTCCTCCTAACCCTCTCCTGCCTAGCTATTGGCCATTCACTTTTCTATTTGACCAATCATGTGCCTTAGGCAAACAAGGTGAAACAGCAACACATCCTCTCATATACAGCAGAAACAAATGTAACACACCTTTATGCAGTTAAAGTAATATTCCACAGCAGAAACAAATGTAATACATCTTTACATAGTTAAATATTCCATAACAGGTATCAATTTGACAACACTTGAAATTAACTAAAACCCAAGTAGCTGGTACACTAGTGAGGGACTGTTCTTGATTGGATCATTTGAGATGTGAAGACTCATGATAATCTGGATAATTTGAGAGGTAAAGACTCATGATAAATCTGGATAATTTGAAGTGGGAAGACAGCTTCTAGTGGCAGCTTATATAAGGACATGAAAAGACTTGCTCTCTGCCTGTTTGCCCTCACTCTCTGTGACAAGTTCATTCCCTCATTGATATTAAAGCCTATTTCTTTGGCATTTCTATTTATATTGAAGACCACCTAAGACATCCAGACTCCACTGATAGAACAACTATTGGGTTCTTGAACTTGAGAAACAGCCATTTTGGAATTGTCAGACCACTGCCTGTAAGCCATTCTAATATACATACATACTTAAAGAAGAGGCTATGAAGTTGAGAAGGAATGGAATGATGAGAAGGGAGGAGCTGGAGCAGGGAGAATGTGGCATAAAAATGATGTAGTGTCTCAACTGCCTTTAGCCTACTGGCTACTTAGAGATCTTTGGCAACAGTTAACTCTGCAGCTCTCACACGATTGAGCCTGTATGATAACGAGTATTCAGAGATAGGTAATGCCTGGGGGGTGCTCACCAACCTAAGACAGAACGCCTGTGTGGACTGGACAGGTGTCTCCATGACGGGTAAGGTGACCTGCTGACATCCCACACAACCTAAGTCAGAAGCTCATTTTTTTTAGTAAAAAGGGGGACCTGTAAGTCCCTGGCCCCCGTTTTGGGTAACTGTTGCCTTGCTTGCCAACCTTGACCTTGATATCCTTCCTATGCTAATTCCCTGCGAGATCCCACCCTCCTGAATGCTTAAGGGAAGCTCCTTGTCTGTGTATCCAGCATATTGAGTGTTAACAGCTTAGATGCAAGATTATAAAACATCGGGGGTGGGGGGGGGATTTAGCTCAATGGTAGAGCACTTGCCTAGCAAGTGCAAAGCCTGGGGCTCAATCCTCAGCTCAAAAAAACAAAACAAAACAACAACAACAAAAAAAACTTCTGCCCTCCGGGGTTCTCCCATTATGCTGTAAGCCTGTATTCAAGACTTCCTCCCTCCTTCAATAAACATAAATGGCATTCAGCATTCAAAAGAAAAAGAAGGAAGGAGGAGGAGGAGGAGGAGGAGGAGGAGGAGGAGGAGGAGGAGGAGGAGAAGAAGAAGAAGAAGAAGAAGAAGAAGAAGAAGAAGAAGAAGAAGAAGAAGAAGAAGAAGAAGAAGAAGGGATCAAGATCATGGTGGGGAAACCCACAGAGACAGCTGACCGGTGTTAGTTGGAGCTCACTGACTCTGGACTGACAGCTCGGGAACCTGCATGGGACTGAACTGGGCCCGCTGAATGTGGGTGACAGTTGTGGCTTGATCTGTTTGTGGGGTCCCTGGCAGCAGGGTCAGGACTTATCCCAGGTGCATGATCTGAGTTTTTGAAACCCATTCCCTGTGATGGGCTACCTTGCTCAGCCTTGATACAATGGGGAGGGCCTAGGCTCTCCTTCAACTTGGTATGCCAGACTTTGTTGACTACCATGGGAGGCCTTACCCACTCTGAGCAGTGGATGGGGGTAGAGTGGGAGGGAGGTGAGGAGGCAGGAGAAGGGGAGGGAGGGGGAACTGGGGTTGGTATGTAAAATGAAAAAAATAAATAAATATATATTTAAATAAATAAAAAATGATAAAAATAATGTAGTGTGTGAATATTTGCATCCTATGTGAATGCTCTCACTGCAGAAGATTCTCAGCAACAGTAGAAAAGATGGTCTGATCTGTGTCAGTCACAATTTGACCTACTAAGGTCCAACCATGTTCATTGTGTTCAAGAATAAGGTGGTCATGTTGGCAGAGGTGGTTGTTATATTTATGGATTCAATAACTGTCCTAGTTAGGCTTTCTACTGTTGCAAAGAAACACCATGACCAAAAAGCAAGTTGGGGAGGAAAGGGTTTACTCAGCTTATACTTCCACATCACTGTTCAATACTGAAGACAGTCAGAACAGGGACTCAAATGGGCAGGAACCTGAAGCAGGGGCTGATGCAGAGACCATGGAGGGAGCTGCTTACTGGTTTGCTTCCCCTGGCTTGGTTTGCTCACCCTGCTTTCTGATAGAACCCAGGACCACCAGCCCAGGGATAGCCCACCTACAATGGGCTGAGCCGCCCCCCCCATCAATCACTAATTAAGAAAATGCCTTACAACTGGATCTGATGGAGGCATTTTCTCAATTGAGGTTCCCTCCTTTCAGACAACTTTAGTTTGTATGTCACATTGACATAAGACCAGCTAGCACAATAACAACGAAAGATTTCCATGGCTCAAATACCATTGACAGATTTCTCCCTTCCTTGTGTTGGATCTGGAAGTAACCAGTACTGAGAGCTGACTCTTGCAACAGCAGAGAACCAAATTTAGCCCCCTACTGGAAAGTAAGGCTGACATTCAGACAATAACAAATTAACTGGGCCATGTTTATAGCAAAAAGGGCAACAATTTGTCCTCTGTGGAATTCTAAAAAAACATTTGGGTTAGGCTCTATCTGGATTTATCATAGTATCATAGGTACATCCCCAAAAGATGCCTTCACCATCCTCTGTCTCTGTCTCTGTCTCTCTGTCTCCAGAGACAGAGACAGATAGAGAAGAGAAGAAGGAGTAGGAAGAGGAGGAGAAAGAGGAGGAAGAGGAGAGGGAGGAGGAGGAGAAATGAAAAGAAAACTGACTTCAGGACGAGGATCAATTACAGCTAAGGCTTGTGAGCCAAATCCAACTTTGTACATTTGTAATATGTTGGGGGAAAACTCAGAAAAAGAAAGCTTCTTGATACATGAAAGTGACATGACTTCAGAGTTCAGTGTCTGTCGATACAGCTTTACTGGAAGCAGCCACACTCATTTTATGTTATATCACAGTGTCTGCGCCACACATCAAACTTGAGTGGCTGGGACAGAGGTTTCACAACACACAAAAATTTACTATCTGGTCTTTTATAGAAAAAGTGTGTTGACCTCTCAGTGCACAAGGCACTTTTTTTTTTTTTTTTTTTTTTTTTTTTAGAATTTCACATGAATACTGTATTTCCATCATTTCCATCTTTCCAGCTCCTTCTATCCCCCTTCAAATTCATGACTTCTTTAATTATTAGTGTATTATTGTTACACACACACACACAGCATACTCATATGTATATGGATGACCATTTGGGATTAGATAACCTCTCAAGGGGATCATCCCTGGAGAACACTGATTCTCAACTCCAGTTAGTTAATTGCCTGTAGATTATCTCGTAGGAGTGGGGTCTAGAGAGTACAGTTCTTTTACTATTATTTTTGTTATATGTATGAATGTTTTACCTACCTTTATGTCTACCACATGTGTGCCTGATGCAGAAGAGGTCAGAGAAGAACATCAAATCGCCTGGACTGGTTTTACAGACAGTTGTGAACTGCCATGTGAGTGCTGGGAATCGAACCTGGGTCCTCTAGAAGAATAGCTAGTGCTCTTAACCACTGAGCCATCTCTCTAGCTCTATAGAGCAGAATCCTTAGGAAGACGGTTGATACTACTTTGCAAATACTAACTCCTTCATTCTAATTTCTCTAAAGAAATAAAGTAACTCCGTTTTCCATCTGTTTTCTGTGGCTCCAGGGTATCATTTATTTCAAAACTAGTTAGCATGGTTACACCTTCCTCTGTCATGCTTGAGATAAAATGAAATCTATGGTAGCCTAGGTGGATTCATGCAAATGGACAGGAGACTGATAAAGAGCATGGGAAAGAGTGATGGGACACCACATTCTGGCACACAGATGAAATCCATAGGGGAATCTTTTCCTTCTGTCAGAACCAATTCAATTAATACAATTTGGTCCTTCCATATTGGCACTACTTTCACTGCAATGAGAAGTTTATTGCAATTATTGATACAATTGTGTCAACACTGGCATTGGCTGCTTTGAGATTTGACCCGCATTTGGTGAAGCTGTCTTCATACATTCTAAGTTGGGTACAGTGTTGCACATATATAAACCCAGCACTTGAGAGCCTGAGGCAGGAGAATTGTTTCAGGTTCAAGGCCAGCCAGCCTGAGACCCTGTTTCAGAGTAACAACAACAAATATACATTAATATATTGAAGCTTATGAAAAAAAAACTCTTCCAAAAGAGAAAAATTAAAGAGTCTCTTTTCTTGAAACAATGATTTTCATTAAGTGTTACCTTGTTTTCTTTACAAAAACAAATAAGAGGTGTCTTATTTTTGTTGTTTAATGTCTCTACCACCTTCTAAAAATAATGCATCTCTTACCAACTGTTTATCTTTAGAATAACCAAGTGCTAGTAACTGGATTCCCTTGATTTTTCTTTACATTCCAAAAATTCTCTACCACTTAACTTTCTCACAACCAAACAGAGCTCTGTCCCTATTAGAGTGACAAGAACTATTTTCTCAATTGCCATACATGGATAACTCTGTTCCAGTGCTGCTCAATCAGGGAAGATTTACTACAAAAAAAATAATAAAAATTAATAAAAAAAAAAAAAAGCTGATTTGCAAAAAGGGAGCTAGCTATATCTAAGTACCCACAGTCATAGTCCAGCTTTTGAAATCTGTAGCTCTTAGGGATGCTTGCCCTGCAAGGAATATCCACCTGACAGAGGGGCACAAGGCAGGCAAGGGGACCACTTTGACACTCCCAATGTTGCAGCTACACAACTACAGTTCTGAAAGTAACCCTGGTGAGGACAGAATGCAGAATGACCGCACTGCCACCTCCCATTGCAGAGCCCAGAAGGCGCTTGCTCTGGATTTTGCAGGCTCGGGTGTTTACTGCACTGAGGATCGTTTTCTGTTCCTGGGTAGTGTACTGCAGCACTCATGATTAATGAATTGTTGTCAAGGACAAACCGAAGCCCTTGCATTTCACCGAAACAATGTTTTATGGAACACAAAAATTTTCCAGTAGACAAATGCATACTTGGCATTTTGTATTTTTGTTAACAAGTTAAACAGGATGGTCTGATGCAAGTAGAAGATCAAATGAAAAGAAACTTGGGGAAGTAAATGCAGGTAGCAGACTTGAATTAAGGCCAAACATGGGCAAAACAGCTGAGCCCTGAAGCTAAGGAAACCATCTCCATTGCTACGGACTATTTTTCAGAAGTTAAATTGGCAATCACTGACTGGACAGTGTAATGCATGCAGGTAATCCCAGCACTTGCAGGATCAAGAGTTCAAGGCCATCCTTGGCTACACAGTGAGTTTGAGGCCAGCCTGAGCTACATAAGACCCTGACCCCTAAAATAAAAAGAGAATGGCAACCATCCAGTTGTTTGACATTTTCCTAAGACCACTAGAAGATAACACTTCTAACCAAACTCAGGATGTCATTCCCTGAAAAATGCTGTGTACATTGGGTCCATAAAGCCCCCAAATCACAGAAATGTGTTTTGTTTTGTTTTTTAATCTTCTTCGAATCATTCTGTTTTCTTGGGTTTTCTTCTTACTTCCAAAGCAAGCCCATATGAATCCTTGTAATCTTGTCTACCCAGCAACTCTTCGACAGTGATGTTTTCAGTTTGAAATGTCTCCCACAGGCTCACGTTTTGAAAACTTGGCTTCCAGTTTGTGGCACCATCTTGAAGGCTACAGGCCCTTTAGGATGTAGATCTGGAGGATGGAAGCCTTTGGAGGTGGCAGCCAGTTCTCCCTGCCTCCACAGAGTAGTTTTCACAGCAATGCATCAAGTAATTAATACAGACAAAATTTCAACACCTGAGACACCTGTAACTTGCAGCTCCATCTCCAGAATAATCTGCAAGTCCTTCTGGATCCCGCAGGTTAGCCTGTAAATCCCATTACACTAGGGTATATACAATCTAGGCCTCAAGAAGCAGGGAAAAGAGCATAAGAAAAACTGATAAAAATGAAGAAAAATGAAGATTATTTCTTAGTTCTAAGTAGTGTATACAAGGTTATTCATTGCTTTCTGTATCTGGAATAAAAGTTTTTCTAAGGGAAAAAAAGGTAAGTAAGTCATCGGGTGCTGAAATTCTAAATAAAGAAATGAAAAAGAAGAAACACTGTGCTGTTCTTGTACAGAAGGAGTAAGCAGAATAAAACTGCAGTCTCCAGGAGGGACAATGATCTAGGAGGTCCCTAGGAGCAATATTCCTATTGCACTGAAGGAGGCTAGCCAAGATACTTGTAAGCTCTGGAGAACCCTTAACACAGGAAGCTATTTATCATAACAAGCTTGGTTGATACTCTTCCCATACTGAACCAATTAGGTTCCCTATTTCGTCATACTTCATAACTCGGGATGATAGGCTTCCAAGTATGGTACAGTGGAGTAATTGAATTTTGATCAAACACACATGGCTCATAACCCAGTATGTGAAATTTTCAGAACAGTTCACAGCTTTTAAATATCCAGTCAACATGTAGCCAAAAGTACAGGATGTACTTGATGCAAGGGGGAAGAGGGAAGGGAGGGCTGGATCTTGCTAGAGCTGTAAAACAAATATTTTTTTTTTCTCATTCTCTTCTGATGTTTCAAATAGAGAGGGACCGAAGGACATCACACCATAGCTCCAGTCTTCTCTGGCTTGCTCCCCATGCACAAACATCTCAGGAGTCTTGTCTCAGGTGACCTTCTTGGTTTATGGTATAAGATTATTTTCACGTCACATGTCTGTAACAGATGCCTGCTAACATTTCCCATTCTATCAATATCCAAAAATTGTTTCTTGCCCACCTGGTATATGTTGGGCACTGGCTGTGAGGATGAACACTTTTGAGCAAGAGAAATGATCCCTGTTTCATGGGATATACCGTGCATGGGAAAGCAGACAAGAAATAAACCAAAACCCATAACTTTATACTTACAACCAACCATGGAAGGAGGAAGGAAGAATCAGGAATGTTGATAATGGTCATCTGATTTATCCAGAAGGGATGGAGTAGAGAGAACTATGGGGTATACCTCTAAGGATGTGCTCTTGAGAGACTGAACACTGAAGGTATTCTCAGAAGACCACAAAGATAAACCTTTAAGAATGGTAAGAGTTTGGCCAGACAGTGGTGGTGCGAATCTTTAATCCCAGCACTCAAGAGGCAGAGGCAGGTGATCTCTATGAGTTCAAGGCCAGCCTGGTCTACAGAGTGAGTTCCAGGATAGTCAGAGTTACACAGAGAAACCTTGTCTCTAGAAACCAACACACACACACACACACACACACACACACACACACACACACACACACAAGAATGGTGAGAGTTTGGCAAGTTCAAAGACATGAAGCACAATATATTAAAATATATTAAGAATGGCCAAAAAGATAGGGTAAGTAGTGGGGACACCACATAAAGACATGCAAAGGAATATGCAAGGCTTAAGTATTGAAGGGCAGTAAGACAAGGAGACTGGAACCAGAAAGAAGGGGCAACTGTCTAAGTAGGAACTGGTAATGGCTTAGGACAGAGCAGGGCTGGAGAGCAGTCAATAGATCTGAAAGGTATTTCCAAGAGGTGACATGACTTAATAAAAATCTAAACATGGGAAGCCCCAAGGCCATTCCAGGGTCCTAGCTCAAGCAACTGAGTGAATCAAGTCTGATGAACACAACTTGCAATTCTAACCCTTAAGCCTATGTGAGGCCACAGGAGTGCATGAAACTCTCCTAGTTCACAGGGCTGCGGTGGGTTTGCTCCTGAGCATGAGCATGTGCTGGAACACAGGAGTTTCCCATCTATGTACTCACCAACCCTTCATTAGCAAAAGACTCTCTCTGAGCTATGGAAAAATCACATGCGAACAGACATGTGGCTCTACAGACATACCTAGAGATACTTGACTAGGTATCTAGATAGTGGAACTAGGAGGAGAAGACAATACAAGCTGGCCCTTTGAAATCATTTCAAACCAGGTGTGTTTCCTTATCATCCTGCTGAGTTTCCCCGAGCATCTTTGATGTCAAGGCTATGAGGTGAATGAGATATATTCCTGGCCTGAGCAAACAATATATTCCCCCATGGAAGAGAGCAGGATAAAAAAATAAATAAATGGGCATAGCACAGCATGGTATGTCAAGCAATTAGTCACATTTAACTTGTGGCAGGATTACTAAATCTCCAGGGGTAACCGTGCATGGGCACAGCTGTGAAAGACTCGAGAGCTTATGTCGGGAACAAGTCTTCAAAGAAAACCAAAAGTTTGCTAATCAGAGACGTGGATAAAGAGAAGTTCTAAGAAGGGGAACAGCCCTGCAGCAAACAGGAGGGTAGCTGGGTACGAAGGGCCAACACTTAAAGAAGAGTTCGAAGGTCCCGAATCCAGGTTGGAAAGAGAAACCCAATTTCTGGTTCCACTGTGGAACCTGCAAAACTCTTAACAGTCTACAGTGGATTGTTATCACCTGCGCCAGGTAGAAAATTCTAGCTTGCATGGCCCCAAACGCATATAAGCAGTGGCATATAAACTAACAGCAAACATGGCCTCCTTGTGACTCACGTTATCATGAGCTCTGTTTACCTCCTGAGTTGGGAGCATCTATATATATAGATGCTAGGTTATAGAACCTAGACCTGAAAAGTCTAGTGCCTGAAAAGATGTACCCATGGATGTTCCTGTGGGCTCGAGAACACAGACAAGAGAAGGACGATAGGATTTAATCTCAGTCTGCAAAGTGGCACCATTGCCCTGGAATGACAGTGGCCTCTACCAAAACACAAAGAACAAAAGTGTGTGTGTGTGTGTGTGTGTGTGTGTGTGTGTGTGTGTGTGTGCGTGTCCTTTAATTTTTAATAGCTATTCAGACAGTCCTTGGAGAGGGAATTGGCAGGTTCAGCGGGAGGCTACTCCCCCACCTGTCTCCAGGCTCTACAAACACAGCTGCAGGAGAGAGCAGAAGCTTCCAAGGAACGAAATGATGCAGAGAGCTGGGGCCGGGAATAGTCGGCATTTCACACAGGCCCACTGGGGACTGGGCCTGTCTAGCAACTGCAAAAACAAGCCAAGAGGACACAGTCGGGCTTTCTATACAACTTCATGTTAAGTAAAACCATCCAAGACCCAGTTCAACAACCACTTCAAAATCTTGATTTTTTTTTTTTTTTTTTTTTTTTTTTTAAGTGTGAGAGAACAAGGTAATGGGCAGCTCTGGCCAGGCTCCAGTCAGGTTTTGCTACTTGATTCAAAATGAACCTTGAGGATTTATGCACTGTCCTCAGACTTGAAGCCACATAACACAAAACACCGAACTTTCTGGTACAGTGCTTAGGAACATCTTTATCCGTATTTCCCCAGGCTGAAAGTACACACACGGTTAGGTTGGAACTCAACTCTTAAAGAGAGGAAGAGAGGAAGGAAGGAGAGGAAAGGAAGGAGGGAAGGGGAAGAGAGAGAGAGAGAGAGAGAGAGAGAGAGAGAGAGAGAGAGAGAGAGAGAGAGAGAGAGACAGAAAGAGAGACAGAGAAGTAATCAGCAGAGGCCAGATTTAACCGCCCTGATGCAAATGTTAGCAATTCTACGGTGGTTAGGGGCTTACCGCTCCCCTAAAGTAAGGCGGCAATTAGAAGAGGGGAAGAGGCCGGTTTAGGAGATGAAAACTAAAGCAAGGAGGTATTTTCGGTATCGTTTTAATCACAAAATAGCACGAATGTGGTCTGTGCCTGCGTGCTACCCAAACGTCGATTTCAATACCACTGAACGCTAGTTTGAAAATTTCCATTTTTGTAATTTGCTTCCCTTTGTTAGGCCAAGGCTTGAGAGAAACCTGGCAGCGTCCCCAAGCCTGGCACGGGTTCGCCTCAGACGCACTCGGCTGCTCGGGAGGCGGAGCGCGTGGCACCGGACCCGGCGGGCGGAGCCAGGCCGGCACGGCCCCGCGCAGCGCCTTCCGCCAGGGCGTCTGGCGCCACCTACCGGCGACCGGGCAAGCGCCAGGGCGACCCCAAACCAAGCCGCTGTGAGCCGGCTGGACCT
The DNA here is from genome assembly GCF_903995425.1 of Onychomys torridus. NCBI lineage: Eukaryota > Metazoa > Chordata > Mammalia > Rodentia > Cricetidae > Onychomys > Onychomys torridus. Next base: position 114,910,323 of record NC_050444.1, read on the forward strand.
GGACCCAGAGGCGAGATAGTCACCAAGTCAACCCAGTCTACCCGGCTCAGGGAGAAAAGACCCCATGCTGAGTGTTCTGCCTTAGGAGTTGATCTAACTGCTTTATGTAAATCCCACCCGGGACAAAGGTAGTGTGTGATTAAAAAAAAAAAAAAAAAAATCAGATATATTTACTTTTGTCAGACATTTTGTTGATGGCTAGTAATTCTACAAAATCCTGCACTGTGCAGACAAGTGTAGCGGGCCCTCTGTGTGTGCAGCAGTAACTGACAGCTGCCCGTCTTACCCCACCGCCTCCTTTTACAGATGAGGACAAGCAAGGTTCAGAAGGTTAAATGCCTTTTCCCACTTCAGTTTATGGGGGGTAGACCCAGTTTGGGCCTGACCTGTTTGTATTTATTTTTGTAAGGCAAGAGAATCATTTTGTCTTTCTGTAGGCTAGCCTGCCTTGACACATATTCTTAGCTGACTGGATCAAGGAGGGAGTTGGCTCCACCAACTACCTGCAGTTGATCCCAGAGCTTCTGTCCCAGCTTCTCCGAGCCAAGGCAGCTGCTCATACGGTTTTGTTCCAAAAATCAAGTGTTGCTGGGAGCCGATGCCAACTGGTCTAAACGTATGAGTCTGTTTTCTTAGGGCTTAATGCAGAGAGTCCTTGAGCTGGTGTTAGTGAGCTACAGGCAGGTGCAGTTTTTGTTTTTATCAACACAGGTGTCCTATAGCCAATCTACCACCTCGACCACTCCAAGATGTGGAATGTGCAGCTATGGAGTTTCCCAATGACAGCTCTATGTGAGATAGTATTTATCAGTTGAAAGGGAATTTTTGCTGTAGAAGTGGACGCCCAGATTCTAAACTAAAGGGTGCACATCCATCCGGCATGGGGCTCTGTCTTCATCGTGTCCAGTGACTATGGGAAGGCTGGGATCCAAAGCTTAGGATTCCGATCACAAGCCACGGATCAAGCGGAAATCACATTGTCATGACCCCTGATAGGATGGAAATATATCCTAATTGTTCATTGTGATGCTAATAAAAGCTTTGCATGAGTATCAAGTACTTTCTACGTTCCAGGCTCTGGGCTAACCACAGGATGCGTAGAATCTACGCCATGTTCACAATTCTGTGAGAGCTTGGAAAAATAGGAATATTGAGAGCAATGCAGGCAATAGAGACCTGGCTGGTAATGTTTCAGGGGAATGTTTGAAAACCCCTTAATGATTCTATCAGGGTCATTGCATGTTTTGAATTAAAAATCTGTGGTCAGCTGTGGCTGAAAAAAAAAATCAGCCATGATTAACAAGAGATCAGAACCATTGGAGTAAAACCTTTGCTGTACTGGGACAACTGATCCTGGTTAGCTTCAACTGAGAAGTTAATGGTATTAAAGAAGAGACTAACATCATTGGGATGAAATCTTCTGGGAAGTGTTTCCTCTGAGTCAGCACACAGAAGCTGTGTTCTAGAAGTGGCCAAGGTTGTACCTTAAGCTGGCAGCTGAACTTGGTAGTTTAAGAGTCACCCAGGTGGTATTTGTTTTGAAGGCATGAAGAACTCATAGAGAGAGCAGTTGAGACTTGGCACTGTGAGAGGCCGAGAGAGGCCATTGGAGAAGGTGCAGCCTCAGCAGCAGTTGAAGGCCCAGAATTAAAGGGATCAGTCATAGAGAGAAGGTGAGGCTTGGCATGGAGAGCATCCAGGAGAGGCTGTTGGTGAAAGTGTAGCCCGGTTGCAGTAGGAGACCCTAGCATTTTGGAGATGCCAGCACCATGGGATGACCACCATGGGACAGCAGCAACAATGGCCTGGAGCCAACTGGAGTCTAGAAGACAAGCTTCGAGTGCTGCAGAGAAGAGCCTGAGAAGTGACCCAAGCCCTTTGGACGAGCCCAGAAGATAGTGAGTGGATCCCAGACATTAGATGTTGAGTTATTTACACAATTGGGGTTTGGTTTTGTTTGATTGTGCTCTGGTTCTTCCCTTCTGCAGTAAGAAAGTATTTATTTTTGACTTTACAGGACCTGGGCTGGCTAGTTTTATATCAACTTGACACAAGCTAGAGTCCCTTGACAGATGGGAACCTCATTTGAGAAAAATGCCTCCAAGAGATCAGGCTGTAGTCAGGCATGCAGGGCTTCTTCTTAATTAATGACAGATGGGGGAGGGTCCAGCCCATTGGGGGTGGGGCCAGCCCTGGGATAGTGGTCCTATGTTCTATAAGAAAGCAGGCTGAGCAAGCCATGAGGAACAAGCCAGTAAGCAACATTCCTCCGTGGTCTCTGCATTAGCTCCTGCCTCCAGGTTCTTGCCCTGCTTGAGTTCCTGCCCTAACTGGCTTCAGTGATGGACTATGGTGTGGAAGCATAAATACACCCTTTCCTCTCCAAGTTGATTTTGGTCATGGTGTTTCATCACAGCAGTAGTAACCCCATCTAAGACAATAAGCCACTCAGGTCCCCAGTGTAAATGGAAAAGTCCAGGAAACCTGCTGCTCCTTGACAAAAGGGAGCTAACTGCAGTATCCAGTGTGTCTCTAGACTAATGTGGGGTGAAGGGAGCACAAGCCAATAGCCATCATGAATGGCTACGCCACTTTCCATTGCCCACTTATTTGTCTTTTCTTTTCTTTTTGTTTTTGTTTTTTCTCTGTGTAGTTTTGGTGCCTGTTCTGGATCTCACTCTGTAGACCAGGTTGTCCTCGAACTCATTGAGATCTGCCTGCCTCTGCCTCTCAAGTGCTAGGACTAAAGGTGTACGCCACCACCGCCCAGCTATCCATTGCCCACTTTGATTCAGTCCTTCCACTGCGGTGTACAGACAAATGGAGCCCAGTTCAGGACCTCTGAACCGAAGACTGGGTTTTTGTCTGGCCACTCCTGTGTGCTGAGGCAGCAAGCAGAAAGCATGAAGCAGAGAGACAGTGCCTGAATGGATCTAACCATTCCCAAGTGTCCACTCTGCTTTTGTTTGGGAGACTTCTGGCCACAGGCAAGAGAGGAGTAGCAAAGTGTCAGCCATATCTGTAAACAGTGGGGCAGCATTGCAGCAGGCGTGGGTACCAACAGAGGTGTGGCCCCAGCAGCAATGGTTCATCTTTCATAGACTTGTACAACAAGAGTGACTTTGGTCACTAGGGAAGAAAGCTTTTCTCGTTAAAGAAATGCATCACAGAGAGCTAGAGGAAAAAAATACCCAATGGACCTAAGAACATCCCTGAATATTCCAGAACTGTCAACAGAACCTGAGAAGATAGCCAGTCTCCCAGAGAGGTCAGGGTAGAACAGAGACACTGCTTACTGGCCATCACTCCTGGCTTAAGTGACCCCAGTGTACCTATTTTTGGAAAAATATGTGATTTACAATTTAAAGGTCAAAGTTATGGGATTCTAAGGTTCCAACTCTTCCTTCTAAAACCCCATCACTTTAAACTGGTCTGGTAGCACAGGACTATAATTTCAGCTACTGAGAAGGCTGAAGTAGGAGAATCTCAATCAAACTCAAGGCCAGCCTTTGTACTTAGAACATGTTTGTCACAAAATGAAAAGTGTTTAAAAGATTGAGGATATAGCCCAGTCGTAGGACACTTACCTAAAATGCACAAGAACCTGAACTAAATCCCTAGGAACACCCAAGTGGTGTATACACACACACACACACACACACACACACACACACACACACACCAATAACAATAATAATAATTTAAATAAAATCCCATAGCTTAAAAAAAAAAAAAACAAAGTAAGGACAATTACACTTAGATTTTTACATTTTAATTAACAAAAATCTTTGCATTTATTTCTATATGTACATATAGATGTATGTTTATGTGTATTGGTAGGTCAGAGGACAACTTGAAGAAGTTGGCTCTCCCCTTCCACCACACAGCTTCCTGGGAGTGAACTCATGTCATCAGCCTTGGTGGCAAGTGCCCTTACCCACTGAGCCATCTTGCCACCAACAACACACTTCTTAGAAACAGGATAAAACCTTGGTGTGAAGACATGAGCTCATAAAGGTCAAAGTCGTGTTTGCGACACCAAGCTCAACAGATACATGGAATGCTCTGACATAGTCACTCCAAACATCAAGGGCTCATTAAACTCATTGCCATAATTTTTATACCTAGTTTCAAAATAGAAGAGCTAACCTTATGCACCAATATGCCTGTTTTCACAAAGCCTTTGCCCACAGTCTGTAAGTTGTCCTAATGCTAAGACCAAATGCCAAAAAGCAATGTTTTTGCCTTGAGAAAATCTGGACGAGGTAATTATATTAAAACACACCACTCCAAAGGGTCTGTTGCAATGTTTGCTTGTGGAGGTGGTGGTATAATTAGGCCTCTTCAAACTAAACAGTGTCCTGAGCACAGAGCTAAAACTGGATATTCAAACTTCTCATTCTCATAGCCCCTCCATTTTGATATCCTCAGTGGGATATTCCTTATGGAAATAAAATTTAAAATTAGATCTAGTCACAGCATGAAGAGTTAGGGTCTTTAGACAGCTGAAAACACCCCTGGCTACCCTACACATCCCCCCACACACCAAATATCGCCTCTGAATCCATAAGGGGATAATGCACTAGTCAATCCCAAAGCATCAAGTTGGTTTTTAGTATTTGGGATTCTTACTAGGTATGTAGTACAGGATTTCAAGTTACATAGATAGGAAGGAAAACATCAAAATAAAACTTTACCACCATCCAAATCTGGCTTGTAAGTTAGTTAAAGAGAGCATTGTGAACCCAGAATAATGGAAGACGATATCCATTCCTCAAGCACTTGCTGCCTGCTATATGAGACAATGGGGACTCTAGCCCTGAACTGGTTCCATTTGTCAAGTTCAACACTTATGTGTTTACTGAATATATCAGCATATACTTACAGACTCCATTAGGTCTCGGCAGGGCCTTGGATCTCATATGAGCAGAGCCCAAGGGATTACGTGTGCTGCTGGTCCACAAACCATGTGAAGTAGTGAGGAACGATGTAGTATGCTACTTCTTAGATATAAGGACAGAAACAGGATAGCCAGAGCCCTCGTTCTCTTGAGGCTTATATTCTAAATGTGAATACCAATGTTAGGGAATTGCATTGATGTACACTAGTAAGGGAGGTTAAGCCATTTTGAGAGCATTGGGTCAGGGATACTAACACTTCACCTAGGAATCAAAAACCACTTTTTCTGAGGAAGGGATACTCCCAGTGAGAGCAATTTTCAAATGCCACAGGGAGGAAGCGTACATCAGGAGAAAGGAATGACATGTTTGAAGGCTTGGGATCAGGAGGAAGACTTAGTTAACAAGTACTCACTGAGACTTTCCACTGCCAAGCTCTGCACTGGGCATGTGGAGGTCTGGTCCTTGCCTCTGAGGACAGAGCCTTGTGGGGAAGCAGGCAAGTCATACTATAGGATGCTGATTAAAATGCAGTATAATCAACACCTGACACACAGTAGGTCCTCGTTGAGCAGGTGTTGAAAGAGTGAATATTCAAATGCAATATCAGTGGTAGGTCATAGGCACCATATAGCCTAAATATGCAAGTTCTAAACTGAATGTTGCTAAAGAGGAGTTCAGAGCACAAAAGTTCAAAAAGAATGAGAGTGGTAAGCCTGGCAGTGGTGGCGCACGCATTAATCCCAGCACAGAGGCAGGCAGATCTCTGAGTTCAAGGCCAGCCTGGTCTATAGAGTGAGTTCCAGGACAGGCAGGGAAACACAGAGAAACTCTGTCTTAAAAAACAAAAACAAGAACAAAAAGAATGAGGGTGGGAACCAGATTTGAAGAGATGCTGTAGTTTGATCGCTGTTACTGCGCTGACATACCCTGACAAAAAAAAACAACGTAGAGGGAAAAGAGGGGGGGGGGGTTGGGCTTACAAATAAATAGGTTATGCTCTGTTATTGAGAAAACACATAGCAAAAACACATAGCAGCTAATCACATGACATACATTCACAATCAAGAACAAAGAACAACTGACTGCTTGCTTCCAGTTTCCTCATGTCCCGTGTGATTTAGGAGCCCTGCTAGCCACAGTGATCTGGGTCTTTTTACATAAATTAACAACTAAGACAAACACCCCTCATACCCAGCCCTTGCACATACATACCCCTATCCCCCACACCCCACACACCCACCCTCCCCTCCCCCTATGGTTAGGGTGGAGGTTATTGTAGATATAAGGGACGTAACAGCCAGAGACATCCGGAAGAGTCCAGAGCACAGAAAGAAAGTAGTAGACTGAACATGGCCAGCAGACTGAACCTGGCCAGGAGAGAAGCAGGAGCAGAGTAGAAAGAGACAGGGGTGTGGAGGAGTGAGAGATGAACACAAAAGGAAAGGCGAAAAGAGAAAGACCAGCTGAAATAGCAGGGTTATAAGGAGAATGGATGGCTGGGGGAAGGGAAGCCCAGGAGTTAGAGAAGTTTAGGGTGGGAAAGGAGGTGAGCCAAGCTGGGGACTTATGATACTGAGGGAGCCTGGCCAGCGCTTTGGTATGCTAATAAGCACTAGAGATAGTCATTTGTCCCCTCACCAGCACTAAGGAAATGGCTTTTGGGGGGGGGGGGCCTAGAAGGGAACCAGGTTCACAAGTCCCTGAGGAATGCTGGCTTTTTTATCTAGCCACTAGAATTTGTGAAGTTGTGTCTCAGTGACAAGGAAACCTATCTATCTATCACAAGTGAACCTGTGAGTCATGAGGGAGACCAGTAACATCCATGCCAAGAAGAGGGAACTATTGAGAATAGCACACAGGATGAGGAAAACAGGGACTGAGGACAATGTACTGTTTCTTAGAACATGAAATTTCTGGGTGTCTATGGAGGCCCAGAGAGTCTATGCAAAGCCCCAAGTGTGTACATGTGTCTTTCTAAGGAAGCGACCAGAATGTTCATGTTTACAAAATGGTCAAATGAATGTTTACAGAATGATCAGTCTCCCTAAATAGGTTAAGACTCTCTGGAGATAGAGCAGCTAGCCTATGATTCTCTTAGCACTGAGAAAGAAGGATGCCAGTAGAATCTCAACCTAGAAAATCTTGGGTCTTCATGAGCTGAACCAGTTTCGGTTCTGCCTTTAAGTGACACTTAAGCATCTCCCTGTTGCTACTTATCAGGTAGGTCTGTCTGTATTATCAGGGATCTTTAACAGCAATGGAGATGCCTCCTTCCAAAAACACTTCATATGTACAAAAGTACTTCCTCTTAAGAAATTTCAGGTTAGAACAAGGCTCTTCTGTTAGAGGGTCAATTGTGTGCATTGTCTGGTCTTTTCTAGGAAACTTTTCACTGAGGGCAGTTGCTGCAGCCACCTGAGCATCAAATGGCAATTATTTGGAACAGACTTAATAAGTGAACTGTGGAAGGGAGCTGTATGTTCATGACAAGGTGCCTCCACGGTCACACATAATAGACCAGGCACTTTGCCACCCACATGCTTATGCTGCTGCAGTGAACCCAGAATTTGCATACCTGGAAGAAACAAGATTTTCTGAAACATTAATGATTAATTAATTACTATTTTATTTATTTTATTGATTATTAAATAATGCAATAATTATTAATAATTATTGCAAGAAATTTGTCTGTCACGGCTAAAACATCGCCACTGGTTCACTTTGCACCATTCTAGTTCCGATCTAAAATGTCAGCAGTGTTTCTCCTTACTATCTTATGGTAATATCACACTGGTGGTAACTGAAATGGCCCTTGTAAATCAAGAACCTGGGTTCATGAAATAGCAAAGAGGAATCCCCATTTAAAGCATAGGAATGTTTAAAGTTTTAAGGCCTTCAGAATAAAACAAGACAAAAACCTAGCAACCTGGTATATTCACTCATCGAAGCGTCATGTTCAGATCAAGAGGACAACAGATCTTTAAAAATTTTTTTTAATTATTTTATTGATATAGGTCTTTTGCCAACATGGATGTCTGTACATCGCTCTCATGCAGTGCCTGTGGAGGCCAGAAGAGGGCATTAGACTCCCCTGTAAAACAAACAATTGTGAACTGCTGTGTGAGTGCTGGGAACTTAATCCAGGTGCGCTTAACTGCTGAACCATCTCTCCAGTCCTCAGACAACAGATCTTATTCCCTCAGAGCTGAGCACACCACATAAGAAAGATATTGGATCCAGTGTTTGATGCCATATAACAAGAGGGACAGAGCCAGGCATTGGAAGATGGTGAGTGACTAGGAAGGGAAGGGAAGAGCAACAGTAACTTCCTTACCAAGTGCAGTACCTAAACATTTTACCTTTCCAAGTACCCTGCTGGAGGACTACTATTATTATGCACATTTGACAATTAGAGGCACTTGGGGACATGCCTCTACTCTGTGGAGGAACTGGGGTGCCATTCATTTTTGTATAACTCCAGTGGCCCCTCAGCTTAGGCTGTTTGGTATATTTTTAGTTAATCATACTAAAGATGATGAGTGGTCATGACAATGAAATTATTGCCACTATATGTGTGTGTGCATACATGTGCGTGTGCGTGTGCGTGTGTGTGTGTGCGTGTGCGTGTGTGTGTGTTGATCTCACCACTCTGAATATATACTTTGAATGCTGTGGTGTTAATTATACCCTTCCTTACATCTTAGGCTGAGCACAGAGCTGGTGTTCCATATATCTTTTGTTAAACAAAATAATTTCAGAGTGCCTCAAAAAAATTTACCCATCAGATAATTGAAAGGAAGGAACATTTTGGAGAATAAATTATTAGGATCCTTCTAGAGGATGCTGTGACAATTGTTAAAATGTGAAATGTGTGAACCCTGGACCTACAGTCATACATGTAGGAATCTATTTAATCTATTCTACAGAAGCACTGATGCATATATATGAACACATGGAGATGATATACAAGTGCAAAGACAGAGGTAAACATATGTGTGTGTAAAAACACATGCATGGGGCTAGAGCAACAGCTATATCAGCAAAGTGCTTACCATGCAAGCATGAGTATCTGATTTTGATCCCAGTGGCCATATATAAAAAGCCAGGTGCTAAGGAATAATCCTTCTGTACACTGTGAAAATGTGTTGCTCTTGTTAATCAAAAGCTGATTGGCCAATAGCTAGGCAGGATTTTGGGGGGCAAAGAGAATGCTGGGAAGAAGAGGGGTGGTATCTGAGGAGTCTCAAGACAGATACAGAGGAAGCAGGATGTGTAGAAAATGAGGTAACAAGCCATGAGCCACATAGTACAACTTAGATAAGAAATATGGGTTAATTTAAGTTGTAAGAGCTAGTTAGTAACAAGCCTAAGTTATCAGCCAAGTGTTTATAACTAATATTAAGTCTCTGTGTGGTTATTTGGGAGCAGCTGCCATGACACAGAGAAACTCCACCTACAGCCAGGTATGGTGACACAAGCTTGTAATCCCACTACTGGGGAGACAGAGACAGGAGGACCCATGGGGCTCTTGCTGGCCAGCCAGTCTCACCTAAATGGGTGAGCCACAGGTCCTAGTGGGAGACTTCTCAAAAAACAAGGTGGACAGCTTCTGAGGAACAGCATCTGAGATTGACCTCTGGCTTCCATACATACATGCCTCCATCCACACACAAAGATCTGTGCACACACATCTGTATAAGCACATATTTGTTCTTTGCAGCTCCTTTTATGTTCACAGATAAAATACAAGCCACCTAAGCATCCATTAGTAGGTGACAGTTAGAAAAATGATTGCCAGGCTGAGCAGGAGAATTGCTCAAACAATGCAGTCCTGGAGGCTCCTGGGCAACATAAAAAAACACCAGCTTAAAAAAAAAATCACTGTCCAACCATGCAGTGCAGTAGCATGTACATTAGTATGTACCTATTAAAAGATTAGAATAAATATGATACATGTGTTAGGTTAATAATACAAGAAACTGCCAGTTCTGCACTACTATTGACAGGAAGGAATAGTAATTTTATGATTCAGCTTAGTAGATGGACATGAAATGATTTTTTAATCATTTATTTACTTTAGATACATATATCAGAGTGTATTATGTTCACCATGTGTGTGCCTAGTGCCTGCAGAGATCAGAAGAGAGCATCAGATGCCCTGGAGCTAGAGTTACAGTTGGTTTTGAGTTACCATGTGGATCCAGGAACCAAACTTGGGTCCTCTGCAAGAGCATCAAGCCATCTCTCCAGCCCCGTTAAGTCACAGGGTGGAGGGGGTGGGGGTGTGGGGGGCTGGTGGGGGGGGTGTTTGTTTTGTTGTGTTTCTTAGAGGAATTTTGTTTTGTTTCATTTTGTTTTTTGTTTGTTTGTTTGGTTGGTTGGTTGATTTGATTTGATTTGGTTTGGTTTGGTTTGGTTTTTGAGACAGAATTTCTCCTGTGTAGCTCTGGCTGTCCTATAACTCCATCTGTAGACCGCACTGGCTTCAAACTCTGAAATCTGCCTGCCTCTGCCTCCTGAGTGCTGGGATGAAAGGCATACACCACCACACTTGGCTCCATGTAGTGACTTTTTAAGCTTAGTGCTAATTGAAACAGAAAATAAGTTGTAGACCAGCATATATAGTATATTAAGAAAAAAAAATATTTACTTTAACAACTATAGCTCTCGGGAATGTGGGCCCTGTACCTTGTCTGGGCAGCACAGTGTAGCTGACCCTGTTGACCTTGGAGGGCAGGGAGTGACTCGGCCCCAAGACTCTGAATGTGAGAGATCTGGCCCCAATCCCCTGCCCCTTGCAACCTGTGGGCGGTGGTAGAGCTGGCCCTGAGGTCATAAGAGTGGGAGAGCTGACCCTGCCCCACACCTCACCTAGGCAGCATGGTAGAGCCAACCCTGTTGGCAGGGATGCGGGTGAGCCAGCCCCAAAGTTGTGAGCATGGGAGAGCTTGCCCCAGTATTTGTCATGTAGTAGTGGGGGGGAGGGAAATGTCCCCCCTTACCCTTTGTTCCTCCCTGCCTGTGGCAGATTAGGGAGCTGACCTTCCTCCTTATCAGCTGTGGCACTCAGGAAACTGGGCCCTGCTCCTTGTCTGGGCAGCACAGTAGAGCTTACCCCATTGGCAGAGGCTTGGGTGAGCTGCCCCAAGAACTTGAGGTTGGGAGAGGTGGCCCCCACCCCTTATCTGCCATATTATGGAGTAGGCAGGGGAAAGATGCCCCCCACATGTCTGTGGTGGGTGAGAGAGCTGGCCTGGAGGTGTGAGGAGCAGAAGAACTGGTCCTGCCCCTCATCAGCTGTAGCTTGTAGGAGAATGGCCCTATACCTCGCCAGGGCATGAAAGCAGGAGAACTGGTCCTGCCCCTTGCTCATGGATGCAAGAGGTGAGTGAACTTGGCAGGGCAATGCCAGGGAGCTCATTCTGGTCCCGAAGACGGAGGAGCTGGTGGCCTTACTACCCAGGCTCAGAACTAGGGTTATGAGTCGGCCTACCCCAACACCCACACCATCTATGATCTGCTGGAGCACATGAAGGGGCTGATCCTGCAGACATGAAGCTGCAGGATCTCCAGGACACAGGACAATAGAATATCCAAGAAGAGTCCCAGTGAGGGACCAGTATTGATACTGTAGCAGAAACTAGAGGCCTGGAACCAGACCAATGACTCTTTTGCAATGAACACTTACAAGTAAAGATATATGGACAAAAGGGTTTACTGTGTGACTCACCGTGTCACACTGCAGCTTCTATGACAAGATTTTTCTTTTTTTCTCTTAAACTGTATTTTATTTTATTTTGGGGGGAAGGTTGTAAGGGCAGAGAGCAGATACGAAGAGACAGGGAGATGAAAGGGATTGAAATGAATGATGTGAAAGACACAAAGAATAAAGTTGAAAAAAAAAAGAAACAAAAACATGAAAAGTAAACAAAAAGGTACTAACAGTTTGGCAGGATTATTTCTGGACACAATAGTTTTATATTTTAGCCAATAAAATTCCATGTAGCTTTAATTTTTCTACATTAAGAAGATTTATAATGTACTCTAAAAATGTGTTTACTAAACTGATCCCAAACTACTTACCCATTTTCTGAACAAAAGGAGAAATTTTTAGCTGATGAGCACCATAAGAAAAGGAAATGGAGTAATGGGATGAAGGAGACGCAGGTGGAGAGCAGGTTTTGAAGGCTGTGGAAGCCAAACAGGAATGTGATGTCACAGGGCTGAAACTTGACTAGAACTTCCCAACCACAGGCAGGTCTAAAGACAGTGACATGGCAGGGTAGGGTGGGTGGGGGCAATCAAAGACTGAGGAGGAGCCATGCTACATTTGAGGGACAGAAGAAAAGCAGCTGGCTAAAACAGGAGGAGGAGAGGGGAGAATGCTAGGAGGTAGAATCAGAAAAGGAAGGAAGGGCCAGGCCACAGGGAATGGGGTTGGGATTGTTCTATAATTGCAGGCACTATGGGAAGGTTTTAAGTGAGGAGGTAATATTAGAAGCAAAGACTTCCCCAAGTCAAGCCTGCTGATGAGAAGTGAAGCCCTTGATGCCTGGTTCATTTATGTTTCCTAGCAGGAGACAAGTTAAACAATGCCTGTGCTTCAGACTCACAGGTATGCTGAAATGGGTGCTGTTGAAACCTGCTAAACTGGAGATCATTTGCTAGGCAATACTATAAAACTAACATAGGTCAAGTGTTTCAAGGTGTAGGAAACAATTCAGCCCCAACTGGGCTCAGCCACACTTGGCTCCTCATTCCTGGGTGTCCATGAGAAGATCCTTCCTTGGAGAAAGGGAAATTGATGACTAGGTTGCTGGTGGCTGTGTAGGAGAAGCAGCAGATGGCAACTGACTTCAGGGATCAGCTTACCAGAAAACAAAACCCTGATGAGTAAATCTGGGATAGGCGAGGCCTCAAGGCTACAGACCCCAGAATGTCTTTTGCTTCTGTTGTGCCTTTATATGTTTGCCACTGCCATCTTTCGCTGGTATCTGATGTGGTGGGAATGGATGTGGGCTGATCCCCACTGCCTGTAATGTAGTGTGTTTATCTCATGGAAATATCCTGTTCTACTGGGCATTTTCACCTGTGGACTATTATGAAGATGATTTCTTCCTAAGCTGTACTGTCTAGTAATAATAATGTTAGTTTAAATAGAGTTTTGGTGTCTGAAAATAAATACAAGGAAGTGTCACACAGCTAGGGCCTAGGTGTTTCACTTAAGGAACTGCAGCTAAGGTTAATGATTAAGGAAAACAATTGAGTCCCAGGAGCCAGGCTGGCTCAAATTCTTTTAATCTTGATGTCGAAACATGTATTCACAGGGTTTGGTGTGCATCATAGCTGAAACAAAGCCTTAGAGTAACTTCAGGCTCGATTGTTTTGATAATAGTTTTTAGATGAAAAACCCTAGAAAACAATCTGAAGTTCAGAAAGACACATAGCCTAAGGACTCATTAAGGTCAGAGATCAAAAACAAAGCAGCTCAATTATTACTAGCTGGCATACTTTCCTTGCCAGGATTGGTTAGTGATCAAAGATGATGATTAATTCCTTGTACCCATTTCTGCCCTCAATCTCCTTATATAAAATACTGTTGATGAGTGAGTACTTACCCCAAAGATTTAAAGTAGAACTGACTAGTTGTTTTCACATGTAAAACTTCAGGTTTGTGATTCTTTTAAGATTCTTTATAAGATTACCTTTCAAGGTAAGTAATAAAGTGATTAGTCCTTTCCTTTTAACTGCAAAATGCAGCCTGCCAGCAAAAGAACTGTTTGAGAAAAATATCCTGCTTTCTCATACCCTGCTAATCTAAAACAAGTTACTTAGATGTCAATGTATGTGGGTTCTTGGGATGACTTTGTTTTAATCATGTAAGGGAGATGAAAAACATGTTTTTACCTGTATTCATTATAACCATTCACTTGAAAAATAGAATGTAGCCACATTGTAATTTCTATATTGCCTGAAAGATTTTTTTGAGTATTAAGCTCTAGAGGAAAAATAAAGTTAGAAGAATACAAAAGAAGAATAAAGAAAAAGTCAGACAGAAACCATCAAGACAGTGTGTGTCTTTTCCCTTACCGCCTCAGATAAAAATGTCGTAGTATGCCAACTCTGTGGATTCCCTTTGAGCCCTGTGCTGCTGGAGTCTGGTCCCCAAGACAGTGGTACTATGGGACCCCATTAATCTTTGCCATCTTTTCTTCCTCACCTATCACAAAAGTCCCAAACACTGAGTTAATCTCTTCCTTACTTAATTACATTTGGTTTTGCTGAACTTATTTACAGAATTTATTCAAGTCAGGAAAGACTACCTCTATAAGGCCAGCATTCCTTCTACTAGAGTCATAAAAAGGCACTGTCCCCAGGTCCTGCACCTCACCAGAACAGCCTGATAGAGTCAGCCCTGTTAGCTCAGGTGTGGGTGAGCCAGCCCCGAACTTGTAAGCATGTGAGAGCTCTCCTCACGTCTCTGCCTTGGGATGGCAAAGCCTGTGGCAGGTGGGAGAGCTATCCATGATTCCCACCAGCTGCAACACTCGGGAGAGCAGGTCCTGCACCTCTCCAGGGCAGCACAATAGAGCCAACTTTGTGCAGGTGTGGGTGAGCCAGACCCAAAGTTGTAAGCATGGGAGACCTGTCCCCATTTCACATCTGGTGAACCAAACCCACAGCTGCCCAGGTCCAAACCCAAGGATATTACTTGCTCCTCCCACATCATCCACTCCATCTATAATCTGCTGGAGCACATAAAGGGAGCTGACCTGCAGACCCAAAGCTGCAGGATCTACACAACACAGGACAACAGCATGATATCCAGGAGGAGCCTAAGTAAGTGCCCAGCAACGATAGTGTAGTAAAAACCAGAGGCATTGAACCAGACCAATGGCTCTTGGCAATGGCTCTTGGCAATGAACAGTTGCAAGTAAAGATATATGGGCAAAGGAGTTCATATCATGACTCACAGTGTCAAATTGCAGCATCCATGATGAGATTTTTAAGTTTTTCCCTTTATTATTTATTTTTTTCCTTTTTTCTCTTAAATTTTATTTTATTTGGGAGGTGTGCAGGGGCAGAGGGCAGATGCAAAGGAATGGGGAAATGAATGGGATCGAGATACATGATGTAAAGACACATAGAATACATACATACATACATACATACATACATACATGTGCTTTCCCCAACCCCAACTGAGAACACAACTCCCACCTCTTGCTTGAGATGTTTCCAGATCACAGGACCATAGGATTGGGAAAGACCATGATGAGTATGTAGTTAATTCTCCTAGCCAATGTCTGACTATCTACAGCCTGTCTGCCAAGGTCTCTTGCATGGATGCCTCCCAGGAAGAAGTTCGGAGATGAACAACATAATTCAAAGTCCAAACTGTACGTGGGTCATGGGCACATTTCTTTATATATATAATTTATGTTTTTATTTTATTTGCATTGGAGTTTTGCTGCATGTACATAGACTGTATGAGGGTGTCAGATCTTGGAGTTACAGACAGTTGTGAGCTGCCATGGGGGTGCTGGGACTTGAACCCAGGTCCTCTGGGAGAGCAGTCAATGCCCTTAACCACTGAGCCATCTCTCCAGCCCCATGGGCACATTTCTTAACAGCCTGGAACCCAGGTTTGTTCCTTTGTAAATGTGGAAACCAACACTTCTGCAGAGTTATTCTGATTGCTCTAACAACTTGAAGCACTAGACATGTTTCTTCTTCTCCCTGCCCCCCACCCCATGATGAAAAATTAGTCCAGCTCATTATCATCTCTGATTTCTGTCATCCCTTAGTCCCTTTAACAACCATTTTTGACACGTAAGTTTGATATTGTTCCATTGTTTCTCAATTACTTTGTATCCATGGGTCATGACCTCCCAATGAGACTGAGGATAGCCACCATATTTTATATTTCTTGGGGTCCCCCAAAGGATTTAGGTCAATCCAGGGCATGCAGCAATATACAGGGAAACAGTAAAACATGCCAAATGAAATGAGCAATCCATCATCGCCAGGGTAACTTAAAACCGGCCACACTCAATGACCTGCCATTTAATTGGAGTTTCCCGTAAAAGGGCCCTCTTCCTATGGTATCCATTTTCAAGTTTAAAAAAAAAGAAGAAGAACAGAGTGCAACCCTTTGCTTTTAAAAAGAAATCTCTTCATGCACCTCACGTTTGCATTTGACCCATGACTTCATAACCAGAAGTAAAAAGAAAAGATCCCACAGACCTCCCTAAATTGTTCAACTCAAATATTGTTTTCTAACTCTCAGACAGGAGTGCTGATCCATAGAGCTCCCCCTTCCCCTTCATTTGCTTACCCATCTGTGAATTAAAGACTGAAGATTTTAAAAGGTTGATTTAAAAAGAAACAAAGTCTGTGTAGGAACTGTAAGGTTCTCCTGTCAAGGGGATACAGGTTAGAATACATTTGACCACAGCAGCTGAAAGGCAGAGAAGAAGTGCCATAAAGAATCTGTTGGGAGAAGTGGGATCAGAGAGATGTGGTGCACTTCTCTTAAGTGCATATCACTTAACTGCATAATCAGCTTGTGTTCCCAAGAATTATGCAGTCTCTGTCTGGCCCCCATTAGATTGAATGTGTTGCTACTCCAGTTAATTGCATATCAGCAAATTGCATAATTCAGCTATATGCACCCTGAACTAAGTTCCAAATGCCATCCAGTACAATGTAATCAAACTAGGGAAGTGAGGAGCCGGAATACTTATGAGTTTCTGCCCATTTGTCACATTTGGTTTGGATAGTCGGTTCTGTGCAGCAGAGAGCCCATTGCTTATAGGCCTGGGTGCTTTGGATTCCTGTATGCCCTTCTGCAACAACAGCACCATCTCCTGTAGTCCCCACGCCAAAATTAATTAAAATGTGCCCAAGAGAAAGCAGGACGTCAGCATGTGAAAATCTGATTAAAAAGTCAAAACTCTGACTCATAGCTATGGTGCTCTCCTCCCCAAGACCAGCATTAGTGACGAGGGAGGGCAGAAAAAATACAAGCTACCCTGGGTTCTGCCATCAACTTGCTTAGCAAGTGTCCCCCCCCCCACCCTCACCCCTGTCTCTCCCACCCCAGTCTTGCTGGCCCTGCAGAGCTGTCATGAGGGCCCAGGGCTAATGTGCACATGGACGTCTGCAGTGCGGTAAGAGTGGTGTGCTCCACACCCAGGGAGAGAGTCCAGAGAGGGGCTGGTGCTGTGGCTCAGGGGATGAAGGGAAGGCACTTCCCCTGCAGGTCTAACAACCAGGGACCAACGTGTGAGTGGAGAGAACTTACTCCCACAAGTTCTTCTCTGGCCTCCACAGACACCCTGTCCAAGGCCTTTGCTCACACACACATACTTGAATCATCAAGGGTTAACAGGTTGCTCAGTGGGTAAGGTACTTGCTGCCAAACCTGATGATGGTCTGAGTTCAATCCCCAGAATCCATAGTGGAAGGACAGAACTGGCTCCCAAAATTCTCCTCTGGCTTTCACATGTACCCCATGGCACGTGTGCTCACACATAAATGAGGGAGACCAGCTCCCTCTTTTTCTCCAGGGTACTCTTGAGGAGGAAGAAGTGAGAAATAGGTAGATAGAAAGTATAGAAGGGAGAGACAGTTAGAAACACAGGATAGCTCCGGAGGGGCCAGATCCTAATCCACCAGCCCCTCTGGTCACTACTAAAGGGCTTTTAAAGGAACACCAAGGGGTGGAGCAAAAGACCTCCCCTCAACACAGCCAATTGTAGACCATCCCAGACACCTGGTGATGATGCATGTGGTCAAGCCATCCCCTAATGCAGCCCTGCTGGGTAAAGCAAGCTCAGATCTCACTAGGAAGCTTTTGTGGACTCCCACACATAAACACATAGATAGATAGATTGATAGATAGATAGATAGATAGATAGATAGATAGATAGATGGATGGATGGATGGATGGATGGATGGGTGGGTGGGTGGGTGGGTGGGTGGGTGGATGGATGGATGGATGGATGGATGGATGGATGGATGGATAGATGGATAGATGGATAGATGGATAGATGGATAGATGTCCATCAAGCTGAAACACTTCAATGAGCACCAGTGGGACCTGGTAAGGGAGATGAAAAGAAATAAATGTCATCAGGTCTTTGGGAAGAACTTGAAAAGATGTCTCCTGATTTGGGTTCTGATACTTCATTTATTCATTTATTTATTTATTTATTTAATAATTTATTTATTTATTTAACTTACTTATTTGCACGTGTGTGTGTGTGTGTGTGTGTGTGTGTGTGTGTGTGTGTGTGTTTTCACACATGCATGCAGGTGCTTGAGGAGGCCAGAGGAAGACACCAGATCCCCTGGAGCTAGAGGCAGTTGTGTGCTGAGACTCCATGGGGGTCCTCTGAAAAAGCAGTAAGTTTTCTTAATCACCAAGGCATCTTCCCGGCCCTTTGACTCCTTTCACTAAACTATGTTATTACATTTATTTAGTATTGCTGTGTGCAGATGTGTGCATGCCACTGAGCATATGGAAGTCAGAGGGCAACTGGCAGGGGTGGTTCTCTCACTCACAAGGTGAGTCCCAGGGCTCAAACTCTGGTCATTAGGTTTGTACCTAATTGCCAAGTACCTCACCCTGCTAAGCCACCCTGGCAGCCCTTGGCTCTGTTTCTACTTTGTAAAAACCATGCACCTTCTTGAATCCACATGCACAAGGGCATACAAGGAGGTCCTTAGTAGGTTGCTTGTTGGGCAGAAATAACAGAACATCTACAGCCATCAGCAACAAGTTTGGGGGTTGGCTTTGAAAAAAATACCTACTACACACCCTCCACTATCCCAAGTGGGACTGCCTTGCAGGTGCTGCATTGTGGAATCCTGAGGAAATGCCCATATGCCAGCTGTCACCCTTGGACTACAGCCAAAGACCTCAGTCTCCCTTCGCTCTCTGCAGACTTCAGTGCACAGATATCTTACTGCCGGTATATCTAGTAATCCTCCATGCTATCTTTCTGACACCTTTCCTACCTATCAAGTATTCTTCTGAGCCATCTGTAGGAGTCTCTAACTCACCTGTTCCCCAACCACAGAGGAGATAACTGCAACAGTTAAAGAATAGATTCATCATTCAGTTCCTTACTAGCTTTAGTATCCTGGGAAAAGCACTCAGACCCAGGAAGCCTCGCTTTCCGTTACCCAAACAATAAAGCCAACAATAGAACCTACCTTCTGATGCTCTGCAAGGGTTAAATGGGAGTGCTTGTGCAGTGCATTAGACACGGTGCTAAGTGGTGTGACCATTTACTAGCACAGGACTCACGTATTACCCAAGATAAACAACGATGAATTATGCATCAATATGTTTACCGAATACTGAAGTACGATTTGTTTCTGCAAGCGTTTGGGCTTTAGACAATTGAATCTACATTTTCTTTGGCTCACTTAAGTGACTAATAAAGGCCTTTGAGTTTGGAACGAGGATCCCGTGATATGTAGTAAAATGTGAGCATAAGTGGTTCTCGAAAACTGGCAGGAGTGACTCGTTATTTCTACTCCAACCAATTGCATGGGGTGCAGCCATGTTCAGTGGTCTGAAGAGACAGTGTCAGGATGCCTGCCTGGAGAAGCTCACCGAGCAAGGGAGATGAAATGGCAGTGGGATTCATGCACAAGCTCAACTGAGCAGCTGTTCCAAATGTGAGCATCAACTACTTCCCATCAGATAAACCAAAACTCTGTGAAATATTTAGTGTAACATTTGAAGCCTTTCAAAATGTGGTTCATTCATCAATAGCCCCCAGCACTATGTACAAACCCTGGTGGAATGATGCGTTCAATAAACAATGGTTGAATAAGCTAATTAAATAATGACTCCAACCTTTGTTTCCAACCTCATCTTCCACTGTCTCCCAACATGAACCCTTCACTACACTGAGGCTCATCTACTTCTATTTTCATAAACACTGACTCACTAGTTCCTACCTCCGAGCCTTTGCTCATAAACCTTGTTAAACAGTCCACGTTCACTCATTCTTCTCCTATGCAAATTTTCTGTGCTTTGGAAGGCAATGATTTTTAACTGTTAACTCGGCTAAGCTGGAACCGCATTTCCCAGGATCTCTCCTTCATTCACACTGACCCAAAGAAAAACTCACAGGAATTCTGGAGAATGAAAGTCTTGATACACATGGTAGCTGATAGGAGCACAGCTGCTCACAGGTTCCCCCAGATCCTTGCTCTCCTCTGTTCCCACACCAGCTTGTCTCAACAGCTGGCCCTACTGATCATGTACAGCCAACCTTCCATGCCCTTCTCCACCAGTTTTCTTCTGTGATTCCACTCCAGCAGCTGGCTACACGTGGCCTCCCAGAATCCCCTTACAAGTTCCTGTTCACTGTCCAGGATAGTTAGCATCTCAGGGCAGAGGCTAGATACTGTTGTTATTTCTGATTCTCAGTACCCTTTGTGGATCTGACTTTCCCAGTTCCTCTTATATCATCTAAAAACTGTTATAAATCACTTTTCAAAATACTCAGTGGTGTGGTGATATTGTGTTCCCCAATATATTGTGCACATTAATAAACTTATCTTGGGTCAGAGAACAGAACAGCCACTAGATATAGAGGCCAGAAAATGGTGGTACACACACCTTTAATCCTAGCTTTCCAAAGGCAGAGATCCATCTGGATCTCTGTGAGTTCAATGTCACACTGGAAACAGCCAGGCATGGTGACACATGCCTTTAATCCCAGGAAGTGATGGTAGGAAGCAGAAAGGTATATAAGGCATGAGGACCAGGAACTAGTCTGGTTAAGCTTTTGCCTGGTTAAGCTTTTAGGCTTCTAGCAGCAGTTCAGCTGAGATCCATTTGAATGAGGACACAGAGGCCTCCAGTTTGAGGAAACAGGATTGGCTGAGAAGTTGGAGAGGTGAGGTTAGCTGTGGCCTGTTCTGTCTCTCTTATCTTTCAGCATTCACCCCAATGCTTGGCTCTGGGTTTTTTTTTATTAATAAGGCCTTATAACAATTCATGCTACACAGTGGTTCTGCTTTTGGATCTAGCCTGCTCACCATTTACGCAACCAGTGCTTTTAGATGCATTATCTGCCTACTCCAGAGTAATTTCTTTACCTGGTTTTGGCATGATGTGTTTGCTTCCTTCACTTCTATCAACCACATCCTGCCTTCTATTGCATTTGTCTGTGCATGCTTAAATGCATAGTTGGTATCCATGGAAGTTTAATGAGTAGATTAGACTGTACATGGTGTCCCTGTCACCATTGTCTCCATGACCACTTAGAGGAAAATTTATTTTGATGGGATCAAAATCATTCCATTAAGCTTTAGATTCTTTTTGGCACAGCTGGAGCTGGCACAGATGAAACCCATCTTCCTTTTTATGGTGGTGGTTGTTTTTCAAGACAGGGTTTCTTCATGTAGCCCTGGCTGTCCTGGAACTATCTCCGTAGACCAGGCTGGCTCTAACTCACAAAGGTCTACCTGCCTTGGCCTCCTGAGTGCTGAGATTAACCTAACTTCCTCATTTAAAGCCCCTGAGTGTGATGATTTACATTTCATAGGCAAATCAAGCAAAAACAAAGGAACACAGCACATGCACACATAAAGTTCAGGAGGTGTCAGTCCTCTCTTGATGTCCTACCACTGTCCTACCTTTCCCACAGTGGGCAGACAGTACAGATTTGTTGAGGATCAGTGGAGTCTCCCGAAATGAGCTATATGTGCTCTGCAAACCCCATGACTCACAGAGATCCCACCTTGTGAACAGTCGATAGGTAAGAGGGCAGCTGACAGACTCTTTCTGCATTGTAAAGCCTATTCAGCCAGGAGTGGTGGTGCACTTCTGAACCCCAGCATTCGGACGGCAGAGGCTGGTGGATCTCTGTGAGTTTGAGGCCAGCCTGGTCTTCATAGGGAGTTCCAAGACAGCCAGGGCTACACTGAAAAACCCTGTCTTGAAAACCAACCAACAACAAAAATGTGGGGGCGAGGGGAGTTATTCAGCCATAACCACCCTTTCTGAACTAAAAACAAAGTACAAATGAACCCAGACAATGAAAAAAAGCAACAAAACAAGTAAGTGTCACATTGTCCAGTGTTAGAGAAGAAGGGACCTTCACAGTGCTGCCCAACCCCAGTGTTCTATCTCACTTCTGGAGGGTCCCTCATCTACATGCTGGGGCAGTAGAGGCACAAATGGAGGGGGAGTAACCAACCACTCTCTGGTTGGATTTAAGGCCCACTCCATGAGATGGGATCCATGCCCGACACTGCTTGGATGGCCAAGAGCCTAAGACTAGACAGGCCATGAGTGTACAGGAAAACCAAACACATTGTTCTGCTAAGTGAACATAGCGATAAAATGACTCCTAATGACATTCTGCTATACTGATAGGTCAGTATCTTGTTCAGCCATCATCAGAGAAGCTTCCTCCTATAGGAGATGGGAAGTAATACAGAGACCCACAACTGGACAATGTGCAGAGAGTGAGAGACCTTGGAACACTCAGTCCTCAGTGAGATGTCTTCATCAACTCCTCCCGTCAGAGCCAAGGAGCTATGCAGAAGAGGGAGTAGAAAGATTCCAAGAGCCAGCGGGGATGGACAACACCAAGGAGCTCCTTCCAGACACTACAAGAGTGATGCACATATGAACTCACAGGACTGTGGCAGTGTGCACAGGGCCTGTACAGGTCTGGTTCAAGTCAGATCCCAGTGCTGAGAAGAGAAATGGACATGAGCCCCTATCCCTAATCCAGAAGCTATCTCTAATTGCACACAAAGAAAAAAGTCATTTTCTCCAGTAGAGTCTCACTGGGTGAACAAACCACAGCAGTAGTAAATGGTCAAAACAAAATGAACTCAATGGTACTTTCAGAGGGTTTTGTTTTTGTTTTTGTTTTGTTTTTGTTTGTTTTGTCTCATAATGCTTTGTCTGAGCATTTTTGTTTGTTTGTTGTTTGGTTTTTTTTTTTTTTTACCGGTCTTTGCTTCTATATTATGGTCTTTCATAGGTTTTGTGTGTGTGTGTGTGTGTGTGTGTGTGTGTGTGTGTGTGTGTGTGTGTTTCTCATGCTTTTTCTTTTTCTCCTGTTTGTTTTGCTTTCTTCTGGATTGTGTGCTTGTTTGTTTTTTTTAATAAGGAAAGCATCAAGTTGGATGGATGTGAAGGTGGAGAAGGCTCTGAGAGGAGGTGAGGAAGGGGAAACCATGATTAGAACAAATTGTATGAGAAAATTATTTTAAAAAAAGAATTCTCACATGGGATTATTTAGGAAGTCTCAATGTATTAAGGGTTTTTGTAAGTGAAGAAGGACGTGAAGGGGCCAGTGTCAGGGAAGGAGAAAGGAAAACAGAGAGTCTGCAGAGATGCAGAGCCACAAGGCAAGCAAGGCAGGCAACCTCTAGAACCTAGAAACGTCACAGAAATAGCATCTGCCCTAGAACCTCCAGAAGGGCACAGCTCTGAAGGGACCTCACTTTACATGAGTGAAATTCAACTAGATGTTTCACCTGTATAACAGTAAATTTGTGTAGCAACTCATTGCCAATATGTAATAATCAGACTGGTAGCTAATACTCAGTAAGTACTGAGGGGAGTGGTTCTTAACCTTCCTAAAGCTGAGATCCCTTAACACAATTCCTCATGTTGTAGTAACCCCCAACCATAAAATTATTTTCATTGCTACTTCATAATGTAATTTTGCTGCTGTTATGAATTGCAATGTAAATATCTGATATGCAGGATATCTGTTGTGCAACCCCTGTGAAAGGGTCATTTGACCTCCAAAGGGTCATAACCCACAGGCTGAGAACCACTGACTTAGGAGAACGTGCAATGCAAGATGCTTTACAGGCACGTCATATTTATTTTTATTCTGAAAACTAGATAGTTCTTATTATGCTATAGTTATGCCAAGGAAACCAAAATTTAGAAGAGTTGAAGTAGCTTGATTAAAATCATAGAATTAGCAATTGGCAGAGGTAGATTTCAATTCAGGCAGCCTGACTCCACATCATACCATCTCCCACACTGGTACTGAGAAACATAGAAAATGGTATAAATTTCTAAGACAGCTCTGGCCTGAAACAATTCAATTCAGGCAGCCTGACTCCACATCATACCATCTCCCACACTGGTACTGAGAAACATAGAAAATGGTATAAATTTCTAAGACAGCTCTGGCCTGAAACAATCAATAGCAAGGGACAGACCCATATGGAATTAATGCCATTAGAGAGTATATGGCAGATGGAAAATGGTCTACAATCCATTGAATGAGGATAAAGGACAAAGAAGACGGACTACTCAGGAAGGAGCTGGACCATAACAGATTCTTGGGTCGTGGACTGCTAGCTTGTGGACATTCCCTCCTACCTAGGATGGAAGGGACAAAGGAACAGCTGGTGCAAACATGGAAATGGAAAAAGAAAGTAATAATCAAAGCCTGTATAGGGAAAGTCAGGGGAAGAAAACAAGAAGATGAAATACTTAATTATTCTATGGGAAAGGTAGCATTGATGGAGCATCTCTTCCATTTTGAAGGGCACATTCATATTTGTTATTTTATTTAATCTTCACAAAACCTCCACTAAGTGAGTATTATTAGTCTCATTTTTACAAAAGAAGAAATTAAACATCTAGAACAATCAAGTAATTGCTAAAAGGCAGATTCAGTAAGTCTAATTCCAAAATTCACAATCCATTGCTTCTTTTTGCACCCACAATAATCTCAGCCCCTCTCTGAGGAGGAGCATTTTTCCACTAAGGCAAGAAGGAGCCACAGAACTATCGTGGGAAGCAGGAAGTAGTCCTGTGGAAGGTACTTAGTGATTCCATCAGGCAAAGCTGCTTTTGTATTACAAGTTGTCAATAGACAGAAAGAACATGGGTTTTTGCCTCTAGCAGATGGTACCTGGGTGTCATCTGCCATCTTGAAGCCTCTCAAAATAGTTGCATGCTCTTGGAGAATTGTTCCTTTTATTATCCTGCAGTCCCCCTCTTTATCTCTGCTGCCTAGTTTTGATGTAAGTCCTATTTTATCATGTAGGAGAACTTCAACACCTGATTGTTGTGACTTCCCTATGCTTTATCTGTTGATTTCCACCTTTGACTTTCCATATATTTTTAATTTCACATATGTGTACTGTATTTACAGCAATTTCTCCTTCCTTTTCCTTCCACATCCCCATTCACCCTGAAACTCAGGGCCCCCTTTTTCCTTAAGTATGATTATTACATATACATGTTTATTTGTGTGTATATGCTAATCAATATATAAATTTAACTAAGTCCATTTAACTGCTAAGTCCATTTAGTATGTGTATGTATATATGCATACATTAATGAATATATAAATACAATCTGTTAAGTCCATTTATGTTACTCCTATGTATATGTGTTTAGGGCTGACCACTTGGTGTTGGATAACAAATTAGAGAGCTCATCCCTGAGGAGCACTGATTGTTCTTCTCCAAGCAGTCATTAATTGTCTATAGCTCTTCACATAGGGGTAGACCCTTGTGAGATTCCCCACATCTACATTGGCATGTTAATTGGTATTGTTATGGCCATAGTGTTGCTATTTCATGGGTGTAGCTTCCCTGACATATCTAGAAGACACAGTCTCCCAGCAAGACATTCCAGTCCTCTGGCTTTTACAATCCTTCTGCCCCTTCTTCTACAATGTCCCTGAGATCTAGGTGCAGGGCTTGTGTGTAGGTATGAGCTGGGACAGGGGACCTCACAGTCAGTTGTTCCTTACAGTTTGATCAGTTGTGACTGTCTGTAATTGTCTCCCTCTGCTACAAAGAGCCACACTTGCCTATGGGTGTAAGTGTGAGTATTTAGACTACAGTTGGAAATCATGCTGGTTTAGGAAAGTGGCAGTAGTGGGTTCCCCTTAGGTTCTATGGCCTTCCCAGCCATGGGTTCTTGACCAGGTTTACAGTACCAGGCATGAATTCCTTCCTATTGAATAGGCCTTATAGTCTACTTAGACAGCTGTTTGTTATGCCCAGGATGTAAGTGCCACTATTGTACCTTTGGGACTATCTTGGCATTCTGGCTATTGTTGTGATTCATAGGCCCAGAGGGGCATCAATCAGTGATTGAATAAAGCAAATATGTGATATAAACAATGGAGTTTTATTAACCCATGAAGCCATTCCTATTAACTAATTTTGGTGTTCCACTCACTCAAAAATCATCTTTTGAACAGTTATGTTCAATGCACTGTCCTAAGTGCAGAGAAGTCTGAAGTGTCTAGGACAAAGTTCTTGGCCCTGTCAAGCCAACAATATAGTATGGGGAGACAGGAAAAAAAAAAAAAAAGCCATACCTAATGCCAGATGGCAATGAGTGCTGTGAGGAGAAATGAAGCAGTAGAAATTCAGAGAAGGGCTGGAGAGATGGCTCAGTGGTTAAGAGCACCAGCTGCTCTTCCAGAGGACTCGGGTTCAATTCCCAGCACCCACATGGCGGCTCACAACTGTCTGTAACTCCGGTTCTGGGGGAATCTGACACCTTCACACCAATGCACATTAAAAAGAAAGTTAAATAAATTATAAAAGAAAGGAAGGAAGGAAGGAAGAAAGAAAGAAAAGAAAGAAACTCAGAAGAGGATTTGGTCAGAATGTTCGAGAAAATGATCAGGAATCATACTGGAGACCCAAGACACAAGTCCTGTAAGCTGGGGAAAGAGGCCTCAAGCAGAGGGGAACAAGAACAGTGCCTGGAGGAAGGAACCCTTTGGTATGTATGAATGTGACAGCCTCTGGGGCAGTATCAGGAGAGTGACACATTCTCATTTAATTTTATCTCTGTAGCTGCTATGTGGAGAATATACTTTTGGAGGGTAAGAGAACAGATGTGCATAATGGGCCAATAATGAGATTTAATAAACAAGTCCCTTTCTGAGACCTCTAAAAAGATGTGATATAGTATTAGGTTAATTTCTGTCATGTCTCACGCTTCAAACTTTCTCAGTCACAGACTGGATAGAGAAGGCACGCCTCCTTCCTCAGGGATCTACAATGCAATAGTAATATAGTAAGTAATATAGTAATATTCAAAGCTTGAACCTTCTTAAAATCGAAGATGAGACTTGGAGTTTTCTTTATCACACCCTCTCACACAGAATATTAGCTCATGTGATCAAAGGCTCCAAAAACCACATTTTCTAGAGAGTTTTGGTAAAACATTTTTCTTTGGGATACACAGTCCAAATAGCTCTGACCTCAATCATTTTTCAAGTTTTAATCTCTACATGCTTGGCGTAGTCTGATAACATTGACACGTTAAAAGCAACAGTGTGTTGCGTGGCTGGAGATTGCTTGCAATAAAAGGTAATTTAGGCAGAGAGTCTGCTGCTGCCTCGCCAAAACTTTTCAAAATTGATTAGATAAAAATCTCGAGAGAGCTTTGGATTAAAAGCAGCAACAAGCCCTGCAAGTAGCAGCCTCCCTTCACCCAGGACTCTCAAAGGGGTGAGGTGCTGATAAGACTAATTCTTGAGAAAAGAGAGACATTTTTGGTCTTTATTACACCCAGTAGCTACAGATAAGGACAATTATGGAGATAAGAAAATGGAGATAATGAAAACTTAGGTAAACATGTCTAAAGAAGGCACATGACTTCCCTTCCAGAGACTTCGAGCCTGATGATTTGCTCATTACGTAACCACACTGTAGTGAAGGTATAAGGAAACTCTGTTCATTCCAGGTGGGCATAATAAATTCCTGAGTCTAGTCCATCCCTTTCAAGAGTGACCACTGTTATAAATGGTGTCATAGAGACTTTCAATATGACCTGGTGCCATTAGCCCTAGCCACACGAAGACAGAGGGGCTCATCATGGTCACGTTGAGTCACAAAACAACTAACTGCCAGGATGCAAACTCAAGCTCATTTGATTCCAATAGCTGTGCTTTTCCTCTTGCTACTGGGATGCCAACTCTGATAACATTTCCCTAAAGCTTATCTATTGTTTCAATGATCATGGCAAAAAGCACAGTGGATATATCTGGAGAAAAAAAGGAGAATAAGATTAAGATGCATGTGGGCTCTTTGTTTCACTCCACTCATATCCCACTGTGTCAAGTATGTGCCTGAAAATATGCATTTTTGTTGTCAAAAAAATGTAAGAAGCCCAAAGACAGACTCACAATCCTACCACCTACAGATATCGATAGCTTCATTTGTCCCTGGCAAAAATACACAGAGCCAAACACTCTGGTCCCATTGAGTATCTCCCCCATTGCCATACAAATACAGTCCTCTTTTGGGGACATCAGTGTGTTATAGATGACAGATAAAGAATAAGCCTTCTGGTTTTGGCAATAATCACTTTTAATCTCGTGTTGCTGTTCATGAAACATTTTTGGCATTTATGTCTCCAAACAAAACAACTACCATGACCACAAACCACAGAACAGACATAAATCATTTAAGATACATCATGAGCTTAGCACAGTGATTGCATGTGGGAAACAACTTTTAAGAAGTTAACATTTGAAATGTTAAAATTTGTACACCTTATCATTTTTACAAGTGTTTTTCTTAAAAATACTTTCTAGAAATGTCTAGTTGTGTCCTCTGTCAGACAGTATCTTAGCTTTAGGAGAACTGGGGTTTTGAGGAAGAACCTACATGAGGCTCTAAGAGACACAGGAACAAGTAATTCTTACCACACTGAGCTTAGCTGAGCCTTGTTCCAAACCTCATTTTAGCTACTCAGAGCCGCTCAGAACTCAAGGGTTTGGAAGGTGTAGCTCAATGGTAAGGGGACTTGTCTGGCATGTGTACCACTGGCGCGTGTGCCAGGGGGTCCTTGTATGTATCCCAGGCTGGCTGGCCTCGGAACTCAGTTTGCACCAGAAGCTGGCCTCAAATCTTTGATCCTCCTGCCAGAGACTCCTGAATGCTGGGATTGTGGGCATGTTATGCTCTCCTCCCCAAAATTTATTTCTCTCTAATCAGTAACTTTCTTCATTTTCTAAAACCTATTTGCCCCTCTTTGCCTCTCAGCAGAAAAAAAAAAAAAAAAAATGAAGACTGTATGAATGAGTGCACTCTTAGAATCAATCACCTCTCCCAGCATGCTGTCTGGGAAGCAACTTGGTAACAGCCAACCATTTGACATCCTCTGTCACTTGGCCTTGCTACTTCCCTCCCAATATGTACAGGCTGCCCTTTCCTCCAGAAGCTTTACTCCTGTCCCAGAGGCCCTCAGAAGTGAGGAACACCAATCAAAACCAATATAAGCAATGTTTGTGGACAGCAAAGAACAGTCCCAGGTCTCCGCAATGCATTGCTCACATTTAATCTGCACCAAGGAAATTGCGAAGTTACCACAATTTTGTTTAAACTTGGGTTTGGATTGTCAGACTTCATTTCTTCTCTATTACCCTGTTTAACTGACACTGCACATATGAATTTTAAAACAAAACAAAACAGGCTTCTGAATAACTCTGTGTGAAGGTGTTTGTTTGTCCAGCAAGCCTAGCAACCTTAGGTAGTGTGCTAGCTAGTCTTATGTCAACTTGACCCACAAACTAGTTGTCTGAAAAGAGGGAACCTCAGTTGAGAAGATGCCTCCATAAGATCCAGATGTAAGGCATTTTCTTAATTAATGATTGATGGGGACGAGTCCAGCCCATTGTGGGTGGTGCCATCCCTGGGCTGGTGGTCCTGGGTTCTACAAGACAGCAAGCTGAACAAGCCATGATAGCAAGCCAGTTAGCAACTTACCTCTGTGACCTCTGTATCAGGCCCTGCCTCCAGCTTCCTGCTCTGTTTTAGTTTCTGTCCTGACTTCCTTCAAAGATGAACAGCAAAGACGGAAGTGTAAGCCAAACAAACCCTTTCCTCCCCAACTTGCTTTATGGTCAGTGTTTCTTCACAGCAATAGAAACCCTAAGACAAGGAGATTCCAAATCTAGGGCAAAAGTAACTGGTCAATATTGCTAGGATAAAGTTATAAAGGTTGGCATAAATTTGGCATAGACATAGACTATTGCACAGCAGTTAATTTTGTAGCCAATCATGGTGGCATATGATTTTAATCCAAGCACCTATGAAGCAAAGGCAGGTAGATCACTGTGAGTTTAAGGGCTGGTCTCTATCATAGAGCTGTAGGCCAGCAAGGACTAATTAGTAAGATGTTGTCTCACAACAACAACAAACAAAAAACAAAAAAACAAAAAATAAATTAAAGAATATGGAGGGCTGTCTAGAAGGTTCTGTGAGTGGGTAAAGACATTTGGTGCCAAGCCTGACAGTCTTGAGTTTGATCCTGGATCCACCTGGTGGAAAGAGGGAAGTAGTTCTTGCAAGTTGTCCTCTGACCTCCACATGCAGGCAATGGCATACACCCAACACACATACACATGCAAGACACATAAACGTAATAAATATGAATAATTTTTATTTATCTATAAATAGAAATAAATGTAAAATACAAATTAAAAATATTTGCTGAGACAGAAAAATCTTCACAAGGTGATGCTGTCATAACAGTGTGCACAGTGTATCATTTCTGTGAGGAAAATGTATAAGCATGTTGTATGATATTTTGTTTGTATTCTGACAAATAAAGCTTGCCTGGAGGTCTAGTTAACAAGAGGTCAGGCAGTGACCTTTCATCCCAGCACTAGGGAGGTGGAGACAGGAACAGAAGGCAGGTGGAGACAGGATCTCGGCCCACTCAGTCTGAGGATTCAGAGTCAGGATCCCCCCATTTCGGTCAGAGATTTCATAGAAGTAAGAAGTCCCCAGTGGCTGGCTGCTCTGATTCTCTGATATTTCAGTTTTCACCCTTGATATCTAACTCCAGGTCTTTATTATTCAGACTAATTAGGATTGCACTTCATAAGCATGCACAGAAACTAGCAGAAACAGTTTTTATTTTCTTTGTGCTTTTTGGTGTTTTTCTTCATCAGGTATGTGTGGGTTTAGCAAATAGGAAAAAGCCCAAGAGCTGCCGGCAAATGAGCGGAGAGGAAGGAACACAGCACACACTGGGCATGCCCCTTCCGAAAGAGAGGCCTGCATCTTCAGAACTCACTCTCGCCCTTGCTGGTTTCCCACTAGTAGATGTTTTGGCAGCCAGTAAGAAAACAAAGAATAATGCTGGTGAGGATGTGCACAAAAAGGAGCCCTCAGCCACTGTGGGAATATAAATAAGTCCATCATGGAAATCAATATGGAGACTCCCCACAAACTAAAAATAGACCTGCTCTACGACCCAGCTATACCATTCCCAAGTATTACTCAAAAACTCCAAGTCAGCAAGTCACAGGGAAAGTGCACATCGTTTACTTCAGCACTGTTCACAACAGGGAAGTTAGGGAACCAGCCTGTGAGTACATAAACAGAGAGGTAGATAAGGAAAATGTGGGATCCTTTCAACCACCAGGAATGAGAGGCTGGAGAGATGGCTCAGTGGGTAGGAGTGCTTCCTCGAGAGCATGAGGACCTGCCCCAGAACCTCCAGCACAGCTGGACAGAGACTTGATTACCTGCAGCCCTAACATTGGGGGCAAAGACATGTAGAACCTCTGACATCTCACTGGCTGGCCGAAGTCCTAGCTAAAACAGTGAGCTTCCAGCTCAGTGAGAGAGCCCAGCAAAGCAAAAAGGTGGGAAGCAATACAGAATACACAGCATCTTACTCTGTCCTCTACAAGAATGTGGTGTGTACACACCCACAGGGACACACTACACATACAAACACACCACACACAAAGATTAAATTGAAAGAATGAGGTTGTGTCATTTACAAGAAAATTGATGAAAGTGGAGACCATCATACAACACAAACTAAAACTCAGAAAAACCAGCTCTCACATTTTCTCTTAAGTACAGATGATATGAGAGTAGATGAGACACCATCTAGAGCAGCTGTTTCTCAAGCTGTGGGTTGTGACCCCCCAATTCGAAGAACGCTTTCACAGGGGGGTCACCTAAGACCATCCAAAAACACAGATATTTACATTATGATTCATAACAGTAGCAAAATTACAGTTATGAAGTAGCAATGAAAATAGTTTTATGGCTGAGGGTCACCACAGCATGAGGAACTGTAAAAGGGTCACAGCAGTAGGGAAGTTGAGAACCACTGGACTAGAGGAACAAAGGAAACTAATGGAAGGGAGTGAAAGGGGGAGGGTAGTGGTTGTGGGGGAACATTCTCAAAGTACATTGCATACTTGCACGAAGATGGCCCTCAGTAACTCAGTACAATACAATAAAAATATTTCTAAAAGAAACAAAAATAGATTCTTCAGCTTTCTGGGTGTCTAACAAATATACTACTTGACATATTCTTATACATTTAGGTTCAAATAATGGGGGAAGGCCTAAGGATGTAGTTCAGAGGCACACTGTTCACTTAGCATGTACAAGGCCCTGGTAGATACCCAGCACTGGGAGGGGATAGATATAGGAAGGGAGGGAGGGGGGAGAGGAGGAAGGAGGGAAGGAAGGGAGGGAGGAGGGAAGGAAGGAAGGAAGGAAAATTTTCTGCATAAAACAAACCATATTCATAAAAATGTATATTTCTTATGGTCTTTGTGGACCTGTGAACAAATGCTGGCTGAAATCTAAAGCTGCTTGTAACAGCTCTAAAAAGGTGCTTTAGTTTATCTATGTGGTCCTATCTTTTAATTTGCCCCCCAAACGCACATACTTGGTAGTAAGTACATGGATAGTATATATGGTAGTCTATGAATAGAACCTTGGGGTATAGTGAAGATTGTGAAGTCAGTAGGGTAGGAGACCTGAGTTCATTTGCTTGCTCTTTTCCTGCCATGGTATAGCTCAGCATTCAATAGTCAAGTCTCCAGCACTGCAAAAAAGTGACCTTTCTTTCTTACATATGATCTAGGACCTAGCATTCTAGAATAGAAGCAAAAGCTGGGACTACAGCTGGGTACAGTTACTCCTGGAAACAGCATTAACCATTTCAGGTACATTTGTAAATGACCACCCCAGCTGTGGCACTAAATGTTTCTGCAGGACTGAAGGGGTCCATTCCACTGACTCCTGAGGGCTTAGGAGTAAACCTGTGAAATGACTGAGCTAACACACTTCACAAGTCTGCCCACTACTTTAAAAGCAAGGGTTGTCATATAAAATTCATACACACGGGGCTGGAGAGACCGTTCAGTGGTTGAAAGCACTGACTGGTTGCTCTTCCAGGGGACCCAGGTTCAATTCCCAGCAACCACATGGCAGTTCACAACTGTCTGTAACTCCAGTTCCAGGGGATCTGACATCCTCATACAGACATATATGCAGGCAAAACCCCAATGTATGTTAAACAAATTAATAAATCTTTTAAAAAATTCATACACACTAATAAACAGTTATGATGAAATAATGCTTGACAAAAGGAAAAAACTGACAAACTCCAATAGAATAAAAAATGAGTAACTGAAGAAACATCTGTTAACACATTACATGTATTACAACAGAGAACTAGACAAAAGTGTTCTTGTCATGAAAATTATATTGAAAAGTCAACCACTCTTTTGTAATACGGTGAATATGAAAAAAAGTGCCTGCCTGGGGCTGAGAGATGCTTAGTATGTAGAGTACTTGTCTATCATTCATGAAGACCTGGGTTTGACCCGTGGCACCACATAAACTGGGTATGATGGTGGATATGATCATCCCAACACTTGGGAGGTGGAGACAGGAACATTAGAACTTCAAGGTGATCCTGGACTACACAGTAGGTTCAAGGTTGGCCTGGGCTATGGGATTCTGTCTTTAAAAAAAAAAGAAAAGAAAAAAGAAAAAGTAAAGTAAAAAGAAAAAAGCACTTGATATCCCAGTCAAATTAATGACTACAACCCTCATGTAGGAATCAAGGTAACTTTTTCATCTCTGATTGTTGTGAAGTAAACTATACTATACTGATGTACCACAATGAACCATGTACCTATTAATTTTCATGTTAGCATGTCTATTGCTAAAGGAAGGCTGGGCAGTATTTTAGAGACCTTACATTTCGCAGATTTTTTTTTTTTTTTTTTTTTTTGAGACAGGGGTTCTCTGTACAGCCCTAGCTTCTAGAACTCACTCTGTAGACCAGTCTGGCCTTGAACTCAGAGATTCCCCTGCCTCTAACTCCTGAGTGCTGGGATTAAAGGTGTGTGCCACCACCTCCCAGCTGATTTTCATCTTATTAAAGGCCCTCTAACACAGCAGGAAAACCAGGCACTAACATACAGGTGTTGCTTCCTTCAGTCCCAGGGTGCTGGCACCTGCCTGGCAGTGCTCCCAGATGGCACACAGTGATCATCTGGCTGCTGTTCCCACCTTGTCCACCCAGTGTCAGGGGCAACTGCAGTGAGCTGAAAAAGTCACACCTGGCCTTCCATAGTCAGTGTGTCACTCTCCAAGCAAGAAAGACAAAGTTCACATTTCTGAGACCAGAAGTATCCATGTGTCTCACAGCCCCATGGACTGATGATCTTTAGCTCCCAGGATATCACACAACACAGAACTAAAAGCTGCAGCATCTCAGGTGGACACTGCAACCCCAAACAGTATGAACCCTGTTTGTTCACACCATGAATTAACTGCTTCAAAGGATCATAATGTGCAAGATAGCTCCATTCTTAATAAGAGGATAAGAAGATGTGAATAAGTTACAGTTTTTATTTTTCACAAATAAAAATGACAAGTGACATGTAAAGGACAATACAGTAATACAATAATAGTAACAGTAATAGGCTAGCTATCTCATAGAGATAGAAGCCCACAAAATACTATTATACTGATTTTTTTTAAGAAAGACATTAAATAAATCCAGGAATAATACTTTTAACTAAATCAACAAATCAAAATTGAGCACAAACCAAAACATAATCCAGAACCCATAAAGTGGTAGTTAAGGAGAAGGAAAATCTGGAATTCCACATCCGGGGCTCTATTGAAGTCAAGAAGGTTCAAATCCTAAAACAAAAAAGGGAAAAGAAAGTTAAACAATGCTCCCATGAGGTCCACAGACACATCTGTTTCCTTCCCTTTTCAGCTGGGATGTAATGAATGTAGGGCCTCTCATGCTAGGCAGTGCTCCACCACTGAGCTGTCTTCTAGCTCAGGATGGACACTTGAATACTTTATCTGCTCAAGAAATTTTTTTCTTAGTCTTACAGTAGTTTTATATGCTAAAGAAAAGATCATAAGGGGGGTGAGATGACACAGGGGGTAAAAGTGTTTGCCACCAAGCCTGACGAGGTGAGTTCAATCTCCAGAATGCACGTGTGGGAGGAGAGAACAGACTTCCTCAGGTATACCATGGTAAGCACATTCCTCAGCATACCATGGTAAGCACATTCCTCAGGTATACCATGGTAAGCACATTCCTCAGGTATACCATGGTAAGCACATTCCTCAGGTATACCATGGTAAGCACATTCCTCAGGTATACTATGGTAAACACATTCCTCAGGTATACCATGGTAAGCACATTCCTCAGGTATACCATGGTAAGCACATTCCTCAGGTATACCATGGTAAACACATTCCTCAGGTATACTATGGTAAACACATTCTTCAGGTATACCATGGTAAACACATTCCTCAGGTATACTATGGTAAACACATTCCTCAGGTATACCATGGTAAGCACATTCCTCAGGTATACCATGGTAAGCACATTCCTCAGGTATACCATGGTAAACACATTCCTCAGGTATACTATGGTAAACACATTCTTCAGGTATACCATGGTAAACACATTCCTCAGGTATACTATGGTAAACACATTCCTCAGGTATACCATGGTAAGCACATTCCTCAGGTATACTATGGTAAGCACATTCCTCAGGTATACCATGGTAAACACATTCCTCAGGTATACTATGGTAAACACATTCTTCAGGTATACCATGGTAAACACATTCCTCAGGTATACTATGGTAAACACATTCCTCAGGTATACCATGGTAAGCACATTCCTCAGGTATACTATGGTAAACACATTCCTCAGGTATACTATGGTAAGCACATTCCTCA
This sequence comes from Onychomys torridus, assembly GCF_903995425.1. NCBI lineage: Eukaryota > Metazoa > Chordata > Mammalia > Rodentia > Cricetidae > Onychomys > Onychomys torridus. The sequence goes on from NC_050444.1 coordinate 114,946,268, forward strand.
GGTATACTATGGTAAACACATTCCTCAGGTATACTATGGTAAACACATTCTTCAGGTATACCATGGTAAACACATTCCTCAGGTATACTATGGTAAACACATTCCTCAGGTATACCATGGTAAGCACATTCCTCAGGTATACTATGGTAAGCACATTCCTCAGGTAAACCATGGTAAACACATTCCTCAGGTATACCATGGTAAACACATTCCTCAGGTATACTATGGTAAACACATTCCTCAGGTATACCATGGTAAACACATTCTTCAGGTATACTATGGTAAGCACATTCTTCAGGTATACTATGGTAAGCACATTCCTCAGGTAAACCATGGTAAACACATTCCTCAGGTATACTATGGTAAGTACCAAGAAACAGGACAGGGATGGAGCTCAGTGGTGGAGCACTTGCCTGGCATGTGCTAGGCACTGGGTTCAATCCCCAGCACTGAAAAAAGAAACAAAACAGGGTCATCAACATTTAGTCATGGATGAGAGAAAGAGTCCCCTCCAGGGAGAGCTACTGGCAGCTGGTGGCCGATAGCATGGGAGAGTCTTAGTCCTCAGCAGTGTGGTCACTGGTGACAAGCCCCTGTCCAGGGGTTAGTGCCTCATCCAATGTGTCACAAAACAAAAGCACAAAGACAAGGTAATGGGAGAGAACCTATTAGGAGGAGGGAGGCCATCAGTGGAGATGGGAAGTAGATAAGAGAGGGTGTGGAGGTGAGTGAGCAGACCAGAACAGTTCATATACATGTGTGAATTGTCAAAGAATAAATTCAAAAAGAAGGGGAAAAAACCACTATCAAAACCAAATCAAAAATCAAACAAGCCGGGCAGTGATGGCACATGCCTTTAATCCCAGCACTTGGGAGGCAGAGCCAGGTGGATTTCTGTGAGTTCAAGGCCAGCCTGGTCTCCAGAGCGAGCTCAAGGACAGGTACCAAAACCACACAGAGAAACCCTGTCTCGAAAAAACAAAACAAAAAACAAAATAAAAAAAAACAAGAATCAAACCAAAGACTACTATCCTGGTCCTAGAGAACTGGACAACAGCAAGCACTGCACCCAGAAGCACCACACAGTACTATCCTGGTGAGAACCATGTTCTCTGGAAACAAGGACTCTGCATAGGAAACTCCAAGAGCTTGAGCAGCATGAGAATGTTGTCAGTGGTCTGGAGACACTCACATATGTGGACCTGAATTTGCTGGTAAAGGAAGTGAGAGGTTTAGAGCACTAAACGATCTCTGAAATCTGCTGATGGTTCCGTCATCGACTAAGTCCACAAGAAACCCAGAATTACGGTGAGATGGTGAAATGGTGAGATAGATAGATAGATAAATAGATAGATCACTTACTGTTCCTCTTTTTAAGCATTTATGGATATAACTGTGTTTTTCTAAATGTTTCATTAGTAATGCTGAGTCTTGTAAGTCTGGTTCCATAATAGTCAATAATGTAACTACTTCCATCTGACGGTCCAACAATCTAGAAAAGATAAAAATTTAAAGTTATTCTGTTTACTTTACAAAAGATATTTGAGTTTACTTTTGTTAGTAGGCAATAAAATTATTTCAGTGACCATAAAAAAAGCCACGTCTAAGAAAAAAAACAAAGTAGGTGACGTGGAAAGAGAGCCAGAGAGCACCCAGGATAAAAAGGAGCTAGAAGAACTGGGTTCTGGCCTGCATTCTGTGCCTTTACTCTGGCCTCCCGACCCCTACGCTCTGCTTTTGTTCTCCCTACAGGCCACCAAGGCCACAATCATGTATTGCCACCTCAGCCTTCTCCAATATATTTCTCTCCCCCACTATTTATACACCAGTTCCATGGAGGAACCTTCACTGACCGGTTTGTGGCTTATGACTATGGCTGGATAATTACCACATCCAAGGAAATAAAATCTAGTATGACTGTCCAGGCCAGACTCCCACAAGGAGATGGCAGTATAATTAACAGTGTAATTAGCAAAAGGAAGAGGTTCAGTGAACACACACATGTTGAGGGCTAGAAAAATGGCAGAGTGGTTAAGAACACTGCCGGCTTTTGCAGAGGGCCCAGGTTTGGCTCCCAACACCCACACAGTGGCACACAACTATCTATAACTCTAGTGCCAAGGGATCTGATGCCCTCTTCTGGCCATGGGCATGCATGCACATGATGCACAGACATACATGGAGGCAAAACATTCATATACATAAAATTATAGATTTAAAAAATGTATTTATAAAAAAAAACCCATACATGTTCACTACAATCATCTTGTCCACTGTTAATCAGACCTGTACAGTTAACAAGTTTTCTGTAATTATCATTCAAGACAGAAATCTACAAGTGTAGCCAATGAGACAGCTCAGCAGGCATAGAGAAGCTTGCTTTCTTTCCTTCCTTCCTTCCTTCTTTCCTTCCTTCCTTCCTTCCTTCCTTCCTTCCTTCCTTTCTTTCTTTCTTTCTTTCTTTCTTTCTTGTTTTTCAAGACAGGGTTTCTCTGTGCAGCTTTGCTCCTTTCCTGGAACTCACTCTGTAGTCCAGGCTGGCCTCAGACTCACAGCCTGGCTCTGCCTCCCTGGTGCTGGGATTAAAGGCGTGCGCCACCCCCGCCCGGCTGAGCAGCTTTCTCACACCAGGTCCGCTGCCCTCAGCTTGATGTCTAGAGTCACTTGGTGGAAGAAGAAAAGCAACTCCAGCAACTGTCCCCGACCTCTACATGTGCGCCCCATAAACGAACAAAGCCCTGCATGTAGCCTTAACCGTAGTAGACGAGAATTCACCAAGCTGTATGTGGGGCCGAGGAAGTTTTTATAAGTATCAATACTCTATAAAACTTATCTTCCTGGCACCAGGCTTCAGTAAACATGTAACACTATTTTTCTGTCCTGTGTCCCCTCTCAATGTGGTCATTTCTCCAAGCAGTAGCAGAAAAGCTACCATCAAAGCCTACCCCAAACCTTACAAAAAGCAACTGCCACTAACTATAAAAACCACTGAAAATATTTGATCCCTTGGAGGTCACTGGACTGATGTGCCACTTTCTTATACCTTGGGCCTCAACTGTAGCCACAAAATGCCTGGTCTGGGCTGACCTTGGGCCATGGGAGTTTATCTCTAAAGTCCCAATGAGCAGCTTCCTCAGTTCCAAACACAGTGTGAAAACTACTGACAGAAACCGTTGAGGCTGGGATATCCTATGTTGGTATTTCAGCTGCTTACACCAGGATTCTCTACAGTTCCAATGGGGTATGTGATAAGTAAGGCCTTACATGTAGTAACCAAGTGTCCATGCACTGCCATAGCACTGGAACATCAGGACAGGCATGGTGGCACAGGGCAGTGTGGCAGTTGCTTCATAGACTTTTAAGTTTCAGTCTCAAGACTCAAAGGGTGCTATTATCCATTTTACAGATGAAGAAATGGAGCCTGCCTCCCAGCATCATGGGAGTAGCTCTGAATGAGGAGCCTGCACATGCAACTAACAGAACTGCTTCAGATCAGACTGTCAGAATAAAAAGATGGGCTACCAAAGGACATGACACAATTCAGTGCTTTGTGGTAATTTACTGCACTGAAGGTCGTCTACTCAAGTTTCCATCAATGTGTTAGGGTTGGCTGTTGTTTCTAAGGTGTTTAAAGGGGTATTAAAAGATGTTTCTGATAGATTATTAGAGTCTGTTGGTCTTGGGGTATTGGGGAAGCTTCCTTGTGGGAAGAAACCCAACAGTCTGGCAAATGTTTGGGGCACAGTGTGCTGGGCTAGTTCATTCCAAATGCCCACTACACATTTACCAATAAAGGCTGTGTCAGCCTGCATGCCAATTACAATTATCTCATTTTCCAGAACCTTTACATAAAGGCACTTCATGTTTTAAGTAAAAAAAAAAATTATTATAGTTTGTGAAGAGTTTATTCCTTTCTTTATAAAGTAAATGACATTTAAAATTTGTAGTATTTATAGTCTGTTGGGTACATTTAAAAATTGATGTAACAGTTTTATTTAAACATGTCAATATTTGAAATGACATCCTATGCAGCTATTTAAATTTATGATGGAAAACTTAAATGTCAATTTAAAAATATGCAGAGGGTACAGACTTAAAAATATTCTTCTAAGGGTTAGTCAACTAGAGTGAAGAAAACTGCCATGAGTGTGATGCAGACCTGTAACCTCAGCAGTTGAGGACACAGAAGGGGGTCACCACAAATTCAAGGCCAGTCAGAGCGCCACAGCAAGACTGTCTCACAGAAAGGAAGAAGATGGCGCAGCGGTTAAGAGCAGTTGTCGCTCAGGCAGAGGACCTGGCTTTAGTTCTTAGCACTTACATGGTGGTTCACAACTCCAGTTCCCAGGGATCTGACACCCTCTTCTAACCTTAGAGAGCACCAGGCACACATGTGGAGCATATACATACATGCAGGGAAAACACTCATACACATAAATAAAATAAATAAATCTAAAAGATAAATACAAAAAGGACTTTAGTTTAAAAAAATAAATAGTTTACTCTGTCAAAAACTGAACAGGCGAGATGCAATAGCTCACAGCTGTAGTCCTGGGTGACTGGGGGTGGGGACAGGGGGTGGGAGTCTGAGGCAGGAAAACCCAGGAATTGAATTGCTTGAACACAAGAATTTGAGGCCAGCCTGGTTTACATAAATGAGAACCCATCTCATAAAAACAAAAACAACTCAACAAATACCTAATTCCTACACTATTCCAGGAAGGTCCCAGACATTTTGCATGTAACAGTGACTAAGATACCATCCCAGCCAACAGGGAGCTTCCTCTAGTGGATTTGACTTAATGCTTACACAGCCAGACACCATGTCAGCTGCTGCTACGTGTGTTGACTTAATCCCTAGAGATTAAATTAACCTGTCTGACATTTATGGATGCTGTGTATAAACTTAAGTAAAAATTAATGCATCTGTGACTTTTTTGTGGGTAGGGTCATGAAGAATTACTAGGAACATTAAGCTGAGAGAAAAATGGGCAATTAGGAGACAAGATATTCTGAGACTTTATTAAGAAAACAAAAATGTGGGTTCAGCTAGTGGAAAGAGGCCAAATAACACTGTGAAAACCTATCTTGTTGGACTATATAATCAGACTGGAACTGAGCCTTTTGCTCTATTATCTTTTTCTTCCTGTACTATTTTTCCTGATAATTGCACTTACTCATTGATGAAAAATACACAAATGTTAGAAGTAAGGTGATACATGATTGGGTGACTTTTTAATATCGTGCATTTCTAACAAGCCCATCTGCAGCTCATTCTAAGCACAGATGTTTTACAATATGTTAGCCACTAACTTGTAGAAAATGCCACGTGTTGGTGTGTTGGTGCCCTTCCCTTTTCCTGCACTGAATATGGCACTCACTGAAGTTTACATGAATGCAGTTCAATGTTATATACAACGTAGCAATCATATTATAACATTCATTTTCCCTTAAGCTATTGGTTTTTGTTTTGTTAAGACAGGGTTTCTCTATGTAGCTTTGGTGCCTGTCCTGAACTCACTCTGTAGACCAGGCTGGCCTCAAACTCAGAGATCCTCCTGCCTCTGCCTCCCAAGTGCTGGGATTAAAGGTGTGCACCACCACTGCCTGGCTCCCTTAAGCTATTTTTGTTAGTTCTTCAAAGTTCTTGTTATACAAGTAGATGAACAAGAGGGTCAACATACAGAAGAGGAGGAGAAAAAAGAGGGCCAACATACTTTAAGAAGCACTTTTGGGGTCAATGAGGTGTCTCAGTGGATAAAGGTATTTGTTGCCTAGCCAGACAGTCTGAGTTCAATTCTTGAAGCCCACAATGGAAGAAGAGATCCAATTCCACTGAGTTGTCCACTGACCTCTACATCTACATGTATGCCATAGTGTGCATGTGAGTGCATACACACACAATGTAAAAAAAGTTGAATTAAAATATTTAAATGAAGAACTTTCTATAACACACATTAATGTCTCCTTAGTACAAAGGCTTACAGCCATAGAATTCAGACTCAACTTTAGTGTCCTAAAGCTGCTCTAACAAATGACTACACATTTTGTAGGGTGGCAGACATTTACAATGCTGGAAGACAGAAGCTCCAAGCTTCTTGAGTCAACTGGCATTCTCCGGCTAATTATAATACCAGATTAGGATCCATACAGTAAACCAAGATGTCTCCCCATATCAAGACCTTTAACTTGCCTGGCTTAGAAATGACACTCAGTTTCCCTTGGCCTGGACTGCCGATGGAAATAAAGGTGGCCTGGAGAGAACTTCTTGTTCTTTACCCTTGATGTCTTTGGTCAAATTCTCCATATTTGACTGTTATGTTCCTCCACCCCCCCCCCCCCCTGCAACATACACTCATATCCGCCTCCCCCAATCCTCCCACTTATAGGTACCTACACACAGAATAGGCACACACTGAGCTGCCACATGATTTGAATCTGTACTTATTCTTAGAAATGTGACATTCTTTGAATAAATATCTACTTTAAATTTACCTAACAGTGGGGCTAGAGAGATGGCTTAGCAGTTAAAAGCAGTGACTGCTCTTCCAGAGCATCCAAGTTCAATCCCTAGCACCCATACAGTAGCTTACAACTGTCTGTAACTTCAGTTTGAGGGGATTCAATGCCCACTTCTGGCCTGTGTAAATACCCGGACACCAGGAATGCACCTGGTACAAGGACATGCATGCAAGCAAAACTCTGATATACACATAAAATAAAAATAAATGTTTAAAAAAATTCTGCAGGCCAGGTGATGGTGGCACGCACCTTTAATCCCACCCAGCACTTGGGAGGCAGAGGCAGGCAGATCTCTAAGTTTGAGAGCAGCCTGGTCTTCAGAGTGAGTTCCAAGACAGCCAAAGCTATACACAGAGAAACCCTGTCTTGAAATGCAACCCCTCCTCCCCAAAAAATGTGCTTAAAATTTTATCTTATAGTATTGTGCTACAAATCTTTATAACGGAAATCTCTTTTCTTTTTTGCTTATTTGTTTGTGTCCCAGGGCAGGATTTAAATCAGGGACTCCTGGATGCTTGGCAAGTAGACTAAGCAGTCTCATGAATAGTTTTTCACTTTTTTTGATACAGAGTTTCATTAACTGGCCCAGGCTGGCCTTGAACTCATTCTGGAGCCCAGGCAGGCTTTGAACTTGGCAGTCTTCCTACCTCAGCTTCCCAAGTAGCCAGGATTACAGGCCTGAGCCACCAGGCCTGGCTAAAATTATTGTCACAGAAAACTATGATTTTAAGACATTTTCATGCTGCTATGTACACCTTTGGGTAAGCACTGTTGTAATGACTGTCTAATGTTACAAAGGACTTCCCTATTAGTGGGAGACCTACAAACAGTGGCCATCTTTGTGCATGCTCCCTGGTTGACAGGAACATGAAGTTTTTGAGTACATGCTCAGGAAGATCTCCTTATGTGCTTATTAGTTATGTGAATAACCAATTCTGTCAACTGCCTATTAATTTATCAAGCTCTTCTACTAGGCTATCATTTTTTGTTAATTTGCAGAAACTGACTATATAGTCTAGATATCAATTCTTATTGTTGTTATCCTTTTACTCAGTCTGTTAACTCTTGATTTGGCCTACTGTATCCTTTTAAAACCAGAATTTCTCCTAAGGGGAAGGATGGAATTTCCCTGCGTTTGTTTTGTTGTTTTTGTTTTTTTGACACAGGGTTTCTCCGTGCTAGGATTAAACAAGTGTGCTGATTCACACAACTTGGGCTTTGTTATTTGTTTATGTTAAATGTTGTTTCACTGTGTAGCTCAGGCTATTCTGGGATACATGCAGTAGCCCCGGTTAGGCTTCAGCTCAAGATCATTTCACCCCTGAGTGCTCAGATTACAGTCTGAGCCAGCACGCCTTTCTGTTCTGCTTCTAACTTTCTCCATAGAAAGAGTGCAAATGGTTGGAGCCCATCTGCCTTTCCCGGTGGCTTTATCCAGCAGGTCTGCATAGACGGGATGATTGGACCACGGGTCTGAGTTTCAGGTGACTGGAAGGGTCTACCCTTGGCTGTATTGCGCATGTGTGCGGGGGAGGGGGGGCCTTTGCTCCTCCCCTTGGCACTGCCATAAAAGCGCTTTGGAATAAAGTTCTGGGCTGCTGGGTTCAGACCAGGCCCTCCCGAGGCTGTCCTGTGTTTCTGTCTTTCTTCTCATCTAGGTCTCGCCTTCCGGCTAATATTTCTCATTTCTCTCTGCTCGAGCACCCTGGAAGAATAAGAGGGAGCTGGTCTCCCTCAGCAAATATTAATACTGACTGGACAAAATGTTGACCAGATCAAATCATCTCCCAGGGAGCTACCAAGCTAGTGAGAAAACAACTGACTCCACTGTCTACTATAAGACAACAATGATGCAGCCATGTCCATCCCAATGCCCCAGACAAGCACATCTGTATCTCCTAAAAGTTGAATTCTACTGTGTCCATATTGACTTCTCTGCATGTTTACTTTTTATATAAAGGCATGAAAACCATCTTACCAGGATCACATTTAATTAGCATCAGAATGCCTACTCAAGTACCAGAATTTATGGATTGGGACCATTTGACTTCATTTGCTTTTAACAACTGATAATTGTAATCTAAATGACTAATATAAATATTATTCTTTAAGTAGTAACACTCACCATGATGTCTCCTCAGGAAAACACAGCTTAGGGATTGGTCAGACCAGTTTTAAACATTTGTTATTAAGTCACTAAATGCCCCCACAGGGTAAGTGAACTGAAATCTACCTAATTAACTCAGAGCAGAAACAACACAAACTAATAAGTCACCTTAGTTTGCCAATTTATTTCCCCCAATAAATAACCCTAGGGTTAAATGAATAATGTTAGAACCTGTGGCTAGATTTGGTATTTATCAGTGTTGGGCTTTCTGTACTGCTGCCCACACCGAGCATGGCTCCAGCACCGGCCGATTAGAAGGGAGTATGTATAGTTCTCCTTCAGTCAGCGGCACATATGTCAAAGGCCGAGGGGTATGCAGGGGTTTTCTCAGAACAGGCTGCCTTTCTCCACAGTTAGCCCAAGGCTCTGACATCATTTATGTTCTAAGATAAACTGAAAAGTCTAGGATCTTCAACATTTTAGCAAAGTTGAAAAACATTATTCAAGATAAAATCAATATTGTTTATTTGTTTGTTTGTTTGGAGAGAAATTGTCCTGAACTTACTGTGTAGCTGGCTTCAAAACTCTTGCCTCAATCTCCCAAGTGCCCAGATTACAGACATGAGCCACCATAGCTAGCTCAAAAATAAAGCTCTTTTTATTTGAAGCCTTGGTTCCTAAGGAAATATTTGTGTTAAAAAGTAGAATCTACTATCAAACCTGTCTTGAGATAGTTAGGACTGTAAAGTCCTCTAAGGCAAGGATTCAAAAATATCCCACTGCTCACTAAACCTGTCTATATGACAGCACCACACCTACTGCTGAGAATTTATTTATTATTCTTAATTATACTTATTTTGTGTGGGTAGGGCTAGGTGGCAGGTGTGGGTGCACATGCCATGGCACATATGAAGAAATCAGAAGATAACTTGTAGGAGTTGGTTCTCTCTTTCCAGCTTTACACGGGTTCCAGGAATTGAAGACAGGTCTCAAGCTTAACAGCAAGTGCTTTTACCTGGTGAGCTACCTTGCCCACTCTGCAATGTATCATATCAGCTTTCATTTTTATTCATTGGTCCTCAGAACACTATGAACTTTGAAATTTTACGTAAGGACATAGACCTATTAGAGTATGAATGTGTCCCTCAAGTTTAATCCCAATGTGTTGGATTTAAGAGGTGGGGACATTGTGTTGGATTTAAGAGGTGGGGACGTTGACAGAACTGGGCTGTTCTAGGCCTATATGGGCTATTCAGCAAGACCCAATCTCCAACAACACAAAACACCAAAAAGGGTCAGCAAGATGGCTCAGCAAGCAGGTCAAGTACTTGCCTGAGACCTGAGTTTGATCTCTAGAGTCAATGTAAAGGTAGAAGGCGAGAAGTGACTACATGAAGTTGTCCTCTGAAGGCCATGCCCACACATACACACAATACAAAATAAAACACCAACAGATAAAATAATAAAAGAAATGACCTAAGGTGCTTGGTTCTAGCAGCCTGATACACTAAGGTCCTAAAGGGAGACAAACATTGCTTACTAAGCTACTACTTCTAGATTTTCTGCTTGTTTGGATCTGTTACTATTCTGTCTCACAGGTTTGCCAGAGTACAAATTAGTGATGCTGATTTGAAACGCTGATTATGTACAAATGGAAGAGGTTTCAATACAATCAAAATATTTTTCTCTTCAAAAAAAAGAAACAAAACAAAAAACTACCATTGCTCTAGAGGTAGAGGCAGGAAGATCAGGAGTTCAAGGCTAGCCTATATTATGTGATACTCTGTCTTAAAATAAAAACAAACAAACAAGGTGTATTAAATTTTGGATATCTTAATTTGAACAATACCAATAGAACAGACTTTGCTGCATCATCATTTAAAATAAGAAATCTATCCTAACACCTATGTGCATAGGCATCTTTGGCTCTTCCTGCCTATACCTGTTCCACAGTTAGACAGGCTATCTGGCTAGGCATGTGGCTTGTGAAAGGCAGGAAAAGTTCAACTTTAAAACCAAATATCCGCTGGGCAGTGGTGGGTACACACCTTTAATCCTAGCACTTAAGAGGCAGAGGCAGGTGGATCTCTGAGTTCGAGGCCAGCCTGGTCTACCAATTCCAGAATGGTCAGGGATAGAACTCAGAGAATCTCTGCATGGAAAAACAACAACAACAACAAATATTTTCCCTGTTTACTTCTTGTATCTCATTTATCCATCTGCTGCCCCCTCCTCACAGTACAGAGTCGAAATCACTTTTAACCAGCTTTTAAAGAATTGACAGTCACAGCAAGCAGCTGGACCTGAAGATTGGCAATGCTGAAGGAGAGGGCAGAGCCAAGCAGGATTTCAATGCACACTGACACTCACTGAGGACACTGGGTGCTCTATAAACACTTGCCCCAGTGCTGTTTGGCAAGATTCATCCTCGCCTCTAACATAAGAAGCTTCAGGAGCGATCACAAGCAGTTTAGTATTTAACAGAGAACATATGGTGGCACTGTGAAGTGCTTAAGGACAGCATCTCATAAACTATGCCAGTCACCAAACCCACTGTAGCATGAGAAGGTGAGGCTGTCACAGAGAAACAGGAAGAAATCTCAAGTGGAGAACATAAAATCTGTATGGATTAGGTCTTGCTTGAGGCTATTCACTACTAGAAACCATGTGGAGTACACACACACACTCCTTTGTTTATCCTGTAAGTTAGTTAGATTACAATTCCTGTCATTTGCACAGAACGCAATTTGTAGAAAATGCACTTTAAAAGAAAATCTTACTTCTGTCTCCTGAATGTTCATATATGTGCCAGAGTCCTATCAATGCATCCTATTCTGGTATTTGACAAGGCAATCAGGATTGTCAGGCAAATAAATTCTAAGACAGAGATAAAATTGCAACCTGCCTTAGAGACTCATTACGAAATATATTATAATATTATAAAGATTTCTAGAAATTCTCCAGTAAAGAAATATCTACTCACTTGAACCCATATCTAAAGTCACCTTTGAACATGCAGTCCTTTTTGAAATAAGTATCCTATAGCTCTAGAGCTACATAGTTTGAGAAATGTTTACTGAAACTGCAACCAGATCCCCCAGGCCCAGCATCTGCAGCCAAGTTATAAAGCATTTCTCTTTGTTTCCGAATATATCTGAAGTGTCACATACAGAGAGAGGACAACCAAACTCCCATGTGGACTGTAGTTTATATTCCAGACTGAAACTAACTTACCTGCATTGAAATAAGAACGAAATCAATTAGGCTCCCAATTCCACAAAATCCTACGGTGCAAAACTTTAGCAAGCCTAGGAAAGCACAAAGGAAAGTAATTCACAATACAGAAAGAAAGTCTTGTAAATACTTAAAATGTTTCTAGCAGCCAGGCGGTAGTGGCACACACCTTTAATCCCAGCACTTGGGAGGCGAAGCCAGGCAGATCTCTGTGAGTTCAAGGCCAGCCTGGGCTACCAAGTGAGCTCCAGCAAAAGTCGAAAAGCTACACAGGGAAACCCTGTCACGAAAACAAAAAAAAAAAAAAAAAAAAAAAAAAAAAAAAAAAGTTTCTAGCTTTCTACCAAGATATTATATAGTCTATAAACTCGACAGTATGATAAAAAGTAGAATCTTAAAAAAATCAAGTCTTCATCTAAAAATACAAGAATGTTTTAAAGGAACCTCATGTACAAAATAGTTTAGTAACTAATATAAAAACAACAAAAATAGTAAATAAATGTAAAAAATATACTCTACAAAACTTTAACAAAAGTGTTTCCATCTACCTACATATGGGCCTAAGGTAGAGCTCTGTATGTCTGTCCAGCAGGCACAGGGATTACAGCAACAAAAACAACCCTCAGCACCCGAGAGCTGCACAGCACCTTTTAGAAGCAAAGCCCTTTACTGATCTGAACAGACAAAATACATTATATACAAGTTTAACTGAACAGAGCAGAAAGTTCAAATCTGTACTGTCAAGCCACAAAATTGTTCAAGAAAAATACTGATATTGTAAAATTCCAAAATCTGGACAGGCAATAGTGGCACATACCTTTGATCTCAGCACTCAGGAGGCAGAGGCAGCAGGATCTTTGTGAGTTCAGCCTGGTCTATAGAGTGAGTTCCAGGATAGCCAGGACTACACAGAAAAACCTTGTCTTGAAAAACAAAACAAAACAAAACAAAACATCCAAAATTTGACTAGTAACTCAAATATCTGTAATTCCACCAAATAAATACATGTAAAATAAACAAAATAATAAAATAAAACAATGTTTTTAAAATAACTGTTCCACATACTGCTACACAGATAATCAACTCAAAACTGCTAAGAGTGGATAAGATCACCTCTCAAAACACAAAGCTGCAAGCACATAAATGTACAAGAGCTGGTTTCTTCTTAGGGCTGGACATAGGGCAGAATACTGCATGCATTGGGGTAAGTAGCACATGGCAGTAATTTAGTAACAGCCATTAAAATCCAAAAAGTAAAGAAACATTGCCTTTAGTTTTCTCCCAAGCACTTCCTATCTACCTTTTTACTGTCTGTCTGCTGGAAGCTCAGTTATGACAGGGTTTCTGTGTATCTTGTTTACATCTTCTTCCTAAGTGCCTATGGCATTGCCTGGAACCTTGTAGATGGTTACTATCTGTTAAATAAATAGATGAATCTCCTATCCCAGTTCCTAAGATCTCAGTCATTGTATCCAGTATTTCATAAAGTAGTTCCTGCAGGTATGCTGTGGAAACATGCCCACTGATATTAGCATTTTAGTGAAAATTTGGAGATATCATACATGTACTGTAGCACATGAGTGACACCACATACATGTGCATATATACACAAACAGACACAAAATAAATAAATGCAAATGTCTAAATGCTAAAAATGCTTTAAAGAGCCAAGCTTTAATCCCAACACTTGGGGAGGCACAGGTGGTTCAAGGTCAGCCTAGACTGCATAGTGAATTCCAGGACAGCCAGGGCTACATAGAGAGACCCTGTCTCAAAACACACACACACAAAAAAAAAAAGAGAGAGAGAGAGAGAGAGAGAGAGAGAGAGAGAGAGAGAGAAAGAAAGAAAGAAAAGAAAAGAAAGGAAGGAAGAAAGAAAGAAGCCTCTACAAGATGGTGCTATAGGCAAGCCTATAGGGCATTCCTTTTAATTAATAATTGATGTGGGAGGGTCCAGCCCATGGTGGGTGGGGCCATCCCTGGGCTGGTGATCCTGAGTGCTATAAGAAAGCAGGCTGAGAAAGCCAGTAAGCATCATTCCTCTACAGCATCTGCATCAGCTCCTGCCTCCAGGTTCCTGCCTTGCTTAAGTTCCCGTCCTGACTTTAATGAACAGTGATGTGGAAAGCCTAAGCCAAATTATTTCCTCCCTAAGTTAATTTTGGTCACAGTGTTTCATCATAGCAATAGTAACCCTAATTAAGACAATCTTCATCTTTACTTCCAAAATTTTTGTGTAGCTATTTTCTTCTTTTAGTTCACTTTACACATGCCATGACCTGTGTGCAGAGGTCAGAAGAAAACATGAGGGTACGTTGTCCTTCCACCATGTGGGTCCCAGGATTGAACTCAGCTGGTTAGGCCTGGTAGGAAGCTTCTTACCTGGTAAGCCATCTTGCCAACCTGTAGCTATTTTCTTTGTTTGTTTGTTTTTCTTCAGACAAGGTCTCTCTATGTAGCCCTGGCTATCCAAGAACTCATTATATAGCCCAGGCTGGCCTTAAACTCACAGAGGTCCACTTGCCTCTGCCTCCCAGCTGCCAAGAGAAAAGGTATGTACCACCATGCCCAGCTTCATTTTCTTTGTTCACTAAGTCAACACTGAATTTTATTTACGTACTATAACATTTAGTCTCAGATATGAGCAACAGAAATATACCTCCCACCAACCCCACATGCAAGACTCCTCTTTGCTCTCTGGTGCTTAGTTACATGGAAAGATAGGGTTGCCGGTTGGGAAGCTGAGCATTCAAACTTTACATTTGCTCAATATGCAAGTAGAATCCTATAGTAAGTAGAGCATGATCTCTAAAGACAGAAAATTTGGGTTCTTATTAAGCTAAATGTCCTTGGATACCATCTCATAATCTCATGATAATTTCCTTATCTATAAAAGAGAAATTATAACAAATACATCACAGAAGACAGCAAAGCCTCTTGGCTCAGTATATCCCTTAACCTCCCTGGTGAATTTCCCTAGGCTGAAGAGGATTTAAAGAGGGTCATAAACATAGAGTTATAAGTCTTAAATATAGGTATATATGAAAGTTTAACAAAACTTACAGTTAAACATAAATGCATTAGTAAGACTATGGCAAAAGGAAATTTATAGTTAGGATGGAGGGATGGTCAGACTCTCATCCCAGCTCATGGTAATCACCAAAACACCAATCTGTCCTGAGAGCAGTTGTTTCTATTCTAAGGCAACAGTGACAACTCTGGCAAATGACACTCTTTTGGAAAGAACACATACTCCTCAACACTTACTGTACAGCCACTGTGTGCCTAGCATAGCACAACAGTTCCAGTCAAGTGACAAGCCTTCACCCTCAAATGTTTCCCAAAAGGTGTATACACTGGAAAGGCCAATATTGCCTGCTTTAGCTGAACTGCAGAAATGAACACTCTCAACTCAGAGAAAAATGTACCCATTCAACTCACATGAATCTTGTACACGGAGAGATCTAAATCATAGGCATATACTCATTTAACAAAAACTCTAAACAAGTTTCACAAGGATTTTCTTTCTTTTGTTTTTGAATGATGCATACTCACCTAAGGCAGGGTATCCGAGGTAAAATCGATCTGCTCCCAGCCAACCCAAAAAAAGAGACAATGCAACTGCCACTTTGTACGAGTAGCCATTTCTGCAAAGAATTAAAACCTGAGTGTCACAGCCATGCATTGCCACATGTGAGCGTTTTAGAAGACAGATCTGTGTGTTATTACCTATTTGTTTAGTGGCTCACTCATTCATTCACTCATTTGTTTTTTTGGAGGTTTTGTACTAACACTATTCTAAGCTTATGGTATATATTAATGAATAAAAGCAACATAGATTCCCTGTCCCTCAGTGGCAGTAAACGAAAACCCAAACACATTTAAAAATCTAATTATACAGTTTATTAGAAAGTTACACATATTGGGAAACAAAAAAAGGTGGAGCAGATGTTTACTGAATTTAGAATACCAGGGTACACAGAAAGTCCAGAATGCTGGGGGCTACTTAATGACAAGATAGTGCTATGTGAGGAAAGCCCTAAGGATCAGCTCAGTCGTGTCAGTCTCGGAGGGAAGCAGCAGCTGCTGCAAAGCAGTTCACTGTTATGGATGGGGGTGGACTAAGGCCAGCTTAGTAGAAGCAGATTTAGGGAGAAAGGAGAGTGGACCAGTGAGCAATCGAGGGAGCAGGGTAGGAGGCTGAGAACCCATGCACCACCATAAATCTCACTCTGAGAAAACTGGGAAGCTATCACAGGATTTTAAGTGTGATAGGATCTCATTTACACTTTCAAATACTGTGGTTGTTATGATAAGAACAGATTGTAATGGAGTAACTGTCAACTAATGTCACAAGCATTCAAAAAACAAACCCCTAAACCCAACGGCCTACAGCAATAAGTGATTATTCTCACATTATTCTGCATGGCAGAGTGCGTGGTTCAGCAGACAGCATCTGGGCTGTGGTGCCCTGAACTTAAATACAGGCTACAGGCTTCCAGTCTCAAGCTGAAACTGAGACCTCTGAGGTTCAAGCTGAACACGTGGCAGACACCCAAGGCAAGTTCTTTTCAGGATTATCTCATCAAAATACAAAAGGAAAACTGAATTTCACAAACACACTTAAGCCTCTACATGTTACTTGCCTATCAACCTTAAGCCAAATTAACCAATATAGCCAAGCCCCAAACAGTGGTGTGGGAAATACATGTTCGTCTGTTAACAGGAATTGAGGGCTAATATCTGCTAACAAATTCAAGTTTATTTTCAAACACAAGGACAAAATGTTTACATGCTTTTCAATACTCAGGTGAGAATAATGGCTTGGCTGAGTCATAGAAAAGAAATGCTGAGAATCCTCAGATTCTTGGATGTGTTCGAAAGTATGTTCAATTTTATCTGTTAAATTTAGTGTATGAAGAGGAAAAAGAAAGGAAAGAAAGAAACAATAACAGCACTCCAAATTTTATCCTAAGCATTAAGAAGTTGAAGGGGTTGGGAAAGAATGTAGATGGGTGGTTCTTGAAACAGAAACGAAAATTAAGTTTGGATATGTGAGAGTAAGGTGTCCATAAGATACTCAAATAGTGTTGAATTAAAAAATCAGCTGAACATTACAAGTGTGGTGTTGGGGATGATCTTTTTGCACACTGTAAAGGTGTGTCTCTACCTAAGGCACCTTTTCAACTGTTTAATAAAGAGCTGAATGGCTAATAGCTAGGCAGGCCATTAGGAAGAGAGAGGAACTCAGGGTTAGAATCTAGGAATGTAGAAGATGCCATCAAGACACCAGGGAAGTCAGATGTACAGAATGGAGGAGAGGTAAAAAGCCACATGGCAGAACATAGATGAACAGGAACAGGTTAATTTATGTTATAAAAGCTAGTTGGGAATGAGCCTAAGCTAAAGGCCAATCTTTTATAATAAGTGGGACTGGTGGTCCAAAGAAAGCCTGTCGAGAAAAAGTGATTTATGGAAATAAGTCTAGGATACAGATAGAAATTAGACAGTTAAGTTACAAACATACAGGAAATACTGAGCATCAAGAGACTGAGGATGGATGTGGTGGTACATGGCTATAATCTCAGCATTTGGAAGATGGATGCAAGGAGATCAAGATCCAAAGATCAGCCTTGGCTACACAGTGACTATGAGACCAGGAGAAGAAAGAAGTGAAGAAAACACATAGACACTGAGAAAGCAGAAGCAGGACCAGCCCCCAGCTCCCATCACACCCCGGAACTCCCATCTGGACCAGAGGTGAGTGCCCGGGGTCACACCCAGAGAGGTCCGCACCTAGGTACCAGCCCTGGGCACCAGCCATTCCAGGGAAGACCTGCCCAACTCGGCCCTAGGTTCTGGCCATAGGGCAGGACCCCCCAACCCCACCAGGAAGGTTCCCCCTCCCCAAGACCCTCCGGCAGACCCTACAACCTCCACGCCCTGACCTCATACCCATCTGATGGAGACTCCAGCCACTTCTGGAGACTTAGAAACCAGCCTTCAGCTTCCATCCTGCCTGGGAACTCCCATCTGGATCAGAGGTGAGTGCCTGGGGGTATAGTCAGAGAGGCCCCTGCCTCTAGGTCCCCCAGCCATCCTGGGAAGACCTGCCCAACTTGGCCCCAGTTTCTGATCATTCAGCAGGACCTGCAGGAAGGTTCCCCTTTTCCAAGACTGCAGGCAGATCTGCAATCTCCACACCCTGCCCCCACACCCATCTGTCCGAGACTCCAGTCACTTCCTGAGATTCAGAGACCAGCCCCCAGCTCCCATCCCACCCCACAGCTCCCATCTGGACAAGTTACAGAGACCCCAGCCACTTCCTGAGACTTAGAAACCAGCCCCCAGCTTCCATCCTGCCCCAGAACTTCCACCTGGACCAGAGCCCCCAGCTCCCATCCTGCCCTGGAGCTCCCTTCTGGACAAGATACAGAGACCCCAGCGACTTCCTGAGACTCAGAGACCAGCCCCCAGCTCCCATCCGGCCAGCACTCCCATCTGGAACAGAACTCCCATCTGGCACTGAGCTTCCATCTGGACCAGAGAGAGGCTCTCTAAATTTGTCAGCTCTGTCTGGACCAAGTGCAATGATAAGACCAAGAACCAATCCACAAGGAGATGGGCAGATGTCAAGGCAGAAGTACATACAACAAAATAAAAGAGCAATACAGCATCACCAGAACCTAGCCCTTCTCCAACAGCTAGACCTGAACATCACAGAATGGAAGAGGCAGAAGGAAACAACCTTATAAGTAACATCATGAAGAGGCTAGACCCTTATACAGAAGAAATAAAAAATGAAGTGGAGGAACAGACAAACAAAAAATGGGAAGAACACTATAAAAAACTAGAGGAAAGGACAAATAAAGCAGAAGAAAACAATATGTCCCTGAAAGAAAATCATGAAAAAGCAATGAAATAGATGAGGGAAACAGTCCAAGACCTGAAAAGGGAAATAGAAAAAATGAAGAAGACACTAGCAGAGGGAATGCTGGAAATAGAAAATCTGAGTAAATGAACAGGAACTTCAGATGCAAGTATAACCAACAGAATGCAAGAGATGGAAGAGAGGATCTCTGGTGTTGAAGTTACAGTAGAAGAAATAGATTCATCAGTCAAAGAAAACACTAAAGCCAACAAAATCATGACCCAAAATGTCCAAGAAATTTGGGACACCATGAAAAGACCAAACCTATAAATAATAAGGATAGAGGAAGGAAAAGAATACCAACTCAAAGGCACTGAAAATATATTTAACAAGATCATAAAAGAAAACTTTCCCAATTTAAAGGAAATGCCTATGAAGATACAAGAAGCCTATAGAACATCAAACAGAGTAGACCCCCCCCCCCAAAAAAGTCCACTCTACTCCATAAAACTGGAAAATGTGAAAGAAATGGATAATTTCCTGGATAGGTACCACATACCTAAGTTAAATCAAGACCAGATAAACCAGTTAAATAGTCCAATAACCCCTAAGGAAATAGAATCAGTCATTAAAAGTCTCCCAACCAAAAAAAGCCCAGGACCAGATGGTTTCACTGCAGAATTCTACCAGATTTTCAAAGAAGACTTAATACCAATACTCTTTAAATTGTTCCACACAATAGAAGCAGAAGGTATATTACCAAACTCCTTTTATGAGGCTACAATTACCCTGTTGACAAGAGTTTCCACCTAAAACCTGAGAAAAAAGATTCTAAGACGGAGCTAAAAACAGCTTCCTAGTTGTCTCTCTCAAGTTAGCAGCAGCCTGCCGGTTTGAGCTACTATGGTGGTTCCTGGCTTGTGCGTCTGACCTGTAGTGCGGCGGGAATGAGGAGTCTACAAGCGGCACTTTACTCTGCTGCATGGTGGATTTAGCCTTTGCTAGTTTAAAAAAAAAAAAAAGTTTCTGGGCTATGCACTGCTTTGATAGAACTGCTTCTGACAGTTGATGGTACACATGGCTCCAGACCCAGAGCTGGCAGTAAACTGTACCGCCGCCACGTTGGGAAGCTGAGGTGGGCGGAGCCAGCAGCCACAGTGGTGTTTCAGTCTTACAAAGATGGATATTACACAGAGAATCTGGTTTATGTTGTCTTTGGGATTTTTAACTGCAGAAAAAGATTTGATCATAAAAGCTGTTGAGTTAAATAAATATGTAAATTTTAAAGGTAACTTGACTTTAAAATTTGGATATAAGGATATGTTGCTTTGGAAAAGAGTCTCTGCTTTTGTTTCCACAAAAAGCCAGAGGCTGTGGATTTGTTCCAGATTAAGATACATCAGGTTTGATCAGCCAAGACCACCTGAAAGGTCTCCAATGACACAATGGCCCAGATGATCCAACATCCAGAATGGTTTCAAGGCAACTGGCTCAGAGGTTTACCTTCACGGACTACTCCATAATCCTAAAATTTTCTTTGTGTCCCCATAAGACACAGCGCCCCCCTCCAGCAGGAAGTAGTAAGAGAAACTACGCCCACATTCCCAAAATTATCAAGCTGGCTTTGGAGATGGAATTGGCTCACTCCTTCTCTAAACCAAGACATTGCTAAAAATAAAAAGGTTAAGAGATTTTTATGTCCCAAATCAGAAGAGCCCTCTGATGTGGGACAAAAAAAAAATCAGTATTTTTATTTAAAACAGGTTGATTATAAATGCAATCTATTTCTAAAGATAAAAAGGGGATATGATATAGATATGATAGGATGAAAGGGTAGATTAATGAACTTACTTCTAAAGAGCAACAACTTGTTTAAAATGTTTTACATTGGTGAAGATTTGAGTCTATTGATACAAACTTAAAGTTAATTTTGTTATACTGTGTGTATATTTCTACTCCTGTTTAAGGTATTATGTTTGTATAGCTCATTTTAAATTGAAATGGATAATTAAAAATAGATTAATGATTAGTCATCTATGATAATCATACTCATAGCCATGTTAGTTAAGTCTTCTAGATATACATAAAGATATTTCAGATAGATAGGTAATCTTCAAATACTTCAAAGACCTACAGAATATGGCATTTAAAATACTTTTAAAATTTAGACTTTCTGGACAGTGAGACATGTCTGCTCCTGGCAGCACCAATTTACTTCAGAGAGGAAGATGGGCATTGAAGACACTTCATATGGAATTTATCTTCACCTTGGCAAAAATAGCCATTTGGGCAAGAAACTGTTCTTGCCTGGACTGCTTGATGGACTGTACTTGCAGGACCCATAGAAAGGTGACCACTGAACTTTGCTTGACAAAATGGTCCTTCAGGTTCCTGCTTTGCAGAGGAAACTGCCAGACGTTCTACAGGACACTGAGAGAAGTGACCGAGAGACTCTAGCCCTGTGGGCTGAA
The DNA here is from genome assembly GCF_903995425.1 of Onychomys torridus. Lineage (NCBI taxonomy): Eukaryota > Metazoa > Chordata > Mammalia > Rodentia > Cricetidae > Onychomys > Onychomys torridus. Next base: position 114,967,475 of record NC_050444.1, read on the forward strand.
GACAAATGCCCCAACTTTACAAAGGAACATTAGGTGACTGTCCAGGCTGCCAGCTGTCTCTGTCTACTCTTGCAAGACTCCTGAAAAATGCTTGCATCCTTCTCCTGGTTCTCAGGTAATATTATATCCTTCTGAGGTCTTTGATATGGTTGAAGACTAGATAGTTATAATTTCCTCAGTTATGATACAAGATAAGTTAGATATAAAACCTTAGACTCACAAATATAAGATAGATAGGATATCTTCTTTAATATTGTAACTGTAATTCTTGCTAGATAATTGTTTTGTTATATGTAATTGTACTATGTAAAAGTTAAAACCTTCCTTTAAAAAAAAAAAAGAAAAGGGGAAGTGCTGTGGATATCGCTCTGTGTAAATAAAGTTCTGATTGGCCAGTGGCCAGGCAGGAAGTATAGGCGGGACAAGAGAGAAGAGAATTTTGGGAAGTAGAAGGCTGGGGAGAGACACCGCCAGCCGCCGCCATGAAAAGCAACATGTAAAGACACCGGTAAGCCACAAGCCATGTGGCAAAGTATAGACTAACAGAAATGGGTTAATTTAAGATAGAAGAAGCAGATAGCAAGAAGCCTGCCACAGCCATACAGTTTCTAAACAATATAAGTTTTTGTGTGCTTTCTTGGTTGGGTCTGAGTGACTGTGGGACAGGCGGGTAAGAGATATTTGTCCTGACTGGGCCAGGCAGAAAAACTTTAACTACAATCACATGTAAAGGGTGGCTAGATCAAAGACAAAAACAGGGATTCTCTCAAGAAGCCTGAGCCTAACCTAGGGTATACACTACTGTGTAACACACACACACACACACACACACACACACACACACACTACATGCCCTTGCTTAAATTTACCTTAAACCTTTTCTTATGAAACTTCAATTGTGCTTCATAAACAAACAAAAGACTAAGGATATTGTTTATTGTTTAGGGGATAGTAACATTTAAGAAAGAAGCTAAGGAGGCCAGAGAGATGGATCAGGGGTTAAAAACACCACTGCTCTTATAGGTGGCCAAAGTTCAAGTCTCAGTACCCACATCAAGGAGCTCACAAACCACCTGTATCTCTAGCTCCAGGGGATCCAATGCCTTCTGGCCTCCACAGGGACTCACATGTATAAACACACACACACACACACACACACACACACACACACACACACACACACGGTGGGGAGAGATAAAAATTGAATAAACATCCAAAAAAAGAAGCTTAAACATAGAAAAAAAAGATTATTATTTGAGTTTATATAAAAAACCAAGAAAACAAAGCATTTAAAAAAAAAGAAATAGCCAATGTTGGAGAGTGGTTTTATTTTATTTATTTGTTTGTTTGTTTTGTTTATTTATTTTGGTTTTTCGAGACAGGATTTCTCTGTGTAGCTTTGTGCCTTTCCTGGATCTCGCTCTGTAGACCAGGCTGGCCTCGAACTCACAGAGATCCGCCTAGCTCTGCTTCCCAAGTGCTGAGATTAAAGGCGAGCACCACCACTGCCAGGCGAGAGTGATTTTAATATGGAGCATAAATAGTACTTAATAGAGAAGGATTGCTGGTAAATTCCAGTATGGTGCTATACAGAATGTTTGATAGTTGATGAGAAAGTACTATAGAAACAATTATTTAGAAGTTTAACAGGTAAAGGGAATAAAATACAAAAGCAATTAGCTATGTATGTAAATCATACTGAAGAACAACCTGGTAGGGCAGAGACTGCTTAGACATTCACCAAACTATTTCTAATTTTCATATCAGCTGAACTACATTTCCTAGCTGGCCTTGCAACTGGGTGCAGCCACAACTGTGTTTTGGTCAACAGAAAGAAGGCTGAAGTAAGTGCTATTTCTGGATTTCATCCTTAAAATATACTTACAAAGGGTTCCCTCTCCTCTCTCTCATCTATTGTCTGAATGGAAAGGACTCTAGAGGAAGCAAAGCCATGGAGAAGCTGGGCCCTACATGGCTGTGTGGGACCACCAGCACATCATATGCTCACATCATAACCCAAAACTCTAAGGCAATCCAAACTAGATCACATCACGAATAAAAAAATAACTCTTATTATGGTTACCAAACTCCAGTTTCTGGAGACTATATTAGAGTGTCTATGTCTGTAATACTAAAGTGGAGTTTAATTGAGTATTAATATTACATATTTTCAAAAATATGCTAGCAAGAGTAGAAAAAAAACATGTCAATGGAAATGGAATACTCAGCAAATAGAGTTTGCTAGTGAGTCTATTCACAGCTGACCTATTGCTGCACACATACTGTGCATCCTGATAAAGGAAATGTGACATAGCAGGACATGCTAAGTGTGTAACTTTTACACTAAAACTATCCACTACTGGAATCTCATGTTCTGATTCAATTCTTATAAAAAAGTTAATTGGGCATCTGTTGATTTGACTATGAAAGGAATAAACTGGCTAGGAGACTTGGAGTGTCTGTTTTCCCTAATGATTATATTCACTATCAAAACTAACATCAATGCCTTGTAACCTACTTAGCACATCTCAGTCTCTCTCAGCCTAATTTACCCTGAGACACTAAAAAAATTCAGACTAGCTTGGAAATTAAGTAACAAAGCATAGCTACCATGGCAGGCAATGATTACACGAGCCAACCTGAGCAAGCTGGGATTCTCAACAGATAAGTTTGTTAGCTGAATTAGCAGCCACCATGCTTTTCTCATACCAGCACTTACTATATTATCTGTTTTGACATTCGGAATGTGCAAGGTAGAAATACCAATCTATAATTTAAAATTGAATAAATAATACCTACATGCTAGGAAATAATTCCTTTCAACTATTTTTATTTTGCTAATCCTAAGGATTCTGGAAAAAGTTGTAAAAAAAAAAAAATCCAAACATTAGCTATTTCTTAACATGACTGTAAATATGCACCATCAAATAAAATGCAACCATTTACAGTTCTAATACATAAATATGATACCAGAAATGGAAGAAGGTGGGAAAAGTAAATCATGTCTTTAGTTCATGGCAGAAAAAGTGAATGCAAGCTTTCTAATAGGAAGAAAAGAAAACATTCTCTAAATAGAAACTGTTCCTTTACTACCCCATACTCATCCAGCTTCTGAATTCTGTCTGCCTAATGTTACCATTCATTGCTACAGAAAGCAAATCCAGTGTGTGATAGCTAATACTGTCAACTTGACAAGATAAAGAATTACCGAGGGACAAATCTCTGGCAAGGAGTTTCTAGGCTGGGTTGGGGTATGAAAACCCACCCTAAAGTCCTGGACTGAATAAAAAGGTCAACTGAGGCCAGCATTCACTCTCTGCTCTCTGACTCTGGATACAATGAGAGCCTCCAGTTCCTGCCACTGCGCCACCCTGCGAGCCGGAGCTGTCCCCTTCAGGCTGTCAGCTCGAACACATCTGCCTTTGTCTAGCACTGTCACAGCAGCGAGGAAAGTACTAACGCAGCGCACAGACAGTTAACAACACTGCTCCTCTGCTACAGTAAGTAAATGCCTATTTGGGCTCCAGGTCTGAAAACAGAACTTACCATAACTTACTTACTTGATGGCATAAACTCACTTGACAAGGCCTAAGTCAACTTCAATCTTTTACTGTCTCACAAGTTAACCCAGCTCCTGACTGGTGAATTGTACTTATAAACTAAAATACAAGGTTGTCAACATAAGCAAGAAGATATGAATTATATTTGCTGGACTTCCCTTAACATGTCTCTTTTATTTTTCACTCCATGAAATCAAGATACAACATTTTAATTTTCAGTAATGTACTTACACATTCCGGCAAGATATGGGCTTGAGAAAACCAACTTCATTTCCAGTAAAATGTGTTTCATTACCGCTGTAATCCTTACAAATTATGCTGGGTGCTGGAAAACACTGAACTAAAAACAGAAAAAGTGAATTTTTTTCCCTAAGGTTGGCAAAGCACAAAAGAACCTATAACATTATAACAAACTACCTCCCATTGTAACATGTGACAGAAGGCTTTAATTTAGACTGAAAGTTAAAGAATTGTATTGTATCTATTAAGTGCACTTATATGGAAGATAAATATGATAGCGGTCTCTTCATACAATAATATAAATGTCACCATACTGTTTTAGATGTGTGCATGGCCCATCTAGTTCAGTTTCTTGTCTCTGATGACAAAGAAAGAACTGCAAAATATTACTGTTTTTTTTTTTTTTTTAATTTCACCTCTAAGATAAATACTTGAATTTTTTGGCAATTATCAAGCCACTGTAACATCATCTATGGTTTATCTCTCCAGCTTATATTAATTATTTGTGATGACTAATCTTGACTGACAACTGGATGGGGATATAACCACCACAGAAACAAACCTCTGTGCATATCTGAGGAATTCTATGAATTAAGGCTAACGTCATTAGGAAAGACCCATCCTAAATGGGGGGCAATACCATTCCTTAGGCTGGGACTGTAGATTAAAATACAAAGGGAAAAGTGAACTGATACCAACATTCATTGCTGCTTCCTCACTCTGGACATAACGCAATCCGCTGCCGCCTGCTCCTGACTTCAGAGCATTCCTGCCACCATGGACTGTCTCCTGACACTGACTTCAGAGCATTCCTGCCACCATGGACTGCCTCCTGACACTGAGAGGGAAAACAACCCCTTCCTTTATCTATTTTTATCAGGCATTTTGACACAGCAACAAGGCAAGAAACTGATGATACTACCGTACCGTTGACAACAGCTTCCATAAATATAGTTCTATCTTGACTCCTTCTAGGTCTTTATATAGTGTTATTTCAGCATTTAGCAATATCAAGCCACACTCACAACACAAGAAATAATATAAACAAATAGTACAGATGTTACTTTGTGGACAGGCAGACACTGTCCTAAAACTTTTACAGCCTTACGGTATACAGAAGAACTTTGAAGTAAGGATGACCTTATCTGGGTTATTTTTGTCTCTTTCAGCTCTTGGATTCCTTGCAGGTAAAAATAACACTAAGATCACCTACATCATAGGACCACTGTGGTTAAATACATAAAACTATGTACCATAAAATATATAGCATATAGAAGGTACTCAATACATTTGTTTGTTTGAGACCAGGTCTCATAAAGCTCAAACTACTTGTATGTGGCCAAGTTTACCTTAAAGTCCTTCATTTCCCTCACTTCCCAGTCCCAAGAGCTGGGATTAAAGACATGTGATACCATGCCTACCTTAAGAAACATTTTCTTCTTCAACATCCATATGCAATGTGTGTTTGTTACTAAGGATTGAATTTGGGGCCTAATGCATGCAGGCATGCACTCAACTTAAAAATGGGACCTTATTTGGAAATAGGCTCTTGGCAAATTTAAGATAACATTATTAGAGTAGGTACTAACCTTTTATATAAAAAGGAAAATGGCTAGGCATAGTGGCACACATCTTTAATCCCAGCACTGGGGAGGCAGAGGCAGGTGGATCTCTCTGAGTTCAAGACCAGTCTGGACTACATGGTGAGGTCTAGGCTAGGCAAGGCTACATAGTAAGATCCTGTCTCAAAAACAAAACAAAACAACAAGAAAAACAAAAACAAAAACTGGACACATGAAGGGAGGATGTGAAGGCACACAGGGAAAATGCTGTGTGAAGATGGAGGCAAAGATTGTGTTGATGCAATTGCTAGACAAGGAATAACAAGAATCACTGGCTGACTTAGGGCTCCTATTGCTGTGAAGAGACACACCACCATGGCAACTCTTATAAAGGAAAACATTTAACTGGGGTGGCTCGCTTACAGTTGAGAGGTTCAGTCCATTATCATCATGCAGGCAGACATGGTGCTGGAGAAGTGGCTGAGAGTACTACATCTTGCTGACAACAGAAGTGGTCTGTCTCACTGGGTGTGAGTTGAACATATATGAAACTTCAAAGCCAGCCTCCACAGTGACACACTTCCTCCAACAAGGCCACACACACTCCAACAAGGCCACACCTCCTAACAGTGGCAATTCCTTTGGGAGCCATTTTCTTTCAAACCACCAGACTGGCTACCGTCAGAAATATGGAAGGAGGAAAAGGGCAGGATTGTGCTCTGAAGCCTGAGAGGAGCAGGGCTCTGTAGAGCCCACATAAAGATGGACAGTTAGAACCAATGCTACAAAACTGCCCTATGACCTCCACATATGTGCACACCTGCACTTACACATACATTGTCTATTGTGATAAAACACCATGACCAAAGCTACTTGGGGAGGAAAGGGTTTATTTCAGCTTACAGTTCACAGCACAGTCCACCACTGAGGAAAGTCGGCAGGAACTCAAGCAGGGCAGCAACCTGGAGGGAGGAACTGATGCAGAAACCATGGAAGTGTGCTGCTTACTGCTATTCCTCATGACTTGCTTACTCTGCATGGCCATAGAGAACTAGGCCTTGCCACACCCATCATCAATCAAGAAAATCTACCACAAGCCAATCTGGTGGGGGCATTTTCTCAACTGAGATTCCCTCTTCTAAAATGACTCTAGCTTGTGTCAAATATTCAGTCTCTAACATAACCATATCTAAAATACCCCAAATATCTCAACTATAAGTCCCTGTAAAATCAAACATAAGTTACTTTTACTCCAAGAGGGAAGAATCAGGGTATAGTCACAATCAAATCTAAGCAAAAGCAAAGTCCAACAGTTTACTGTAAAGCTCAATGTCAGACTTCTGATAGGCCCCAAGGGGTGGGGCCTGATGGAGGCCATAGGTCACTAGGCATGGTTTTGACTCTCCTCCTCTCCAGTCTGTCCTTTCTTTGCTTCCTGGCTAACAAAATATGAGCAATTTTCCTCTAGGCAAGCCTTTCCATCATAGTGTTTCTGTCTTACCACAAACCTAAAAGCAATGGAGCCAGCTAGGCATGGATTGATACTTTGGAAACCATGAGCCAAAAATAAACCTTTCTTTCGATTTGTTATCTCAGGTATTTTTATTACAGTAACAGAAACTCACACATGTGGGAAACATTTCCTTATTATGCAGCCTTGTTAGCTCTGTCTGAGACTATCTAAAATCAGGTCTTCAAGAGACAAAATAGTATTTTTTACTCTAATTATGATTCTTTTCTCTCTTTTCTGTTTTTTGTTTTCTTGTTTTGTTTTGTTTTGTTTTGTTTTGTTTTGTTTTGTTTTGTTTTGACACAGAGTTTCTCTGTGTAGCCCTGGGTGTCTTGGAATTTGCTTTGTGGACCAGGCTGGCTCAAACTCAAACACCCACCCTGCCTCTGCCTCTGCCTCTGGAGTGCTGGAGGTACGCTGTGAGGTTTCAAAATCCCCTACTAGATCCAGTTCACTCTTTCTGCTGCCAATCACAATGGAGAACTCTCAGCTTCTTCTCTAGCACCATGTCTGCCTGTGTGCCGCCATGCTCCCTGTCATGATGACAATGGACTAAGCCTCTGAAACTGTAAGCAACCACCCCAATTAAATGTTTTCTTAATAAGAGTTGCCATGGTCATGGTGTCCCCTCGAAGCAATAGACCAGTGACTAAGATAGGAAGCAGTCTATTAAATTTCACCTAGCTTTATACATATTTAGAAAGAGAGAGGCTCCCCTCAATCATTAGAGTAAGGTGTTATCCACTATCCAAACACTTCTTTGATATATTCTGATAAGTGATACAGCTATAAAATCTTTACCATACTGTTTTTCTATGTAGGATATACTAAAGTCCACATTTCAAGTGTATAGTATTTCTTCTGTGTAATTTATTGAACAGCTTCCTGCCCCTTTTAACTCTCTCTCTCACTACAGAACCCAGGCTAGCATCAAATTCGCTATATAGACCATGATAGTCTCCAGATCATAATCTTCCTTCTCACCACCCTCCCTGGTGCTGGGGTTACAGGTGTGTATTGCCATATCCAGCTTCAAGTTCTTTTCCAGTAATTAAAAACACGTGTCCAAGGGTGGGGGACAGTTCAGTGAGTAAGCACACTTGCTGCCAAGCCTGTCACCCTGAACTTGATACCTGAGAACATGGGAAAAGGTCAGAACTGACTACTGCAAGGTCTCCTGACCTCTACATATGTGTATTGCATATTCCCAGCACTTACATCCACTGATAACTCCAATTCTAGGGGATTCAATACTCTCTTTTGACTTCTACAGCCTCCTGCATGCACACAGTACATATACATATACTTAGACACATACATATGAAACTTTTCAAAAATTTTAAATAAGAAAATGAAACATATAAAGGTCCTAACTAGCTCGGCACCTGTGGTACTTTGAATAAAAATACCCCCCATAGGTTCATATATTTGAATGCTTAGTTATTAGTGAGTGACACTATATGAAAAGGATTAGATGTGGTCTTGTTGGAAGAAGTATCCCTGGGGGTGGGATTGAAGGTTTTAAAAGCCCAGGCTAGACCCAATGTCTTGCTCTCTGCCTGTGGATCTGGATGAAGCTCTCTGCTACTGCTCCAGTGACATGTACTCCGCCATGCTCCTTGCCATGAAGATAATGAACTTAAACCTCTGAAACCGTAAGCAGGCCCCAGTAAGAGCTGCCTTGGTCACAGTGTCTCTTCAGAGCAATACAACACTGACTATGACAGCAAACCTTTGGTAGCACACAGCAGTGCATACCTTTAATGCTAGCACTGGGGAGGTAGAGGCAGAAAGATCTTGGTGATTCTGAGGCTTATACAGGGAGACCTTGTCTTAAAAAGATTTTTTTAAAAAAAACAACTAAAGAATTATAATTATATTTCTATAACAAAGCTTGGGAAGTAACAGACTAGAAATATTTAAAGAGTTAAGTATCTCACACACACACACACACACACACACACACACACACACACACACCTCAAAACATTTCATCATACAATACGTACAATAGTTATGTATTCATATATCAGTTAAAGATAAACTTAAATAAAAATTAAAACACATAAGCTATATAAGGGGATTCTAAAGTTTTAAAATAAGTATAAAATAATAGAAAACATCCTAGTTTATATCATTTAGAAAAATTGCTTTTTAACTCAAAAGAGTGGTCTAACATTGGAAGAGAATGCAAGGATACCTGGGTTCAATCCCAAGCACCAAAATTAATTAGTTACCTAACCAATCAATTAATTGAATGTTCACAATTTTTAATCAGTTTCCAAATCTAAACTGTTCTGAAAACTAAACAATCATGTCTAACACAACATAAAAACACATTTATTAATTACCCTTAGGTGTTATTCATTGCTCCTTGAAATAGGTAAAAATCTTACCAAGTATTTTAAAGACGAGATTCTGAAAATCTTACCATGAGCTGTGTAGTTTGTACAGTTAACTGGTTCTTGTGTAGCATCATTTATTTTTGGTTCTTTACAAATATATGTTTAAAAAGTTAAGGAAATATGAATTACATTTCTAGCATATAATACTATGTTTTAAATGTCTTATAACTCCTGTCGATTCACATGTACAGAGAGACTTTGAGTTTGTACTAGTCAACAAATTCAAATTCAAATGCACTTTTAAACCTAGGGTGGTGGTGCATGCCTTTAATCCCAGGCATGGGAGGCAAAAGCATGAGGATCTCTGTGAGCTCAAGGACAGCCAGGGCTATGGAGAGAGACCTTGTTTCAAAATGAAACAAAACAAACCTAAATACACTTTTAGTGTTGCTTAGATAGTAGTTCAAAATTAAATTATTATAGAAAAGTCACATAAAACAAATTTTGATCAAAAGCTCTAGCAGATGATGTCATCTTCAAAGCACATCAATTAGGGAATAAACACAAAGCAACTATCACATTAAAAATCTTGCAGAGGCAGGTGGATCTCTGTGAGTTCCAGGATAGCCAGGGATACACAGGAAAACCCTGTCTTGAAAAAACAAAATAAATAAATAAGAAATCTTTACCAAATTATTTTAAGTTTAAAAAAAAAAATCAGTTTCCAGAGCTCTGGATTCAACTAATTCACATGAATTTCATATAACACACAGAGGCGAGGAAGATGCCCTTTGTTATTCCTATGCCACAAAAGCATAGCTGAGGTTCAAACTTTAAGTGGCTTATCCAGTCATGTAAATGATAGGCAGCAAAACCAGGTATCATGATTCTAAGCCTGGGACACTCTGCATCTGACTGCAGGAAGTTGGCTGTTTTCTGTGTGCTCAGTGACTTCAGAAAACCCCTCTCAATAGATGCTAAAAACAAGAAGAATGGTTTTTAAGTTTTTGGGTGTTGTTGTTGTTGTTTGGTTTTTTTGTTTTTTTGTTTTTTGTTTTTCGAGACAGGGTTTCTCTGTAGCTTTGGAGCCTGTCCTGGACTAGCTCTGTAGCCCAGGCTGGCCTCGAACTCACAGAGATCCGCCTGCCTCTGCCTCCTGAGTGCTGGGATTACAGGCGTGTGCCAACACCGCCCAGCGGTTTTTAAGTTTTATTGTCTACAGATTTTATGGTTCACACTCCAATGGAGTAGGTATGGTACATCCAAGATGTCTAGTCACAGCTTGACCCTTATTTAGGACTTCAAAATTACTACTGGAAATTTCATCGTTAGTTAGGTCATTAAGACAATGCGCAATTTTTCACCATCTCAGAGTTCTACAGGCTCCGTCCCTTCTTACCAGGGTTCAACAGTTCATAATTAGCTCAGTTACTTCTTATAAGGGCTCATGTTTTTCCTAAGACAATGCTAAACTCAGTATGTCAGAAACTCCACTCATGTTGGGATTAGCAAATTATGAGGTAGTCTGTGAAAATCATCTAATAGATGCCTTTCCTTAATTCGTATACAGATGTTACAGAGTTTTCTTAATTTTAACATTTTTATTATTCTTTCTTGCTTCTGCAGGTTTGAGTATCTGTATTCAAATGTTTGAGGACTTGTGTCCGTACTCAAAGTTTTGTTCGTTCACAGTGATTTGAGTGTAACACATATTTCATCTTGTTTCTCTATTTCAATTCTGTTGTAAGACAATTCACCTAATCCTAATTCAGATTTGTCATCTGTAAATAACAACTAACACAAATGTTGTACTAATTAATATAAATGCCATTTAAGTTGGGTGCCACTGATTCTAGATGTTTTATTCATAAGAAAATAGACATAATTTTTTCATTTGGAAGCCCCCGTCCCTGAGAAGCTACTGCCCGTTGATGGCTTGCTTCTAAATTAGTGAGCCATACATAGTTTTAAGGGTGTGGTCCCAGGTAAGCCAACCAGGCTTCACTGGATAGCCACACAACTCTGAGGAAATGAGCAGCAGAAATCTGACTCCCTAGGTTTTGGTAGTGTTCTTTTTCTTGGGGGTGGGGGGGAGACGAAGTTAAGAGGAAGTGAGAGGGTGGAAGCCTATCTGGAAGGAGTTAGTTAGTCGCTGTGAATATACTCAAAATCCATTGGATGAAACTCTCACAAAGTATTAGCACAAATATTACATTTAAAAATATCTAGGAGGATCTCTTATTTTAAAACATATAAGAATAATTTGTCTAAGATCACAAAGTGAAGCAGTCAATTGCCTGGCAGTCCATCTGAGGCTGGCTGGAGGTGATATATGTAACGTTAATGACAAATGAGAACCATGCACTGGCTCACTAGTAATATTTTGTCTTCCTCAACGCCTGCAAACTTTGAGGGAGGCTTCTATCAATTTCTGCATTTCTAGAATCTGGGCAAAGCCTGTGATTGTGTGTGTTTGAATAAGCGAGCGCACCGGTAAAACACACGGTCCATGAGAAAAAGGAAGTGCCAACCACTAGTCGGTCCAGGGTGAGAGCACACGGTGCTCGGCCCTCCGACCCCACAGCCCTCCTCACCTCCCGGGGTCCACGGGTCACTAGAGCCGCAGCGGAGGCCCCGGTGCCCATCCCACCGCCCCGGGTCCCGCTGAGCGCCTGAGAGGCGATTTCCGGAGGATATTGTCCCACTCTGAGGTCCTCACACTTGGGCGTCTCCTCGCTCCCGACAGCGCCAGAGGCAGCAGCCCCCCAATGTCCCGCGGCGACCGTCACTAGCCACAGAGTGCGGAGGAGGCCGGGAGGCGCCGCTGCTGGGGAAGCCCGACCCGCGGGCCAGGCGGCCGCCATGTTGGGCTCCGCGTCCTCGCGCTTCCGGTTCCGCCTTCGAGACGAGGAAAGGCCTTAAAGGGGCCTGGCTCCAATAGGGCAGCTCAGGTCTTTGGAAACCTGCTCCCTGGGGTAAACTGGCACAATCACACAGTCGAGATTTTTTGTTTTTAAATGTTTTCTTTTCTTTTTCTTTTTTCTTTTCTTGGTTTTTCGAATCAGGGTTTCTCTGTAGCTTTGGAGCCTGTCCTGGACGAGCTCTGTAGACTAGGCTGGCCTCGAACTCACAGAGATCCACCTGGCTCTGCCTCCCAAGTGCTGGGATTACAGGTGTGCACCACCACTGCCCGGCTTAAATATGTTTTCTTGTCATACTTGCTCAGGGGCCATGCTAATTTGTGTATCGTTCCAATTTCAGTATATGTACTGCCAAAGTAAACATGGGAATTAAAAGAATGATAATGATAATAATAATAATAATAATAATAATAATAATAATAACAACACACCAGGTCAGGGAGATGGCTCAGTGTAAGGGCACTTACTTGTTCCTGAGCCTGACATTCTAAATTCAATTCTTAGGACCCACAAGGTGGAAGAAGCAAACTGATTCCTACAGGTTGTCCTCTGACCTCCAAATGTGTGCAGTGGTACACATAAATAAAATGAGTATAGTAAAAAAAATATACAATTAGGGGTCTTCTCAGGTAGAATTCCCTGAGAACCTTCTCAAGGAGGCAGTAATGGCTCCTTGTGATAAGCCACAACTGGCATTTTAGCGCTGGGAGAAGGACCCAGAGTTCACCCAGGCGCTGTCCCAGCTCCTAGTAGGCACCACCATTGATCCTGGAGGCCACAAAGAATGAGGGTTTCCCTATGATTAGAAGAATTTGGATTTAGTTGGTCTAGAACCGCTGAAAGCACATTCACCTTTGACCAAAATACAATTACAATAGATACTATGCACATTATACAGTGTAACAAGATAAATGACTGGTTTTCAACGACTACATAAAATACAAGGCTAAGCATTGGAGTATCTGTTATTTAGGTGGCACTCTTACCCAGCAAGGACCACGTCCCAAACACAACAAATCCACAGAAGAGCTGTTTATTAATATAGGTTAGAAAAGACGTGACAGGCCTGTGTGAAGCACACAAATGTGTGAGGCGACAAGAGAGAGAGAGGAGAGAGGAAGAGAAGAGAGAAGAGAGAGAAAGCTAAGATAAAGAGCAACTCTTTCCATTTGCCTGTTCGCTGGCCAGAATTAGCCGCCTAAATAACTAACAGTATCAGTAGGCAGTGGTGCTGTAAACCTATAAGCCCAGCTCTCAGGAGGCAGAGGCAGGCAGATCTCTGTGAGTTCAAGGCCAGCCTGGTCTACAAAGTGAGTTTCAGGACAGCCAAACCAACACAGAGAAACCCTGTCTCGAAACAACAACAATCAGACTATCAGGGTTGGAGAGATGGCTCAGGAGTTGAGAGCACTTGCTATTCTTACAGAGGGCAAGGTTAGGTCTCCAGCACCCATGTGGTGGCTAAAGACTTCCTGTAATTCCAGTTCCAGGGGATCCAAGGCCCCCTCTGGCCTCCTTAAGCACTGGGCTCGGTGGGTAATCCCTTGTTGCCATACCTGACAAGTTAAATTCAATCCCTGGGACCCACATGATGAAAATAGCAGACAAACACTCATACACATAAAATACAAATAAATCTTAAAAAAAAAAAAGAATCAGAATATCAGTTACACATCTTACAAGATGATAAAAGCAACTTCCTGTTTAACTACTACTTGGACTTGGAATGTTCTAGTTGATTTTTTAAGATACAACAAAAAGAAAACCAAAGGACTAAAGGAAGCAGTTTTGTGCTCAGGTTTATTGAAATTATGACAAAATTAGATGGTTTCCTGCTGAGTGCAAGAATACTGCTGATCTGTGTATCAATTTTAGTACAGATTTAAAATAATTACTTAGAACTGCTGATGCTTTGCTGATTAATCCCATTACAGAATCCATTTTTATGGTTGTAATGATTATCTTTATTCTCTTCTACAATATGTAAATTTAAAAGAATTAAAAAGGTTCTATAAACAGCAATGAAACTCTGAAACTTTTGACTCTTGAGCTGGGAAGGTGGTGGAGTTGCTTAGCATGCACAACTTCCTGGACTTAGTCTCCAGCATCACTTGGACAGAAAATTGACTCTTGAATTGATGATGGTACTAGAGTATTGATGATATATCACTTCTTTGCAATAGCCCTTTAATCTGTTATTTGTCTATAAATAAAATAACCTCTCTTTTTGTAGTCTAATGATCATATGAATTTCCATGATCACATCACTGCTACATTATTGAAATTTGATAAGAACTTAAATCTCAATATTTTTAGACCAAGTTTCTTTGTCATAGAAAGTGCCATAGAAACTCTGCAGACTTCAACTGAAAGCAACGGACATGAATAGCAGTCTCACTATGTATCCTAGCTGGCCTAGAACTCACTATATGAACCAGGCTGGCATGGAACTCAGAGAGAGCTGCTTGCCTCTGCCTCATGAATGCTATGATAAAATGTATGTACTACCATGCTCAGCTACATTGATTCCTAAGATTTCATATAAATATATTTTAATTTCATTAAAGATTAGTTTTGTACATAGCAAGTATCTGAGAAAACAACTCAACACCTATCTCTATTGTTAAAACAGTACATGAGACACAAGATTGTTACTCAAATCTTATTTTATTTGACTATACATAACATGAAACTTTCCTCTAGTAGTAACATCAGAAATCTTCTATAGCCTTAATACACACTTCTGTCTCATTTTATTCTATAATTATGCTTCTGCTTCACACCTATTAGTGTATACCTTGTTGCAGTAACCTAACTACATGGGCTCCAATTATCCAATTCAAATAAACTGGCTCACCATTTAAGGCCTGTTCACCACTGGGGAGATGGCTTTTGGTTAAGTGTTCATCTCAAGGGAAGAGAGAGGGATCTGTGGTTGGTATGTAAAATGAATAAAAAAATGTGTTAATTAAAAAAAAAAAGTGTTCATCTCAAAAGTTCAAGGGCCTGAGTTTGATCCCCAAAAGCCATGAAAACAAGCACACACCTTGGGTATAGTAACATTTGCTGTAATTCTTTTAATTCAAGTACTAGGGAGGCAGAGGTGGGTTGACCCTGATCCCTGGACCCTGCTGGACAGCCAGCCTCACGCCTAATTGGCTCCAGGTTCATTGAGAGATCCTAGTTCAAAAAGACCAAGTGGATGGAGGAGTAAACCCAATGTAACCCTCCACATGCAGACTGGTGCACCCATTCTGGCATATGTAGCCACCACCCTCCTCCCGCAACACACACAAAATAAAGCCCACTGTTTTTTAAACAGTTGGGTGTTTTGTTTTGTTTTGTTTTGTTTGTTTGTTTGTTTGTTTGTTTGAGACAAGATATCTCTGTAGCTTTGGAGCCTGTCCTGGAAATCGCTTTGTAGACCAGGCTGGCCTCGAACTCACAGAGATCCACCTGCCTCTGTCTCCCAAGTGCTGGGATTACAGGCGTGCACCGCCACTGTCTAGCCTTTTAAAAGGTTCTTTCAGATTTATTTTTATATTATGCATATGAATGTTTTGCCTGCATGCTTATGTGTGCACCTTGCACATGCCTTTTGTTTCCACTGGAAGGAACTGGAGCTATGGGTGGCTGTGAGTCACTATATGAGTGCTTGGACTTGAACCTCAGACCTCTGCAAGAGCACAAGTACTCTTGACCACTGAGCCATCTTTTCAGCTCCACGATCTACTCTTGTACGCCAAATATATTTCAACCTTAAATGCCATAAGGAAGATCTAAAACTCATTTTATCAGAGTCCTTCTCATAAAACAAAACAAAATAAGCCATCTCAGGGCTGGAGATTTAGCTCAGTGGTAGAGTGCTTGCCTAGCAAGCACAAGGCCCTGGGTTCAATTCTCAGCTCAAAAACAAAACAAAACAAAAACAAAACATATCTTCTACATTTCATTGCCAACATCTCTTTCTGTGAGATTCAAAACTTGGAATCAGGGTTCTGGGGAGATGGCTCAGTCAGTAAAATGCTTGCCCTACAAGCATGAGGATCTGAATCTAGGTTCCTAGTGCCAAGGTAAAAAGCTGGGCAAAGAGATGTACATTGTAATCTTTGTGCTGGGGAGGTAGAGAGAGGTGGGCCCCTGGGGTTTCTTAGCCAGTTAGTTTAGCTAAATTGGTAACCTTTAGGTTAAGTGAAAGAATTGGTCTCAAGAATGAGGTAAAGAAGTAATAAAGGAATACACCTGACACTCACCTCTGGCTTCCACTTTGTACACATGTATATTCAGCACATCTATACATACAAATTTGGGAACATTTTTCAATTTTCTTCATGTTTTGCAATATCTTCATCACTATAGTCATTAAGCAACTAATGCCATGTTTGTGTTTTTATTGAGGCAGCAAAGGGGTAAAATAGGATCTTGCTATATAGTCATGCTGGCCTGAAGTTCATAGCAGGATCCTCCTGTCTGTCTCCTGGTGAGGGAGCCACCACTCCTGGCTATTCTTTTTTCAATACTGTATTTTTCTTCTTCTTCTCCTCCTCCTTCCTTCTCTCTCTCCTTCTCTCCCCCCCCCCCCCCCCTCTCTCTCTGAGACTGGATTTCACTATGTAGCCCTGGCTGTCCTGGAACTAGCTCTGTAGAACAGACTGGGCTCAAACTCACAGATATCCACCTGCCTCTGCTTCCTGAGTGCTGGGATTAAAAATATGCTCCACCCCCACCTGGCTGTCAAACCTGTATTTTCACCCTATTTCAAGTTTTCTTTGTTTCCTATATTCTTTGCTACAGTGATCACTTTTGTTTTATAACAGGCCCCCTCTCTCCAAGGTCCTCAGTCCATTTTTGCACACAATTTCTAGACAAATCTCTCATTTAGAAAAAAGTCTCTACCATATTTAAAACTGAAAGTTTTCAGGGATGAATGAAGTGGCATAAACCTGTTGTACTGGTTAGTTTTGTGTCAACTTCATATAAGCAAGTATTTTGAGAGGAGGGAACCTCAATTAAGAAAAGGCTTCCATTAGATACAGCTGTAGACTGGCCTGTAGGGCATCTTATTAACTAGTGATTGATGAGGAGAGGACATACATTGTGGGTGGTTCCATTCCTGGACTGGTGTGCTGTGGAATAATCCTTTTGTACACTGTGAAGATGTTTTGCTCTTCGGGTAAATAAAGAGTCAATTTGCCAATAGCTAGGCAGAAAGAGGTTAGGCAGGAGAACCAGAGTGAAAGAATTCTGGGAAGAAAAATAGGTGGAGTCACCAGCCAGAAGCAGAAGAAGCAGGAGATGAATATGCATTGCTGAAAAATGGTACCGCCAAGTGGTAGAATGTAGGTAAGAAATATGGGTTAATTTAAGTTGTAAGAGCTACTTAGTAACAAGCCTAAGCTATTGACCAATACTTTATAATTAATAATAAATCTCTGTGTGGTTACTTGGGGGAACTGGCAGTATTGATGAAAATTCTGCCTACACTGGTGGACCTAGGTTCAATAAGAAAGAAGGTTAAGCAAGCCATGACGAGCAAGGTAGTAAGGGACATTCCTCCATTGCCTCTGTATCAGCTCCCACCTCCAGGTTCATCCCCTGCTTGAGTTCTTGCCCTGAATTCCTTCTTTGATGGGCTCTGATGTGAAAGTGTAAGCAAATAAGCACTTTTCTCTCCAAGTTGCTTTTGGTCATGGTGTTTCATCACAGCAATAAGAATCCTAACTAAGAGACCTGTGAATTCTAAGGACTTAGGTGGCTGAGACAGGAGGAGTTATGGTTCTGAGCTACCAGTGGGTTGCTGGGAACTGCTCTTCCAGAGGACCTGGGTTTGATTCCCAGCACCAAAATAGTGCCTCAAAACACAAACTCCATTTGAGGGGATTTGATGCTCTTTCTTCTTGGGCACCAGGCACACACATGATGCACAGACATACATGCAGATACCCATTTATGTAAAATAATTTAAAAAATAACCATTTACACAAGTGTCCTAAAGTGTTACTCCTATGTTCTGGTAAGTTATTGGCATGTCTTTCACTTATGTCTTTGATCTGTTTTGGTTGATTTTTGTACATGGTGACAGACAGGGGTCTACTTTCATCCTTTTGCATGTGGTTATTGTTTTCACAATGCCATTTATTGAAACACCATTTATTGAAGAGACTGTCCTCTCTCTGATGTTTTTGATATCTGTGTTGAAGACCAACTGGCTATGGATACTGTGTGTGTGTGTGTGTGTGTGTGTGTGTGTGTGTGTGTGTGTGTCTATGTGTGCTCTTTCAGTTGCTGGAGCTTTCTTTATTATACTATACCTTGGAGTCAGGTGTTAAGATTCTGCCAGCTTCATTCCTTTTGCTCAAGATTGCTTTGGCCACTCTGTGTCTCTTGTGATTCCAGAGAACTTTTAGGAATTTTTTTCTCTTTCTATAAAAAGCCTCATTGTATTTTGGTATGGATTGCATGAAATGTATAAGTTGCTTTATGTAGGTGGACTTTTGTTTCCTGCCTGCCAGTTCCCAAATAACTGACATGGAGTCTTTTTTTTCTTTTTCTTCTTCTTAAGATTTATTATGCATTCAGTGTTTTGGCCCCATGTATGCCTGTACACCAGAAGAGAGCACCAGATCTCATTATAGATGGTTGTAAGCCACAATGTGGTTGCTGGGAATTGAACTCGGGACCTCTGAAAGAGCAACCAGTGCTCTTAACCTCTAAGCTATCTCTCCAGCCCCCGGACATGGAGTCTTAATATTAATTATAAATACTCCTCCAATAGCCCAGGCTTGTTACTAGCTAACTCTCACATTTTAAATTAACACATATTTCTTATCTACCCTCTGCTACATGGCTCATGGCTTATTACCACGTTTTCCACATATCCTTTCTCTGCCTCTGCTAGGATCTCCTCTGACTCTGCCTTTCTTCATCCCAGCATCCTGAGTTTGGCTGACCCACCTATACTTCTGGCCTGGCTACTGGCCAGTCAGCTTTTTATTAAATATATTCGAGTGACAAATCCTACAGTGTACAAAAGAATTATTTCACAGGACCTTTGTGTGGTTTCAACAGCTTAACAGTATTAATTCTCCCAACCTGTGAACATTTTTTTTTTTCAGCTTCTTTCATTAGTGTTCCATAACATGGCAGAGCATTCATTTCCACTGTTAAATTTATCCCCAAGTGTTATGATTGGTTTTAATTTTCAACTTGACACAATCTAGAATCACCTGGGAAGAGTCTCAGCGAGGGACTGTCTAAATCAGGTTGGTCTATGAGCAGGTCTGTGGGGGACTACCTTGATTACATTAACTGAGGTGGGAATGACCTGTATGCTGTTGGCGGTACCATTCCCTAAACAGGGGGTTGTGAACTGTGTTAAAAAGAAAGCCTTCTTTGTTGTTTCTTGACTCTGAATGGAATGTGATGAGCTGTTTCATGTTCTTGATACCTTGACTTCGTCACATTGATAGGCTGTAACCTGGAATTACGAGCCAAATAAACTCTCTTATATTGTTTTAAAACAAACACCAGGGTCTCACTATGTAGCTCTGCCTGGCTTGGAACCCCCTATAGAGACTGAGCTCACAGAGATTTTCCTACATCTACCTCCTGTTAAGTTACTTGGGTCAGAGTATTTTATTACATTTTATTACAGTGTTGCAGGCTATTTGATGGAACTATGAAACTCTGAGACTGTATTAATAAAATTAACCTTGGATCAGGGGGTGGAGTCAGCGACTAGTTGACAAGAATTAACCACAGAGCATACGGAGGACCTGGGAAGATGGACAGAGAGACACACAGGAAGAAGTAGGGAAGGACTTAGAGATTTTTGGTCCTTTTAGGTTTGGGATGGTGAGAGAGACACTCTCTTACGGTCTCTGGCCAAAAAGGAAGGTCAATTGGTTGCTTTTTGGCATCTCTGATGTAGCAGGTTTTTGTCCCAATATCTGACTCCCGCGTCTTTATTGGTCAATAGAACTAGTTAGATAAAAACAACATTACAGCAATAATGGTGATCCCTTGTCAGCCTGACACAGAAACATTGTTAGGCTTTAACCTTTCCTTTCTTGCTCATCTTCAAGATTACATATTAATAATACCACAATATAAAAATGTCTTACAAACTTAAAAATCCCCGATCTTTACAAATTCAAACACTTTTTTAAAAAGTCTCTTTTAAAACCTGAAATCCCTTTAAAAATTTAGTCTCACAACTGTGGGCTCTTGTAAAAATAATGAATTAAATACACACTTCAAGGGGGGAAAAACCAAGGCACAGTCACAATCTAACCAAAGCAAAGCCAAACTCTAAACGTATACTTCACATCCAGTGTCTGGGATTCACTCACGATCTTCTGGGCTCCTTCAAAGGGCTTCGCCATTTTTCTGCCTCTGCCCTCTGCAGCACACACAGCTTGCCCCCTAGGCTCTGGGTGACTCCACTCTACTGCTGCTGATGCTGTTCTGGGTGGTCATCCATGATACTGGCAGCTCCAAAATGCTGGGGTCTTCTGCTGCAACTGGGCTGCAATTTCACCAGTATCCTCTCACAGGCTCTCTTTATGGTGTCAAGCCTGACCTTCTCTGCATGACCCCTCAATCCTGGGCCTTCAACTGCCACCAAGGCTTCTTTGTCTTCACCAATGCCCTCTCCTGACCTCCAACAGTGTCAAGCCTCAGCTGCTCTCCATGACTCCTTCATGCCTTCAAAAACAGTACCACCTGGGTGACTCTTACACTCTCAAGTTCAGCTACCAGTTTAAGGTACTACCTTGGCCACCTCTGAAACACAGCTTCTGTGGGCTGACTCTCAGGAAAATACTTCCCAGAAGATTTCACCTTAATAAGGCTGGTCTTTTTTCTTTTCTTTTTAATTAATTTTTATTTTATGTGCATTGGTGTTTTACCTGCCTGTATGTCTGTGTGAGGTGTAGAGACCCACACAGGTTTCCTAGTGAGAACTTACTCAGGGTCTGAGAATCTGAGCTTGCTTTACCCAGCAGGGCTGCATAAGGGGATAATTTGCCCATGGGCATGGTTACCAGTTGTTTGGAAGGGTCTGTACTTGGCTGTGCTTGATCTAGCAAGGAGGAGGTCTTTTGCTTTGCCCCTTAGCATTCTTATAAAAAGCCCTTTTGAAGAGACAGAAGGGGCCAGTGGATTTTGATTTAGGTTCTTCCAAAGCTATCCTATGTTTCTGTCTCCTCTCTACTATCTATCTAAAAGTTTCTTATTCTTCTCTCCTCCTCATAGGAGCCCTTTAAAAGGTGGGAGCTGGCCTCCTACACTGAGTGAGTAGATCTTGGAGTTACGGACAGTTGTTGTCATGTGGGTGCTGGAAGTTGAACCTGAGTCCTCTGGAAGAGCAGTCAGTACTCTTAACTAATGAGCTATCTGTTAAGTCCCCTGCTGGTCTCTTCTTAATCACTGCTAATTCCTCAGCTCCAGTCGACCAGCATCCAGTAACCCAGCAAAGCAAAGGTTTCACTTTTAATAGTTCTAGTATCTTGTTAGTCATAGCTGATTCTGCAGCCCCAGCTAAGTAGAACCACAGAATCTTAATTCCAAATAACAAATGGCCCCTGATAGTCTTTAAACTTCTTTTGAAATTTCACAAGCCAGGCTTCCATCTTCTGCATTGCCCTCAACATTGTTATCTTCCTAGCTCCTACAAAACAACTCACCAAGCATTAAACATTCAATGGCTTCCCCCACACCCCCAAGTTCCAAACACCATGACCCAAAACAAGATGGGGAGGAAAGGGTTTATTTTGCTTACAATTCTATACTGTAGTCCATCACTGAAGGAAGTCACATCCGGAACTCAAACAGAGTAGAAACCTGGAGGGCAAGGAGCTGATGCAGAGGCCATGGAGGAGTGCCAGTTACTGGCTTGTTCTTCATAGCTTATTGGTGAAATTATTAAGGCCACTCCACGTAGTTAAAAGGGAGGTTTATTTTGTGGGGTAACTTACAAATGAAGGGGTAGGTTGCAGGGTCTGGCAAAGGTATAGCGCAGTCCGGCGGTGTTCTCTGGAGAACTCTGCTCGGTCTACCTCCTGCGTCCAGGGTCCCCGAACCAAGAGTGCGACCTCCTCTTGATCCTCGGTCTTCCACTCCCCCCTCTGCCCCGCCTTGTGGGCGTGATCATTACTGAAGCCTCAATGGGGGTTGGAACTTCCAGGCCAATGCTGGGATGGCTATCCACTACAATAGCTTGCTCATTCTGCTTTCTTACAGAACCCAGGATCATCAGTGCAGGGATGGCACCACTCACAATGAGCCGAGACCTCTTCTCATCAATCACTTATTCAGAAAATGCCCTACAGCTGGATCTTATGGATGTATCTTTCCATCTTTCAGATAACTCTATAGTGTGTCAAGCCGACATAAAACTAGACAGCACAAGTAGGAAAGGAAACTACGATACCAGGGTTGTGTTTTTTGTGTATCTGTTTTTGCTGTTGTCAGTGGGGTTGCTTTCTTGATCTCATTCTTAGCAAGTCTGTTATTTGGTATCAAAAAAGCTATTGATTTTTAAATTTTTTTTCATTTATTTTTGAGACAAGATCAGTCTATGTATGTACTATGTTAGTTATTTAGGTGGTGCTCTTACCCAGCAAAGACCACGTCCCGAACACGACAAATCCACAGAAAAGCTGTTTATTAATATAGGATAGGAAGAGACGTGACAGGCCTGTGTGAAGCACACACGTGAGTGAGGCGACAAGAGAGAGAGGAGAGAGAGAAGAGAAGAGAGAGAGAGAGACCTGTGCAAAATGGCGCCGGCTTTTTAAAGAGTGGGCTGCACATGCGTACAGGACCGCATGTGGCTACTCCATGCATGCGCTTAGATTACATGGCCGCACGCGCTTTACACAACCATGTAAAGCCAGAGTCCTAGCCATGCGAGATGTTCTGACCTGGAAATGGCTATTTTGAACCGGAAATAATTAGGCGGTCTGCCGGGCAAGCCCAACTGTGTGGACATGTTGTGATTTCCTATCAGCCTATGCTGGCCAGAATTCACTATGTAACTTAGGCTGACTTTGAACTCATGGCAATACTCCTGTTTAACCACAGGAATGCTGGGAATTACAAGTGTGTGATTTTTTTCTGTCTTGTCTTTTCCCTTTTACATTTGTGTGTGTGAGAGGGCATGGTCCCTGGTCTATTGAGGTTGGGGGCATATGAAGGTCAGACAACTCGCTGGAGTTGGTTTGACCCTTTTACCATACGGGGTCCTGGGATAGAACTGGAATGCAGGTGGTCAGGATTGGTCAGTAAGCATCTTCACCCACTGAGCCGTCTATTGATTTTGTATACTACCACCTCACAGGTTTGTCTACCTTTAGCATTATGACATTCACAAACGAGGTATTTCGCCTGCTTCTATTGGTGTGCTCTTTATTTCTTGCCTTTTTTAGATTCAGGGACTTAATACCTCTTGAAACTCCAGAGTGCTGGGA
Source organism: Onychomys torridus (assembly GCF_903995425.1). Lineage (NCBI taxonomy): Eukaryota > Metazoa > Chordata > Mammalia > Rodentia > Cricetidae > Onychomys > Onychomys torridus. Next base: position 114,991,084 of record NC_050444.1, read on the forward strand.
TTCTGCTCGGCACTACCTGTTTACTTTCCTTGCCTGCTGCTCCGTTTGAGGTTTCCCATAGTATGCTGAATAGGACAGGTGAAAATGGACACCTTTATCTTATTCTTTAGAGAAAAATTGTATACCTTCTTACAAGGCCTAACAAATGTCATCTCCTTTAAAATAAGCATTTGGCCATAAACTACCAAACACATAACCAGCAAATGTCCTCATTTTGCAGTTGCTTTTTGTATAGATTCATCTTTCAAGGATATCGTTTTATCTATCATCCCGTCAATCACAGAGTTTAATAGTTCATTTATTCAGTAAGACGTCTGATGGTTGATTCTTTTTAGCATTAAGTGGACTGTATTTGATATAGTAGATGCTTATCATCAAAATTCTAAATAAATACAAAAAAAGCTCCTAATTCTACTTAGGATGATGGGGACACAGAGATGGACATTCACGAAATCTTATGTCGAGTCAGCATACCTAGAAAACAGAAGGGACACAAGAAGAGCGGAACCGAGGGGCATAGGGCTTGGGGCTAAGCGGACTTGACCCAGCCTTTGCAAGGATACCGCCCTTTAGTGTCTTCTTTGGGGTCTCGCTCTCGGATCAGCGCCGGGGCTCACGCCTCCGCACCTGCCCCCACGGCCCTATGGCCTCCTCTGCACACTCGGTAGCCCCACTCACCCACAGAACTTCACTGGTCCCTAGAAGCCCACGGGCTCCCGCTCGCCCCGCCCCGCCCCGCCCTACCCGGGCCCCGGCCGAGGTCGAGAGAAGGCCAGGTGAGTAGGCGGCCGCCGCCGCACTTCCGCCCAGGTGAGTAGGCCGCCGCACTTCCGCCCAGGTGAGGGCAGCCGCCCTACTTCCGCCAGGTGTGGAGGCGGCGCCCGCGCAGCCCTGGGGCTCTCACTGCGCTGTCGCCTGATCAGGTAATGCTTGTGGCGCCCCGAGCGGGGGAGCCTCGCGGGAGCTGTGTCCCGAGCCCCCGGAGGGTGCTCTGGGCAGCTCGCAGGCCCCAAGGCGGCCCGTGGCCCGGCTAATGTGTCCCGCGCCGACTTCCAGGCCGCTGGGCCTGTGAGCTCCGCGCCCGCCCGCGCGTGCTCGCGGATCTAGCTCCCGCGGCCTCTCGGAGCAGGGCGGGGCCTCCCCCGCGGACGGTGGGAGGGAGGGAGCGGAGGGCTGAGCTGGCTTCGGGTGGTCCTCGCGCCCCCCGGGCTTCTCTCTGAGTAGTAGGGGTGGTGGCTCTCAGCCTTTGGGAAAGTTGCTGCATTCCTGGCCGACATCAAGTTCTGGGAAACATTTCCAGATCTTCCCCACCTTTCGATTGCTCCTGCCCTCCCCTGAAAGCCAAATCTTCCCCTGGCGTGTTCACGGGCACTTTGTCTCCTGTGGGCTCTTATCACTTTGAGGATTGGAATTCCTGGTTGACTGGTTGGCCTCTGCGGTTCAGAGGCCACACCTTGTTGGGCCTGGTTTCTCTAGCTTGCCTCTCACCTGCATCTGACCTGCGGTCTCACCATCAGTAGGTGCCCAACCAGTGTGTCTTGGATGAAGAAGCCTACGGAGACCTAGAACAATCTCCGGTCCTTTGAGACTGTTAGACCGCATTCCGGGCGGACTAGCCTCACCCCGGCTTCGGATTCACCATTTCTAGAGAAAGCTAGGGAGAGGTGGGACAAATTGGAATCCGTTTATTTTTCGGAATTAGAAAATGGAAGGTTATGACCTTTTGCTGTTTTTAGGGTCCTAACGGCCTTTAAAAAGATGATTCAAAATTTAAGATATTTTGAAAGCTAATACAGACATGGAGGACTTTTTAACTGCTAGAATTTGTAAACTGACTGCAAAGCGAATGCACCTATATTAGTTTAGATGCCATTACTGGTGGCATATAATGGACTTGTAATCAGAAGAATGATTTGATCTAAAGTTGGGTTGTCTGAAGTTGTCACTTGCATATTGAATCTAGTCTTAATAATCTCCAGCTCTGGATCGTTACTGTTGCAAGGGTGAGAGGGTTGCATCTAGGACCACAGACATACTGAGCAGGCGCTCCAACCCTGAGTTCCCTCTACAGCCGTTGTGCTTGTATGAAGTTAACATAGATTGATTGTACGGAAAACGAGAATTTTCAGAAAGGGAACAAGACAGAAATAGACATGAAAACAGGAGGGAGACTGGCTGTGAAGAAGGTGGGAAGATGAGGAGGAGGAGAGAAGAGTACGAGGTGGTTTGTGGGTGGAAATGACCAAAGTCTATTGTATACATGACTGAAATTGTTAGAGAATTAAAAGAGGAAAAACGGAGCTAGCAGCAACCAGAAACCTACTTCACTGTTGAGAAAAAGGCAATAAATAACATGACTCTTTTCCTCTGTGTAGTCCTGACTGTCCTAGAACAACTCTCTGTAGACCAGGCTGGCCTCGAACTTACAACCCCCCCCCCCCCCCCCCCCCCCAACCCGCTTTTACCCCTGAGTGTTGGGAGTAAAGGTGTGCACCACCACGGCTGGGCTCACTTTGTATTTTTAAAGATGGAAATATCTGCGTTTTCTTGTAATGAATTCACTTAAAACTTTGGATTTTTTTAGACAGTAGTCCAGCATTTCCCATTCCTTACAGTAGGGTTTAATAATTATTTTTATGTAAACAGCCAAGTAGTCTCAGCTTGTTTGCTTTGTTAAAGTTTAACAAAAATGCATTAGCTTGGAAAGCCACAAAAGGGGTTAGTTTGCTGAAGCCTTTGCTTATCTTGGTAGGAGAGTTAAATTCTGGAGAAAACAGAGCTATTTGCACTTAATATTTGAGATCACACAACTATTGCTACTTTGTTTTCTTCTTAATCTGGGACTTTCCCATAGATTTGGACGTCTTTTAGAGCCCCCAGTGTAGATTCTGTTGCAAATGGAAGGGAATTTAGTGCTTGCCAGTGCCTTGCTTTATTTCTATTGTTGGTACCGAGGATGGAAACCCAGGGCCTTGCACATGCTGGGCACTTATCAACTGATAACACCTTTTTAGTGAGGTGAGTAGGTGGGAGCTGAGGGCCTAGTAGAGTCCAGAGATGAGCATTGGTCCCACTTACGGCTTTTGGCAAGTGATTTGTGCTGGTTCCCCATTTGGAAATGATCTGCCTCACTGAGAATTGGAGAAGATGAAAAGAAACAGTTCTAGAATGTGTCTTGTGGCAGCAAGCTATTTTTCTCTCACGCTGGTCTCTGCTCAGATGAAATCAGGACGAACTCAAGCCTGTAAGCATTCTTACCTGGATAGTCAGAGACTGAGCTGAGAAGCACACATCTGCTAAAAACATTGCAAAGATCTTTCTGAAAAGGTCTAGGTTAATAGGTCAGGAATTTGTTGTGAAGGCAGAAAACTGCTGGAACAAGTGAAATGGGGCTCTTTGGGACTGAGATTTATACCAAATGTGAAATGCACACTAAATTCTGAAGACTGTGCAAAAAATATTTTTACATTTTGTACATATTTAAATGATGCTTTGTATATATTGGATTAAGTAAAATGCATATTAATTTTCTTTTATATGATACTATCAAAACTTTTTAAGATTTATTTTTATTATTATTTTATTTTTTATTTATTTATTTGTTTTTTTTTTTTTTTTTTTGAGACAGGGTTTCTCTGTGTAGCCCTGGCTGTCCTGAAATTCACTCTGTTGACCAGACTGGCTGGCCTCTGCCTCCTCTGGGATTAAAGGTGTGTGCCACCATTGCCTGGCTTTTTTTTATTAATTTTAAAATTGTGTGTATGTGTGGTTATGTGCAAGCAAATGCAAGTGCTTGTGGAGAGAGACCAGGTTAGTGCCCTGACATGGGTGCTGGGGATTGAATTTGGACCTCTGTTAAGAACAGTGTACACACTTAACTGTTTAGCCATCTCTCTAGTCCTTGCCAGAAATTTTTTTTTAAAGATTTATTTATTTATTTATTATGTATACAGTATTCTGCCTGCATGTGTCCTTGCAGGCCAGAAGAGGGCACCAGATTTCATTACAGGTGGTTGTGAGCCACCATGTGGTTGCTGGGAATTGAACTCAGGACCTCTGGAAGAACAGTCAGTGCTCTTAACCACTGAGCCATCTCTCCAGCCCTCTTGCCAAAAATTTTAAAATTACATTTGTGGCTAACATTCTATGGAAAGACATTAGTTAAGGATTGCGTATGTATTTACCCTTCAGGGGGAATGATGTATTGAGGCATTAACACTGCAATATAAATTGACTTGTGTTTGAGACAGTGGCCTCAAACTCACTCTCCTTTTGCCTTTGGAATGCTGGGATTGCAGACCTGTACCAGCATGCTGGCTTTAAAGGCTTTAAACTGACTTGGTGGTGTCAGGTGTTCTAAGGGACAATCAAAGAAATAGCACCATTCCAGAATGTAATCCAGGCACTGAGGCAGCTAGGAGGAACAGTCTCAATGAACTGAACCTCAAATGGTCATGCAGAAGTGTATTCATTGATTGTTATGCAAATGTTGTTTTTGGGGTAAAACAAGTTCCTCATACCAAAGCCCCTGATCTAATCTATGTTTATTGTGCACTGTTTGCAGTACCCAATAATGCATGATGTTCCAGTACGCCAGGATTGTCTTGTGACCAAAGTTAGGCAAAGAGTGTAATGCTTCTTTAGAAAAACAACTCTATAAATCACAGAAAACAGTCACTGTTTTCTACAATGATTTCTTTAAGGTCTAAGTACCTCCAACAAACAACTAATACATTCTAATGTTTACCCTAGATACAATGACGCTACTAAGTTTTCTTCTACATGTTAGTTTACGCCTTTAATCCCAGCACTTGGGAGGCAGAGGCAGGAGGATCTCTGTGAGTTCCAGGATAGTCTGATAGTATATATGTTCTGGACCAACCAAACATGGTGAGACCCTTTCTTAAAACCAAACCAAAACAAAACAAAACAAAAAAACAACCAAAAAACAACAACAACAAAAACCCCAAAGCAAGAACAAACAAAACAAAACTTCAATATATGGGCCTTTACTTGATCTCTTGTATAAATTGCACTGATTAAAAGTTTTATTGTTCAATCTTCTCAGTATTGATTTCATGGCAAAACCACAAATGACAGATTAACTTCTTTCAAATTCCAAAATGTCATGAAATTTGATTGAAAATAGGTGCTAACAACAATAGCCATTGTTTGTTGAGTATGTGCCATGTGCGAGGCCAAATACTGTATTTTATTTAGTCCTTTCAACATTTAGATATTTTAAAAGATTCTTTAATGGGCCAGGCTGTGGTGGCACACGCACACTTTTTATCCCAGTTCTTGGGAGGCAGAGGTAGGTGAATCTCTCTGAGGTCAGCTACAGAGTTCCAGGACAGCCAGGGCTACATAGAGAAACCTCATCAAAAAAAACAAACAAACAAAAAAAAAAAAACGTATTCTCTCGAAAGGGAGATAAATGAATGCACTTGACCAATTCAGTTTGAAATTTTTATTTATTTACCAAGAAAGTCCTGAACATTTGATTGTTCCCTCTCCCATGAAATTAATTAATTCTCCTTTGTGGCATCTATGCTTTCTCCTTGTTTTCATGTTTTTTAAATAGCATTGTACCCTTGTGTTTTAAGGATTTATGAAATACAGATAAAACATTAAGAACATTAGATAATGTTATACAAAATGGCTTTCCATTGTTCAGAATAGATGCTAAAATAGTTAATTTAGTGACAGACAAATACATTCTCTCCGCCCCCTCCTCCTCTTTCTTTTCTAGAAAGAGGTTGAGATAGGGTCTTCCTCTGTAGCCCAGGCTGACTGGAACTCACTGTATGATCTAGGTTAGCCTGAATCTATCAGCAGATCTTCCACATCAGCCTACAAATGTTTGAACCACAGGTTCGAGCTACATACCTAACAGTAGCAGAAGATGTTGGAAAAGGAGAATGAGCATTGATGGGTGGGTAGGACATCCAAACCTAGAATGGCCTTCCTTGTTTACTGGGTTGTTTTGAATTAAAAAAAAAAAAAATGGTATGACCATAGTTCCTGGAGACTTGTGAGGGCACCTCCTGCATATGGGGGAAATAGACCAATGTTTAGTGGAGGACTTGGATTGCTGTATCCATTAAGAACATGATCAGAGATTTAATAAGTGTGAAAATTGTTCAGATTTGTTGCTGTTGTTGCTTGTAGGGGAAAACTGTCACAAATAGAACCATACAAGTATAACAGAATAGTTTTGCTTAATGCAAAAATCAACCAAACTACTGAGAAAGTACCGACAGGAATTGATTCTCCTGAATGTTTCAGTGATAAGGTTCATATTTTGCCAACTGAACTATTCTGAAGAACTAACTTGATTTTTCTCATGGCATCTTTCCACTTGGATTTCAATATTTCCTACATAGGTACTTTCAGGTGAACTTGAACCATTGCTTGTAGCTTTAGCATCTAGCTTCATTCTGCAGTTGCTTTTTCTTACATTCAGGGATGTGGTGTTTTGACAGCGGAGATACATTTTTTTATATTCATTGGGTTTAGGAAAGCTTTCCCCAGGCATTTGTAGGAAACCTAACTTGTGTTGCTGGAAATATTGGGGGGATCCTGGTGGAGTTGCTACATGTTACCAGGGAATTAATATACCCCCTTCTTGGAGTTCTTAGTACTGTTATTAAAAGAATTTAAGAATGGACTCAAAAGGAAGCTTGAGGACAATTTTATTAGACTTTAAAAGAAAAACCCCAAGGAGGACCAACTGTAAATCTAGGCAGCTGCCCAGAGGAGGCAGATAGAGAAGAGGAAGAGAAAAATTCATGCTATTTGAGTGAGTCATGGAGGTCAGCCACACAGTCTCACAACAGAAAGGGAGTGGGGCTCCAGAGAAAGAGCCAGAAGCCCAGAATAACAGAAAAGGCATTCTTAGGCTCTGGCCAACATCCAAAGGGAAAAGAAGGGAGGAATCAGGAAGAATTATGCCTTTCTGAGTCAGGACTTGGGAGGGTAAACCTAACAGAGCTTCTGGCTTTCCAGGGTAATTATTTCTCCTGTCTCTTTAGCATGGCTTAAGTAGGATCAAGCCTTCTTGAGGCTGGTCCCTTAGCCAGGTGACTGACCTGCCCAACTGGAATGTTAAGTTTCCGACCAGGCCAGAGATTCCATTCTCCTGACCAGAGGGAAATAGCTTTCCCTTAATAGGCTGTAACACTTGAGTTTGTATTGCATGGCTGCTGATACAGTTATTTAGAGTCCTGGTGGCAGCCACCACCACTCTTTGGTTTGGATTCTGTTTGTTATTTAATGAACACCTAGTAAAGGTTGATCTTTGAGGACAAAGGAAGATGAACAGATCTTGAACTTTGGCTCTGAAGGAAGCATAGTTAAAGCTGTTTATGGCCTTCAGTTTTTAAATAACTTCATCAGGACTTTACATTTAATATTAAGCTCACAGATTTTTTTTTCAAGCTTCCTGGTTCAGTGAGCTCTAGAGTTATGAACCACCCAGTTGTAATGATCCAGTTCACATGTGCACTTAATGAGTGTGCTTTCCCAGTAAGGTAGCCAGTGACCTTAATTTCCAAAATTTTCAAATGGATGATCAGATGTTTGTTAGGAAGTTGAATTCTCATGAGCTACTGAAAGCCTGTAAAGTATGTTTCTTTGGGTTCTTAATTTGTCTTGGAATTTTTTACCCCTTGAGATAGGGTCTTGCTATATAGTCCAGTCTGGCCTGGAACTCCATATGTAGATCAGTCTGGTCTTGAACACCCAGAGATCAGCCTGCCTCTGCCTCATGAGAGTGCTGGGAATGAGGATGTTCACCATCACATCTGGCTATTTGGATTCATGATTTGAGGAGTTAACAGAATTTTTTTTTCAGTAAATTTCCTTTAACCAGAAATATAAATTAAATTAAATTTCTTTTTCTGAGTCATCTTTTCCCCCCAATTATTTCATCATTTGGAATTGGCATACGACATGGATTTTTAAAAAGCCACAATCTTGTAATTTCCCTCAGTCAAACCTACAGTTGATATGAAAAATTCATAGCCTAATCTCTCGCGTTCAGTGATGGACTAGCAACTGCTGAGCATAGTAGACTTCTTGTTTTCTGTGTATGTGGGTTTTGTGTGTGCGTGTGTGTGTGTGTGTGTGTTTGTGTGTGTGTGTGTGACATGTATATGACTGTGTGGTGTATGCATGCATGTATGCCTGCTCACAAGTATGTGGATCTATGGCATGCATGTGCATGTGGAGGCCTGAAATTGACATTGGGTCTCTTCCTTGATTGCTCTCCACTTTATTTAATGAGACACTATCTCTCTCTGAGCCCAGAGTATTGGTGAAATTACTAAGGCCACTCCACGTAGTTAAAAGGGAAGTTTATTTTGTGGGGTAGCTTACAAATGAAGGGATAGGTAGGTTGTAGGGTCTAGCAAAGGTATGGCACAGTCCGGCGGTGTTCTCTGGAGAACTCTGCTTGGTCTACCTCCAGTGTCCAGGGTCCAGGCACCAAAAAGATCCCTCGCATCATGATCCTGGGTCTTTAGTGTCCTCTCTCAGCCCCGCCTTGTAGGCATGACCATTACTGAAGCCTCAATGGGGGTTGGAACCCCCAGGCCAAGGCTGGAATGCTACCCACTACATCTCCTGCTTATGTCTAAATAAGAAGGTTCTAACCTAATACAAGACTATATACAAAGAAATGGTTATCAGATATTCTCCAGGAGTAATGAGGGATAATGACCTACATAAGATGGAACTACAATCAGTACAAACAATATCAAACCAAAAACACATACTAAAATCCAGGGAAGTCTAGAGCATGGGTAGGTGGAATGTTACAAAGATCATTCCAAAAGGTGTCTTATCCTAAAGAACCTGAGTCTAATACTTAATATATTCTATCTAAGATATTATATATGTATATATACTAAGTTATAACTATAACTGCTAGTCTTCAATCTTATCAACGACCTGAGAAGGAATATAATAATACCTGCGAAATGGAAGGAGGATGCAAGCAACTTTCGGGAGTCTTGCAAGAGTAGACAGAGACAGTTAGCAACCTGGACAGTCACCTAATGTTTCTCAGCATTGTTGGTGCATTCAAATTGGCTACAGGCCTAGAGTATCTGGCAGACCATTTTCAGAAGCAGGAATTCTGAAAGACCATCTTTCCCTGTCTTGGTAGAGTAGTGGTCACTTTCCTTGTGTCCCGCTTGTCCAGAAAGGACAGCATTTGTACTGTCAGCAGTTGAGGCAAGGGCAGTTCTTTGCCCAGTAGGCCATTTTGTGCCAAGAAGACAAACTTCCAAATGGAAATGTCTTAGAAGCCCAACATTCTCTTGGGATCAAATTGGTGCTGCCAGGAGCAATTGTGTCTCACGTCAACAGAATTTTAATTTATTTAAATGCCATATTCTCCAGGTCCATGAAGTGTTTGAAGATTACCTGTCCATCTGACCTATGTATCTGTAAATCTGGATAACCTAACTAACATAACTATAGAGATTTGACTGACTGTAAATCTGTAAGTCTTATCTACCTAAATAACCTAAGGACTAAGGCTTCATGTAAACAAGGCAAATAGTCTGTAAGCAAATGTACAGTAAAGGATAATGACTTTAAAATTGTGACAATACACAAAATATCTTTAACAGAGGTAGGAATGTATAGTGCAATATGCAATATGACAATAATCCTAAATATGTATCAGTATACAAAATATCTTAAACAGAAGTAGAACATACATATAGTATGACAGATATAATTTTACATTTGTATCAATATACAAATATTTCAAATAAGAGTAAAATATGTGTACATTATAACAAATATAGTTCTGTATTTGTATCAATATACAAATTGTCTTAAACAGGAATATAAAAATAGTTTATATTTGTATCAACATATAAGAATTCATAACAGTGCAAATTATCTAAGGCTGCTATTTTACCAAATTTGTTTACTAGTGTATACAATAATCTACCATAGTATCTTATACCTATCCATTCCATTCCTTTTCCTTTTTTTTTTTTTTTTTGAGACATTTTGTCTTTCCTTAAGGAGAATACTGAGTTTAATAGTTTCTTCCACCCCCAACCCTATAATCATCATCCATAACCCTGAGAAATATGAAACCTTAGGGAGAAGGGGCGTTGTTTTCTTAGAATTGCTTCCTGCTGTTTAGAGGGCGATGGTATCTTTATTGGGTACTGTGAGAAAGCTCAGATAGTTAAATCTCAGTTAGACTAACTGTAGATTCTGTAGCAACCCTCAGAGTAGTGGGTAAGATTGTCTGAAATTCCAGCAAGAAGTGTAGTATGATGATGATTACCATGGCATCATTCTGGATTGGGTAGAGTTGTTTTGGAGACTTTAGAGATTGCTATTGGAAAAACTTATTTTTTTATCAGAATGGAAGGTTTGGATTTAAAGATGACATGACATGTAAGAAAGGATTCCGAGAAATCAAGAGTAAGCATGGAGAGAATTAGGACCTTGAAGACAATGGTCCCTTAATATTGGTTTCCTTCTGTCTCACATCAGAGGGCTCTTCTGATATGGGACTGAAGAATCTCTTAACCTTTTATTTTATCAATATGTGTTCTCTGGAGAACTCTGCTCGGTCTACCTCCAGTGTTCAGGGTCCAGGCACCAAAAAGATCCCTCGCATCATGATCCTGGGTCTTTAGTGTCCTCTCTCAGCCCCACCTTGTAGGTGTGACCGTTACTGAAGCCTCAGTGGGGGTTGGAACTTCCAGGCCAAGGCTAGAATGGCTACCCACTGCAACAGAGCTCACCAATTAGCCTAATCTAGCCTGCTAGCTTGTCTGTGGAATTCCCTGCCTCTGCCTTCCTAGTTCTAGGATTGCAGGTGGCTTCCATATCTGTGAGGCTTTGAAGTGTGAGCTGGGAATCCAGATTCTGCTGCTCACACTTCTTTAAAAGTGCTCTACCCATTGAGCCATCTCTGGCCCTGTTGGGATTCTTTCATACTGTGTCCTGATGTTTTAATTTCTAACTGTGCCAATGTAGGTAGCCTATCTGTGGCAAATTGTATTCAGCTTAAACATATTCAACCCGTGAGCCCAGTGCTCTAGTTTAATTTCTGTTGCTGTGACAAAATATCTTGACAGAAAGCAACTTAGTGGAAAAGAGGGATATCCAGCTTGTAATTCCAGGCATACACTCCATTATTGGAGAGAAGTCAAGGCAGGAACTACAAACTATCACATATACACAGTAAAGAGCAGAGAGAAAAAAATGCATGCATCTTCCTTGCTTATGCTCAGCTAGCTTTCTTCACTCTTCTACACCCCACCCCACCCCACCCAGGAAATGGTGCTACCCACAGTGGGCTGGGTTTTCCCACATCAATTAAAACAATCCCTCAGAGACATGCCCACAGGCCAACCCAATGCGGATAATCCTTCATTGAGACTCTCTTCCCAGGTGATTCTCAATGTGTCAAGTTGACAATTAAGCTAATATCATAGCTATCTTTTTCTTTTCCCTATTGGAGGTGCAGGGATTGAAGCTAGTGCCTTGGTGATTAAGTTAAGTTGTGCATTGAGCTATTCCATGAGGCCCAGACTGTTAATTTCTTACTAAGTAGGTCAGATATGTTTGACTGTACTCTGCTGTAGAGTCATTGTTTATGGTTTTTTTCTGCATTTGCCATGTACTTTTTGAGTTTTAGTTCCCTTCCCCAGATATTGCCTGAAACATGGAATTGTCTCTTTTTTTGGTTTTTCAAGACAGGGTTTCTCTGTGTAGCTTTGGTTCCTGTCTTGGATCTCACTCTGTAGACCAGGCTGGCCTCAAACTCAACAGAGATCCTCCTGGCTCTGCCTCCCAAGTGCTGGGATTAAAGGCGTGTGCCACCACCACCACCACCACCACCACCACCTGGCCAGCTGCTTCTTACCTAACCCATACTGAGGTGATCTTTCTTACCATAGTTTCCAAGATGCCTCCAATTTTATCCACTTTGAGGAAGATAATAGTGCAATTAAATCTCTTTGAAGATTTATTTATAGTTATGTGTATGCATGTTTCTATGTAGGGGTGTGTGTGAATGAGTGCAGTTGCCTGCAGTGACCAGAAGAGGTCATTGGATCCTCCTTGAGCTGGAGTTGCAGGTGTTTGTGAGTAGCCTGATGTGAGCAGATGTTCTGGGAATCAAACTCGATGCTCTGCAAGAGAACTAAGCACTCTTAACTGTTGTGTGATATTTTGATTTTGTTCTGACAAATAAAGCTTGCTTGAATTCAGAGGGAGGAGCTAGCCACTAGCTAACCGTAGAGGTTTGGAGTACTGTAGAGAAAAGAGACAGGAAGTGGTAAGGTGGGGCTGAGAGAGGATCTCGGTCCATTTGGTTGGAGAAAACTTAGAGTTAGGAAGCTATTGTGGTTGCTTCCCTGCTTCTCTGATCTTCCAGGTTTTTACCCTGATATCTAACTCCTGTTTTTTTTTATTGATAGGATTAATTAGATTAATGCTTCATTTAACTGCTGGGTCATCTTTCCAGTTCTGATAATAAGCTTTAATTGTTAATTTTTATTCTTTTTGAAGTCATTGTTATGCATCTTTTAAAGAGTATATATACTACAAATACTATAAATAGTAAGGTAGTATTTTTATTTTTTTAAATTTATTTTGTGTGTGTGGTATATCTGCATGCATTTTGGTGCACATGTATGCAAGTGCTACACATGTGTAGAGGTTAGAGGTTGACAACAGGTGTCTCTTGATTGCTTTCCACTTTGCTTACTGAGGCCAGGTCTCTTACCATACCTGGAGCTGGCTGATTTGGCTGGTCCTCAGCTTTGTCTCCCATGTCCTGGGATTGCAAGTGAACTTCCACAGCTGCCCTGCATTTGTGTTGCTGCTCTGGATCAGATCGTAGACCTCATATTTTTCAGCATCATTTTATCCATTGAGCTCTCTCCCCAGCCTCAGTAGTATATTTTTATAATATTAAAAGTAGACAAAGAACCTTAAATCTGTGTTCAACATTTTTTATTTATTAACATTATGGCTTGAACTCAGGGCTTCCTGTATCAAGGCAAGCACTCTACCCCATCCCGACATATTTTTAATGATGGAAATATATGCTCAGAAAGTTTGAACACCATTGAAGTATATTTATTTTTGTATGTATTTGCACACATGCATGCATGCATGCATGCATGTATGTATGTATGTATGTATGTATGTATGTACTTTGAGACAGGGTTGTAGCTCAGGCTAGCCTGAAACTCACTGTGTACACTAGGTCACCTTTAAACCCATGGCTATCCTGTTATCTCAGTCCTCCAAGTGCTTCATTTAAAGATATGCACCACTTTAAGATGAATTGCTAAACGGTCTTATTAATTAAAAAAACCCTGACACCAGATGTTGGGGTAAAAACTGAGAGATCAGAAAAGCAGAAAGAAGCCAGCCATGTTCTTAGCACTAGGAAATCCGCAGAAAAAGAGAGAGGTACTTCCTGTATACTCACTTATATCCTTTTTGTGCCTACCATCTGTATAAATCAATCTCAAATTTGTAGTAATATACATAATTAATATATAATATACAAAAATCCAATGCATTATAAAATATTTAAGACTAGTGGTTGCCTTTTAAAAGTAGATTCAATAATCTACATTTTAATCTTATATCTGTATTCTCTCTTTATTTTTTTCAGAGTAGATTCAATAATCTAGATTTTATCTAAACCCTCTTTTTGCTTTTTCTTCTTTTTTTCCCCAAACCTTAAATCTAATCTCCTTTGTTTAGCCTTTTTCTTGACCATTAATAGTAACAATTTGTAACCAACCATCCTAAACAATGACAATTATCCAAAAGCCATTGAAAGACCAATAACCATCCATCCCACCTCTTGGGAATATGGACGTCATGTTCTTAAAATTAGTTCCTACTGTCTGGGGGCAAAGGCATTTTTTAGGGGATCCTGAAGAAAAAAAAAATTGGGTTAATTGTCAAGTTCCAGGAGAGGTAAATTTGTTGTCCAGTCTCTGCATAATTTAAAAATGCTGGAGTTATCTCAACTTCTTACTTGAGTAGTCTGTGAGGCTGGATCATCTCAGCTAGCCATCTTGAAATTGTACTGAGCAGTTTGTAGTCCAAAGGCAATCTTTGAGTGGTGCTTGTCAGCTTAATGGTATTATTATCGTTCGGATGAAATTGTCATTGTGGGGCTCCATCATCTTTTTAGAGACTACAAATTTGATATTTTCCTCTTTAATTTTCCTCTCTGTCCTTCTGGCCCTATACATTTGACCCATGTTGCACTCTGTTTCACTTGAGATAATGTTCCAATCCCTAACAACTGAACATTTCCCTCCTTAAGAGGCCAGTTTGTTTGCCAAGATTCTGGTGCAATTATTGTGACATCCACACCTGTGTCTACAAGACCCTCAATGAGAATGTCATTTTTTTTTTTTTTTTTTTTTTTGAGCTGAGGATTGAACCCAGGACCTTTAGGCAAGCACTCTACCACTGAGCTAAATCCCTAACCTGAGAACAATCATTTATTCATATTTTTAATTTTGGTTTTTGTTCACTTATAGAACTTTGCCAAAAAGTTCACTTTATTGTTTCTCCTAAATTTTCTGTTCTCTCTGCTATAGCTGTTCTATCATTCCAAGCAGTATGGTTTATTACAATAGGCATTTGGTTATTTATTTGCTCTGAGAAGGAGTTTCTTCTACGGCAGTAGGAAAGGACTGAACTTGATTTGCGAGAGGCCCCTCAGGGAGTTTGCCTGATGGAAAAGGCAAAAGATTACCTTGTCTGTGCCCTGTTGACCTACCTTCGTTAGGCCAATGTTTACTTTACCACACCGTCTGCATAATCCAGAAGGGAGGGCTGTTCTATTGCTTTTGTTACTTGAAGAAACGTTGTTTGTAGGAATGCCCTGTTTACACTCCCTTTTTAGGTGGCCTTGTTTACTGCAATTAAAGCATCTGACATTAATATTTTTCTTCAAACCTCTTGAAATCACCTCTCCTATCCATGTATCATCATGGTGATGAGATTCAGTATTAATTGTATCCCTGATCCAATCCTTCAAGGGTGCTGATCTTGCCTTTAACAGCCTAATTACCCTTTTGCATGCTGTATTAGTGTTCTCAAAAGCCAAAGATTCAATTATTATCTGTCTAGCTTCTGAATTTGGTATCATTCTATTTACTGCTGAAGATAGCCTTCATAAGAAATCTGTAAAGGTTTCTTTTGGGCCCTGTATAACTTTCGTAAATGACTCAATTTTCTTCCCTGCTTCTTAAGATCTGTCCCATGTATTCATGGCTGCCATGTAGCATAGAATTAGGGGTTGGTTATCATATAAACATTGTCTTTGTGTATCAGCGTAATGGCTTTCTCCAAGAAGTTGATCCTGGGAAATGTCCACACCTCTAGCTCTACTTTGTTGTTCTATAGTTTTAGCCTTCTCTTTCCACCAGGTTCTCCACTGTAATTGTGGCCTAGCTTCTAAGACTGCTGTAACCAAATCTTTCCAGTCCTGAGGGATAATTCTATTACAGTTTGATCATCTGCTTTACAAATGGAGAATGCATACCAAATGATACTATAGCTTCTTTAAATCTCCCCCACTGGAGTCCAGTTAGCTTGTACATACCCTTGAGCATTTGGCAGTTCCTGTAAGATTGCTGGGTAGGATAATGTTTGTTGTCTGGAAGCCTTAGGTTGTTTCTCTGTAATCGTATAATTCAATGCTGAGATAGGTTCACTTTTAAATTCTTCTGTCTGGGTCTGAATTTCTCTATAAATCATTTTAACATTTTTTTTTAATACTTTTATCTTGGCACTCAAATTGACCAACCTTTTTAATGCTAAAATAAAAATGATCAAACAAATAATACTCATAATTGATGTTATGTACAACATTAATTATCCTCTCATTTAATTGTTCCATTTTCAGACTGCCTAATTAAACAGAGAGACCAAATTGCCTCCATTGTAAAAATATTTCCCATTTTTCAATGTGGAGAAAAAATTCTCTTTTAACTAATTTCTCCCTTTAAGATATTTTTATTGACTCACCAAGTCTGTTGACTGAGTAGAAGTCCAAGGGAGTTTCAAAGCAGCTACCTGGGATGGTAGCAGTCTAAGATGGGAATCCAGAGAGAGCCCACAACTCACCAGGATAGAAAAAGCCTAAGAGACTCTGGCCCATGTGGGGTGGAGACTCTGACCACATGCAGCTCAGGCCTGAGCCAGGGGCCTGTAAGGCCACAAGTGGCTTTTTAGTGAATTCTTGCCACAACCGTTGGACTGCCAGATATAAGACGGATTGCTAAAAGGTCTTATTAATAAAAAAAACAAAAAACAAAAAAACAAAAACAGAACCAGATATTGGGGTTAAAACCTGAGATATCAGAGGAATAAGAAAGGCCACACCAACCTCACCTTATAGATGCCTCAATCTCCAAAGAGTTACTTCCTGTATACTCAAGCCTATATGCCTTTCTGTTCTGCCATCTCATTTCTTCTCTCTGCCCAGCTACATCACTTCCTCTTCCTGCCCAGCTCTGTCACTTCCTGTCTGTCTGTACAGACCTCCAGACCTTTATGGTTAGTGCTGCTGGGATTAAAGGTATGTACCACCACACTTGGCTTTGTTCCCAGTGTGGCCCTGATTTCACAGAGACCCAGATTGATCTCTGTTTCCTGAGTGATATGATTAAAGGCATGTGCTACCATTGCCTGACCTCTATGTTTACTATAGTGGCTGGACTCTTCCGCTCATCCTCAGATAAACTATCACCACAGCTAAGTCTGTAATGGCTGCTCAGTCCCAGATGCTCCTTTGTGCGTCTCAAGTTCCACTTGGGAAAGTCTACTCCACTCTTGAGTTACTATTATACCTAAGCCTTCACAATGTCCTAGACCTAAAGCCTATTCTATTCAATATACCTAAGCCTACATTTCTCGAGTTAAACTTCACAATACTTTTAGGACTTACTTTAATACAAAGACATACACACACGCACATAAACAGAGACATAGAGATAATTGGCTGTAGCCTAACTTTAACTGCTCTTCTTACTAGATAGCCTCTGTGGACTTTCACTT
Source organism: Onychomys torridus (assembly GCF_903995425.1). NCBI lineage: Eukaryota > Metazoa > Chordata > Mammalia > Rodentia > Cricetidae > Onychomys > Onychomys torridus. Next base: position 115,008,172 of record NC_050444.1, read on the forward strand.
CAGTGTGACTAGATATGTTGTGTTCTATCAAGGGCACACCCTAAACCTGTATGTGGTTAATTTGTGGGTTCCGTGCTGCAGCACCAGGCTCACCTGAATGCTTGCCAGCAACGCAAGTCTCAGGACCCATCAGACCTGCAAAAAGTGCTAAGCAAGGTCCAGTACTTGGGGTTTGACGGGTGCTACAGGTGATTCTGATGGGAGAACAAAGGTTGAGATTCACTGACTCTGTCTTATATGTCATTAGCAGTGTCTGAGACTTGAGCTTATCCTATGCAAATGAACAAAAATGGCCATTTCATTTTCACTTTTCTTCTACAGTGAAAGGTTTTTTCTTTTCTCCCTCTCTTCCTTTTTTTTTTTTTTTTTGTTACTCTTTTCTGTTTTTCAAGACGGGATTTCTCTGTTTAACAGTCCTGAGTGTTACACAGAGGAATGTTCTAGAACTTTGTAAATTAGGCTGGCCTTGAATTCACAGAGATCCATATGACTCTACATCCTGAGTGCTGGGATTAAAAGTGTGCTCCATCATTGCCTGGCTTGTGCCAAGGTTTCTGAAGTGTGTATTATAGCATTCCCATATATCCTAGGTCATTAGTCTGCTTTCTTTTAGCACATAGTACACTCCACTGCTACTGTGTGCCTTGCAGTGTCATGATCCCATTGTGGTGTTGCTGTCTTGCTATATATCTTGTTCTTGTAAGACCCACTTAGCCATTATCTTTTTGTTACTTTTACTATATTTATTTACTTACCTTTACTTATTTGTTGAGGTTGGGTCTATTTTATAGCCTAGACTGACATCAAACTCATGATCCTTCTGCCTCAGTCTCTGGTTCTTGAGGTTATACATATACATGTTGCTATGCTCAACTTGTTTTTGTCACTTTTTGCGACGAGGTCTGTCTCATTGTGTAGCCCAGCCTGCTCTCAAACTTGAATCATCCTTCCTGCCTCTGTCGCCTGATTGCTAGGATTACAACTGTGTGGTACTACACCTGTCACTTTCACCACTGTTTAAAACTGTAAAATTAATTGTTTGTTTTTATTGAAGTAGTGGAGAATCAAACTTAGAAGCTCACACATGCTAGATAACTATTCTACCACTGACTATACTCTTAATCCATATATTTTGAATAAAAATTCAAATAATCCTGAAATCTATAACATTAAAGAGGCTAATTTTTGTTTTACTATTTTTCTGTGGTGTTGGGGATTGGATTCAGGGCTCATGCATGCTGAACATATGTTCTACCACTGAGTTATAACCTCATCCCCCAAAGGCTAACTTTTAAATTCCTCTTTTCTATTTTTTGGAAGCAATTACTATTACTTCCTAAATGTTTTTTTCTAGAAAAATTTCTCAATGCATACTTTTTTCTTATAAAAGTATGGAAATAATGCAAATATTCCCCTAAATGCTGCTACTCCCATCACTTGGGCATGTTGTACAACTTTCCTGTTTTATACTAAGGGTGGGTTTTCCGGCATGCTCAGTTCTCATGTGAATTCCAGATCTAACTCAGTTCCAACTGTACAGCAGAAGTTAGACACAGATAGCTGCTGTCCATTCTGGAGGATCTCCAGACAGCAGGTAAAACTCCCAAGCATGTTACTTTCTGCACTTGACAGCACACTGCCAGCGTGCTTCAAGTCTGCTGTTTGATGAACTCATAGGAAATCACCTCTTTAGTGCATTTTATAGCATCTTACTGAAATTATTTTGTTTGTCCACTGAAGTAAAACTCAGGCTCAGAACACGTTTATTTTGAATAGTAAGTGGTTTGTTGGTAAGCAGATGATTTTGATGCCAGTAATATGTTCTTTTGAACAGGAGAGAATAATGAAGTTCAAAGAATAAATACTTTCTGGCTGTTAGGAATGTCATGTAGAATCACAAATCTCTCAAACTTAGAGAAGATTTATTCTCTTACTAGTTCATTGTGGTCAGAATCATACAGCCTGCTCTGTAGAATTAGATAGAATTTAATTGCATGGTAACCAAACATGACTTGTGGGCACATAATTATAAGGCTTTTAAGGAAGTACGATGGGGCTGGGCATGTGGGTTGCCTGCATAGTGCTCTCCTAGTGTGTGTAAGGCTCTGATCCATGACTCTTGGTGGGCAGGGAGGATTAGACTGGTGATGATTGTGTCTAATCCAATAATTGCTTTGCAAGTATTTGCTTTCAATCTCTTGGAGACACTTTTTTTTTTAAATCTTTTTTTATGTATTTATTTTGTTATGTACACGGTATTCTGCCTGCATGTGTCCCTACAGGCCAGAAGAGGGCACTAGATCTCATTATAGATGGTTGTGAGCCACCATGTGGTTGCTGGGAATTGAACTCAGGACCCCTGGAAGGGCAGTCGGTGCTCTTAATGGCTGAGCCATCTTTCCAGCCCCTTCTTTTTTAAAGTGGCATACTTAAAACACACACACACACACACACACACACACACAAAAAACAAAACAAAACAAAACAAAACTGGGGCTAGAGAGATGTCTCAGACGTTAAGAGCACTGGCTGCTTTTCCAGAGGACCTGGATTCAATTCCCAGCACCCACATGGCAGCTCACAACTGTCTATAACTCCAGTTCTAGGGGATCTGACACCCTCATACACACACACATGCAGACAAAACACTAATGTACATAAAAATAAAAATAAATCATTAAAAAATCTGGAAAAATTTGAGAACCATATATAGAAATACTTTTCTAAAAGAAGCCTTTCTTTTTTAAATTTGTTTTTACATAGTTATTTTATTTTTATGTATTTCTTTCAGATTAGGTCTTGTTGGCCTGGAACTCAAGGAAACCTTTTCTGTCTTGGAAGCCTTTATTTCCATAAACCTTTCTTTACTTATGTAATCCAAAAATGTCTCTGTTTCCTGTTTCCCAGCCAGCCATGCCCTAGGAATCCATGGATTTTCAGACTGTGTACCTGACATTTTAAAATAAAGCTCTCTGTTAGAGTGTTTGCGAAGAGGCCTACAGTTTGGGAAGGAGAGAGCCGCATACTGTGACTTTTTTTTTTTTTTTTTTTTTTTTTTTTTTTGAGACAGGGTTTCTTTGTGTAGCTTTGCGCCTTTCCTGGATCTCGCTTGGTAGACCAGGCTGGCCTTGAACTCACAAAGATCCACCTGGCTCTGCCTCCCGAGTGCTGGGATTAAAGGCGTGTGCCACCACTGCCTGGCTTTCCTGTACTCTTAAGCATACTCCGGGTTACTCTATCTTTTCAGTGACTGGTGATAATTGACTTTTGCAGGAGTTGTTTTGTTTTGTTTTAGGATTTATTTATTTATTTATTATGTATGCAGAAGAGGGTGCCAGATCTCATTACAGATGGTTGTGAGCCACCATGTGGGTGCTGGGAATTGAACTCAGGACCTCTGGAAGAACAGTCGGTACTCTTAACCTCTGAGCCATCTCTCCAGCCCTGCAGGAGTTTTTCTGTATAAAAAGAATGTAAATACTACTCACGTATGTACATCATTGTGCCCTTTGAGAGACAGAGAGACCCAGAAATTGAAATTCTGGGAAAAGAGAATGTAAGTTAAATATACACCTCTACATTTGTAGGCACTAAATTGTCCTAAAAGATTGTGCAGTCTGTTTTCTCGCCTGCTTTTCTGAGATGTCTGGGCACCAGGCTCTTGCTGTTCTTTTAATAAACTATTACTTGACAAGTTGCCATTCAGCTGTAATAATGGCATCTTACAGTTTTGAGCTTGCATTCTTTGCTTTATCAATGTGGATTGATTAATGACCTTCACATTGGTTTTGGGCTCTGTGCTCGCATTGAAAAGGATGATACTGTCCTAGCTATCCTGTTTTATAGCTTCCTGTTCAGTCGTTGTGAAGGTTGTGCAGCTGGTGATGCTGAGTACATGAGCAGTGTTTCTGAGATGCTCTGTTCACAGGTCTTTGGGGAAGTTTCCCACCGAGGAACATTTGCATAGACTGCTTGGACCTTTACCAATGCTGATGACAGCCTTACTGGTTTTGTTGTTGACATGTCATCTCTTGTAGCCCTATCTGGCCTTGAACTCCTGGTCCTCCTTCCAAATGTTGGGATAACAGTTATGCACCACTTGTAATTTGTTTTATGTGTTGCTGGGATGGAACCTGGGGCTTCCTGCATACTAGTCAAGGACTCTACCACCTGAACCACATCCCTACCCCCAACACTACCCTCCAGCACACTATTTTCGAGATTCATCCTTATTGTATGTGTCAGCAACTTTTTCCTTGAATGTTATATTTATGTAACATTTATTTGTTTATCCACTTGCCTATGATTGGGCATCTTGGTATTCCTAGTTTTGGGGCCTTTTACAAATCATACTATATAATTTAACATACAGGTCATATTTTCATTTCTCGAGTAAATATTTATGAGAAGAAGTTGTAGATTATATAATTAGTGCATTGTTTACTTTATAAGAAACTACTTATGACTTAAATTATAAAATATTCATAAAAATAAATTACCAAATAATTTTCCAAAGTGATGTGCTATTTTATTTCCTGACTAACCATATATGATAGTTCTAGCTGCTTTGTAGTCTCCCCAACACTTACTCTGGTCTTTTTAAAATTTCCCCATCTGAGTGGACATGCGTTGATGATGCTTTTATGTGGTTTTAATTTGAATTTTACTAATACAGTGTTGACAAAGTGTTCTTGAAGTTTGCTTTAGTTTCTCTGCAGACAAACTTCTATAATTAATGTTAATTTTTTTCCTTTAGGCTTTTTGAAAGTGATTGAAAAGGATAATCTAAAATGCCTGAAAATCCTGCTGCAGGTATAGAAGCTATGCATTTTTATTGTTTAATTACTTGATTCAAAAGCAGATTGTGAGATGATGTCTAACTTGAGCTCTGATCACTTTTCTCCAACCAAGAGAAAATGCAGGTCCTGCAGGTCCTTGATCGCCTGAGACTGAAATTGCAGGAGAAGGGTGACACGACACAGAATGAGAAGCTGTCTGCGTTTTATGAGACGCTGAAGAGTCCTCTCTTCAACCAGATCCTTACGCTCCAGCAGTCCATCAAGCAGCTGAAGGGACAAGTACGTTATTCCTCAGCCTTTCCTCAATGGCTTCAGATCAGCGGAGGGGTGGAGGATTGTAACTCTAAGTTTAGCAAAGGCGAGTGGGGCTTGCAAGCTGTGGGCAGCATTGGTGGATGCTATAAATGCTGATGAAGTTTATGTTGGGTTTAAAGATCAGATGCTTTAAGATGTCAACATTTTCTTCAAAATTATACAATAGCTTCTACCTTTATTTCTTTGTTACATGGTGTTGAGATTGAGCCCAGGGCCTCTATCCAGTATGCTGGAACTCTACCACTGTACCCCATTCTTGACATTTATTATTTGTTTATGTACATTTTCATAACATTTTATGTTGTGTGACTGTATGTGTATATATATGTGTAGTATGTACATGAGCATGTGTGGCACTTAGAGGACAACGTGTGGAAGTTGGTTCCCTCCTTATGCAATGAGGATCCCAAGATCCAACTCAGGTCATCATCAGGCCTGGCATCAAGTACCTTTATCCTCTGAGCATCTTGCCTCCTCTTTCTTTTTAATGAACCCGTATGTTGATTGATTGGTTTTCACGTGTATATATCATATATATATATATACACGTACATGCTTGTGTGTGAGGGTGCATGTAGAGGCCTGAGGACACTCTGAGGTATTGTTGCTGACCTTCCACGTGTGCCTGGGTTTCAGAAATCTGAACTGAGGTCATTAGGATTGCATAGAAGCACTTGTACTCAGAGTCCTCTCCTGACCCTTGCTATTTGTTTAATAGTAGATTGTCTGTCTTTATTCTTTGTCGACTTCATACAAGTAAGCAGTATATTGTGAACACATTTCCCCCAGCTTTTACCCCCTTCTCAAGGTGCCCCCAGTATATCCTTTCCCCACTTCATGTACCTCTTTTTTTTTTCTGTAACTCTCTGAATCCAATTAGTGATGTCTTTTGGAGTGTTGACTGATCTTCTTAGCTTGATCTTGTTTGAATCTGACATTTATTCTTTTTTAAAACATTAATTTTATTATTCATTTTTTATTTATTTGAGACAGGGTCTTTATTGTATAGCCCTGACTGTCCTGGAACTCACAGAGATCCACTTGCCCATACCTGCAAAGTGCTGGGATTAAAAGACTTGTGCCACTGTGCCAGGCCCTTATTATATTTTGAGAACTTCTTATATAAGTACTCAATTTCTGCCTTATACTCTCACCCTTCCAACCTCTTCCGTGTCCCCTCCTACGCTCACCAAACTTCATGACCTCTTCTCCTTTCATTATTATTCGCCTTTAATTATTCACACACACACACACATATGTGAATACAGTCTGGTGGGCCCATTTAGTGTTGTTCGTGTGTGTGTGTGTGTGTGTGTGTGTGTGTGTGTGTGTGTGTGTGTGTGTGTAGGGATGACTGTTTGGGATTTTTAATCTATTGGGGGCTGTCCCTGAAGAAGACTGGCTCTCTCTCTCTCTCTTAGCAGCCATTAATTGGCTCTAACTCATCTAGGGTGGGGCTTTCTGAGATTCTCCCTATCCATGTAGGGACATCAGGTGACGTTGTCATTATGTAGGTCTTGTTTAGATGACCATATTGTAAGGTAAGGATCCCCTGGATGCAGCTCTTTGTTATACATAGAAGACACTATCTTCATGTTTATTATTATTTTTTTAATGTATATGGATGTTTTGCTTAATTATTATAAATCTGTGCACCTTGTGTGTGTCTGGTACCTATAGAGGCTAGAAGAAGGTGTTGGATGCCCTAGACTAGAGTTAGAGATGGTTGTGAGCAACCATGTGTGTGCTGGGAAGTGAACTTAGATCTTTTCAAGAGCAGCATGTGTTCTTAACCACTGAGCCACCTCCCCATCCCTCTTTGACATTTGTTATTAATGTTGCTTTTATTCTATTATGTGGGCACTTGTATCAGCCAGTGTTTTACAAAAATTGCTTGTAATGCTAGGATGATCTTTTTTAGAATGTTTAAGTGGCCTTGTGATTTACTTGTCATTAATATTATACAAAGATGCCTAAAATTTTTATTTTATTTTAATTATGTGCATATGAGTATGTGTGGGGTGGGCAGAGGTGTGAGATTCGCTGAAACTGGAGTTATGGGTGGTTGATAACTTCCTGACATGGGTGCTACTATACTTGGAAGAGTAGTATAACTGCTGAGCCATCTCTCTTCCCTCTCACACCCCATACCCCACACCCCTACCTCTCATTTTTCTTCATTCTTTCTCTTCTCCCTCCCTGCATGCCATCTCTCACTTTCCTTCTAAACACACACACACACACACACACACACACACACAGATGGTTGTGAGCCACCATGTGTGTGCTTGGAATTGAACCCAGATTTTTCGGAAGAATACCAAGTGCTGTTAACCACTGAGCCACCTCTCCATCCCCCTTGACATTTATTAGTAATGTGCATTATTCTAAACACACACACACACACACACACACACACACACACACACACACACACACACCCCTACACACCTACCTCTTACTTTTCCTTTCTTCCCTCTCCCTGTCTGCCTCTCCCCTCCCTTCCTGCCTTCCTTCCTGGGAAAGAATTTTTCTCAGAAGTCCTGGTTGGCCTGTAACTTGCTAAATATAGAGCAGGTTGACCTTGTACTCACAGAGGTCCTCCTGCCTCTGCATCTGAATACTGGGCTTAAAGTCATATGCCACCATGCTGCCCCTTTACTTCTTTAATATGTATATAAATTACACATATAATGCAATAGATAGAGTTGTTTCTTTTCTATAGATTTCTGCTGATGATTTTCTTATCTTTTTCTCCAACAGCTTAGCCATATCCCCTCGGATTGTTCAGCCAACTTTGAATTTTCTCGAAAGGGTTTATTAGTGTTCACGGATGGTTCCATTACAAATGGGAGCGCCCACAGACCTTGTAGTAATTTAACTGCATCTGGATTATTCCCTTGGACCCCAAAGTCAGGAAATGAAGACTTGAACTCAGTCATTCAGCAGATGGCTCAGGTAAGGTTATGTCATGTCACTGAGTGTTCAGCTCATTGGTTTTTCTTCTGTTTCACTTTCAAAAGGAGACTTATTCTTTTTGTTTTAAAATGTGTGGCTATGTATTTTGTTTGCTTATGTTTTTATATTGGTAGGAGGAATTGCCACTATTCCTAACCAGTGTGTTGGAATTTGTCATTAAATTACAGGAGAGTAGGGCATGCTGGCAAAAGACTGCAGCCCAGCATTCTGCAGACTGAGGCAGGGGATCTCCAATTTGGGGCCAGCTTGAGCCCTGTCTGAAAAGAAAAGAAAAATAAGCCAGGTGGTGGTAGTACACGCCTTTAATCCTAGCACTCGGGAGGCAGAGGCAGGCGGATCTCTGTGAGTTCAAGGTCAGCCTGGGCTACAGAGTGAGTTCCAGGACAGGCACAAAAGCTACACAGAGAAACCCTGTCTCAACGCTCCCCCCACCCCCCACCCCAAAATAAGCAAAACAAAAGAAAGCAAACAAAACAGAACACTGTAAGAAAATTTGTTTTAATTTTATATCAAAACAGAATTTGTGAATTACAATTAATATAATTTGGAAAATCTAGGAAAACATTAGAATGGATAATTTAACTGTAGCCCCAATACCTTCCAAGAAGTAAATGATAGACAACCGAAGTTTTTAAATTTTTTAAGAAAATTTAGAATTTCTTGTTAAAGGTTCGAGTTAGGTTACTAGCCTCACAAATGCCTATAAGTCCAGCTACAGGGATCCAAGCCCTCTTCTGGTTTCATGTGCACATACCAATGCACAGACTTGTACCCATACACATCATTCGAAATAAAGTCAATATTAAAAATAAGAAACTGGGTTTGGAGGTACAGACCCTTTTATTCCAGCACTTGGGAGGAAGAGGCAGGAAGATCTCTGTGAGTTCAAGGCCAGCCTGGTCTACATAGTGAGTTCCAGAACAACTAGGACTCTATAGAGAACTCTGTTTCAAAAAACCAAAAGAGAGGAAAATAAGTCAGTCAGTCAGTAAACAAACAAACAAATAAATAAATTTGGGCTTGAGAATGAAAAAGAATTTGTTTCAAGTCATGGTAGTGGAAAAATATTCTAGTTCTTTAATGACTTTAAGCTCCAGCTGCTCTGTGTGATGCACTTGTGATTTGATTATGTTTCTGAAGCTCTCACATTGTACAGGCAGTTGTTCACTAAAATGGTAAAATACTCTGCAGTCCTGGTACTCTGTAACCTTTTGAAATGATCAAGTGAATAGAGTATTAATTTATTGCTAAAGAATTTAAAACAATGATATGAATGCAGCTGGTTCCTACTAGGTTGAACACAAGCATTCTTCTAAAATATCTGATTTTCTTTCCTTTTTAAAAATGTGTTTTGCATCAAGAGAATTTAATGATATTTATGTACAAAGTAATTGAGAGTTTACTGTGGGAAAAGGTGTTTGTTTTCAATTTTTGTCCAGCCCAGAATCGATCTCTTAATGTGGATGAATTGTAAAATGCTTCTCAATGCTGTACTTGTGCTATGCTGGAAACAGTCAAGTTAAAAGGTTTTCAGAGCCAGCATATTATTATATTATTATATTGCCAAAACCCTGAGCATGTTCAGACTGACAATGATAACCTAGGAGAAGCTACTGTATGCTGCACAGTTTCAGTTATGTGGAAGGTGATGTTTAAATGCATATCATGTCTCCCCTCCCATCCCCCTTCTGACTTACCCCCTTCATTAGGGCCGGCATGTTGAATATATAGATATAGAACGCCCTTCAACTGGTGGCCTTGGATTCAGTGTGGTGGCCCTGAGAAGCCAAAGTCTGGGATTAATTGATATCTTTGTGAAGGAAGTCCATCCAGGGAGTGTAGCAGACAGGTGAGGAAGTTCATTCTGTACTTAGCTCATGTTTTCCTGACAACTCTGAATATGTTCCTATAAAGAGAGTAAGAAACTAGCAATAAAAACGTAATGATAGCAGCTAGTGCTGGTTAGCTCTCTAGAGGTTCCTTAACCCCACCATCTCCACTTGTGCCTGCTGTTATGCTTGAAGGGTTCCACACAAAGTCTTTGTCTCTGTGATTTATGACTCATTTCCTAAGTTCACTGTTCAGATGATCTTGGTAGAATAATAGCAGTAGTGGCAGGATACGATTACAAAATTCTGTCCATATTTTTTTTCACATTTATTTTCTGTTTATAGATGATTACTTCTAGTTTCTTTAACTCAGAATTTGAAATAATAGATCTACTGGGTTATAATCCAAATAGTATAAACCTTACATTTTGAAGCATACAATTTTGAAGTGATGTTTAATATACTCAGTGTTTTGCAATCATTCCAATTATTCTAGAAATAGTAAAAATTCTAAGAATTTCATCAACTAGAAAAAGAGCTTCCATCCTGTTGTATATGTTGACAGTCACTCCCAACTTTTTCCTCCTTTCATTCTTCTGGCAACAGCTTGTTTTTTTCAAACAGCATCTATCTATAAAGTTCTGGAACATCGTCGGAAGTGCTGATATAATATATCCATTGTCCTTCCTGACTGTGTGTATTGCATGGTCCGATACATGATGCTCTTATCTGTGATGTGAGAGTGAGTCTTCCTTGCAGCTTGACCTTCTGCTGTGTAGTCAGTGAGCCGTCAGTGCATTCAGCATTTACTTCTCAGCTCCTTTCAAAGATGACTGTGAGGCTCAGTCTTAGTCCGTTTTGCTATAACTGAATGCCTGCGGTTGCAGAACTTGTCATGAACAGAGATATATTGGCTTACAGCTCTGAAAGCTGGGAAGACCACGTCATGGTGTTTACAACTGGCTTGGGCTTCTTGCTCTTTCATCATGTGGTGGAAGGTAATATGAAGCAGAGTAACAAGGAACTAAATTGCCTTTTGTGAAGATCCAGTCTTATCCATGAGTGGATAGTTCTTATAACCTGATATCCCATGTTTTGATACTTTACAATACAAAATAAAATTTCCACAGGAGTTTAGAGGCACAGACATGGGAACCATAGCAGAAACCTTTCTAAATACCCTGTTGATATCTTGTCATTCAAAATGTTTCCCCTAGGCCTGGTGGTGGTGGTACATGCCTTTAATCCCAGCACTTGGGAAGCAGAAGCAGGCAGATCTCTGTGAGTTCGAAGCCAGCTTGGTCCAAATAGAGGCTCAAAGAAGATTAGTCAAAGAAGTCTTGTAGTTTAAGGCTGGATGTTGCTTTTTCTCTTCAGCTGTGCAGTCTTGCTCAAGTGACTTAATTTTCACGATTCAGTGTCTTGAGTAAAACGACAGTGTTAACATGACATAGGATGGGGTAAGAGAAGCATGGGTGCTTAGTGGAGCCCCTGATTCATAGAAGGACACTAGAGCCAGCTGTGTGTGTGTGTGTGTGTGTGTGTGTGTGTGTGTGTGTGTGTGTTTAGGTTGTCACGGTACCTAAAACAAATTCTTCTCTTCTTGTATGGTTAGAGATCAGAGATTGAAGGAAAATGACCAGATTTTGGCCATTAATGACACCCCATTGGATCAGAATATTTCCCATCAGCAGGCGATTGCATTACTACAACAAGCTACTGGGTCTCTGCGTCTGGTTGTGGCCAGGGCAGTGGGCCACACACAAGGCCACACTTCCACCAGCTCAGCTGATACATCTCTGCCGGAAATGGTGAGTCATAAGCTTGGGAACATATTCATTCTAAATTCTGTTATTTACTATAAGAATAGTTGGTAGTTGTTGGAAGTCCTTCCCATTATTCTAGGTCAAGAAAGGTGATCATATCTCCAAATGGCAAGATTATAAGATGTTTATTGGTGGAATTTGATTTGTTTTTGTCTTTTTAATGTCTGGTTTGTTTCCTTATTGAAGATTATTATTTAATATAGAGGTCAAATTAAATATTATTTTTAACTTGGTAATAAGATATCTTGTGTTCTTTGATGTCATAGTAAGTTAATCTGTGTTTAGGGGGAGGGGGGAACCTGCAATGTAGCCCAGAATGTCCTTGAACTTACAATTCCTTTGGTTCAGCCTCTGAGTGCTAGGATTATGGGTGTGTGCCACTGTACCTATAAGTTTCAGAGGTTTTAGTAGAAGGTTACTGTTGACTATCTTAAGAAGATGTAGTTATTTATTTTTAATAAATCTCATATTTATGAATTATAGTGGAATTTTATGACTATATTATTGATTTTATAAAATCATTGCAGTCATTTTTTTCATATAAGTTTAAACAGCCAGGCGTTGGTGGCACACGCCTTTAATCTCAGCACTCAGGAGGCAGAGGCAGACGGATCTCTGTAAGTTCGAGGCCAGCCTGGTCTACAAAGCTAGTTCCAGGAAAGGCACAAACCTACACAGAGAAACCCTGTCTTGAAAAACAAAATAAAACCAACAACCCCCCCAAAAAAAACAAAACAAAAAGAAGAAGAAGAAGAAGAAGAAGAAGAAGAAGAAGAAGAAGAAGAAGAACAACAACAACAACAACAACAACAGATGTCACTTTTAGAAAATTCAGTTTTGGGTTGGGGTGTTGACACACACACACACACACACACACACACACACACACACACACACCTGTAGTGCCAGCACTCAGGTGGCAGGGACAGGTGGATCTGCGTGAGTTTGCAGCCAGCCTGGTCTATAAAGCAAGTTTCAGTACAGCCAGGCTACACAGAGAAACCTTGTCTTGGAAAACAAAACAAAAATTCTATTTTTGTTTTGTGTGTGTGAGTGGGGACAAGCATGCCACAGTGTGCATAGAAAGGAGAGAGAGCAACTAAACTAGTGGGAGTTGGTTCTTTACTTCCACCATGTGGGTCTGGCGATTGTCAGCTTGTCAGGCTGAGGAGCAGGCATCTATACCTGTGGAGCCCCATCTTTCTTTCTGTCCTTAGTTGTCTCTTGTCTTGAAAAAAAAAAAAAATCAATGTCTCTTTTATCTTTTAAGCTTAATTCATTTTATGAATTTTAAAAATGTAAAAATTGAATGTGCTGTGGTTGCTCACACCTTTAATTCCAGCACTCAGGAGGCAGAGGCAGGTAGATTTTTATGAGTTCGAGGCCAGCCTGGTCTACAGAGTGAGTTCCAGGACAGCCAGGGCTACACAGAGAAACCCTGTCTCAAAAACCAAAGAAACAAATTGTATGTGTGCACATGCATGTGTAGGCAGGTGTGGTTACCTGTCCGTTGGCATGGGGAGCCCAAAGTTGATGGCAGCATCACTGTCTTCTGAGTTACAGTCTCATTGATCTTGGAGGCTCAGACTTTCAGGTAGCCTGGAAGGACCGGGAACCCCCACCTTGAAGTCACAAGTGTGTGCCACACATCAGCTTTTATTGGTGTGTGGGATTTGAACTCAGGTCATCCTGCATGTGTGGTGTGCACTTTTCCCACTGAGCCATCTCCCCAACCAACATCTTGCTGATTTTGGCCTGTGTCTTCAGAATGAAAACTAAGGCTGTTTTGCTATAGTTTGTGGGTTTTTTGTTTGTTTGTTTTTGTTTTGTTTTGTTTTGTTTTTTTTAAATTGAGGTAAGAACTCACTATGTGGCCCTAGCTGGGCTGGAACTCACTGGAGATCAGGCTAGTTTTGAAGTTGTGATCCTCTTCCTCTGCCTCACAAATACTGGATTTACATGTGTGAGCCTCTATGCCTTGGCATAAGTCTATTTTCTTGTAACACCGAGTGTTACTTTGTTTATTTAATTTTCATTTGTTGGGACAAAAGGGAACTAATAGACTGATAGAGCAAAGGTTACAATGCAAACTAACTGGTAAGCATTTTCCTTATAATCTGTAATATTGACGCAGCACAGTTTGTAGGATAAATACGATGAACAAAGTGGAACCTTGCTTAGCATGTGCAGAATGAAGGCTCTGGAGTCAGGCTTTGGTCTTTTCCAATCTGTTGCTACCCCTCCCTGGTTGTATCCTACCAGGTCCTTTACATGCCCTTTACATGCCTCTGTTCATTTATTCCTCCTCCTCCTCCTCCTCCTCTTTTAACTTTTTAAATATTGAGACAGGGTCTCATGTAGCCCAGGCTGGCCTCAAAGATGCTGCATAGCAGAGACCACCTTGGATTCCTCATCCTCCTGCTAATGCTCCCTACATGTTGGGGTACAGGCATAGACCACCATGCCTGCTTCCAGTTTCTTCACTGTTATGTGGAACCAATAATGGTATCTAGTTCTTAGAGATGTGAGGAGAAAGTAGGTTTATGACAAACTGGCAGTTCCTGGTACCAGTGAACACTGTGAATGGTAGCTTCCATCTTCTCTTCAATTTTATTTTAGAAAACATTGTATCTAAAACTGTCAGTATTGTTTCAGACATGAATGTTTTAAATATTTTCAATACTCCTGTTTACTTCACAGTTAACTTTCTTTCAATATTTATATTTATTCTTCTCTCCTATATTACATCCCAAGCAGTTTTCCCTCCTTCCTCCCCCCCCCCTTCAGAAAAGAGCAGGCCTCCCATAGATATCAACCAAACATAGCATAACAAGATACGACGATAAGACTAGGCATGTACCCTCATATCAAGGCTGCACAGGGCAATCCAGTAGGAAGAAAAAGGTCCCAAAAGCAGAGAAAGGACCCACTCCCACTGTTAGGAGTCCCACAAGAGCACCACGTTACATAACTGTAACATATATGCAGAGGGCCTAGGTCAGACCCATGCTGGCTCCCTGATTGTCATTTCAGTCTTCCTGAGCTCCTATGAGCCCTGGTTGGTTAATTCTATGGGCTATGTTCTTATGATGTTCTTGACCACTCTGGCTCCTTCCTCCACTCTTCCTTGGGGTTCCCTGGAGCTCCACCCAATGTTTGACTGTGTGTCTCTGCATCTGTTCCTAGCAGTTGCTGGAGGAAGCCTTTCCGAGGACAATTAGGTCTAGTCTTGGAGTGCAGCAGAATATCATTAGGGATATTTCATTGACTTCTGTTGTTGTTGCCAGTCCTGTTCTGGTTCTGTCATAGGTCTCTGGGCTATTCAGCCCGTGGTTCCTGGCTCTCCAGGCAGTGTCAGGGGTGGCCTCCCTCTTGTGGCATGGCTCTCAAGTTGGACCAGTCATTACTTGGCCACTCCCACAAGTTCTGCACCACATCTTACCTAGCACATCTTATAGGCAAGACAGACTGCAAGTTGAAGGTTTTGTGGCTGGGTTGATGTCCCAGTCCCTCCACTGGAAGCCTTGCCTGGTTGCAGAAGATGGCTGGTTCAGGCTTGGTGATATTGTACAAAAGAAAAATTAACTGATGAAGATGACTGCATTATCTCATGAGAGATTTTGTTCTGCAGTTGAATTATATGGAAGAATGTGCATTTGTCACAGAGTCTGATAGAGGAAAATTGCTTATGTCTTTTTGTATGATTATGTTGCTAGTATTTTGTGTTGAGTGAACCTCTGTCTTCCCTGATAAGTGTTCTAGTCTGTTTGCCACATCCTTGCATGAGTCTGGGAACCCTGACAGGGAGGCAGTGAGGAAATGAGACACAGACACATGTACACAAAAATCTGAGATTGGGTGGACTGGGCTCTTTGATGGAGAAGCTGCAGTACCCTGGAAGCTCAACATGTTCACTGTATACAGCTGAACAGGGAGCTGGGGCTATTGCATGCAGCAGAATGGGAGAAAGGCGTAGTTGATCTGTGGGAGCAGTCTCTGTGGAAGAAAGAGCTTTGGGGAAAGCTACACTATCAATGTCTGCATGTGGACTGGAAGAAAACTTTGCCCTTTCTCTGAGCCTGAGACATGGGTCCTTGATACGGCCATGACCATGTCAAACAGTACATGTTCACTCAGGCTTTACTCTCTCCCTACCCTTTTTAGTCATATTATTAACCTTTGGTTCTTCACAGTGCTGACAGGTTAATTTTCCTAAGTCATTGCTTTAGTCTTGTTATTCTTTTCAATCTTTGCCTTATTCTGTTATCTGGCCCAGCTTTGCTCCTGTGTTTCCCTCTTGTTGAATGTTTGCTTTCTTTGTATTACATTGATTTATTTTTATGAGCATGGTCTTGTGTAGTTTAGGTTTTCCTTGAACTCACTGTAATGTAGCAGAGGCTGGCTGTGAATTTCTGATCCTCCTGCTTCCACTTCACAAGTGTTGGGATTACAGGTGTGTGCCACTAGTACTGCAGTAAAATTTAAACTTCTACTTTCATTCAGCTTTTCAGGATTCTTCATTGGTATATATTTTTATGACCCTTCCTTTCTCCCAGCTCCCCGAAATCTTTTTAACAGTCTACCTGTCTTTCAGCAAATGCATATCCATTGGTTCTGTATGTACCCTTTACTAGGTTGTGGGTAATATATGTTATATATTACCATATAGAAAACCTAAGAATCTGTGTTTTACCAACACTGGCTCTATCCTGCTGTTCATTTGTAGGTGTGTTGGGGCCACACTGAAGATGTTGAGCTCATTAATGATGGCTCTGGATTAGGGTTTGGGATAGTTGGAGGAAAGTCAAGTGGCGTGGTTGTGAGGACTATTGTTCCTGGAGGACTGGCAGACCGAGTAAGTTGACTTTGTTTTATCATTTTGTTTTTATAAAATTTGACTTGTATGATTTGAAATCAATTTTATAGCATGAGTTGTTAGGATTCATGACTCAATAATTAGAGTTTATGAAATTTGCTTTATTTAAACAGTCTCTAATTCGATTTTTCTCACTTCTAACAGAGTTTTGATTATGTAAGAAGAAAATATTTTTATTGTAAGGAATTGTTAATGAATTTCTGCACTTTGAACATGTGTGTTATTCTTCAGCCTATCTTTTTTTTTTTTTTTTTTTTCCTTTTGTCTTTTTGAGACAGTTATTTCTCTGTGTAGTTTTGATGCTTGCCCTGGATCTCACCTGTAGACCGGGCTGGCCTTGAACTCACAGAGATCCGCCTGGCTCTGCCTCCCGAGTACTGAGATTAAAGGCGTGTGCCACCACTGCCCACCTTCAGCCTATCTTTCAAGGGTTCAATGATAGAATCAGAAGATTCAGTGAACATATGCATTTGTCCTGGGATAGGCGACATGGCTCAGCAAGTAAAGGTCCTTTAAGGCCTGGCAGCCTGAACTTGATTCTGGAACCGATGTACTGATAGCAGAAGAGAACGAACTCCACAGTCTTGTCTTCTTACTTCCACATGTGCACCATGACACACACCCTCCCCCATTAGTAATCACTTAAACAAAAGTCTGTTTGTCCCACTGTTACACATGTAAGATTTCACTTGGCTATTTTCTAGTATTACAAGACAAGTGTGTACCTTTCTTCTTTAGAAGTGTTTCAACAAGTAGGCCATGTAAGAGCTTGACCACTTTCTTTTCCACTTAATTTTACATGGAAGAAAACGTTAAATTCTATATTTGTTTTTATTTTATTTATTGGTATATATGTATCTTTGTGTGTGTGTGTGTGTGTGTGTGTGTGTGATGTGTGTGTGTACCCGTGAAAGCCAGAAGAGAGTGTGTGATATCCTAGACAGGAGGTACAAGCACTTATGAGCCTTCTATGTAGGTGCTGAGAACCAGACTGAGAATCCTCTGGAAGCCAGCCTCCCATAGTAGATTTAGAAATTACTGTAGACATTTGTATTTGAGCTCGTGTTGTATAGAATGCTCATGATAATTCAGAAGTAACTTTAATTCTACAATCAGAAAACACATAAAATCTCACTGATTATTATGTGCCCTTATAAACATATCTCTCCTAATACACTCTTAAGTAAACATGATGAATTTGTTGTACAGATTCAGCTTTGAGGCAGATAGGTTCCTCAACTTCTTATTTCTCACAGAGATGGCTGAATCTCATGAAATTATTTAGCCTCACCCTTCTTCCTGTCTTTTCTGCATCCAAGTATATTTACTTGTAGAAATTCTTAATGTTTGTTTTATGGGTACCTTGGGGTCTCATGCTTTTCATGTGTCTTTGAAATCAAAGTGATTCTTGTGGTAATAGTAATAATAATTATTATTCCTTTTCACCTTTGTCTGCACCTATGGCACAAAAGCAGAGGGAAACAAGAAATTAATGGGAAATTCGTGAGAATAAGGCAGGGACCCCAGACTTGTGACAGCTGTCAAATTCACTTAAGTTCTATATGGTGCAGTAAAAATGATTAATACCAGTGAACTCTGACCTTTCAGTGCATGTTCAAGGAGTCCTTCTTGATCATCTTAAAGCATTTGAGTGAATTCGCCATTACAAATATGGGTGTGGGAGCAATGGCTCAGTGGTTCAGAGCACTTGTTGCAAAGAACCTGAGTTCAACTCCCACCACTCACACAGTAGTTCACAACCATCTACAACTTCAGTTCCAAAGCACATGTATTGCACATACATACATTCAAGCAAGATACTTATACACCTAAAGTAAAATAAATCTAAAAGTTTATTAAAAATAAATGTTACTCAAAAATTTGAAATAACCAACAGAGAGACTATGAATCTTTCCCTCATCTTAAGCTCTTTGTACCTTATCACGTCTTTAAAATTTATTTGTAATATAAAGGTGCATTGAGGGCTAGAGCAGTGGCTTAGCGGGTAAGAATGTTTGCTGTGCAAACAAGAGGACATGTGTTCAGACCCCAGAACCCCTGTGGAAAGCCAGGCAGCTGGCTCCTTTGCCTGAAACTGTGCTATGGGGAAGGAGATGAGAGGACTGCCGGGGCCTGCTGCCTGCCAGCCTGTCTCCAGGCCCAGGGAAAGACTGTGTCTCAAGGTGAGAAAGGAAGGAATGATGGGCAGGAGAGCCAACGTCCTCTTGTGCTCTCCACACACATGCGGAGATGTATGCACCTCAATACATATGTATACAATACACATACATGCCACACACAACACACATGTGTGACTAAAATGAGAATGATCATTGTGTGTGTTTTTAAAACATACCTATAGTGGATGCTGGAGAAATGACTCAGTTGTGAAGAGCACTGGGGATCCAACACCCTCTTATGACCTCTGAAGACACCAGGTGTGCATCTGGTACACTTACATACATGTAGGGAAACCACTCATACACAGAAAATAAAAGATATTAAGCAAATACTTCCTTGTGTGTATGTCTGCAAACACAGTGTGTGTATGAGTTGTGAGCATGGAAGACAGAAGAGGGTGTGAGGTCCCAGAAGCTGGAGTAACAGGCATTGGCAGAATACTGGGCTTTTTGCATGAGTGCTGGAATTTGAACTCCAATCCTCATGAATGTGCAGCAAGCATTCTCAACTGCTGAGCCATTTTTCCATCCCTGAAATAAATCTTTAGCAAATGTTTATTTATTTATTTTTTGTAACCTAGAAAGGAGTGAGACATTGTCGAATGTCCTTATGTTTCTCTCCCTTGTCCCCTTCCCCCAGCAATTTTAACAGGCTTCTTCGCTGGGTGGGATGACGTTTGCAAAGTGCAAAGTGCAGCAGTTATTTTGAAAAACAAAGAACCAAATAAATTTAAGTGAAATCAAATAAGTTCCTTTACTGTAAGAATTTTCTGAGCTTTTTAATATACTAATGTGCATTATGAGTTTTCACAAGGACACTGTGATGTGCAGAGTTTCCCAGATTAATCCCACTGAGGCACTGTTGGGAAAAGCCCAAGTCTGATTCTCACCCTTTCCTGGAAGGGATCGTCACTGTTTCAGATCATCTAGGAGGGGCTAGGGGCCTGCCCATCACAGATTTGTAATGGAGAAGCAGGAGCTTGTGCCAAATATTGTCATCTGCCTAATATACATCATTTTAATGTAATCCTCAAAACAGTCTTAAGTTGTATTTCCAAATTATAGGTATGGAAACCTTAAGAAATTGTTCAAGGTTGTACAGCTGGAGAGTGACAGAGCTGATCTTCTTCCTGCTAATGTCTGATGAAATCCTCTAAATCCTCTCGTTGTAACCATCATATAGCACCCCAGCATAGCCTTGAGTGAGTTCTCTCAACACTCCTAAGCTAGTGCATTAGCTACTTTTCTCATTATTATCACCAAATGCCTCATGGTATAAGAATATGCTCCATCATGATGGAAGAAGGCGTAGCAGAGTTTATAGCAATATAAGCATTTAGGTAGGTAGGACTCCTTAAATCTGGGTAAACCAGAAAGCACAGAGCAGGGAATGCTGGTGCTCAGCTGACTTTCTCCAGGTTATTTGTGCAGGGCCCTAGGTATGGGATAGTGCCATTTACGTCCAAGTGGGTCTTCCTTATATCACTCTGTAAACACCCGCACCGACATTCCCAGAAGTATGTCTCCTAGGTAATTCCAAATTAAGTCAAATTGACAAGGAAGATGAGCCATCCCAGAGATCTTCTCTGAAAGGGAAAAGTGTAGCAAGGCAGCATAAAACCGGGTGGGAGTACACTAGAGAGATGGCATAGCACTTGCTACTCAATCATGAGGACCAGACTTCTCTGTAACCCTGGCTGTCCTGGAACTCACTCTGTAGACCAGGCTGGCCTCAGAGATTTGCCTGACTCTGCCTCCTGAGTGCTGGAATTAAAGGCGTGCAGCACCACCTCCCAGCCTTTTTTTTTTTTTAAACAAGGTTTTACTGTGCAGCCCTGATTGACCTGGAATTCATTATGAAGACCAGGCTACCCTCAAACTCATAGAGATCCGCCTGCCTCTGCCTCCTGAGTGCTGGGATTAAAGGCGTGCGCCGCCACCACACCATCCTTTAGAAATTTTATTCTGCTTTTGCATAAGCATTAAAATGTTTTCAGAAGTTAGTTGTTTTGTTTTTGTTCTTGAAGTACAACTACTCGGTGGCTGAGGCAGGAGAATCACAACTTCAACGTCTTGGCTATAGCACAGCATGTTGTGTGCTCAGGTGTTGCACAGCTCTTTATCGGCATTCGTTGATTTGTGATTGAAAGAACAAGAATATCATTGTTGAAAGAAAATGGTGAGAATATCAGTGAAATGAAGGTTTGAGGTTGCTGGACTCAGACAAGGCAGCTGCCATTTGGGCATCTTTCCTATCAATCTGACGGATATTTTTGCACTTAATAATTCCTTAGAACACCTGCTTTTCTGTATGAAGAAGATGTTTGACTCTCAGTGACAGATGCAAATTATCTACATGGTTTCAAATTAAGAATTGAAGTAAAATAGGGAAAATGGTTTGAGAAGTGACTAAATATATACTTGATGGCATGTATTTATGTTCTTTGTTTGCTAAGCTAACATTCTTTATCATTTTGGCCCGGCCCCACTTATGGTCCCTATAGTCCAGCTCCCAGGCAGCGTTGCCCATCTTTATCAGTGCCACGGAAGCCCTCATTCTTTTAAAATTTTTATTTGTTACTTTGAAATTTTTTTATTGTGTGTGCGTGTGTATATGTGTGTGTGTTTGTGTGCAACCCAGCACTGTAGGAGTGCTGGAATTATAGGTACATAAGACGACATCCAGCTTTTTATGTGGGTCCCGGGTATCAAGCTCAAGTTGCCAAGGCTTACACAGCATCTTCTAGGTCCCTGAATATCCCTTTAAGTAGGTACTTATTTTACCTATGATGTTTCATTGGTAGAAACAGAATGTCAAACCACCATTATTAAAATAGAAAGGCAGCTAGTCTTTATTCCCTTCCTCCAATAGTTTTTTCCTTGTATTTGTTTCTTTTCTTAAACCTTTCCAGATGTTTAAGGATTGAACTGCTATACCACTTTGTCTTATGTTTCTAGCACCTTCTATAGCAGTCACAGCACAGAATATAGCTTTGTACTCAGTATTTTTATCTGAATCCTTTCTTTATTCAGAATCATGCAGATTTGAAAAATAGGAAGGTTAGCAAACTGACCTTTTTGTCTTTAGTCTTTTAAAACTTCTCCTTCAGTATTTCTTGTATGACTTCTGAATGATGCCACTTGAAAGCATGATTCTGAAGCTCAGAACAAATTCTCCCAGCACTCACTGCAAGCTCTTTGTGTCCCAAGCTGCATATGTCTTTTTTCATGTTCATTCTATTAAAAATCTTTTATAGTGATAGACAGTTTCTTGGTGAGTAGGTAAATAATAAATACCTTATGTACTAGTATCCTTTGTGTACTAGAGAGTGACCTGCTGTGTATCAGTGGACAGCTTGGATTGAATGTTTTTAAGTCTCATGCAAGCTGGGCACTTAGAACTTGTATGAAGCCCATAATGACTTCGAACACCATAGTCCCTTTCCCCCATCGGCTGGGATTACAGACCTGTACCACCAGGGCCAGACAGCCAGTAAACCAGTTTTGGTTAGAGGTTTGGGATTGCTGCTTACTAGTCTTTTGAACCTGGTTAGATCAGTCAACATTTTCTTTCTTTCTTTTTTTTTTCTTTCTTTTCTTTTTTTTAAAGACAGCATCTCACTGTGTAGCATTGGCCTGTACCTCTCTGTGTCGACTAGATTTGGCCTTGAACTCACAGAGATCCAACTGTCTCTGCCTCCTGAAGGAAAATTAAAGGTGTGTGCCACTAGGCCTGGCCAGCCAATCTTTTAAACTACATTTTCTCATTTTAAATTTAAATTCCCCTTTGAACAATATTGAATTAATTAATTCTCTCCTCTTTTTCTTTCTCCTTTATTTTTAGTTTTCTTTCTTTTGAAATAGGGTCTCACTATGTAGCTCTGGCTGTCCTGCCACTTACTTTATAAATCAGGCTAGTCTTGAATTCACAGAGATCAATGTGCTTCGATTAAAAGGCAAACACCCCTCACCCCCTTCCACAGCTGGCTGGCTTTCTTTTTGGTTTTCTGAGAAAATATCTCACTGTATAGTCTAGGCTGTATTCAGATTCTTTATATGGTTCAGGGTGGCCTCAGTTTTCCTGCCTGCATATGCTGAGATCGTTGGCATGTGCTACCATAGCTGGCCATAGGTGTTATTTTAACCTGTACGGGTACTTTGCAGGCCTGTATACTTCTTAGACCACCATTGTTGACATTTTGATATCTTTAATACACAGTACTAAAGGTAAGTTTTCAGATGAAACAAATTTAGGCAAAATGCAGATGGATCAGAATTTTCACAAAGAGGGCACTCTATAAATAATTTTAACTGGTGTATATCTTTATGAATTATACCTTAAACTTTTCTGTGATGCAGTATGTATGCAATACGCACATGGACATGCATGTTTCTATTCCCACTCATCTGTTACTCTTTAGTCTTCTTTAGCACAGTTCATGATAAGTATCTTTTCTAGTTGTATAGGTTAAAATGTTGGGGTTCTGGTTCCTTCTCCCTTTCCTTGACATCACATGTAGAAGTTATCAGTCATCCTTGAAATGTGATCTTAATTAGTCTAATCAATAAAAACTAGGAGTCAGATATTAAGGTAAAGATGAAAGATCAGAGAAGCAAAGGAGCAGTCACTAGTGACTTCTTACCCTCTCTGGATCCTCAGACCAAAAGGGGGGCCAAGAGCCTGTGTCCACCTGCCTTATATTCCTATCTCCACCTTCAGAATGCTGGGATTAAAGGAGTGAGCCTCCTAAGTGCTGGGATTAAAAGTGTGTGCCACCATTGCCTGGCCTCTGTGGTTAACTAGTCATTGACTCTACCCTGTGATCTCCAGGCAAGTTTTATTTGTCAGAAACACAAAACAAATATCACTCAACACATCCTGTTGGTGGTTCTTAGACAATACATGTAGGTCTTCCTTCTCAATTTGAAACTAACTTGTCCACACCATGTAATCTCAAGGTCATTGTTAGAGCCTCCCAGCTGTTGTCTCTGCTTGGATTGTTTCCTCCTAAGTCTGTTTTAAGCACAGAAGTTGGCAAGATCTTAGAAAATTTAACTAGTCATGATGCCACTCCTTTGCTGACGTGGCTTTCCAGTTGTAGAAAATGACTCTCCATCTGTCTGTCTGTCCTAGCTGCTCATTAATGTTCTCTTTTCTCTGCCTCTTCTGGCCATGCTGGCAACTTTCTGTTACCTGGTCATGCTACTTAGCATTTTGGCCTTAGGAGGTCCTTAACTTTATGCTGGAACCTTTCATTCTGACCATCCTTTTGGAAGTCCTCTGCTTTTGATCTTTTCTTTGCCTACATGGTCATTATACTCTAGCTCTACACTGTTAGACATAAATTAAAACCCTTGAGCAGAGACCCATTTTAGAGTTCTGATTACTTATTTCATATTGGACCCTTCCGGTTTGGTGGTGTTCTACAAGGAATTGCTTTATCTTTTGTCAGCTGAGCAGATTATTAGAAGTGTTATGTTTGTCCAGCATTTGAACTGGCTTTGTCATTCATTTTGCCAGAGTTGAAAGTTTGATGTATTTTTACTAAACTGTTAATTGATTTCTCTGAATAATTTTGTTTTTCCTTCTTGCATCAAAGGATGGGAGACTACAGACAGGGGACCACATCTTGAAGATTGGTGGAACAAATGTGCAAGGGATGACCAGTGAACAAGTTGCTCAAGTGCTAAGGAACTGTGGGAGTTCAGTCAGGATGCTGGTGGCCAGAGACCCTGTTGGTGAAATTGCAGTAACACCCCCTACCCCTGCATCCTTACCTGTTGCCCTGCCCACTGTAGACAACAAGACCCTTGGTTCTGTGAGTATAAAAACCATTCTTTTTACATCAAATGCTGCCTGTGATACAATACAAAATATGAAATTCTCTCAGCTGGAGGACCACACTAGTATAAGTCACTTTAGTACTCACATTCGAAGCAGAGAACTTGTGATGAATATTAGACATATCTGTTTCTCTTTTCCCTTTTTTTGGTGTGGTGTGTGTGTATATACATATGTGCATGTGTGCAAGTACACATGCACACTCATATGCCTTGAAGCCAGAAATCATTGTTTTCCACTATTGCTCTCTACTTTATTTTCGAGATAGAGTCTCTCACAAAGTTGAACTTGCCATTGCAACCAGACTGGATGGGCAACAAGTCCCAGGATCCTGTGTCTATCTCCCCAGTATTGAGAGTACTGATATGTGCTACCATGTCTGGCTTTTATCATCTGGCCCTAGGGTTCTGAACTTTGTTCCTCACACTTGCACAGCAAGTGCTGACTGAACTGTCTCCCCATTCCTCCTTCCCATGAATAAAAGTATGAAGAGGCAGGAAGAGAAGGAGACTCTATTAGAACAAGTGGAAGACTAGCACTTATCTTCAGAGACATCACTCACTGGGCACCATATGAACAGGAGTTTTCTCTCCATGATATTAGCAGTTAACTTTTAGTTTCTCCAAGTTGTATGCTAATTGATTCAGTTTCCTTCATTACTCAAGTTCACTGAAGTCTTCTCATCTAGTCCACAAGACTCTGTGATGTGTGGGTTACTTTCTGATGCTGATGTTTGGAATTGAAAGCAGTGTTAGTGTCTAGATATCTTATCCCTTTGCAGAAATATTTAAAGATAGTATTAAAGTTTTAGAGCCAGATTTAAAAATATTATATATAATAATTTCCTCTTGGCTTCTAAATTGTTAGGCTTGTGATTCTTTCAGAAAATGGAGCCTGAGGTTTTTTTCTAAATGGCTGTATCAATTTTTTATTGTTATGTTATAAGTTGTTTGTAGCACGAATCTTAAAAGTTCTTATTAATAAAATCAAACCTGGTGCCAGTTATTGGGGTGAATGCTGGAAGATCAGAGAAGCAGAAGAAACCACTGCTTCCTCACTTTGCCAGTTCCTCAGCTGATCCTGTTTCCTCAGACTGGAAGCCTCTGAGTCCTCATCTGAATGGGTCTCAGCTGAACTGCTGCTCAAAAGCCTAAAAGCTTAACCAGACAAATGCTTCTAGTTCCTGGTTTTCATGCCTTATATACCTTTCTGCTTCCTGCCATCACTTCCTGGGATTAAAGGTGTAGTCACCATGCCTGGCTGTTTCCAGTGTGGTTATGAGCTCACAGAGGTCTAGATGGATCTCTGCCTCCCAAGTGATAGGATTAAAGGCGTGTGTGCCACCATTTTCTGACCTCTGTGTCTATCTAGTGGCTGTTATGTCTTCTGACCCCAGATCAGTTTATTAGGATGCACAGTATTTTGGGGAACACAGTATCACCACAGTTGTTAGTTATTTAGCAGCTGTAATAATACCTTTGGTCAGTTTGCATTTCTGTAGTTCAGAATTCAAAGTGGGCTTGGCTGGATTTTTGCCTAGATTCTTATAAGGGTAAATGAAGGTGTTGGTTCATCTGGCCTCTGTTCTTGACATCCGGGCTCATGAGCTTGTTTCAGGTTGGTGGAACAATACAGTTCTTTGCTGTAGGATCGAGGGCCTTTTCTTTGTTGGCCTCCATCTTTCAAGCCCTTAGGGTCCCCTTGTTCCCATCTTTCTTGTGTGACCCCTCCACCCTCAAACCACAAGCTCATCTTATATGTTTAAGGTCTTTTTCTTTGCCCTTTCTATTACCAGCAGGGGAAAATTACTTATAATGGGCTTCTTTGATTAGATTAGGCCCACTTGAATAATCTCCCCTTTGCCATGTGATTTCACAAGCATGGGGGCAGGTCCAGGGATGGGAAATCATGGGGATCATCTTAAAATTCAGTTTGTCACAGAAAAAAACTTGGCAAACTGGGTGCACAGATTGACTGTGTATATAGTTATGCAACTGAAAATATAACAATGGGTGTGTTATTTCCCTGCAGGATTGTTCACTTTTTGAAACTTACAATGTTGAACTTGTTAAAAAAGATGGACAGAGTCTTGGGATTAGAATTGTTGGCTATGTTGGAACAGCTCATTCAGGTAAATGAATCATTTCTACTTCATATTTTGGATAATTATAAAGGATGTTAAGGTTTCTAGATAGTAAAATTAAGTACCTACAGACTTTAATTTAAAACTCAAAAAATAAAACTGTGAATCTGTAATAGTAAGCAGTTACTTTTCAGTGATTAGAGTCACATTTTGCCTCAGTAGTTTAACAGCTCGCTTTATAGTTAGTAACAAAGGAATTTAATATACAGATCATTTTGTAACATTGGGATTTCACTTTCCTGTGCTTCTAGAATAGTTCTGTTTGAATATTGTGTGACTGTTAACATTTTATACAATATTATGTCTGGCATAAAGTAAATTGATCACTGCATATATTATATATTGTGACTGCCCAAATATATATTTGTGTTTAATCATGAAAAAAAGTAAGATAGAAAAGAATTTCATTAGAGCTATTTTTTTTTCATATAAGGGAAGTGCATTGTGAGAATACACGATTCAAGTATCTGATAAAATTGTTTTCTTTCACTGTTAGTTTTCCCTTGGTTAGTGAAGAATTACTAGGTTAAGTAAAAATAAACCTTTAAAAAATATTTGATAGTTACATGAAAATTTAGTTATGAAATATTTTAGTTTTCCTGACAAATAACAAGTATAGAAAGCTAATTCCTTTAAAAAAAATTGTCCTCCTGCATTGGAGCAGGTGGAGAGATTAAGAGTGCTAATGTATTCATAGGCCTGAATGAAATTCATGTCAGGCCACCTTGTGCTATTTCAGCCTAATTTAATATCTAATTTCAAAATTTCTGATTCTGCTGCGTGCTACCCTTTTAGTTTCAGAATTTAATTAAGTCCCTTAAAAGCTAAGTATGTATTTAAAAAGTAATGTTGCAAAAACATTGAGTTGTTATCACTATCTTCTACCTTGTTAAAGTTGAGTTGTGGCTGAGTTCCTAAACTTATGCTTCACTGCCTAAGCAGAAATTAATGAATGAGAGGAAATTTGATCTTTGTGTTGCTGGGTACAGAAAAGAATCTTTTTACTTTTCTATTCTCAAAACATGTGTGGGCTTGGGTGGTTTTGAGGGGATGAGCAAGTATGTCAAAAAAATGAGACACTGGAAACAACAGCTTTCAAAAACATATATAGAAATAATTTGCACTTTATTCCATTTATTCTTGGCTTCTTGATTTTGGTGCTGGAGTTTGAACAGGCCTGGTGGCATGCTTCTGTGACCGCAGTCACTTTAGCAGTTGAGTTGGAAGGGTCACAAGTTTGAGGCCAGCCTGGACAACACAGAGAAACTTCATCTTAGAAACCCAAACAAACAAAAAGTCTATTCAGAGAGTATAATTAAAGTGTAAAACTCTTTCAGTGTTTGAAGATAACCGGAAATACATGTTTTAGTAAAGACACACAACTGTTGTAGCATGGCAGATGAAAGATTGAAGTTGAGAGAGAGTTGAGGAAGAAGTGCTGTGGTAGTGAGGAAGGCAGATGAGATGGGGAAGCAGCAGACTTGTAGAGTTAGGGAAGCTCGTGGCAGTGGTGCAGTGTCAGTCTGGATGCCAGGCTTTGTGGAAGGAATAATGTGGAAGATGACATTGAAAAATAAATGATTTTTCCTGGTTTGGAAGACCTGGGGTATGATTCCCTGAAGTTTATGTATAATTATGCTGGCAGAGGGAACTTAGTAAAATCATTTAGAGATACAGTTTTTTAAATTTTCAATTTCCTTTGTAGTTCTTTCTCTTGGGAATGTACTTTTTATATGGTTATAATTTTTATTAACTATTTGTGGTTAAATATTTAATTTTATAATATAAGGATTATTTCATGCTGCTGAGGTCATTCTATTTTTTAAAATTATATGTGTTCAGGGATGTGTGTGCCTGTCATGGGGGTCCATGTAGAGGTCAGAGGACCACTTTGTGGAGTATTTGCATCTGTTTGTGTGTTTCTGGGATTGAGCTCAGATTGCCAGGCCATCTTACCGGCCCCCATACTAGCTCTCTAAAAAGAACATATGTGCTTTTCTCTGTATCTAGATGACACACATGAGCACTTAACTAAATATCGGCAGGAGTATGTGTGACTCTTGTCTTAATGCTAGTGAAAAATGATGAGCACTTGTGCTGAGTCAGCAGTTCAAGTAGTGATAGACCAGGGTTCATCCTGGCCCTCTAGAATGCCAGCTTAGAGAGAAATGCATTCATCAAGGTTCCATTACTGATTATTTCTCCAGAAGGGTAGTCATCAGTCAAATCATTTTGAATTCAGGTCACTTGTGATGGTGACAGTTTGAAATAATCCATCAATTTCTCTGCATGTGTTCAAAGTAGTATTTATGAAGTCTCTAGTCAGCCTCTTTAGCTAATTAACCTCTTGATAAGAATTTTGCAATCAGGTCCTAATTTTAGCTTTCTTCCTTTTTTCTGTTTGTCTATGCACTTTCAGGGGAAGCTTCAGGGATTTATGTGAAAAGTATAATACCGGGCAGTGCTGCATATCACAATGGCCAAATTCAAGTGAATGACAAAATCGTGGCTGTAAGTAATGGCTGTCTTTTGTACATTTGAATCAAGTTGGTGAAAGGTTAGTTTTTCTATTTTAGGTTTATTTTATTTTTAGGGTGTTGTTGTTGTTGTTGTTTTCACGTTGTTTTATTTTGTTTTGAGACACAGTCTCACTATATAGCATTGGCCCTGAGCTTGTAGACCTGGCTTTCCTGGAATTTAGAGATCTACCTGCCTCTGCCTCTCAAGTGCTGGGATTACAGACATCCTCCACCATGTCATGCTCACAAGATTTTAAAAAATTAGCTTTACTAGTGCAGTGAAATCTCATTGATTCAGGCTCTTAGGATTTTAGGCTCTAAATATGATTTATTCCAATCAAAGAGGAAACATTCCACTAAACATATTAGTAGGAAAAATTGCACATTTACTTAAATAAATGTATGCATTGAATTGTATCTGAAAGATGTTTTTATATCCTCTAGGAAATACTTTTTAAGAGTCTGTATGTACCACAGAGTGGTTGCACATGCCTTTAATCTCAGCACGGATCTCTGTGAGTTCAAGCCCAGCCTGGTCCACAGGGCAAGTTCCAGGACAGCCAGGGCTACACAGAAAAACCCTGTCTTGAAAAACCAACCCCCTCCCAAATCTTTAGATATTCACCTATTTGAAATAGTATATAATCCATTTACCAGTTCTTGTTGCTGCTTTTTCTAACTAATTTCGAGTACATAAAAAATGGAAATACTTTGTATATTTGAGAATATAACTTTTTGCTAGTAAAATTATATGTCTTCCCCCCTCCCCTTTTTCCTCTTTTTTTGGTTTTTTGAGACAGGGTTTCTCTGTGCAGCCCTGGCTGTCCTGGAACTCGCTCTGTAGACCAGGCTGGCCTCTAAGTCAGGATCCATCTGCTTCTACCTCCTGAGTGCTGGATTAAAGATGTGCGTCACCACTGCCTGGCTAGTCTCCCCTTTTAGTAGAAGTAAATATATGTCTACACGCTTTGCTATCTGTTCGCATTGTACATATAACACTGAGTTACATAGTGTCAGATGATGGGTGATGTGATTAGAGTTCATCAAAGGAAGCACCTTTCATGAATACTGGCTTTGACCTTAAAGTTTATCAAATGCTTTGATGGTGTTTGGGGTCTGGAGGCCAGCAGAAGCATTGCATGCTTTGAGTAGTTAAGAGGAAGTCTAAAACAGTGGGCTGGCCTGCCAGGCTTTCACACATACATTTCTCAGAACACTAGAAGACTCAATGGTGTGAAATCAGTGTGTTTCTTTGGAAAATATCATGCAGTGATGCTACTTAGGAATAGCTCTTCAGTGTTGGTAATGAATCTTTTAGGTACATTTGAAAACTGTAACAATTAACCAGATTTTATAGCTTTTTAATTTAAAAAAATTTTATCATTAGACAGTAAAGCCTTTTGCCTCTGTCAGACTGATATTTAAAATATGTGATTTAAGAATATAAGTTTGAATTTATTTTCTTATTTGCATGTGAATTTCTCAGCAAAACTAGTTTTTAATTTTTATTCAAAAATACTTTCCAGTCTAATATGAAGTATTTGGGAAGTAAAATTAGTTACCCCATTTTATTCAGCACTGCCAAAATCAAAAATGGAAGTAGTTGATAGGCATGATGACTCAGATGCCTCTAATTCCAGCTTTCAAGAGGTGGAGGCAAGAAAAACACTGTGAATCTGAGGCCATCTTGGACTATGTACTGAGTTAATTTCTCTGCGCTACATAGTAAGACCTTCTTTCAAAAAACAAGACAAAAATGGTGATAGTTTACTTAAACCCTATTCTGTCTCCTGATGTCCTAGGTGGACGGTGTGAATATTCAGGGTTTTGCCAACCAGGATGTTGTTGAAGTATTACGAAATGCAGGGCAGGTGGTGCAGCTTACCCTAGTTCGCAGGAAAACATCTTCATCGGATTCTCCATTTGAACAGCCTTCAGACAGAGGTAATTAATGCTCCCACCCCTCTCTTCATGGAGTTGAGTTTGGAAGAATGACAAAGGTATGTCTGGGAGGTTGAGTAGGAAATGTCCCTTATCTTGTGTAATGCAGTGATGGAGAGGTGAGCCAACCTGTCTCTTTTGCAGTCGTTTCCCTGGCCTCCTGCAGTGCACCAACCCAGTGACAGGAGGCAAGCACTGCTTCAGCAAGCCCAGAGCGCCTCTAAAGGGAGATGGAAATCACTCTTGATCCAGGACCTTCATTTACTTACACTTTGGCATTTCTCAAGCTTCAGATCCTAGATTGCTCTTATGATGTGTTTTACTTTAGTTATCTCTTGATTTGTCTTTTGAAGTATGGTGAAAAAATAAAAACAAATTTTTATCAAGAACTTTTTTATTAAAAGTAATACTTTTGTCAATAAGTTTATAAAATAGCAGTGTTCAGTGTGGAAAAAATATACAATTTTTTGGATATCAGAGGGTTTCTTTTGGGAGACAGTTTTCTCTCTATCATATGAGCTCTGGAGATTGAACTAAGGTCATCTGTCTTGGCAGCAAATCCCTTTACTGGCTAAATCATCTTCCTGGCCAGTATTTGGGTCTTTGTGGCATACATACAATCACACTGTGCTGTGTTATTAAAGGTCACATGGTACATGACTGTATTCCTCTGCTTACTCAGGAGCTCTGATTGGGATTTTATAATTTAAAAAATTATTCTATTACTTTGGTTGTATAAGTGTTTTTGTTTGCATGCATCTCATTGGCTCTTAGCCAAGCTATCTCACTTCCTTGTTACTGCTTGTCTGTACAGACCTCCAGGTCTCTATGGTTGGTACTGGGATAAAAGGCGTGTGTCACCACACTTGGCTGTTCCCTAGTGTGTCCTTGTACACACAGAGACCCTGCCTGCCAAGTGATTAGATTAAGGGTGTGTGCTATCCCTGCCTGACTTGTGTTAATGGCTTGCTATTTCCTCTGATCTCCAGGCAAACTTTATTTATTAACATACAAATAAAATCTCACCACATTTCAGCACGAATATCACCACAATATATCAACTACAAAAGTCCATCAACTTGGCACCCTAGACTCACCTTCACACTGGGTGTGGTGGCCATGCCTTCTATTTCAGCACTCAGAAAGGCAGATGGATGACTATGACTTCAAGGCTAGCCTGGTCTACATACCAAATTCTAGACCAGCAAAGGCTACATAGTGAGACCTTATCAGTAATAAAAGAGATTCTCTGTTGGTAACTTTGTGCACATTATTGACTAGCCTATCTGTGGAACTTCCCCATCCTCTGTGATTAAAACTTCGTGTCATTAAAGTCAGTCTCCTCTCCTTGGCAGCTGCCTTTTTACTGTTTCTTTGAGTTTGACTATGCAGAAAACTCAAATGGGTAGAGCCATGCAGTGTTTTTCATTCTCTAGTGAGCCAATTTTACTTCACATAGTGTCCTCCAGGCTCATCCAGGCTCTAACAGTGGATTAGATTTCCTTTTTAAAGAATCAATAATATTTATTATTTTTGTATATATACAGTTTATTTATGTATTTGTACTAAGTGTTCACTGAAGTGTCTTGGTTATTGTAAATAAATAATGCTTCAATTAATGATTGACATTTTTTATCCTAGTATTATGTATATGCATTTATTTATGACATTAGTTGATTAATGATCTAAAAAATACTATTTGAGTGGTTTTAAAGTCTCATGTTATAGTCATAGGAGTTTAATTGATTGTATGTTTGAGCTCTTTGTTGTTAAAACATTTCAAGCATATAGAAACATGAACAGAACAGAATGAAAACCCAGTCACCTTCCACTTAGACCTGACAGGTGCCATCTCCCCATATTTCTTCTGAACCATTTTAGAATGAGTGGTGTAGGCGTCATGGAAATATAGATCTTTTCTTAAACAATCATACTGTTATCCCAGCAAAGAAAAGTAGTATTAATATCTAATATCAAATACTTGGTACGTATATGATTTCTCAGTTGGTGGTGTCAGGGATATTGCTCTGTGGTAAAAGGATAAGAATGCTTGCTATCCACCGCAGCAAGAGCATACAGCCCTCTCTTTGGTGTTGGTTTCTTTTTCTTTGTTTCTTTTTTTCCTAAAGCTATATTGTAAGAAATCTATCGCTGTTTTGTCATGGACTTAACCTGCTTCTCACCTTCATTTTCTGTACTTCCTCCCTCTTTGAATACTGTCAAACTATTTTTTTAGTATTAATTAGTTAATTCACCAAAAACTTTAGTACTAAAGGAATCAGCTTCATTGAGGTCCTGCAAATTTGTGAATGGGAGTGAAATAAGCTTATATGAATGTGCTACCCGCCATAGGACTAGTGATTCAAGCCAGCAATTCTTGTTTTAGGAACTGTTGCAGAACTACCTAAAGTACCAGCCCTAACTGGATCCGTGGAAACAGAAACTAATTTGGGTATGGAAGCAGAGGAAATTGGAGAAAGCCTGGATAATCTAAAAAAGAACAGCGAACAAGACTTAGAAAAACCAGGTAGCCTTTTCTTTGGAGTACTTCGACGTTTTTGTTTATTAATCCTTCTTCCTCTATAGTTAATATGGTGTGGCATCTGTGGCATCGGACTCAGACCTATGAAATAAAGGCAGTAGTATTACACCAAGAACTTTGTAAAGCTACAAGTATCCGAATAACCAGGGAGCAACTAGAGCCCTGTGTAAAAGCAGTCTCTATCTGATGGAAGTCATGCTGTAGAGGGTCTAAGAGATTTAAGGGGGGGTATTTTGCTAGGGATGTGCCACCATGGTAGAGTGCTAGCCTAGCATATGTGAGGCCCTAGGTTCAGTCCCTAGTACTACCACCAGTCTCACCCCTAAATTTTTATAAAATGGGGTGTTTTGACTATAATCTTAATATGATCAACACGTTTGGCAGTAGAGTACCAAGTGTATTTTTGTTTAATCTTTGTTTAATTGTGCTTCAAATGCATATTTATTAGTATGCAATAACTATGTAGCATTTTAATTACTATGTATTCTTGTGTGCTGCAGTTGTATTTATATCTAAATATTGTAGCTGTCTGTTTATATGTAGAAGTGTTTCCTCTTCATAAAAGTTAACATGAAGTTGTATCAAATGACAGGCTGCTATATATTTATATTAAAGTTTTCAAATTGTTTCCAACTTTGACCTTTTACATTGTGTTTGTCACTTCAGCTGTTAGCAGGACTCCTGTTTGCAGACATGCTGAGTATAGCTCGTTCCTTCTGCAGAGGTGCTTTGCCAGCTAAGGAAAACTCCTGAAAAGATTTAACCCCATCCGTGGTCCAGAGAAGCGGGCCTTGGGCTCTTTGTATGTTAGGAAAGGTAGCTCAAAGGAAGATATTAATAATGTCTCACTCAAGGTCAAGGTTAGGAGCCACCCCCATTCACTTTTGGATCTAACTAGAGTGCAGTTAACTGTTACTATTTTAATTTAGTTGATCTCAGATGGATATCAAAAAACTAGGTGAAAATCAAATACATTTGAAATTAGAAATAGTTTTAGAGGGCTGGATAGATGACTCAGAGGTTAAGAGCCACCAATTGCTCTTCCAGAGGTCCAGAGGCCCTGAGTTCAATTCCCAGCACCCACATGGTGGCTCACAACTATCTGCAATGAGATTTGGCGCCCTCTTCTGTGTACATAATAAATAAATAAATCTTTTAAAAAAAGAAATAGTTTTAGAAATATGGTGTCTCATTGCTGTTGTCATTATTTTGTTTGTTTTTGAGAAAATTTATTACTGTATAGCTCAGGCTAGCCTAGAACTCACAGTGCTCCCATCTCAACTTCCCTATACTGTACCCATGCCTTTTTTGGTTGTTGTTAATTCCAAAAAATTTTTATTTATTTATTTATTTTTGTTTTGAGATGGGGTCTTACTATGTAGCCCTGGAAGCCTGGAATTTGCAATGCAAATCACAGACTGGCTTCATGCACAGAGATCTCCCTGTTGCTGCCTTCAGAGTGATGGGGTTAAAGGTGTACACCACCACACCCAGCATGTGCTCATGGTTTTTTGTTTTGTTTTGGAGCTAATGATCGAACCCCAGGTCTTGCGCTTGCTAGGCAAGTGCTCTACCACTGAGCTAAATCCCCAACCCCAGTGCGCATGTTTTAAAAATAAGTTTCACTGTATTTTTTTTCCTTCATGTATGAGTATAATTTCAGTTTGCAAGTTTGCCTGCCTCTTCTGGCTGCTCTGACGGGTTAGTCTCTGTCTCACCTGCATGATGGTTGCTTAAGATAATCTTGTTACTCTTGTGTCATCCCCTTGTACAGCTTTTTTTTTTTTTTCCCTGCTGTTGTTGCTGCTGCAAATATATTAACTGCCTTCCTCTGGCCCTTAGTCCTTTGAGCTGTGCTTTAAAATACATAGCTGTCTGTGCTTTCATTGGGTACCTGGAAGGTAAAACAGTCCCAAGGGAATTAAATCATCAGCATCTTCTTTTACTTGGATGAACTTTCTGCCATCTGACTACCATGTTTGTAAACTTAGAATTCTCTCAATATGTTGTAGATTTTGTTCAGATTCTTTTAGCAGACATGAAACTGCACCTGGAAGACACTGAACAGGCAAATTGTTGACACTCTTAAAGAATTTGGTAAAGGGGCTGGAAAGATGGTTTAGTGGGTATAGGCACTTGCAGTAAGCCTCAAAACCCAAAGTGATTCCCAGAACCCATGTAAGGCAGAAGGAGAAAGCCAGCTTCATACAAGTAGTTCTCTGATGTCCACATATGTGCTGCAGCTTGTAGACTCTCCCTCCTCCCCTCTACCCCACACTAATAAATTTTTTAAAAAGGAAGAAAGAAAGAAAAGAATTTGTAAGAACTCAGAGGTTCTTAAGGAAATATTCACTGGAATACATGCCACCCAAACGATTTTAATACTTATTTTAATAGTATCTTTGATTAGCTGCCCCTAAATGTAATCTAGCATATCAGTGAATATAGTTATTTCCTGGATGTTCTTTTGTAAATGGAGTAATTTAAGTTCTTTAGTGTTCATTAGTCTTAGTCTCTGATTCTGAAGTTAGCCTATTTAACTTAATGATTTGTAGTATGTAATTAAACGTTCTTTGCAGCCAAAGTGAGCTGCTCTGGAGATGAAAAGAGCTGATGCTGCGTGTTACATTTGATGGTAGGCAGATGGTTATGTCACTTGTGATAAGTGTTCTGTGACATGTCTGATCTTATAGCAGAAATGAGGAACTTAACTTAAAAAAACGTACAACCTTTTTATCCTCTATATTAGTACCGATGTAAGTCCAAATGATAGTTTTAGTACTTTGACTTTTATCTGTCAGGCATTCTTCAGATTCTGAGAGTCTGGGGAAGATTATACAGAGGGTAGGCCTGACACTTTAAATATGTCTGCTTTTAAAATGCTCTCACCTGTGTGATAATAACACCATTAAATCAAGAGCATTGAAAAGGTAAAAATATCCTGATAATTAAACAGAAGCAAAAGACTGGTGTAAAATTAAAGTTTCTACCTGAAGAAATTCAGCTTGCAGCCTTTCTGTCCATTCTGGCGTGTGGAAGCCTGGCTGTCGTGTGTCACATAGCTTGTTGATTACAATGCTAGCTCCATACACACTAATTCCAGTGGAGAGGTGGAATGGTGGTACTTTGAAAAGATTTACATTGAAATCAAATTTGTATAAGACCTACAAATAAAACAGAGCCAAATAAGTGAGATATCTACATAGAAACTATAATATTCAAGTTTCACTTGTAATTAATCACTTCCCCTTACCTTTAAAGTATTCCTGAACAAGTTTGTCCCAGGTGGCTTTACATTTTGTATTATTCTCCTGAGTCACTTTGGTTTACATTACCAGGTAGATTTAAATGAATACGTTTTTCCTTTTTACTCATTTCTCCCTTTCCTGCTGAAGCTGAGCTGTTATTAAAGAATTTGTTAAGTATGTTTGGCTCATAGCAGCTTCAACATTCTTTTTCTTGTAGATATATATCCAGAGAAAGTCCCAGGCTCTACAGAAAATGAGCTGAAATCCAGATGGGAAAATCTACTGGGCCCAGATTATGAAGTAATGGTATGTTAAAAAAATATTTTAATAGAAAGTTTCATTTCATGTTACACTCCTAACACTGTAATTTCAAATGACATGGGAGAGTCAAAGAAGATACAGGCTGCTTCTATTGTTTTCTTCCTGTCTTTCCTATTAGTGCAATCAATCAATTTTTAAAGCGTTTTAAGCTGTAAGAACAATTAAGGACTGTGCACAAACTTCAGTTACAATTAACAGACACTCAGTTCATGGTGAAGCCATTTAGGTCAACAATAGGCAGAAGAACATTAGGGTGAAAGCTGGCCTTTGAATTTATAACTTGAATCAGCTGCTTAAAATGGCTGGCATCTTTATGATTGCTTTTATGATCTGTTTGTTTTATTGTACACTGAAAGGGCTGTGGATATTAGTCCTATGTTTCACAAAGAATCTTACAGTTTTATGAGAAAAATGAAAGAATGATTATGAAATGTATTTAGAAGAACAGGAAGTAATTTAGGTGAGGTATGAGTTTATGGTGCCAGCAGGCCATTAGGCTTCCTTTCACCTGTTATTAGATTTGGCCAGTAAAGGATTGGTTACATTTCCCCAGTGAATCCACATGAAAGCAGAAAGCTGTGTTAGAAAAATCTCATTGGTGTTCATCAAACATGGCAATAAATATCTGTTGTCTTTCAAATTTTCTTTTTTGAAACAAGGTCTTGTTATGTAGCCCTGACACATTCTTATGTATATGGTCATTAATACTGGGTTGTCATTAATGCCTGACAGTGTATTTTGTGTTTGAATGTCTGGCCACTGTCACCAGAGCAGCTTTAGTGTCCTTAAGATGAATCACGTGGTCACTTTGCTGTTCATTCTGGGCCTGCATGCTAGTTCTTGTAACTGCTGGGTCTCTGGTTCATAGAGTCCTGTCACAAGGCAGCTACCTAGAAAGTCACACGTTCTCATGTGTATGTTCAGAGAGTATGTGGCTCACCAGTTAGTTATATGATAGGATTTTTATTTTCACTTTTTTGAAGCAGGGTCTCATGTAGCCCAAGCTGCCCTCATATAGCTAAGGAAGACCTGGAAATTATGTTCTTCCTGCTTCCACCTCCTCAGTTGTGGGATTACAGACGTGAACTATCATGCCTGATTTATGATAGCTCAAACTCAGGGCTGCCTGCATGCATTCTAGGCAAGCTTTCTATTGGTGAAATTATTAAGGCCACTCCACGTAGTTTCATGGGAGGTTTATTTTGTGGGGTAACTTACAAATGAAGGGATAGGTTGCAGGGTCTGGCAAAGGTATGGCGCAGTCCGGCGGTGTTCTCTGGAGAACTCTGCTCGGTCTACCTCCAGCGTCCAGGATCCCAGAACCAAGAGAGACCTCTCCTCTCGATCTTCAGCTTCCTCCCTCAGCCCTGCCTTGTGGGCGTGACCATTACCGAAGCCTCAGTGGGGGTTGGAACTTCCAGGCCAAGGCTAGGATGGCTACCCACTATAGCTTTCCACTAACAGCCATATTGGGGAATAAAGCTCTGTGATGGAGGGGTGTGTGTGTGGTGTTTGTTCAAGATTTATTATCTACTTATCAGATTTTTTGTTTTTGTTTTTGTTGTTTTTGAGACAAGGTTTCTCTGTGTAGCTTTGCGCCTTTCCTGGATCTCGCTCAGTAGAACAGGCTGGCCTTGAACTCGCAAAGATCCGCCCGCCTCTGCCTCCTGAGTGCTGAGATTAAAGGCGCAGATTTTTGTACATCACATGTTGAAGTAGAGGCTGAAAACAGGAGAGAGATTTTTTTGGGGGGGAGGGGCTTTTCGAGACAGGGTTTCTTTGTGTAGTTTTAATGCCTGTCCTGGATTTCGCTCTCTAGACCAGGTTGGCTCTGCCTCCCGAGCGCTGGGATTAAAGGCACACACCACCTCCATCCAGCCAGGAAAGAGTCTTTACAGTGATTCCTTTAAAGTTATAGGGATACAAGGTTGAAGCCTGCTAAGGCAGATGAGTAAATGGATGCTTACATTCCACTGTTCCTTATTGCACTTTCTTCCAGAGTTCTACTAATCTGATATTTTTTGTTTGCTTGTTTTCTGTGGAGGAGGGTCTACTGATTTGAGACCAGGTCTTATGTAGCTCCGGTTAGCCTAAAACTGTAGTTGAGGCTGAACTTGAATTCCTGATCCTCTTGCCACACTATCTTCTAATGCATGTCCACATAACTAACTTACAGAGTTTAAGACCTGAGTTTGAAGTTTTAAAATGACAATGCTCTCAGTTTTGTCAAGAGTTAAAAAAAAAAAAAAAGAATAGAAATAAATCCCCCCTCCCATAATAGGGTCTCACTGTGTAGCTCTGACTGTCCTAGAATTCTCTTTGTAGACCAGGCTGGCCTCAAACCCACAGAGATCTGCCTGCCTCAGCCTCCTGAGTGTTGGGATTAAAGGTGTGTGCCACTATGCCTGGCTAAGAGTAACATTTTTTGTTTTTGTTTTTGTTTATTTTTGAGGCAGGATTTCTCTGTGTAGCCCTGGCTGGCCTGGAACTCACTCTAGACCAGGCTGGCCTCAAATTCAGAGCTACCTGCCTCTTCCTCCCTAGAGCTAGGCTACAATTTTTTAAAATATATATACTGTGATTTTGCATAGGATATGGGTGTGCATGTGGCCTGGTGTGCATGTGGAGATCCGAGGACAACTTCCAGGAGTCAGTTTTCTTCCACTTTTGGGTTTATTTGAAGGGTCGTTAGGCCTGTACAGCAAAAGCTTTTACCTGCCGAGTCATTTAAAACATATTTACTTTATTTTCTGTGTAAGTGCCTGACTAAGTATATATGTATGTGCACCACCTGTATGCTTGGTGCCCACAGAGGCCAGAGGATGGTGTCAGACTCCTTAGAACTGGAATTATGGAGGGTTGTGAGCCACTGTGGGGGTCTAGGAATCAAACTCAGGTCTTCTGGAAATGCAGCCAGTGTTCTTAAATGCTGAATTATGTGTCCAGCCCCCTGGTGAGCCATCTTGATGAACCAAGAGTAAAATTTTTACAAATCTAATATAATGAAGATTTTATGAAAATTTGGATGATCATAGAATTTAAAGTTGGTATAGTTAGACCTTGATATTTGGCTCCATGTTTATAGATTCCACATTGTCACTGTAATTTAAACACATTTGCGGGAAATTTTCATCAGAACTATACAGGTACAATCTTGTTTTTATATCATCATTCCTAAACAATATGTTATGGCATATTTATGTAGCATTTTCCTTGTATTACGTATCATAAGTAGTTTAGAGCTGATGTCTGTGTATACACATAGTATACCTTCATGAAAACTTGAGCAACCTCTCAATACCAAAAGATGGATGTGTATGTGTTGTTCAGATATTAGTCTGAGTTTTATTGGTAGATATGTTTAGAAATGAATTTCTTGCAAGGAAAAGTACTTTACTGATGACTTGCATCTGTAAGTTGTTAATAAAATACAGCCCATGCAGAGGGAGGGCAAGAAGTCAAATTATATGTCACCTTCAGTTCAACTGCTGCAAAATTTAGGATGAAGAGATTAGTGTAGAGAATAAAAAAAATCAAATGTATTGATATGTACTATACTTATGGATTTTAGAAATACTGGATATTTTCAGATGAGTTATCAATGTGCTAGGTTCCTGATATATCAGAAAGTAGGAGGAAATGAAATTATGCCCATATAGATATGGAAACATTTTTCTTGTAAATGTAGGTAGCTACTCTGGACACACAGATTGCAGATGATGAGGAGCTACAGAAGTATTCAAAGGTAAGCACTTAGCTTTAAAATACTGCTGTGTTTTATTGTTGTGATGAGCTTTCTTTTTTTTTCCTTTGGAGCTGAGGATCGAACCTAGAGCCTTTAGCTTGCTAGGCAAGCGCTCTATCACTGAGCTAAATCCCCAACCCCAAGCTTTTTATATATTCTTGATGAAGAAACTGAGTGGCATGGCCTAAAGTCTCCAGAATTTAGTCGTAGATATTTTCCATAAGTGAGGTAAGCTCTCAGCTGTAAAAGATAGGAGTGGTTAGATAAAGCTGGGAAGAATGGAATCCGTACACCCTTTCCAGAAGCCGAAAAACTCAGGTTTGACTCTGCCACAGTCATCGTGAAGGTGACAGGTGAGTGGTATTGCAAGGAGCCTTTTGGAGAAGGTTTTTCTGTAACTGGGACCAGGGACAGGCTTTGAAAAGCATGATGTTTGGATGTTCAAGGACAAAAAATATGGTTGACTTGTGTTCGTTATTCTTAAACGGTTTGAGTTAATCTTTATTGCTGTCGAGAACATGCAGTCATGTAACTTGGACAGATTTTTTTCCCCCATACTCTTACTGTCTTTTCTTATAGATCAATTTGTAGTTTCTATTCTAGATAACCAGAACCCAAGGCAATTAAAAAGTAGAGAAGCCCTTTGAGTGGTTTTCTCAATAAATAATAGAAAAGGAAAGATTTTTCTTGCCCAGAGAGTTTCGAAAACACTATTGTACTCCTACATGAACCCAGAAACTGAGCCCAACTTAGACTCTGCATTTATATGCGGTGTTCAAAATGAGTTCTTTGGGGGCTGGAGAACTGGGTCATTGTTTAAGAACACTTGCTGCTGTTCCAGCAGATATGCTATACACACACACACACACACACACACACACGCACGCACGCACGCACGCCCGCCCGCACGCACGCACAGGCATGCACGCACCTCATGCCATAGTACAGAGATCAGTGGATGACTTTCCAGATCTGATTCTCTCCTGCCACCTTGTGGGAACTGAGGATTGAACTCATGTCAACAGGCATGTGAGCAAGCACCTTTTGCTGAGCTGTCTTGCTGGCTTGGGCTTGGTTTCTCAAGGCTGATAGTGGAGAATATTTCTTTTCTTCCTAACTCATCTGCATTTTAAGTCACTTCCTCATGGAGGCCATGTTGGCTGGCTGACCAAGCTCTCCTCAGATCTACAATGTAAAATCAACACTGCTCTTTACAGCTAGTTGTAAATTATTTACAATGTCATCTTTCTGACAGCAGTTGTTGATTAATAAATCCACCTAAATAAGTCGGGAGATATTTCATTCAGGAGGGGAGTAGAAAATGTAATAATCCGTCTAAGTTCAGTAGTTACTTTACTTTTGAGAGTTTTTCTAACTAGCTTTAAGCCTCCCACATAGCTGAAAATCTTTGGACACCCCTTTGGCTTTAAAATGTGCCTTGGACCTGGCTCAGTTCATCACAGCTTTCCTTTTGTTATCTGTTCCCATGATGAAAAGCACTGGGCCAGTATCGTACTTCCTAACAAGCAAAAGGGGACACAAAGCATGCTTTGTGTACATTTGAAGAATCTGATTGTGCAGGCAGATGGTATTCTCATGCCCTCATTCCTTTGTTTTCTGCTACCAACCTAAATCTACCTTCTTGCCTGCTCCGCCTCTGTGCCATGTAGAGTTGTGTCCAGTGACTGGTATGAAAAGATGAGCATTTTGATCTTGAGAACCAGGTTCTAAAATGCTACCCATACATTCAGCTCTTCATTCATCAGATGTTGATATCTGCTCTGCCATGTGCTGTGACATACAGTGGGGTTCTAGAAGAGATCAGAAGATGATCTTTACATTGCTGTGTTGGTGAAAGAAATAAGTCCTTTACTAAAGATGACGTGTGACCTGAGACTATTAGGCCTAGGTAGATCTAGGAGAAAAAAAAAATGGCTAGGAGCTTTAGACAGGAAAGGCTTCTTAAAGATGGTAACAGTTGGGTTGGAGAGGTAGCTCAGAGGTTAACAGCACTGATTGCTCTTTCAGAGGTCCTGAGTTCAAATCCCAGCAACCACATGCTCACAACCATCTGTACTGAGATCTGGTGCCCTCTTCTGGCTTGCAGTCATACATGCAGACAGAACACTGTATACATAATAAATAAATGAATCTTAAAAAAAAAAAAAAAAAAAGGATATAGTGACATTTAAGAGCCCTCACAATTGTCATCACTGTGACAAGTTCTTGCCATCTTGTCAATACTGCTATGGAATTCTGTGTTTTCCTGCTTCTGCTTCCTAAGTAGCTCCGATTTCATGCACACATGTTCTGGGTTTAGGAGATGACATTTTAGAGGGCAATTTCAAACATGAACCTATCAGCCTAATTTTCCTTGCAACATATATGAAAACTAAGGCATGTGGTGCTGGGGATGAAATGTAAATAAATCTAACATATGTCTTCATTAGTACAGTGTAGCTAGAGTTTTCCTGCCTGGCCCACAGTCAGGACAAATCTCTCTCACCCACCAGGCCCACAGTCGCTCAGACCCAACCAAGTAAACACACAGAAACTTATATTGCTTACAAACTGTATGGCTGTGGCAGGCTTCTTGCTGTCTAGTTCCTATACCTTAAATTTACCCATTTCTGTTAGTCTATAAGTTGCCACATGGCTCGTAGCTTACCAGTACCTTACATCTTGCTTGTCATGGCGGCAGCTGGCAGTATCTCTCTTCCCCAGCCTTCACTTCCCAGAATTCTCTTCTCTGCTTGTCCTGCCTATGCTTCCTGCCTGGCTACTGGCCAATCAGCATTTTATTTATAAAGAGCAATATCCACAGCAGTACAGCTCAGTGATAATTGATGGTTTTCTCTCTTAGGTACATGCATCCAGAACTTTTCGAATACAATCTTTCAAAAGCTCTTTCCCTTATATGCTGTTTTTAAAGCATTTAGTTATTAATTTGAGATTGTTTTTGTAGTAGCAGTTTTCCCCCACAGTGGAAGAAAAAAGGCAACCCAGATTGCATTAGTTTCTTCACGTTTCTCTGTTTTTTGTGTGTGTTTGTGTATTTGCAGTCAGTATACTTATCTGTTCGTTTAATATGTATGACACCGTTTAATATGTATGACCCAAAAAGATGTGTACTTTCCACCTAACATTTGTATTTGTTTATCTGTACTGATTTTTAAATTATTAAGGTTCATAGGATATTTTTCTTTAAGTTACTGGCTTATAACCTATTGTACAGTATTATTTTAAGGTGTGTTACTTTTGTTTATGTTGCATTTGTTTAACTCTGTGAAGCTGTGTTACTGTATGTAGGGGAACCCACATGCTGTGGGATGGTCTGTATGTTAACTCTGATTGGTTAATAAGTAAAATACTGATTGGCCAGTAGTCAGGAAGTATAGGCGGGACAAACAGAAAAGAGAATTCTGGGAACAGGAAGGC
Source organism: Onychomys torridus (assembly GCF_903995425.1). NCBI lineage: Eukaryota > Metazoa > Chordata > Mammalia > Rodentia > Cricetidae > Onychomys > Onychomys torridus. The sequence goes on from NC_050444.1 coordinate 115,052,715, forward strand.
TGAGGCAGAGAGACAATGCCAGTCGCTGCCATGACAAGGAAGATGTAAGGTACCGGTAAGCCATGAATTAATTTAAGATAAAAGAAGTAGATTAAAAAAAAAAAACTCCCACAGCCATACAGTTTATAAGTAACATAAGCATCTGAGTGATTATTTTATAAATGGGCTGTGGGACTGCGGGGGCTTGGTGGGAGCTGGAGAGAAAAACTCCAGCTACAACAGTGCCTGTCTAAAACACCTGATTGACTAATAAAGAACTGAACGGCCAACAGCAAGGCAGGAGAAAAGATAGGCAGAGCTGGCAGGCAGTGAGAATAGTAGAGGGAGAAATCTGAGGAGGAGGAGGAGGGGGAGGAGAAGGAGGAGGAAGAGAAGAGATGGAGGAGAGATGAAAAGGAAGGAGCCAGAGAAGGAGGAGGACCCAGGGGCCAGCCAGCAACAGAGTAAGAGTAAGATTTACAGAAGTAAGAGAATGGAATAATTTAAAATTAAGAAAAGTAGTCAAGGCTGGTTGTGGTGGTGCATGCTGGTAGGATTTGCTGAAGGAGGCGGAGGCAGGAAGATCACGAGTTCAAGGCCAGCCAGGACTAAATTATTAAAAATAAGAAAAGTAGTCAGGAAATAAGCCAAGCTAAGGCTGGATGTTTATAAGTAAGAATAAGCCTCCAAGAGTGATTTATCTTGGAGCTTGGTGGCAGGCCCCCAAATGGACAAAAGAACCCCCAAAAAATCCCCTTTTAAGATTTGTGTGTGTGTGTGTGTGTGTGTGTGTGTGTGTGTGTGTGTGTTTGTGTGTGCGTGTACGCGCATGTGTGTATGTATGTGCACAAGTGTTTAGTGCTTGTGGAAGCAAGAAGAGGCATTGGATTCTTGGAGTTACAGGTACTCATGAGCCATCTGCTGTGGGTCCTGAGAACTGAACTTAGATACTGTGAAGATAACCAAGTGTTCCTAACTAGTGATCCATCACGCCAACACCCACCATAGCTTGTAAAAAAATGCACTTATAAGCAGGTGTGCTGCTTGCCTTTAATCTCAGCTTTTAAGAGGTGATCTCTGAGTGCAAGGCCAGGCTGGTCTACAGAGCCAGTTTCAGGACAGCCAGGGCTACTCAGAGAAACCCTGTTTCAAAAAACAAAACAAAATAAAATCCACTTATAATTGGATATTTGTGTCGTAAGTTAGCACCTTTTCATTTTTTCTCTCTTCAGTGTCTAGAGAAGATTTTAATGAGTCAATTAAAACCCATTCCACAGGTGAGGTTATGGGAGGCTGTATAAGTTGAACAAAAGGTATACAGCTGGATAATAACAGTGACAGACTGCAGCTTGGTGTGCAGTCACTCATTCCTGAAACATCTACAGTAGCATCTCCACTGTTTGCCAGAATCTGTGTTACCATTTGTGGGTAGAAATGCATAGCTCTCTGATCCCATGGAGCTCAGAATCTGGGCTTGGACAGGGCACTGGAGTAGACAGGCAGAGGACCATTTGATAGGGCTTTGTGGACCCAGAGAACCTTTGCAAGTGAAGAAATAACGTGAACAGAACTGGGTAAGTCTACTTGGTTATTTTATTATTATTCTTTCAAAGATTTAATTTATTGATTTTTAAAGGGACATGAAGGATGAGCTAAGTAGGAAGTCAGTACAGTGTTGTATATTTGAAAATACCATAATGAGCTGGGGAGGGTAACACAGCGCTGGGAGACTGAGGCAAGAAGATTGCCTTAAGTTCCAGGTCAAGCTAGGATATATAGGGAGATCAAAGAAGAAAAGAAGAAAGAAATTCAGTGCCATAATGAAACTCACTGCTGGTTATGCTGGTTATGCTGGGTTATGCTGGGTTAAATAAACATCTGGGGAATGACTAGGTTATCGGGAATGAGAAGAACCTGAGTTGTCAAATATGCATTGCGTAGCAAGCGAAGGATGTGAGATGCATCTTACAGTGCTACCCTGTCTGTTTCCAATTGCCACTGCCACTCTGCCATTTGTATTTTAATAAAATTTACTTTTCAGCTGTAAAAAAAAGTTTAATTTTTGTGTTTTTTTTTTTTTGTTTTTTGTTTTTTGTTTTTGCTCTTTTGGGGAGTCCTCCACCCAGCTCCCAAATAAACCATACGCGGAGGCTTATTCTTAATTATAAATGCATGACCTTATCTTGGCTTATTTCTTGCCAGCTTTTCTTAACTTTAATTATCCCATCTACCTATTATCTCTGGGTTTTTTCATTTTCTTGCTTCTGTAATCTTACTTTCACTCTTAATCCATGACTGGCTGGGTGGCTGGCTCCTGACATCCTCCTCTCCTTGTTCTCTTGCTCTTTTTTTTTTTTTTTCCTCCCAGATTTTTCCTGTTAATTCTTTCTGCCTGCCAGCCCTGCCTACCCTTTCTCCTGCCTCACTATTGGTTATTCAGCTCTTTATTAGCCCATCAGGTGTTTTAGACAGGCAGAGTAACACAGCTTCACAGAGTTCAACAAATGTAGCAGAAAAGAGTGCAACACATCTTTGCATCATTAAACAAATGTTCCACAGCATAAACAAATATAACACATCTTAAAATAATATTCTACAACAAATTTTTTCCATGGAACATATGTCCTAAGACTTAGAATAAACATCAGGGTTAGGGAAATTGAAATGATATGTACAGTTTTCCAACATCATCTTGTTTGTCTTTCTTTGTGAAAGCAATTATTTTCCTTGGTTTTTTTTTTTTTTTCACAAGAATAATTTGTTCTTTTCACTTTCCAAGTTGTATTTTTTTCAAATGATATTTAATATTTTTATTTCTAGGGTGTATATGTATACAATATATAATGATCAAATCAAAATATTTGACATTTCTCACATATTTTCATTTCTGTGTGTTGGGAATCTTCACTCCTTTCCTGTAGCTATTTTTACATTCATTTTACATGTGTGTGTGTATGTATATCTGGATGAGTTTCTGTGCACCATATCTGTGCTGGAGCCTGTATAGCCTAGAAGAAGGTGTTGGTTCCCCTGGGACAGATGGTTGTGACCAGCCATGTGGGTGCTGGGAACTGGACTCCAATCCTCTGCAAGAGCAGTATGTGCCATCTCTCCAGTCCCTCCATTGGCTTTTTTAAAAAGTCTCTAATTATTTACTCTAGTTACCCTAGTGTGGTGGCACTTCCTTGTCCTCTAATTGGCACCCATTATTTATTCTCTCTAGTGACATCAATTTTCTCCTCCATGTGGTCAGCCAATTTAGAAAAGGCCACTTTGTAGACAGGGAGTTAGGGAATGCCCCTGAACTTGGTCTTGAAAAGAAGAATGTGGCAGGCTGGGAACCCAGCAACAGCCCTGCTGAGGCAGAGGACTAGCATGTGGGAGGAACAAAAGACGTCTCAGTGGATCTGGGTCAAACTTAGCCATGGGAAAATGTTAACTGAGGTTAGTGAGGGTGGTAGGTGTGGACTTTGTCCAAGATACTAGGGGCCGTGGTGGAAGGTTTGAAACAGGGGTCCAGGTTCTTCTAGCCTGCAGTTCCCTTAGAAGGATTAGGTTTCAAGGCCATAAGCTTTCTTTAGGTGATTACCTCCCTACAGCAAACCTTGGGAGATTCAAGATCTTTACATGTGGCAGCTTGTGATAATAGATAAGGTTTTCCTCTGAGGTAGATGCTCTTTGCAGTGGCTTGAACATTAGCTCCTCTGCTTCTAGGAAGCCGTAAATCATAACACCAGCATGGTTTTCCCGTATCTGAGGATACTGCACTTTTAGCAATGGCTTTCTTGGCAAATGTTTACTGTTAAGATGAAAACATTAGCCTCATGACTTTCTACTGGCTGTCCAGTGTAATATGAGTGAGCACCAATAATACCTCGGGTATGAGAAACAGAAAGAGCAGGTCTTGTTCTCGAGCTTGGACAGGACAGATGAACAAATTCCCTTTATTCTCTCTTGAATATATTTCCTGAGCCAATGACCATGTGGTTGTCCTGTTCCTCTGTAAGGAGCAAACACATTTTGAAGATGGTAAATATTCTGGGCTCTTTATGGGCTGCAGTTGTACTACCATGTTGTCACCAGGGGCAGGTCTCTGCTTTCATAGTTGTTTCTCTGGTTGCCAGCATGCTTTTCTCATTATTTATATGGGGAAATTGAGCATCTGATAGGTAAAATAGCTTTCCAAAGTTTATTTGCAAGCCAGTTGAACTGGCACACTCCTGTAATATTCTCATTTGGAAGTCAGAGGAAGGAGAATTATGAGTTAGGCCATCCTGGCCTGCCTACTAAGACGTCTCAGAAAATAAAGTAAAATAAAATAAAACCCTGAAAAAACAAAAGAGGTAGGAGTATAGCTCTGTTGGTCAGCTGTTTGCCTAGCATTCACAAAGCCCTGGATTTAGTTCCTAGCACCACATGGAAGGCTGTGACGGTGATGCCTGTAATTCCAGCACATAGGAGTTAGAGGCAGAAGTTAGAGACCAGCTCACGATTCATGATATCCTTTCTCAAAAACAAAACAACAAAACCACCACCACCCAAACCCTCTAAAATGCACATGTAACAGTGAGTGGAAGAATTAGTAAGCACACCCAGGGTTATTGTATTCCAAGCCTATAACTTTCTCTTTTCTGTTTTTAAAAAATAAAATCCTTATTAATCTTTAGAAATTTCATACAATGAATGTATTTTGATCCTATTTACCCCTCCCCCAACTCCTTCTAGCGCCACTCTCAACTATGTAGCTCGGGTTGGTCTCAAATTCTGTGTTTCAGACAGTCCTCAAACTTGGAATACTCCTGTTTCTGCCTTCCAAGTCTTGAGATTATAGAGAAGATATTTTTCTTTAAGTTTTTCAAAATTTTCAAAAATTTAAGCTAAATTTTATTTTGTGTATGAGTGTTTTGCCTACATGTATGTCTGTGCACCATATGCCCATAGTCCTTTTGGAGGCCAGAGGAGGGCATTGGATCCCCTGGAACAGGAGTTATAGATGCTTGTTAGCCACCATGTGGGTTCTGGGAACCAAACCTGGATCTGCTGTAAAAACAGCCTGTGTTCTTAATTAATGAGCATCTCTTTCTCCCCTCCTAGAAGAAATTTTAATCTCATCTTTTTCTTGCTGTGTTGAGAATGACTCTGGAAGTATTGTTAAAATGCTTAATGCATCCTCAAGGAAGGAGATGGTACTTCCTTAAGACAGATGGAAAATGCTTATTGGGAGGATGCCATTTGTACTATATTTTGAAGAGTGGATTTGGAAAAGATAAACTGGATATTCTAGACAGAAGAAATTTTGTGATCAAAGGTGGGAGAGAGTCAAATACAGTGTTAGGTCAGGGATTAAAATTCAGACATCATGTAGGCCAGGCAGGTAACCCAGATGGCACCTACAGTAACAGATGGCATCCTTGGATGAGTAAGTTGTGAGTATTTTTAACATAGTACATATTTCTGAATGTTCAAAATTAAAATTGTAGAAGGTAAGAGATAAGTAAATACTGAATAAGTGCTGCTTTATTGGATTGGTTAATTGCATGACTTCTAAGAGAATGAAGCGCATCTTCCTTCTTGAAGATATGTAGCCTTCATCTTGGAATGTTTTTTGTTCATAATAAATTTAGTAACTTCCTACTTTTGAGCATCAGTGGGTTTTAATACTTTCATTTAGTGTGTGTATACATATGATGAGACCCAACCCCGAGTTCCTTCTGTTCTATTGTGTTTTGAATTCAATGTTGTTTTGGAAATATCTTCCCTCACCCCATTGACACCTCCTTGGAGCAGTCCTTTCCAAAAGTTTTTCTCCCCTGGAGCAATAACATATATATTTCCAATGGACTGTTTTGATATCTTGTTTTAAGATCCTGAAAGTCAAGCTTTTACCAAATGCATGTGTTGTAGTTTACTTCATGACAGGCTTCTCTACTTTGGCTCCAGCTTTCAATCTCCATTTCCTTCATCATTTTAACATTGACAATACACGTATTGGTCACACCTTCCTCAGATACATTTCCTTATTCATACCCTTTACCTGCCATGACATGATCAAGAGAACTCCACTGCTATTAACTTTGTCAATTTCAGTAGGACCCAGGAAATGCATATTGAACAAGCAAAAAAGCATGGTAAACAGGAATGTGTGTGAAGCCGTCAGTCATCTGCTGTACCCACTTCTGTCATTTTAGCACTTTCTGCTCTCCCAAAGAACTCAGTGTACTGAAGGGGTGGACAACTAAAAGACAGATGAAATGGTTGATTTGTTTGGCTGCTAAATGCAGATGGGACAGGTAATTAAACAGTTCTGCTCCTGCAGAGAAGACTGCAGCAACGGAACATGTCATCCCAGAAACCCAGCTGCACTCCATTTAGATTCAGAACTAATATTAGGTAGGCTTCCCCCAGATTGACAGATTTCGTAAACATCATTTCTGGTTCATCGTGATTGAAGATGAAGCATGTATTTTGTTTGCAGATTAAGTTTTCTAGAGAGCATATGGCATTTATAGATACTTGAAAAAAAAATAGCTTTAAAGGGCTCAGTCCTGTATGTGGAGAGCCAGGGATGCCATGAGTAAAGTCTGCCCTGATCCTCTCCTGTTCTTGTCTTCAGTGTTCCATGGAGGTGGGGGGTGGAATCCACTAGTTGGCTAGATCAACAGTTGGAGGGGCTGGAAGGGAGATTATTTTATCTTTTTTATCCTTTTACCTTTGACAGGTATGTAGTAACTCTGTGCATATGGACAGCAGTTTTTTTTTATATGTGTAATGTAATTTGGGTAGTTGTTTCCATATAGAAACAATCATCACACCATCTACTCATTTGCTCACATACAAGATGTAATAGTTACCCCGTCTGTTCACCTTCCACAAGAGGCCCCAGCAGACTATTCATAGAGCTAACACATTTTATCTTTCAAGTATCACCTCACAGGCCTCTTTCTCTCTGCGCCTGTCTGGCCAGTTTTACAAACTGATCTCCACCACTGTGTTCCTATGTTAAGACCCAGAACATCTCCTTGTAGCACTTACTGGGATTGGTACACACTTGCTTATCACTAGCAGTCATACTTGGTTTCATTCTTTACTGTGTAGGCTCATTTTAATCATGCTTCCTGTTGGCTGGTTGATTGTTCACTCAGACATTGCTGTCTTTCTGCCACAGTGGATGTTGGTTCTGAAGGCCAAGGCTGTTTCCTTTCATCCACCTTGCATTTGTTGCTCAATGCCTTACATGCAATATACAACTTATAACCTAGAACTGTGGTAGATTGGTGATCTAATAGTTTCTTGCCCCTAGAAAGAGAATGAAAACACCCCAGTTTGTAGCATTTACTGATACCTGTGGCATACATACTCTGTCCTGGCCAGCTCTAAGCTGCCAAATGGCATCATGATGACTGAGTTGGAAAGCAGCTCACAAGTATCACTTTATTGTCACACAGACTCCTCCACAGGGCCAGGACCTGTCCCAGCTGTACTTGGCAACTAGACAAACCTACCGCTTCATCTGCTACTTTGCCTCAATTGTCCACCTGATGGGTATTCTCTGAGGTGCTGAAACATTTATGTCTTACAGATACACATCACTTCAGGGAAATAAAATAATACAATCTAATAAATAACTAGGAAGTTATGACTTTGAGTACATACTACATTTATTTTTAATATGATTTAATTGCAACTTTATACAGCATAATTTCAAGGCTACATTTGACAGCTGCCTTTCAGAATTTCTGGAAATTGAGCAAACTGCTTTCATGATCTTGTGCAAGATAGCTCCAGCACCCTACGGGAGATGGTCTCTAAGAGATACCACTGTGTATCATGATGTGTGTGTGACTCACAAAGGAAAGGAAGGCATGGCCCAGGAATTGGTTGGGACACTTCTTACAGAAGCATTTCCCTGAGAGTCTTGGCTCACCTCTGCTGAATGAACGAAGGAAGTGACCCAGCTCCTACTTCAGTAGACATCATTTGATAGTGACCACACAAGAGAGTGGTAGTAATGAGACATAAGCCCCCGGAGGGAGAGTAGTAAAGCCAGCCCAGCTCTTCACGTAGGGTGCCAGAAAAGTCCAGTGCTTGGTGGTGAAGAGTAATTCTTTTTCAGAAGCTAGCGTGGCACCAAAAGTCCCTTGTGCCTATTGTAAACCATTAGTCAAGTGAACTGCTTGCCACGTCCCATTGTCTGCATGGCCATCGTTGGATGGAAGTGAGCTCCAGGCAGAGACTGGAGCAAGTCCTATGCAACTCTGGATGCTTAGAACAGACCAGGAAGGCAGCAGTTGAGGGATGAAGGGGTCATAGACAACAGGGAAAAGCCACGCTGGGGATGCTCTACTATCTTATCTAGAATAATTAGAGATGGCCTTGGTGTGCAGATGACCAGACTTGATACAAAGAATGTAAAACATAATGTAGTATTTACCATATTTGAGCTTGGGCAGCTATAATGAAAGTCATTGGTTCCACCTTAAAAGCTGGCTTGGTGAATGTCCCAGAGTTTTATAGCCAACACAAATGACTGCAGCTAAGATACTCATCTCCCTGACACTGAGTCTTTCAACATTGACTCATGCTATAGTCCACAAGAGTCCTTCAAAACAAACAGAAGCAATCCCAGAGTAGAAATGATTGTTTTTCCCCCAAATCAGTAATGTTCTCATGAAAGCTGACTGAATAGAAAGGGGTATCTGTTAGAAACTAGTTTACATAGCATCCAGTGTATCATCTTCAGTGCCTGGCACTGTTCTGGGCAATCAAGAAAACAGGATCAGAAGTTTCCCTCTTCTGAGCGGTGGAAGAGCTGGTAACCAAGGTAGAAAACACTTGGGCCGAAGCTTTAGTGGCTCTTAGGGATGGCGGCAGCTGCAGCAGGACCTGCAACATCCCAGCGGTTTTTCCAGAGCCTCTCAGATGCTCTGATCGACGAGGACCCCCAGGTGGCATTAGAGGAGCTGACTAAGGCTTTGGAACAGAATCCAGATGATGCACAGTATTACTGTCAGAGAGCTTATTGTCACATTCTTCTTGGGAAATACCGTGATGGTATTGCTGATCTAAAGAAGTCTCTTGAACTCAATCCAAATAATCCCACTGCTTTTCTGAGGAAAGGGATGTGTGAATACCATGAAAAAGACTATGCTTCTGCTTTAGACACTTTTGCAGAAGGACAGAAATTAGATAGTGCAGATGCAAACTTTGCAATCTGGATTAAAAGGTGCCAGGAGACTCAGAATAGATCAGAATCTGAAGTGTCTGCATCTCAGAGAACTCAGTCAAAAATCAAGTATGACTATTATCAAACGGAATCTCAAGTAATCATCACACTTATGATCAAGAATAGTCAGAAGAAGGATGTAAATGTGGAATTTTCGGAAAAAGAGTTATCTGCTTTGGTGAAACCCTCTTCTGGAGAAGATTACAATTTGAAGCTGAGGTTGTTTCACCCTGTAGTGCCGGAGCAGAGCACATTTAAAGTGCTTTCAACAAAGATTGAAATCAAAATAAAAAAAGCCAGAGGCTGTGAGATGGGAAAAGCTAGAGGGGCAAGGAGATGAGACAACATCAAAATAGTTCACAGCAGATGTGAAGACCCTGGATCCATCGTCATCTCATTATACAGGAACTGGGATAAGCTGGTTGGTGAGATCAAAGAGAAGGGGAGAATGAGAAGCTGGAGGGCGACGCAGCTTTAATCAAGTTATTTCAGCAGATCTACTCAGATGGTTCCGATGAAGTGAAACGGGCCATGAACAAATCATTTATGGAGTCTGGTGGTACAGTCTTGAGTATCAACTGGTCTGATGTGGGTAGAAGAAAAGTTGAAGTCAACCCTCCTGGTATTATGGAATGGAAACAGTACTAAATAAATCAATTTGCTATCACAGTTTAAAAAAAAAAAAAAGAAAGAAAGAAAGAAAGAAAGAAAGAAAGAAAGAAAGAAAGAAAAGAAAGAAAGAAAGAAAGAAAGAAAGAAAGAAAGAAAGAAAGAAAGAAAGAAAGAAAGAAAGAAAGAAAACAGGATCATATATGGATGTGCTGGTGCCCACCTGTAGCACTTGAGAGGTAAAGACCAGAGGATTGTGAATTGAGCCATCCTGTGCTACACAGGACCCTGTGTTAAAAGAACAAAAACAAAAATAAAACAAAAAATGACTGGAGCTACAGTTCAGTGGTAAAACTACAGCCTACCATTTCCAAAGCTTTGAGTTTGACCCCCGCCCCAGGAAAGAGAAAGAAGAGAATTGGAAACACCGTGTGTTTGAGCTGAGATTGAAATGTGTTCAGATTGCTCTGACCTCATTTGGATGTTCATTAATTTTAGATTCCTGGAAATTTCATTATTTTGGTAGTGAAGTGGAGTGGAAGTTAATTAGGTAATAGAGGGGAGTTCGGATGTTTTGGGATGGGACAGCATAGGACAGTGACACTGCATGTGTGTGGGGACTACAGGAAGGATGAGGAATCTGGAACGAGCACTTGAAGGCATGCTCTTTTGTCTGTTTTTATCTCCAATCTCAGAAACAAGGGAAGCCACAGGAGAATAGAAAGAGCAATGACTTCATAACTTTACTTTCTGCCTCCTTTTTCCTGTATTGTCTTTTAGGGTTTTAGTTTTTGGTTCCAAGAGTTAGAGTCTAAATGACACCTAATGAGGGTTGATTAATAGCTGTCTTGTCCCTGTTGTGTTTGATGTTATTGCTCTGCACTTCCTGCAGCTGCTGCCTATCCACACCCTGAGACTTGGTGTGGAAGTGGATTCCTTTGATGGGCACCATTATATCTCTTCAGTTGCTCCTGGTGGTCCTGTGGATACCCTGAATCTCCTACAGCCGGAAGATGAACTTCTTGAGGTAAAACATAAAGGGAAGAAGAATACATAGCAAGAATTTTAAGTTCTAGGAAAATGAGTTCACCAATTGACAATGTCACTAATGCCAATGTAATATGAGCCATTATAATGTGAAGTACCAACAGCTTACTAGGTAGCACAGAAAGTAGATACCACATTTTTAATGTATTTTTCTCTAGCTGTTATGGCCTTTGAATCATTTTGAATGTTTGTCTAAATGATTGATTGTGGGAGACCACCTCTGACCTGTCGAAGGGTTCTTGCGGAGAGGAGAGAGGAATGAGGAAGTATTAGATAGAAACATAGCAAAGAAGGAGAGAAAGACACACAGGATAGCTTCAAGAGGATCCTGGGTCTCTACCCAGCCACCTCGAGGTTTATTCTAGTGGAATTTTTATACACTGCTAAGGGGAGAGGCAAAAGACCTCCCCCTTGTAAGATCAAAACACACCAGACAGCCAAGTGTAGACCCTTCAGAACACCTGGTAACCACGCCCCTGTCCAAATCATCCCATTGTGTATCCCTGCTGGATAAAGCAAGCTCAGATTCTCTGACCTTGAGTAATGTCTTACTGGGGAGCCTCTGTGGGCCCCCACAATTGATATTATAAATTTGATATACATATGTAAGTGTTTTACCTGCATGTACTTATGTGCACTATGTGCATGCCTAGTGCCTTTGAATGTCAGAAGAGGGCTTTCAGTGCTGGGAATTGAACCTGGGAGTCCTCTACAAAAGCAGCTGATGCTCTTAACTGTCTTGCCACCTTTCTAGCCCCATGGTTCCTGATTCTTCTTAGCAACATGTAGTTATATTTATTTTCAGGTTCTGTTGTTTATTTTTGTAAGGATTAGAGTTGAACAACTTCAGGCTGTGTGTAGCTTTAAGATTTTCCCCATGGGATTCCCTCTTAGTAAGACTGACTCCAATGGGCTCTTTCAGGCTACCAATTCTCTTGTCAGCCTAGAGCAATTTCAGAACAGAACTCTTTGTCACCAGAGCAGTTTTTATACAACCCAGTGTATATAGGTATAAAACAGGTATAGACATTTACTGATAATAAATCATAACTTTATCTTAAAATGATTCTTTGGCATACGCATATTTTTGTCACTTATTAAAGATAAAAGCTAGTTTGCACACTGAGATGGACATGCTTGTTGGCTTTCATATAAAGAACTAAATCTTGGCTGACTTCAGTATGGCGGGAGCAGAGCATCTTCAGTGTTTTCCATAGCTGATCAATATTTAGATTTTGTAATTGCCAATATTGAATATTTTGTTTTGCCTAAATACATAGTACAAAATGGCAGATGTTTAGGACTATTTCAGAAATTGTTAAAAATTCTGTCCTTATCCCAAGCCAAAATTCATTTAACAATTTTTTTAATGCTCAAGTTAAAACAGTCATTTTAAAAATCAAACATTTTCATGTAATATGATGTCAGTATGTACTAATGTGACATTTACAGGCTGAGAAATGGTGGCAGGAACATAATTAAACCATTGTATTTGAGGCCTGTATGTCTCCAATCCCCATTCTAAGTGGTGCTGGGGATTAGAGTTGGGGCCTCTATTATGCTAGGCCAATGTTGAACTCACTGAGCTATATCCACAGCTAAAACTTTACATTTCTATAATAAAAACAATGATTAATAATAGTGTAGTTTCCATTCTCAGCCACTGTTTTAAGCAATGTTTGTTAGTATTGTGTGTCATGGTGGCATGCATAGTCCAGTGCATGTTTCGTGTTCACAACCAAGGCCACGGTGAGCTCATGTGATGTAGCATCGGCAAATACTGCCAGGAAAAAAATCTTGGATTCATTATAGGTTCGATTTTTAATTCATTTGTGCTTATTGTACATTGTGAAATTCTTTACTATTAATATTTTCATGGAAATACATTCATTACACATATATTACTTTTTCATTTATAAACTTTATTATTTAAAAAAAAAACTTTCAAATGAAGACTTTTACACAAAAATCAATCAGACCCAATCTCAACAAATTCCTCTACAGTTAGAATGGCTGTTTGGAAGTGAAGTTGTATAGCTTCACATTGAATTTTACAATTTCACTATTGCATACATTTTTATGGACTTGTCCATTACCATAAACTAAAAACCCATGACAGAGCTAGAATTAGAAAAACAATTAGTTTTATATTCTCTTTTACAACTCATGTCTATCATCTCCATTTAGTCCTTTCTCATGCTCTAATTAATATGTAGCCTTTTCTGTAATTTTTCCTATATGTTGTACTGTACCTACATGTAAGGTTGTTTTTTTTTTAACATATGTACATGTATTATTGCCTGGATCCCATATATGGGGGAAAACATGCATTTTTTTTTTCTTTCTGAGATTGTGTGATCTTATTTAATATCATTCATTCTATCCATTTTCTTATAAATTTTGTGATTACATTTTTTCTTTAGAGATGAATAGCATTCCATCTTACATATGCACCTGCCTTCCTTACCCGTCCAGCTATTGTTAGACAACCGCGCTCTATTTTCTTGCTATGTGAGTGAAGTAGCAGTGGACATGGACGTGAAAATATCTCCTTGGCAGGCTATGAAATTTCCTGACTGTTTGCCCAGGAGTGACATAGTGGGGTCATATGGTAGTTCTGTGTTTAATTGTGAAAAACCTCCACACTGATTTCCACGTGGCTGGATTAATTTGTTCCCTACCAAAGTGAATTACCTACATCATCTTTGACAGTTGTTATAAGATATGTTGATGATAGTCATTCTATAGTTTTAATTTGCATTTCCCTGATGACTAGGGATATGGAATGCTTTTATTCTTTTTGTGAAAAGTATTTATTCAGTTCATTTGTGTTGATATGCAGGCATTTAATTTCTACTATCCTTTGTAAATTCTGTATAGTAGCCCCTTGTCTGAAGTGTAGCTGGTAAAGATTTCTCCCTTTCTCTAGGCTCTGTTTGCACTGCTGCCTATTTGCTTTGCACAAACCTTTTATTTTGATGTCATGCCTTTTGCTGATACTTGGCTTTAATTCCTACACTATTGGTGTTCTAGTCAAAAGTTCTTCCCTAACCCAGTATCTTGAAGGCTATCTCCTATGTTTTCTTCTAGACATTTCTGTGTTTCTATATGAAATTAAGGTCTTTGATCACTTTGAATTGATTTGTACAAGCTGAAAAATAAGTCTATTTTCACTATTTTGTGGGTAGAAATGCAGTTTTGTTGTTGAATAGGCTATATCTATTAATGGGATAGCATGAAGTTTTGATAAGAGTGGATGTTCTGTGTCTTTTAAGTCAGGTTGAACATATCCATCTCTTCAAATATTCATCATTCTTTATGAGGGAAAGGTAGTTATTTTTAGATCACTGAAGGGAGTGGTCTTGAGCTGCATATAGAAGATTTATGCTATGAATTTTACTGGATAACTTAGGCTCTGTTTCTAGTCCTAAGATTTTGTCTTGCCGGATAGTGGTGGCATACATCTTTAATTCCAGTACTTGGGAGGCAGAAGCAGGCAGATCTCTGTGAGTTCGAGGCCAGACTGGTCTATAAAGTGAGTTCCAAGACAACCAGGACCATTACCTTGTCTCAAAAAACCAAAAGGGGGACAAAAAAAGATCATGTCTTTCCTGATTGGTAAGGCATGGCCATAGCCTTTGAGACAATAATCTATGGAGTGGAGAACATTGCTGTGATAAGTAATTATTAGCTATTGAGAAACAAGATATATTAGAGATGCGGACAGAATAAAATTGACTTAGTTAATTTAGTTTAGTTCTAGGTGGCAAGGTGTGTGCAACTCAGTTTACCAATGAATCTTTTTTCGTGTGAGATTCAGTGACTCAGCGTATACAGCTCTTGATATGTGGTGAGTGTCAAAGCAGTGTTGAGTGGGTTAGAGTGGGTCAAGTGCATTGTGTCCTACTCCTGCTCCTATCCCATCAACCTCTTCTCTCTTCTCCAGCCAAGGCCTCTGCGCCAAAAAACAAAGCACTATAAAAGGAATGTAAAGGTTTGGGGGATGGGGTGTAATGGCCTTTTTACATTAACACATCAGGTCACATGAATTCATACGTATATTCTACATTCTTCATTTTTTAATGATTTATTTATTATGTATATAGTGTTCTGCCTGCATGTGTGCATGCAGGCCAGAAGAGGGCACCAGATCTTATTACAGATGGTTGTGAGCCACCATGTGGTTGCTGGGAATTGAACTCAGGACCTCTGTAGAGCAGTCAGTGCTCTTAACCTCTGAGCCATCTCTCCATCCCCCTGTTCATTCTTTTTCAAAGTTGCTCTTGTGCATGGGAGGCAAGTGCTCTGCTCTGAGTGTTATTCATGTTCTCAATAGTTTGATATGGAAAGTATGGATTTCTGGATTTTAAAAAAAAAGTTGAGATAGAGAAAGAAGCCTAGATTGAAAGGCAGAGAAGTGCTTTGGGTTCTGGATTTGCCACAGCCCTGCATCAGGCATGGCATTTAACCTATTAGAACATGGGCCATCTTCTTCCACGGAATGTTTATGAGGATCTAAAAAGCGGCCGTCCACGTAGACTGTAAAGTTTCTGTCACAAGGAGGATTGGCTGTGTTATCAGTTTGGCAGACAACTTAACAAGCTTATGTGTAAAGTCAGTGCTCTGGAAGCCCCTACTCACTTGTGCATTTTCTAACCAACAAGTCTACATGATTAAGACTTGATGGCACTTAAAAGAGGGAGGGTCTCAGTTTGAAGGACTGTGAGAAATATTGTGAATTCTAAAGTAAAATTGACTTCTGAGTAAGTGCATGTAGCCATCCAAATCTCTTTTGGTTGGTTTCTTCCATCCCTCTCTCTCAGCCCCTCTCCCGCTCTTGCCCTCTCTCACTTCTCTTCATTTTTCTTCCTCCATCCCTAATGTGTTTAATGTACTTCTTAGAGATTAAAACCAGAAACACAAATATGCTTTGGGGTTAGAGGACCATGCCAAGGCTCAGCCCAGAACAGCTATTTACAGCAGCCATAAATCCCCTTAGCTAGGAGTTGGTAATGGGAAATGTGACCAATCTTTTTAGCAGTAGGTAGTGAAGAGGACTACCAGGCACTGCTATAATAAGTGGAGACAATTCAAATGAATAAATAATGAACTAAATAAATATTTAAAGGTACTCTAAGATAGAAACCTGGAAAGTGACTTTCTAATTTGTTGAAGCACAAACTAACAATTGTATATAGGTAGAGTTTCTGTTTCCATTGTGTCTCCCTTCGTATTTAATAGAGGTTACTGTCTAGTTGACTCTAGAACTTCCTGTGCTTATTTCATAAACTGGTACTGTGGATATGATGTGAGCAGTGATAGCTCCTTGCCTCTTCTGTGTAGAGGTTGACTTGAATTCTTTCAGGGAAGACTGCTTGCTTCTAGGATTGCTATTCCTCAGACTCCTTCATAGTCATGATAACTTGAGAGAGGCGGAGACGGGGAGAGAGATAGAGATTCTCTGTGGTGGTTTTGTTGGTACTGTTTTTAGCATGTGTCTGAATAATTAGGAGACAGAATGACTGGATGTGTCCCAGACTTGAGAGTGGTTCCTCGGGACTGCTGACTCCAGCCACTACCCACTGTGTTCTTCCTGGTCCAGTGGTAGATCTGTGGGAAGGGTGCTCGCTCCTAGCCTAGTCAGTCCTGACTGTCAGCTGAGCATTAGCACCATACCTTTGCAAGACTGATGCCACAGTAGAAATACTGCTAATACTGAGTTGCTGCTAACCCCTCTTAGGAAGGCAGAAGAGATCCAGAGAAATCATTGTTGGCTGGAGCTTGTTCCTTGCTCTTCAGCTTTTCGGAATAGTCACTCTTTGTGACTTGCAGGCAGAACTGAGAGAACTTTGAGCTAAAACTACATGAAAATCACAGTACCCTCAAATCTAGATTTCTAAATCATCTTTGTGATTTTATGTGTTATTATGTATCAAAATATATATTGTTGTAGGATATTATTATTTTAAGGTGTGTTGCTTTTGTTTATGTTGCATTTGTTTTACTCTGTGAAGCTGTGTGATTTTTGCCTGTCAAAAACACCTGATGGTCTAATAAAGAATGAATGGCCAAAAGTGATGCAGGAGAGAGAAAGAGGCTGGGCTGGCAGGCAGAGAGAGAGAGAATACATAGAAGGAGAAATCTGGGAGGAAAAGAAGTAGCCAGAGAAGGAGGAGGACACCAGGGGCCGGTTACCCAGCTACACAGCCAGCCACAGAGGAAGAGTGAGGGTAACATTCATTACAGAAGTAAGAGAGCTGGAGAAGCCCAGAGGCGAAAGACAGCTGGAGTAACTTACAGTTAGGACAGGCTGGCAAGAAACAATACAAACTACGGCTGGGTGGACATTTAGAATTAAGAATAAACCTCCATGTGTGATTTATTTGGGAGCTGGGTGGCAGGCCTCCTCCCCTCAAAAAGAGTAAAAAGCAACGCCAATACGATGTTTGGTGATAGGGATTAGTCATTAACAAGGAGGAATTACCCTTTTGAAAGGCAGGGAGCGCCCATGCGAACTTGGGAACTGCACACTTCTGTGATGCCGCACTAGCTCAGCATATGGGAATGGAAGAGGTGCCGGTGACACCCATTTCTTCCTGTAGACGCGTCTGCTAAGGGGATGCTCTTGATGTGGGCTGAGGAAGAGTGCTCTGACTGACAGTAAACCCAGCTGCCGAGCACCCCAGATGTGGTCACACGTTGATGGCGAACAGGAGGAAATGGGTGTGAGAAGGCTGGCAGGGACAGTCAGTGCTTTTAAGGAGGAGTGAAGGGAGGAGGCCAGAAGAGTACAGTCCTGGATTATATACAGGAGGAAGAAACTTCAGAGGTGTGAAGCAGTGAACCTCTTACCCAGGAATAGTGCTGCCTGGCAGACATTTTAAACTTTATTCTCCCCATTTCAAACGAGATTCAGCCTTAATTTTTTTAATCAAGATCCAGCCTTGATTTAGATGTTTTAAGTTGTTAGTAAAATATTGTGATTAATTTTTGGCCCTCTGTTTACAGGAACAATGAAATGTGTTCTTTTTGGTGCTTTTTAATTTTGCACCTGTTCACAGTTGACAACCCTTGTCATCCTAGGTCAATGGTGTGCAGCTTTATGGGAAATCTCGCCGAGAAGCGGTCTCCTTTCTTAAAGAAGTGCCTCCACCATTTACCTTGGTTTGCTGTCGCCGGCTGTTTGATGATGAGGCCTCAGTTGATGAGCCGAGGACCATGGAACCTTCCCTTCTCAAGGCAGAGGTATAAAGGGCTATGTGTGTTTGTTATGTGTGTCCTTTTACCAGGGTCACTCCAAAGAGGGTGTTTCAATATAAAGAGGGGCCCCTGTTCCACCCTGCTCTTTTTTTATTTGACTAAGCAACAGTGTAGAATGTTTCAGATTCTGAATTTACATTTGGATTTCTATAACTCCCTGAAAATGTTAAGACATTGATGTATATCAATCTGATTTTTAAAAACCTTTAAAAAAACAACTATTTTTAAAATTAATTGTCTAGAATCATGGCTTTTGACTTCTGTTTCAACTTATTTCATTCTAACACAGTTGTGGTGTTGGTGAGTATTGACTGTCTTAGTCTTCCCTTTCTGAGAACCTTAAAAATTTGAGTGATTCTGATGTTTCAGTGTGAGTTTAGAAGCTAGCATCAGTGGAAAGAGTCAGGATATGGACTGGCCCTGCTGTTAGATTGATGTCTTGTTTTAGGAGTGCTGTATCTGGGAGGAACTGTGCAGGCATGTGCTGTCATCAGATACCCTGTGCAGCCTCCTCTTTATGCCACTTCTCCTGCTTTCCAGACACAAGCAATTGAATGCAGGGCCTTGCCTTTCACTTACTCATGCTTTGAATTAGAATTCAACTCAGTTCATCTTTGAAGTTGTGTGGAGTTCCTAGTACTTTGTGTACCTTTGAGCAGATGACCTTGATTCTATATCCATTGTGATGAATGCTGTGGTAGTTTGAATGAGAATGGCCCCCAAAGGCTCATTGTTTGAATGCTTGGTCCACAGTTGGTAGAACTCTTTGGGAAGGATTTGGAGATGTGTTGGAGGAGGTATGTCACTGGGGGCAAGGTTAGAGGTTTTAAAAGCCCATGCTAACGTTAGTTAGCCCTCTCTCTCCTTCTACCTTATGCTTGTGATCAAGATGAAGTTCTTTGTTTTTTTTTTTTTTTTTAAGATTTACTTATTTATTATGTATACAGCATGTATGACTACAGGCCAGAAGAGGGCACCAGATCTCAGTACAGATGGTTGGGAGCCACCATGTGGTTGCTGGGAATTGAACTCAGGACCTTTAGAAGAGCAGCCAGTGCTCTTAACTTCTGAGCCATCTCTCCAGCTCAAGATGAAGTTCTTATACTGCCCCTGTTCCATGTTTACTGTTCCCCACTATGATGGTCATGGATTCACCTTCTGAAATTGTAAACCTCAAACTCTTATTTTAACGGTTGCCTTGGTCATGAAAGTGGTAGAGAAGTAACTAAGACAAATGATAACTATTCACAGATCTTAGAACACTTGGGAGCTTTTGTAAGAAGGAAATAAAGAAATGTGTGCCAAGCTCTTAGCATTATGCCTGTAGGTGGAGAGCTCCATGAATGTTAGTGATATTCCTGATGCCTCCCATCCAACATCATTGATTTTGATTGCCTAAATTACCAGAAAAATCTAGAGCTGCCTTACAGTCTAGTGTTGTGCTATAGATCCTTTGACATGGATATATCTTGCTTTTTCAAGAAGGTGGTCAACTCTTTGGGGGCACAGGCCATTTCTTAAAATTTTCTGTAATGTTCCTTTATTCTGTACTACACATATGAACTATTCTTGATTGACAGCCTCTTTTTTCCCCCCTTCAGACACGGTTCACTGTATATAGTCTAGGTTAGCCCAGGACTGGCTTTTATCCCAAGTCTGGCTTTGAATTGAACTCATAATCCTGCCTTTGTCTCTCCAGTGCTGACATTATATCAGTGTACCTCTATGCTCCTGGCTGATTCCTGTTTTAATATAAAAGAAGAAAAAAGATTGACGTGGCACATCCCTTTAATCTAAGCACTTGGAAGGCACAGGCAGGCAGAGCTCTTTGAGTTCAAGGCCAGCCTAGTCTATGTATCAATTTCCAGGCCATCCAGAAACTCTACATAGTAAGGTCCTATCTTGAAACAAAATAACATAAATTTTAGGAGGGGACTCTAGAGATACTTTGTGACTTTTACTATTCTTAGTAAATTGAAGTGTAGGTGGTGACTTCCTTGTGAAGCTGGATAAAAATCCTGATAGTTTAATTCTGTCAGGTGTAAATTATCAGCCCAGTTTACTGACTCTGTGCTCCCATCCGTCACACTGCACAGTGGTGAACAACAGCCTGAAGTAGGCCAAATGTCAACATTGCTGCCTGTTAGCTGATTGCTTTCTGTTCTGTAGACTGGAGTGTGTAGAATTGATGTATCAGAGTGATGTATTCCAGTTTGGTGTGGAACATGCACCTAGGGTGCCATGACATTTTGATAAACTTGGACTTTGTGATTATATGTGATCTCTTGAAATTTTGGCTCCTTTTCAATTGTTCTCTGTTTTTCATTTATCCTGAAACTATCATTCTTTTATTAAAAATTATTTTTATGTATACATATATGTGCCTTTGTGAGCATATGCCAAGTGTGTGCCCCTCAAGGTCAAAAGAGGGTTTTATATCAAAAGTGGTGCTAGAGTTACAGGCAGATGTGAGCTGCTTGATATAGGTGCTGGGAACAGAACTTAGATCCTCTGGAAGAGTAGCAAGTGTTCTTAACTGCCAACACAGCTCTCCAGTGCCATCTTACGTGGTTCAAGTGTCTGGTTAGGTGGCATAGCAACAGTTCAGTTTCTCACTGATCAACGAGTAAGCACAAACATTATACCAATCATATTAGCCTTTAGAACATTCTGTTGGGAGGTGGAAGTGTTTTCTTTTTAAAATATCCCTTCCCAGATCAGGTTCAATCCCAGAACCCATGAAAGGTAGAAGGAGAGAACTGAGTCTACTGAGTTGTCCTTTAATATCCACACACATGCCGTAGCACATGCATCCACACATACCATAATCATTTTTTAAATAATACAAGAAACAATTCCTCACATCAAACTGAAATATGTGGAGATTAGGAGTGGAGAACATTCCCTTGCTTCAGGTTTGGTCAGTCAAGAATCAAGAAATTGTTCCTGTGTTTAGGTTCTGTTCAGCTTGGCTTAGGTGACCTGTATCCTGCAACAATCGTTTGAGATCTGAACCACTGATTCGAAAGTGGTTTTGTTACTCTTCCTCATTATAGAGCCCTCCCATGGATACCATTAAGTGGATTTTCTTATACCAGTGACTTAGTTCTATTTGTAGAAATGATACATATTCATTTTATTTATTCAGATTCTCCAAGATTTTAAGAATTCTGCTTTGAAAAGTTTTTATTTAGACACAGGTGTGATTCATGCCTTGTAATCCCAGTACTCAAGATTCTGACACAGGAGTGCTGTGAATTTAAGGCCAGCCTGGACTACATAGTGAGTTCCAACTATGAACTATAGAGTAAGACCTTGCTTCAAAAAACTAAATTGTGGTGGTATTGTATTCCCGAAAATATTGTGCACCGTAATAAACGTATCTGGGGTCAGAGACAGAACAGCCACAATATTAAACATGAGGATAGGCAGTAGCAGCATACGCCTTTAATCCTAGCATTCCAGAGGCAGAAATCCATCTGTTCGAGGATACAGCCAAGCATGGTGACTCAAGCCTTTCATCCCAGGGAGTGATGGTAGAAAGCAGAAAGGTATATAAGGTGTAAGGGCATTTGGCTGGTTAAGCTTTTAGGCTTTGAGCAGCACTGTTCAGCTGAGACCCATTTGGATGAGGACACAGAAGCTTCCAGTCTGAGGAAACAGGATCACCTGAGGAACTGGCAAGGTGAGGTAGCTGTGGCTTGTTCTGCTTCTCTGATCTTCCAGCATTCACCCCAATACCTGGCTCAGGTTTGATTTTATTAATAAGACCTGTTAAGATTCCTGCTACACCAAATTGTTATTTAGTCTGTGGAGGGACAAGGTATTTTTGGAGAGATTAATCAGCACAAATCAATACAGTGCTATAAATAAAACTGAAGGCTTCTGAAGCACCCAATGTCCCATCCAGTAGATCAGTCTCATTTGACTTCACTGGGATCCTGATAGGACAGGAGTCTAGAAGAGAGGGATGTCAGAGTATGGAAATTAACAAAGAACCTGTGTGCTGGTCGCTTGTGCTAATTCATTTTCTCTAACACCAGATTTTCCCTGTTTCTACTCGGAGAATTACACAGTGCTCAAGGAGTTGGTGGTGGTTTCTGCTGGTGCTGCCACAGCTCTACTGCCTCACCATTGCCTCCTCTCTTCTTCCTTCTTCCTGTACTTTTCCAGGAAAACTTTCTTGAAATCTTCTGGGAGCCACCAGGAGTGGCTTCTCTGTGCCCTGGCTGGCCTTTCTGTTTCTGGCTAAAATTATGACAACAGGATTGCTTTTTAAAACATCTGTTTGCTCTTCTTTGCATGAAGTTTACATTTTTACTTAAATTACCTATTTTTCCTTTTATGCTTCTAATGGGATGACAGAACTCATTGAAGTATAAGAGGTCAGTGTTAACACTTGCAATGAAACCATTTGAAAAATGTGTGAAAGATCTGTAGTTCTGAATGCCTGAATGTTTTATGAAGCTTTGATCCTTGATTGTAAGTACCCAGTGCATGCCCCCTTTAAAAAGATCAAAAGCTACCCTAGCATGCCAAAGAGACTTCCCAGTTTGAAAAGAAACTGCGTTCTTTCCAGAGCAGAAAGGACGGCAGCTCCAGCATTTACCTTCTTTGTTCTTTCAGGTGGACCACAGTGTAGGTGTCAGCGCCGAAGATGATGAGGATGATGGGGAGTTAGCCCTGTGGTCTCCTGAAGTCAAGATTGTGGAGCTGGTGAAGGACTGTAAAGGCTTGGGATTCAGCATTCTGGATTATCAGGTATAGGGGCTTTGGTCCACTCCAGCTTTATTTTATTTATTTATTTACTTATTTACTTATCTATCTATCTATCTATCTATCTATCTATTTTATTTACTCAGTACCAATCTGGGTTATATGAGACCCTGTCTCTAAAAGCAGAAGTAAAAAGAAAGAAACTCTACATATTAGCAACATTCCTAACTCTCACGTTTCTATCCTTCCTGTCATGTGAAGGCTTTTGTGGTTTTGCTTATCTGTCAATCTCAGTGAATTTAGGTAGAAATTTTCTTGATGAAATTATGTGCTGAGGGATGCATAACACCTTTGTAGTTAAATATTATTATGACTCCAGTTCTAGCTCGAATAAGGTAACTGATAAAGGGTTGGGAGCACAAGAGGGAGCATGGGAGTATAGTAGGACACCTGCTGTCCTGCTGTTGGACCTCTGATTATTGAGGAGACTTAGGGCTGTTGACAAATCCCTTTACTACTAAGATGCACACTTTAAAACTAGTGTGACTTAAACATATTGTTAATAAAGCAAGATGTTCTTTGTCAAAGCATATAAAATGCAAAATTATATAAAACCAGCTTTAAACATTGCACTTATTTACTCACTCACTGACTCACTCATACAGTGGTATGGGCGTGCGTGCACATGCCGTAGCACCCACATAGATGTCAGAGGGCAGCCTGGAGGAGTCAGATCGCTCTTTACATGTGCTTAATTGGCCCTGCAGATAATAAAACTGAAACAGTCAGACTTGTCAGCAAGTGCCTTTACCCACTGAGCCAGAGTGCTTCCTTGAATCTTTTTTTTTTTTAAGAGCTTATATATTTTATGGTTATAAATGTTTTGCCTGCATGATCTATGTGCACCATGTGTGTTTTTTGATACCTGCCGAGATCAGAAGAGGGCATTGGTCATAGAACTGGAGTTACAGATAGTTGTAAGGTGCCATGTGAGTGCTGGCAAGTAAACATAGGTCCTTTGCAAGAGCAACAAGTGCTTTGACTGCTGAGGCATCCCTTCAGTCTATGAAGTCGTTTTTAATATAATAAGGTGATAGATAATAGATAAAAAATACTTTCAACATTATGTAAGATTTAAATTACTGATTTAAAATTCCTGAAATATATTATTTCATTTTTGCTGGCATATTTCTGTGCCAGATAGGCCTCTGCTCTTAGAATTTCCTCTTAGAATATTATTGAATTATAAGTTGTTGACTTGAAATGAGCATTTTGGGAAACAGTGTCCTCAAGAAGTCTCCACTTGTAAGATTCTGGTAAGAACTCTTGATCCCCTACCCACTGTAGAAGTGTCAGCCAGCCCCACTATGTCACCAATAAAGGATTCAGCAAAATTTAGGTCAGACAGAATTCACTGGAATTAAGTGAACAAATGTCAGTGAGGCTTATTAGCCATTTTGATGATGAGGTTTAATTTACAAACACTTTTTAAATGCAATATTGGTGTTCAGCCACCTTTCCATCGTCTTCGAGATCTCTCTATAATTTCATTGTTAATAATAAACACATTATTTATTGACTTTTTAGACCACACCACAGACCTTAAATACTTAGTGATTTGTCTGTTTTGCACTGCTAGGGGGTGTCTACATACTCACCATTACCTGCTGCCATTGCAGCCCTGAGCTACATTCTCAGCCTGAACTTCATGGCTTTAAGTGTTCCACATCTTAAAACAGACAATTGTCTCTGAGCTTAATAGAATTGTGAAAGAGAGAGAGAGAGAGAGAGAGAGAGAGAGAGAGAGAGGGAGGGAGAGAGGGAGGGAGGGAGGAAGGAAGGAAGGAAGGAGGGAAAGAAAGAAAAAAGTGTCAGCCTCTTATGGGTTAATTCCTAGTTGACAAGAAAACACTAACAGTTCTGAGCTTTATGCTTTTCAAGACAGTTGTTCTAATGTGGCTTCTGTTTTCTCATTGTGTTCTCAGAGCTGTGCATGCTCGGTTCTGGTTTTTGTTGTTGTTGTTGTTTGTTTGTTTTAATATTGTCATTTATAAAAGTGTAGGTATTTTCGTTTTGTCGCCCCCCCTCCCCCAGTCTGCGTAAATAGGCATTGATTTCTGTTCAGGTTGTATGTTGTAATTTTGCTGCAAAAAATTAGTACTAGATAATTCTTTTGTCTTTGTGTTTCTTGGAGAACTGATAGAAAACTTCTTAATTTCCTAATTGTTATTTTTATTCAGATAAAAGGAGTCAGTTCCTTTTCTTCTATAGCCCAACTTTGGAAGGAAAAATACCCACTTTTATGTTTGGTAATTTTCCTCCGTCAAATGTTACATGCTCTCACAGTTGTGTATAGTACATTTGTATCATTTATCAAGGGTATGAAAAATTGTTTCCCACTAAAGCGTTCAGACAATAGGGAAATGCAATTTAAAATTCGATTTGTGATAAGTTCATTAATTTGTTTAATCTAATGATCTTTATAATTAGGTAACAGTTTCTAAAGTTGAAAATAGTTTTTGTAAAACTAAGTACAAGTGTAGCAGATGGTATGAAAGGCTATGTTTCTGGTGATTTTCATATCTGATGTTGTTTTGTATAAATTTATTAGGTAGCTGAATAGGACTAAGGCAGATTCCGACCCTGCTAAGTGTAGCACATCTACACTAAGTACTGTAGAAATATTCTAGCCACAGCCTTTCTAGTCTTAGGAACATGGCATAGTTTCTACATGGTCAGGGCCTGCATCCGCAGTATTGAGGAGAATGTGCTTTTACTTTTGAGTATGTATTTCAGCTAACTGTTTCTTCTAATTAATTTATTTTCCTCTGCCCCAAGAACTGAACATTGTGTACATCTGTCTCCTTGATGTAACGTCTTGTAGGTCGGGGATACTAATGTTGCATGCAAAGGATCATATGGATAAGTGAATTTGTGTGTAGGGAAAAGAAAATCTGTTACCATGAAAAATATGAGCATTGTTAACCATCATTCAGTTTAGAAAATCAACATAACAGTTGTTGATACCTTCTTTCGATCTAGTACCATGCTACAGTCTGCTTAAACAATATACATTGTAGCTTTATAGTTTAGGAAAATTAATAAGTAGATACCTTTTTTTAAATGGATTTAATAAATTTTTTTAATTTATCCATGAAGTTGTATTCTATCATTCCGCCAACTTTTAGAGAGCCATTTGTGAGTTACCTGTGGGTTAGTGGTCAGAAGATTAATTTTTACATAAATTTAGCTGAGATTGAGAAAAGTATAAGTGAACAGATAAAGATCTTGAATTGATTCATGGAATAATGGGGTGGGTAACTATCTCAGCAGGTCAGTGGTTCTTAGGATTGATGGAAGTTGTGTAGCTTAATAAAGCAAAGGTGCCTGCTCTGAAACGAAGGAGCTGTGTCTGATACAAAGTTCAAGAGGGCAGTCATGTGGCCAAAGAGCAAATGTGGAAATTCATGTCCATGAATTTTATACTAGATTCAGACAAGGAAAAAGAGAAACAGTAAATATAGGTTAGATTTTAGAGTAAAGCTTTTGTTGCCTGTGATTTGAGCAGAGATTAAATCTGTCCCCCACAGAAGTTGGCTAAAATTCTGTCTTGTGTGTTTAGCATGTGTACCTCCATATCTTGCAAGGTTGGGTAGTGGAGACAGTACATTCAGGTCCACGATCAGCTCTTTTCCAAAGCATCAGAGCACTCGGGAAGTTGAGCCATAAGTTTAAAAAAATTTAATTCTACCAGGTGGTGGTGGCACACACCTCTAATCCCAGCACTTGGGAGGCAGAGGCAGGTGGATCTCTGTGAGTTCAAAGCCAGCCTGGTCTATAGAGCAAGATCCAGGACAGCTAGGGCTGTTACACAGAGAAACCTTGTCTCCAAAAACAAGCAAATAAAAATTTATTTCTATTATTATTATCGTGTTTGTGTTTGTGTGTGTGCATGCGTGCACTTCTGCATGCTTGACCGTGTTCCCAGGTGTGCAGGTGCATGAGTGACACAGTGCATGTATGGAGGCCAGGGGACAGCTTTCTAGAGTACATTCTTTCATTACTGTGGAGCCTGGGATAGAAATGAGGTCAGACTTACACAGTGAGTGCTTTTGCCTACTGAGTCAGCCTCTGGCTCTGGCTGGAAGTTTTCATAGCTTCTTAACATATATTAGTTTATATATTTCTCACAAGAACCATGTGATCCCCATTTAACAAGTAAGGTAACTGAGGACAGATATGTTAGGTGTTAAGTCCAAGCTCGTACAACGTGCATATATATGGTGGAAACAAAATTTGACCTCAAGTAGTTGGGCTGACATCTCACTGCTGTTAATCATAGTATGTTATTTCTTTTTGAGGACTTTGTGTATGTTTTTTAGTAGAACATCCCTATAGTAAATTGATTACAGTGAATCTTTGTTTTTCTAATTAGAAATGTTTTTCAAAAAAGTAAGCTACCATATAGCATTCTCCTTTTAGTGCTATATGAAAATATAGTAAATATCAAGAATTAATTAATGCATTGTGTCCATATGCACCATGTAAGAACTAGTGCTTACTGCTTCAGAAGAAAGTGCCTGATAGTTTAAAAGCCTGTTCTTATGGGTTAACATTTCTTAATACAGCAGTTTGGTAGCTTGAGAGTCTGTAACTTCTGATTTCTACCAAAAAGCTTGCAAAGATTGAACTATATGGATTTTACCTTCAGTTGACCCTATAAATTAAATGGAGCAAGTGGATATTTTCTGGTGTTTTGATTTATGCTGAACTTTGAATAACCCCTCATGATTATAATTCACTGAAAATGTTTGACATTAGCCATGGCGTTGCCGTCCTCGGCACTTTTAAATTTCAGTGATTTAGAAGGCAAAATTTATTAACCAATAATTCTCCCCATGCAACACACCTACATCCTAGTCTTCATTTTTCTCCCTTCCTGCATGACTCAATCTTTGCCAAAGCAGACATTTTTGAAAGACTTTGGGTTTGTCTCAGGGAGAGCTGTGTTACATATGAGGACTGTTAGTCCTAGTATAAGCCTGTTTGGAAGGCCATAGACAGATAATGCTGTTAAACAGCTGAGTCACATTCCATGTTCTTGGTCGTGCTACAAGCCTATGTAAGACCTTTGGCAGATGGTGATCTTAAACATTGAGTGGACATAGTTCTTTCTGTGGAAACTGTTTTCATGAAATGAGTTGTGGAAACAGAACAGTGTGAGCCGAAGCTGCTGCTGAACCTGGAATGGTTTGCCTTTGGATCTGTGAGGAGTTCATGCAGTTTCAGCTCTTAACTTGGAGGATCCATTATTCTGTTTGTTTTGCAGTCCTGGAGAGCAGACCTAGAGCCTGAAGTGTGCCAGGCAGATGCCTTACCACTAGGCTATATCTTTAGCCCACAAATTCTCTTTATAAAAGACTTTTAAAAGTTAAAGAAAGGGTTATAAAAAAAATTCATTTATAACTTAAAATTATCTTTGGATTTTTGAACACATTACAGTGTTTTTAAAGTTGGTAATATATGTACATGCCATAAAATTCAAAAGTACATGCAGGCCTTTTGTGACAGTCTCTCAAGGTTCTTCCAGGAAGAACTATTGTATTTCATGTCTTTCCTTCAAGATGTGTTTTATAAACATAGGATTAATTACATAAATAATAGTTTTCTTGTTATATAAATTTTACATTTTTGACACGTAAGTAAGATATATCATATACACCTTAAGTACTTTGCTTTTTGTAACCAATTACATTTTTTTTCACTTTCTTATTTATAGAGCTACCTAGTTCTTTTTAATGACTGCACAATACATTATTGTAGATAGGCAATAATTTATTTAACTAGCTTCCTCTACCCAAGTGGTGTAGATTAAGTTAAATGAGATTGTAGTGGATTGTTGCTGTCTTCTTTTGTAAAACTGTGGCAGTTGAGCTAGTGGCAAATTTCCAGAAGAGAGCATGCTAATCAAAGGAGCATATGTATTTTTGATTTTGATACATTTTTACCAAATTGCTGGAACACCATTTTGAGACACATGTATTTAGATGAATTATAATTGATTCTTTATTCACATGGTTCTCCTAGAAAATATAAGCAGGTATGTAATTCATGAAGTTAATGGTCTTCCATGATGTGGAAAGACTAAGTGATAGCAATATATAACTATCAATTTACTTTGAACTTTAATTATGGCAGTAATTTATTGTCTTTGTAGCTAAGAGAGTAGAGTATTAATATTCACTCTGATATCAGTGCCCATCAGTCTGTTCCTAAGTCTGCCACCAATCTGAATCTTCTTCATCAAGAATTGAGCTCTAAAATGGGGTGGCGTGTTAGGACTTCACTTTTTATCAAGTGATTTGACAATGTGAGTAAATACTGCTGTCAGTTGATATCTTAGAGTTCATGCAAGCCTAATATCTTTATGTACATTCTAGGGACAAGTGTACAGGACCTAGTTTATAGATTTGATAAGTATTGACATAATTTTAACACATAGTAACATAAATAAGTCAGGTGCAAAACTCCCCTTTTTCTGGAGTAGAAAATGCAGAGGTTGTTGGTATATGACAAGTTACACAGTTTCATTGTGATGCTTAGGCAAGCTTTAAGGAAACTGTTGGCATCTGACATCTCTCCGTGCATGCCATGTAGCTTGCTATTGACCAAAGCACACAACTGCTTTTGAAGGTCACCTTTTGCTTAAAGGACTTGGAGGAACTGACAAAGTACTTTTGCCCATTCCTGATACCTGTCCACATTGGTTTTGATGAACATCAGAGTACTGTAAGCTCTAGTACTGACTGGGCTAAAGATTTCTTCCTCAGAGGATTTGCTTCCTATGCCTCTGTGAGAAAGTTCTCTATCCTTTAAATCATTTAAGCTGCTTCATTTGGAAAATGTATTCATGTAATGGGTTGACTGTGGCTGCAGGAGAGTTCTCTCATGACTTAAACACTGTTTTTCAAGCCTGTGGCGGGGTGACTAGAAGGAGCTCCACTCCTGGTGTGTGTTTGTACTGTGTTCCAGATGGTGACCAACCTCTAAAGCAGCAGGTCGAAGGCATCAGGAGATTAGAGCCTCTTAGTAAGAGATCAAAGAGGCTGTGTGTCTTAGCTTGAGGTCTAGATAGCACTAATCAAACCTCACCTGAGAGAGGGAGGGATGAAGTTAGCAGGCAGCCTCAAAGATCTTAAGTCAGGCCTGATAACTAAACTTTGGAGGGTTTCATGGATTTGGAATATGAGTTTGGAAAGAAATCTTATTGGTCCAATAGGGACAAAAGAGAATAGCTGGCATGCAGCAAATGCTTGTCGGCTAGATTCTGCTTTCTTGTGGGGTAACTTTCCCTTTAACAAATGTGTTGGTGTCTCTTTCGGCTGCACCCTAGTAAACTGCTGAGGAGACTAAAGGGATGGATCTGCTTGTATTACCTTTGTTGAGTATTTCAGAAGTGAACCAACACTAACAAGTAGTACTACTGTGGTTGTCAGACACTCCCAGCCCATAGATGGCTCTTGTTTGCTGGGAGAATGGGGGTTGAGGATGCCATACTGTTGTAAGCCTTCTTTGTGTGCCTTTGGACATTCAGGTCTGCCTATTCAAAGAACACAGACCAGTTCTAAATTTTCATGTGATATGACTCAGGTCCAGCAAATGCTAGCACAGTGGGCCTTGGTTACATGTGCCCAGTTGGAGGTGAAGGCATAAGTTTGTAGAAATTGGTATCTCCTCAGGTCTTCCTTGGGCCTGTGTGTTTCATTAAGGTCACAGTTTCACAGTAGTAATGGTAGCAGTGTTTATAAATGATTACTGTGGGCTTCCTGGATGCTGTGCATGCACTATCATCTCAGTTCATGCTTTGGTAGCTCTCTGAAATCTCTGCTATTATCTCTATTTGAGAGGAGACACACCTGTCTCAGAGAAAACAACATGGCCAGTATCACTCAGCTAGTATTTTTGTTTAAACTGAAAGTAGTTTGCTTAGAAAAGTATAATAAATTCCAAAACTAATGTTTGAGAGGTTTGCTTCAGCCATTTTTTTTTAAAGATTTTTTTTTTTACTGTGTATGTATATGTGTCTGTTAATTGATTTATGAAGCTTTTTTGCTGATTACAAAGTTGGATCCTTTGGGTGGGGCTGGAGTTACAGACAGGTGTCCAGTGGCCCCATGAGGGAACTGGAAACTGTCCTTTCCAGGCCAGCTTTGCCCCTCAGCTCCTGAGTGTTTCTACAGCCATGTTTAAGAGATTTTTAAGAAAGTTTTAGTGTCTGTACTTGCCATGCTTTGAACTACTGTGTTTTTTCCCTTGAAGATACTAGGGTATTTCTTACTTCTAAGTTCACTTTCTACATTTTAAACATGCCCAGTTCAGTAATGTTAAGTATATCCACATTTCAATAGTGTGTTTTCAGTTGTACTTCAATACAGTGTGCCTGGTGGAACCCCAGGCATTTTGGCTAAATGATGGGGCTTTTAGGTAATGAATATTGCCTTGTTTTATTTTTATTTGCCCCCTCCCTAACCAACAGAAGTTCTGGTCCAGGCCTGACTGATTGGTGAATGTGTGAATAATTATAGCATGAAATGAAAGTTTGAAATGATGAAACAACTAAAGGGCATATTAATATCCAAGGATAACGTCTAAGAAGAGGGGAAGGAGATAAGGGAAAGCAATCCTCTTCAAGAAATGATTGCCCAGAATTTCTGGGGGAATAGTGTTGATTAGCTGTTTAGTCTGGAAATGCCTGGAAAGGGTAGGGTGCTGTTTCAGCATGTTTGAGGTGTTGGATTTTACAGCCATGAGCTATGCTTATGGGTAAACTTAAACACTCTTGTTTTCCACTTTGAATATATTTTTCCTTTTAGCTGATGCCCCTGCCCACTCCTTGTCTGCTCATCTTCAATTGACTCATGTGCTGTACTTCTTTGCTGTTCAGAGACTGCCTTGTTCTGAGTATGCTGCATAGAAAAATCTGTTCTGAATACCTGATGATGATTAGGAAGCAGTAAGACACAGGAACTAGAAACCAGATCAGTTTGTCAGTCGTGAATAGACTGAATGTGTTTTGTGGGCACATACTTTGAATATGATGATGGTATTTTGGCAATTGGTTTTACTGGTGTAAGACTATGTTATATTACAAAATAGTTAAACATGAGGTTAGAATAAGAGAACATGTCTGCTCATTATTCATTTTAACCATTTACTCATTACCTTATATTTACAGTAATGCATTTGTCTTTTTCAAAAGTAGATGCTTACCATACTGGTTAGATCAAAAGAGGTTCCTTTTATGTAATTAATTACAGCTTTCTCTCTTAAACCAGAACTAGTGTAGTTATTTTTAATACAACCTATGGTATTTTGGGGGGTACTTTAAAATTTTTATTTGTTTATCTTTGCATGTATGGTATGTATTTGTGTGCTTTTCTCTGTGTACATGTGTCCAGTGGCCCCAGTGGTCCAGTGTGTATTGTCAGTGTTGTATGTGTGCATTTTTACTTCCACCATGAGGGTCCTGGAGATTGAATTCAGGTCATTAAGCTTGGGCAGCATTACCTGCTTAACCATCTTGCTGAGCCATTTAATAAGAGACTGTTCAATTTATTCTTTGACAGTTGCATGCATGTTTACAATGTAACTTGAACATTGATGCAGCTCATCATTCCACCTCCCTGGACACCCTCAGTATGTTCTCCTTCTGTATGAATGTTTTCTTTTTTATCTTTAGTAACTCACTGAGTCCAATTAGTACTGCCCATGCACATGGGCTTGGAGTCATGCACTGAAGCATGGTCAACTGCCAGTAGCCTCGCGCATGGAGAAAACGAGCTCATCTTTCCCCAGTGGCTGTCCACTACCAATCGCCCTCAGCTAAGATCTCCTGTGCTGCTCTCATCCGCACTGGAGGTGTTCTCATGCAGGTGACCACAGCTTCTGGGAGTTCACGAGAGCAATGGCCACGCCATGTCCAGGGAACAGTGTGTCACAGCACTGTCCCATCCTCTCCCTCTCTTTCCTGCCCTGTCTTCCACAGTGTTCCCTGAGCCTACTGGTAGGGATTGGGGTTGATACAGATTTCCCCAGTTAGGGTTGAGTACTCAGTAGTCACTTAATCTCAGATCTGTCACCAATTATGGTTTCAACCCTTTAATTACTGTCTTAAAATGGCAAGTAGGGAGAAAAGCACTTAAAGATTAGTTTTGTGGCTGCCTAAACAAAACCTGAACAAGGATGGTATTTGTAATTATAAGACATGGAAGTGAGAAATCTCCTGGGGCTCAACCTTAAAGAAATACAAGCAACAAAGGAATGGGGAGAGAGAGAGAGAGAGAGAGAGAGAGAGAGAGAGAGAGAGAGAGAGAGAATGAGAATGAATCAACAACTAAAAAAGGTCATGAACTTGAGAGAGAGAAAGGAGAGAGAGAGAGAGAGAGGTTATTATGGGAGGGCCTGGAGAGAGGAGAGGGAAGTGGGAAATGATATAATTATTATATTCTAATTTCAAAAAAGAAAACTAATTTTAAGATTGGTTTTATGTAGGAGGGTACATGCTGTCTTGTATATTTTGTTTGCTGACCTTTCTTGGGTGGTAGAATACTTAGGAAGTTAGGCTTATATAATCAGCAGACTGTGTATGAGTTTTAAAGAGATATCACTAGTTAAAGTGAAAATGTGGTACACACATTATGTGACCACAATATGCAGTTTTTTAGTGTTAATGCAGTGTATTTAATTACACACACATGAAAGTGTCTTGCTAAGAATATGAAACTCAGACTGGTCTAGAACTCTTTAATGTAATCAAGGCTGGCCTTGAACTTATAATCTCCCTGTTTTAGCTTTCCTAAGCAATAGCCTTATAGGTATATACCACACAGTGCCTCCCTATTTTGAGGGAGAGGGTAGTAGTAGTTCTGTGACTTGTATAAATTATACTCAATACTATCATTTAGATATAGGATTTTAGAGTTGGAAGGAGACAGATCATAGCTCATGGATCCATCCAATTGCTCATTTCACGATTGAGGAAAGCCACTCAGAAGAAATGAAGACATCTGTGTAACTATGCACAGCCAACTGTGGACCAAGCTGGGGCTCAAAACTATGACTTATAATCCATACTCACCCTGCTACTAGAAGGTTATATGTCTTCTTTGTTTTTTCCATATTTACCTTTTATCCATTTTAAAATCTTGAATTCCTACCTTGAGTGACTTTGTTCCTAGTGGAAACCACAATTTATGTTAGCCGTGTACCAGAACTGCTATATGCCAGCGTACCTAAGGCCCGCACAACTCAGTGGGCACCTCATTCCTGTCTCTCTGTACTAGATCTTTCCATTTGTCCACCTCCAGAGTGAAATAGTCAGCTGTTTGTCTTTTGAACTTAGTAGTTTCTTTCCATGCCCCCTATTTTGTCAACCTCCTTGGGATAGTCATTTGAAAATTAATTTAGGCATTAATTGAATTAGCAACTAACTTAATATTCCTTAGTTCAATTAATAACATTACTATTTTACATTTTAAGTTACTATTTGGTGGTGCTTTGCTTGTTTTCTAGTTTGGTTTGGTTGAGTTTTATTTAGGATGACCCCCTTAGAAATACTACATTCTTGTTGTGCAGAAGTTAGTGTATGTATACAGCCTTTAAAATAATCTTTTAAATGTACTTTCTTTCACCTAAATAAGGAGATATGTATAGAATGAAGCTCCAAACATAATTCCACAGTAATTTGCCACAGCCTTGGCTTCCTTGGTTGCTAGGTTGTTTTCTTCTATTTGTAATGACTTTTTAAATTCAGTGTTGGCTGGCACTATTTTGCCAGCCTGGACATTGACATTGTTCTGCTGGTCAGGTCTTGCAACCACTTCATCCTCTGTAAAGGACTCTGTACTTCAGTAGGTTTGGCATAGTAAATTGCTGTAGTACACAGCCCAAAACTGTGGCATACAAGTACCCATGTTCTTCTTCATGTGAGTAATAGTAGTCCAATTACATAGTTTAATATACTCAGTTGACAGTAAGTGTCAAGGTTATGAAAGGGCCCTTCAAAATAGTTCAGTAGGTATAGGCAATTGTCATCAAGCTGAAGACCTGAGTTTAGATTCCTAGGACCCACATGGTGGAAGGAGAGAATAGATTCCTACAAGTTGTCCTCTGACCTCCACATGGCATGGTGTGTCATGTGCACGCACACACGCACGCGCACACACACACACACACACACACACACACACACACAAATGAGTAAAAATAAAATACAATTTAAAATATTTTCAGATGGGATGAAAAATTGCTCAGTAGTTGCTGCTGTTAGAGGGGATCCACGTTCAGGTCCCAGCACCCACATGACTGCTTATAAACATCTGTACCTCCAGTTCTAGGGGATCTGATGCCCTCTTCCGGCTTCCATGGTCACCAGCCACATATGTAGTGCAGATACACATTCAGTCAAAACACTCATATATGTATGTAAGATTATTATAAACATATCTTAAATATTATCAAAGGCAAAGAGCTTCATGGACAAATTTTTATCTGAAATAAACTGAGGACTGTCTTTTGACCATCCTGCAGTGTGGTCCTGAATCCCTGACCTGTCAGTGTTTTGAATATTGATACAGAATAGATTAAATTTAAAAAAAAAAACCCACAGAAGCTATTTTATATTATTACTCTCATAAGTTGTCACACTTTGGTTTTTTATTTTCTTTTTGGGTATAGTACTGCAAAACATGGAGAAACTCACTCATACCCCTGTTATCTTCAACAAAGGCTTCTTCCTTATGTATTTGCCATGTTATTAAACTGACTGGCTTTCTCCCTGACCTGTGCATTCTCCTTATGCAGCACCCCTGCTTCATGTTTTCTGGCAGTTTTTCCAGGGCTACTTTGTTGTATGTCTCAACTAGATTTTTAGCATGGAGCTGTGGACATCTTGTTCATGTCTGTCACTGGCAAAAGCTGTGTTTGGGGGGAGCCTCCTCCCTGCCTCAGGTGATGTGCTGTGCTCTGCTTTAGTTTACATGGAATCTGGTTCTTTGATCTCTGGGGATGGACACAGAAGTTCATATAATACATTTTATAGGCAGTTCAGAAACTCGGAATCCCATCCGTTTGGACATAATGACTGGCATATGGTCACTTCCATTGCTGGCATGTGCTCTCAGGCTCACCAAATGACTGGATTCCTGAGAAACTAAATGTAAATTAAGATTTGGCAAAGGAGTGCTGAGTTAAGCTGTCTGGAGACATGCTATACTTTCTGTACTATCTGGTATCATCATCTAGGTCTTGAAGTATAAATCACTAACAACCAAGCGTGATATGTAAAGGATTCAGCTTTATACTGAGCATGATAACATATCTCCTGCCATGTCTGTGTTCTCTCAGTCTTTGTTCACTTAGCAAAAGTTTAATTCAGGCTGAGAAGAAGTTTAGTAGCTAAAATGCATACACTGGAATTTAACTGCTTTAAATTCTGACTCTGCCATTTGCTAACTGTGTGCTTTGATGAAATCTTCCGTTTTCCTTTCTTTATTTTCTCACTCAGGAAGTTCAGGTAGTAGTGGTGTCCACTTTGCAGCAGTTAGAGGATTAAACAAGTTCAAATCGTGAGACCTTCTGGGCTGTAGGAAAGTATGGGCAGTTGTGGTTTGTTTATGTATGATAGGGAGTAGCTTGCTTTGGGTATGTGTATAGTCCAGCAAAGACTGTTTTGATAGTCAGTGCCTTGTATGTAGCAGACATCATAGTTGGCCCTCGGGAGAAAAGCAGCAAGCAGGCAGACATACTCTTCCTTCTTCTTTTTTCTTTTAGATTTTATTTTCATTTTAAGAATTGTGCACATGTGTGGGGGGGTGTGATATGAGTGCAGGTGCCTGTAGAGGTCAGAGGAGGGTGGCCAGTCCCTTGAGCTATAGTTACATGTAGTTGTGAGCTGATGGATGTTAGTGGTAGGAACTGAACTTCGGTCATCTGCAAGAGCAGTATTTGCTCTTAAATGCTGAGTTTGTTTGCTTATTGATTAACTGATTGATTATGCATGTATGTGTCCATGTGTGGGCATGTGCATGTGGTTGCATGTGCACATGCCTTGGTCTGTATGTGAGATCATAGGACAGCTTATAGAAGTAAATGATTTGTTCTGCGGAGCCATCTCACTGGCCCCATACTTCAATATTCTTTTGGACATTATAACACTGTGCTGTACTCCCTGTTCCGATGGTGATGACTATACTTTCCTAATCTCTTAGCAGCTTTGATTAGCGTTAAAAAACTATTGTGTTAGTTGCTTTTCTCAGTGCTGTGATGAAATACCTAACAAGATGCAATTTAAGAAAGAAAGGGAGGGTTTTATTTTGTCTTGCAGTTTAAGGGACCCTGCCCATCCTGGCAGAGAAGGCATGGTGATAGGAATGAGACACCAGCTAGTCACAAAACAGAGTGATGAACCAGAGTTCTTGGCTCACTTTTCCCTTTCTGCTTTTAATAAGGCAGTCATAATGATCATAGTAAAATTACAGAATCATATAATAAGGCAGCACAGAATACTCTGGGTACATTTAACTGGTGCATCTAACTATATAGTATGAAAACATGTATTTCATATATACTTACATGGTTTGGGATTAAATATAGCATGGAAATATGTTATGAGAAGTGCTAAGATTACCTCACTAATCTGAGGAATTGGGAAGGTATGTTGTTGGATGAAACCCTGACAAAGACATGGATGAGTGATAGCGATCGGGGAGAGCATTCCTGGAAGAAAGAACTGCTTGCACAGTGTCACAAGTTTCAGTAGCTGTATTGTTGCAGGATGTGGTAGACTCCTGGCATTTCTCTGCATAAGAGTTAAAGGAGTTAGGACTTCATGCAAAAGATTAATCCTAAAGTGGTGTCATTTCAGTATTTTAAGCAGAGGAACGATTATGATCATACTTTTATTTTACTTTTTAGGTTTTGTTTTATTTTTAAACATAATTTTATTAATTCTTTGAGAAATTCATACAGGATAGTTTGATTACATTCACCCCCACAACCTTACCCCCAATTCCTCCCAGATCCTTCTGCCTCCCTCCTGCCTCAGTTTCCTTTCTCCTTTAATGGCCATCAAGTTCAATTTGTGCTGCCCATACTAATGAGTGTGGGGCTGTCCACAGCGGCCTCACCCTTGGAGAAAACTGGTTCCCCCCAGAAGTCTTCAGCAGTCAGTAGTTCCTTTGGTGTGGGAGGAAGCTTGTGAGCCCCCACTTTCTCTGTGCTAGAATGGCACCTGGCCTCCTTTTGTTCAGGTAGCCACAGCTACTGTGAGTTCATGAGTGCAGAAGACATTGGTGAGTCTGCTCATTCCTGACCTTTCCTCAGTTTAGTTATTTGCCTGTGTGCCTGTCTGTCTGTCTGTCTGTCTATCTATCTATCTATCTATCTATCTATCTATCTATCTTTGGAGCTAAGGACCAAACCCAGGACCTTGCGCTTGCTAGGCAAGCGCTCTACCACTGAGCTAAATCCCCAACCCCTCATTTTCTTTTTTTATCCATTCTTTCAGTAGTAAGTATACTGATCAGGATGAAATTCGAGCCTGTAGGCATGGTGTAGATTATAGCATCTATCCAGGCAGTTGAAATAGTGTGAGAATAAACAAGGCGGTGGGGTGGCAGAGGAGAGGGCGAGCTGATAGAAGAGATGGAAGATAATAGATTGACTTGTAAAATGTGCATCTTAGGGCAAGGGCAGAAGGGCAAGTGCATGCTTATGTGTATGCTGTCTCCACTTGGGGCTGGAATTCCCAAACATTGCAAAATTCAGTGTATATAATAAACAGCAAACCCTAGCATCACCTTAAGAGTTTTACATTTTCCTTGATGACCTTTCTTCAGACAAGTGACTTGATTGGCTTGTGAGACATAGCTGGCTGACCAGTGCTCCTTAGCTGAGTGGTGAGTGTGGAAGGCATACTCTTCTGCTGGCTTCTGGGTAGTGTACCCTGAATATTTGCTGTTCTTAGTTGATTACAGGAATTCTGTCTTTTAAAAAGCTTAACCCTCTCATGAAACATCCTTTCCATAAATGGTTAAATTAAAATAAATATATGGAGCACATACTTTAGAAGGTATAATGGTACAGCGGTTTTGAACAAATAGGAATTTCCTTACCAAGGCAAGTGCTTCTTGCACTCAACAATTGGTCTTTAGTGCCCTCTCTTGGCTGTTTGCTCTAAGGCAACATTTCTTTATTAACAGGGGAGACATGAGGGATGATCAGTGGGCAAAGGCACATGCTGCTGAGCATGATGACCTGCGTAGGAGAGAACCAACTGTGGTGCCCTCCCGCTCCCGCACAAGATCATGGTGACAGGTGGTGATGAGAACGTACAGTATGCTTGCAAGGCCTCAAGGTTCAGCGGCAATACTGGGAAATAACTTTACCATCTTCGTGTGATATTGTGGACTATTTTCAGAAAGTGGACATGTAGAGAAGCAGCCTGGGTCAGGATGGCATTGGAGCACTTTTCCTGCAGCAAAGCCTCACAATGCAGCTATCCCAGCAGGCAAGAGCAGCTGCTGCCTTGATGGTCATGCAGATATCACTTGCTCATTATAGGGTGTAGGAACCCACACAGTCAGGAACGTCATCCCCAGAAGCACAGTAGCAATTAAGCATGATGGGCATCTTCACAACAGTGTGTGTGTGTGTGTGTGTGTGTGTGTGTGTGTGTGTGTGTGCGCGCGCACCCACACTTAATTTTTCTTTCTATAAGCCACAAAGAAGCTATCTCTGGGTTCTAGCCTCCAGGAAAAAGGGGTAAGATGTTTTGAATAACTAGGATGCCAAGCCTGAATAGTTTAGTAAGCAAGTGCACCTGACACTAATTTGTGTTCTAAAGGAGACTATGTTCCATGTAAATAAGTAGTCACATGACTTTTCCTTAATAAATGAAATTATTTTTCCATCGAAGAACTATTTTCTTTGTTTTTCAATGAATCTTCCTCATTATATAGTGATAATTTTTCAAAGAATTGTCTCTTTCAGCTACAATTAGAAGATGCTCATTCACCTTTTCAAGTTTCTGATACAGTGTTATATGAAATGGTATCCACAATGCACTTAGAAAATATACCATTTACTTTTGGTATATTCTACTGTTAGAGTCTTTCCAATAATGCTTAGTGATCATTAATAGGAAACGATGCCAGCTTCCTACTGTGCATTTCATGTAATTTCCCTCCCCTCCCAATAAAAAAGCCTTGTTGACAAAAACTGACTTCCTAAATGAAGGACATAATTGTATAGCTTATTTATGAGTGTGTTAAACTGACAATGTAGTGGTTTCATATTTCAAAATGAGAGCACATTGTGATTCATGGTTGCTGGTAACAAGGTGGACAACTCTCTCACACTGCTGCTCTGATTGCCTGTGGACACACACTGGGCTTTTGAGTACCTCTGCTCTCTTCCTATGCAATAGCTCCCTCTACTTGAAATGATCAGTGTTAATATAGTTTAACACTACATACCTTATTAGTAAAATTCCTTGGTTTTGGTTTGTTTCTTTATTTTAGTTCTCTTGCTGAATATATGCTGTTAAATATTAGATTATGCCAAGGGTCTGGTCACTTGGGAG
This sequence comes from Onychomys torridus, assembly GCF_903995425.1. Taxonomy (NCBI): domain Eukaryota; kingdom Metazoa; phylum Chordata; class Mammalia; order Rodentia; family Cricetidae; genus Onychomys; species Onychomys torridus. Next base: position 115,093,190 of record NC_050444.1, read on the forward strand.
ACAGACAAGGTCAATTGAGAAAAAAAAAAAAAAGCAAGAATTGTATTTGAAAGCATTCTTCAAAGATTTAGCTATAAAGCCTTTGTTGACATCAATATGTATACTTTGTTACAATTCTGTTAAGTCCTTTAAAAAGGATGTTGCTGTCTAAAGTACTAAGGTGTGGAAAACAGAACCAGAAATCTCCACAAGAGCCACCAGTACTTCTCATAGATACAGCCTGCATCTTGACAAATTTTTCCTTTGTTAATTTAGTCTTACAGCCGTACCACAAAATCTGGCAGTTCCTTTCTCCCCCTTCTCTCAGGAAGAGTTCAATAGAAGTAGCAGCAGTAGAACCCTGTTCTGCCTCTGTGGCCTATGTAGAATGGTACCTGCAAGTCAAAACAGCAGGAACTCAGTAACTTCTTTAACTGTAGCTGTTAATGAAGAAGGCTTGGCAACAATGCCACATCACATAATACCCACACCAGCAATACCAACAGGGCTCTACTGGGCCGTAGGATATCAGCAGCAGGCTTGCATTCCACTATTCAGAGTTCTTCCTGACAGTTACTATGATGCAGAGGAAACAGCAGAGCTTGGTGGTAAAGACTGCCCAGCTGAAGTCTGGATCTACCCCAGCAGTGGCTAGTGGTGTCCAGTTTCCTTAATTTTTCCTTAATTTTCTCAGTATCACTTTCTGTCATCTGTCAAATTCAGACAGTAAGCTTAGTATGGTGGCTTATGTGAAGCAGAAGGATTACTTTGAGTTCCATATATATTTGTTCTACAGAGTGGTATTCCTCAAGCACATGCATTGATATGTCTACTATCTTCTGTGCTCAAATAAAATAATACAGTGTTCTCCCACTGGATGAGAAGTCATCATATTGCCTTGCTCATGAATTCCCTTTATCTTATATTGGAATCAGTCTGACCAGGCCACTAAATTGTCATAATTTTGATTATCTTTAAAACATGTACCATAAGCACATCCATGTATGTGTGTTGCTGATGTGTTGAAGCTGCTCTCATGCCAGACCAGCTCTTTACCACTGAAGATTTATTCACATTTGTGGCGTGTTTGTCTATATGAGTATATGTGTAGGTAAGGTGCATGCACCTATGCACAATTCAGAGGCTAGAAGAGGATGCCAGGTGCCTTCCTCTGTCATTCCCGTCTTTCTTGAGGCAGGGCCTTTCTTTGATTCTTGGGCTACTCTTTTCTCCAATAGGCTAGAAGCCAGAAAATCCTAGCAATCCTCCCTCCTGTGTCTGCCATATTTGGAGTTAGGGGTATAGGTATTTGCAGCAACATCCAACTTACTATGTAAGTACTGGAATTTAAACCCTGTTTCCTGTGATTTTGGAGTAAGTGTTTTTAGTTGCTGAGTCATCTCTCCAGCTCTTAAATACACTTTAAAAATGATCTCTCCTTCCCTCTTTTTTTTTTTTTCTTCTTCTTTTGAGCTTAGGTGGTTTCCTAGAAGGATGCTGTATTTGCTCAGCTGAATAATGGAGTGTTGTTTCCCACTTTATGCTCCTCTTAGAGCCTACATAGGGACCAAAGGGAGTCATGGCCATGTTTTTGTCCCACAATATAATTATGGCTTGAAAGTGGCCTAACTCTTCTCAGATCTCTTGTGGTCAGTCACCAAATGTTTAAAGGACAAATTTACATGTATTGAGCACTCAGACATGCAGATGCATGTTAAGTTTATATCTTCACCTTGATATAAGCTGATATTATAAGATATATTGAATGATGTTTTCATTGATTTAAACCTCTATAGAGTGTCAACAGAGTACTGGCCATGTTGGAAAACAAATCAGATTTGTTAAAGATAAGCTTCCTTCAGCCTACATAGTTATTTTTGGGGATCTGACTTTCTTTCATTTAATTTGTAGGACCCTTTGGATCCCACAAGGTCGGTGATTGTGATTCGCTCCTTGGTAGCAGATGGTGTAGCAGAAAGAAGTGGAGAACTTTTACCTGGAGATCGCCTAGTCTCGGTCAATGAGTTTTCTCTGGACAATGCCACACTTGCTGAGGCTGTCGAAGTGTTGAAGGCTGTGCCCCCAGGTGCTGTGCACCTTGGCATCTGTAAGCCTTTGGTGGTAAGTTCTGAACTCAGTTAATATAGGAAGTGTGCAGTAGTTAGCAACATGAATTTGGAAGACAAATATGCCTCACCTGTAAGGCTTGAATTGTGTTAATAAAGGAACTAAAACTAGTACAGGAAAGAACATGGACCAGGGGAAACAATTACACCTGGGCACAAAATCTGTCCCACGTTGCTTCCCATGTGTTTCACCCTATGCAAGTTTCTTTTCTTTTTTTTTTTTTTTAATTTATTTTTTAAAGATTAATTAATTAATTATTTATTTAGAATAGGATGTCAGATCTCACTACAGATGGTTATTTATTTATTTGGAAGAGGGCACCAGTTCTCATTATTGATGGTTGTGAGCCACCATGGGGGTGCTGGGAACTGAACTCAGGATCTCTGGAAGAGCATCCAGTGCTCTTAACTTCTGAGCCATCTCTACAGCCCCCTTTCTTTTTCTTTCTTTCTTTCTTTTTTTTTTTTTCTTTTTTAACTCAGATTTATTTTATTTAAGTGTATAAGTTTTTGCATATGAGTGCAGTGCCCAAAGAGGCCAGAAGAGGGCATCAGAATCCCTGGAGCTGTAGTTAGAGATGCTTGTAAACCACCACCTTATGTGGGCTCTGGGAATCAGACTCCGTTGTTCCTAAAGAGCAGTAAGCAAGTTTCTTATGTCCTTGACTTACAGCATCAGAGCAAGTTTCAGGAATAAAGGCAAAGTCATCAGATGTGACACACTGAGTGATCGCTCACTACTGGCATTTCTAGCCTTGGTTCTGCTACTTGTCCTACCATAGTACCTTCCGGTTTCTAAAACAGACTCCCAAGTTCTATTCATATTTCTTATATGTGAATTAAATAATTTTGCATTTTAATTTTAGAGCTGTCATTTTTAACTTTCCCTGTGCCATTTAACACAATTCCTTATGTTATGGTGACCCCTAGCCATAAATTAGTTTTGCTACTTCACAACTGTAATTTTGCTATGGTTATGAATCATAATGTAAATATCTGATATGCAGGATATCTGATATGTGACCTCTATGAAAGAGTCATTTGACCCTAAAGGGGTCACAACCCACAGGTTAGGAACTACTATTTTAGAATGTTAGGTCATAGTGAGCTGAAATTCATGAACCATATTATTTTTGTCCATATGGGAATGGCATTTTTATATGTTCCTGTCATCGTCTGTCATCAACATGTCTGGTGACCCTAGTGCTGACAACTGTTCTGTAATCAAGCTGACTTGAGGTCATCTTATGGTTTGATGTATTGTGTCCTATTACTTACTGTTCTTGACTGTTGGTTCCTTAAAATTATGTTGTTGAGGTTCTCAGTGTAAAACAAATACTTGATTATTTTCATCTAGTTTTAAATGATCATTTATTATATACATCACTACATAATTTAAGCCTATCACATATATTAATTAATGTTATCTTCAAATCAAGGTTAAGAGTCCCCCTCTTGTCATTCTCGTTACAAATGAGCCAATGGAGACACAGAGTTTTCTCCAGAGTTTTATCATTAGTAAGGGGTGAGGGTCAAAATATGAGCTTGATTGGACAGTTTCAAGCCTTGTACCCTTTGTTAGCCACGCTATTGTGTAATCTTGCTTTATTATGATGTCCTGTTTAGTTTGTGTATATGTATCCAAACGTCATTTGGTTGTGGTAAGTTGTCAGAATGAGTTTCAGGAAGCCCATTTTTAGCTTTGCCCTGAATAACCCAGTAAGTTTGAGACCTAAAGGTTCAAAAGCCTCACCAGTGTCCAGTGGGAGATGTTTAGATGGAGGCCCGAGTCCTTCTCAGTGTCCTTCCCAGTTGTTCACCTACGTAGTTCTGATGTAGTTTCTCATTTCACAAACGGTGATAAAGTGGACCAGTTTTAGTCTATGAACCTTTTATAAAAATGTTTAATGCAATGAACATCAAGAAGTAAAGTCTTTTTTTACTCTAAAATTCTTTTAATATGTGAAATATATTAGCATGCTACATGATAGTAGTTCAGACACCTCACTGGCTCGTGTGTGTGTGTGTGTGTGTGTGTGTGTGTGTGTGTGTGTGTGTGTGTTGAACAATGTACTGCACTAAGTGTTTTTGCATTAGGAACCCACTGGACTGCTTTTTACATTTTTGGTGCTGGGGGTTGCTTCTGGGACCCTCCTATGCTGGGCACATACCCATCTTTACCTCTTTTTTATTCTGTAGAAGTACACACCAGAATGTCTGAATATAACACTCACCAGTTACTTTAAATCATTAAATCATTGAAAATTAAGTCTAGTATATCACTAACCAGGTTCTTGACTTTTTCAAATATGAAATGTACTGCCATAGGCAACAGATGGTAAGATGAAGTACTCAGTGCAGTATTGTATCAATTAAGGAGGGGAAACATTCATATTTTTATGAGTTTCATCTTTTGTAGCAAGTATTTTGTATTTTCTTTGCTAGATTATCATAATTATTTGCTAGATTATCATGACTGCATGGGAAAATCTATAACCATGTGTGCACTGTGGGACGGAAGCAACCTAGCTTTTCCCTTTGAGTAGTTTTAGGAAGTCTGAGGCAGTGTGACCTACAGAGTGCACTTGCTGTGCTGCTTCCTGCTGAGGGAGTGCTGTAGAGACAGACCCTAGAGCATGGCCCAGAGAGGGTTTGGAGCCTCATTGAGAGCTGGAACTTGGTTCACAGTTCTTCCTAAGAATCTGAGGCTGCCAGGGTAGTTAGGGATGGGAGGCCAAGATAAGAGAAAGTGACTGGGATGGGAGAGTACTCTGAATAAAGAGGGCAGGGTGGTATATGCCTATGTGGAGGCAGGAAAAATATAGGTAAGAAGAACCAAAGTCAGGCTGGAGCAGAAAGACTGTAGATATGTAACAGAACAGAATTACTTCTGTAGTATTAAGCCATACAATAACTATCCTGATAGAACTACAATGATATATTTTCATCTTATCCATGATAGCAATTTATCTTTTCCTCTACAAACTTACCTCAAACATACTGGACTGAAAAAACAATGAATTGACTTTAAAAACTACACTGTGTCTTTAGCTCTAGGCAGACCACACTGGGTCTTGGCTGTAGAGCTATGGCTTACTCTATGGTTCCAAGGCTGTGCACCATGAATCCCCACACACACACACACCTTGCTGAACTGTAAAATAGGGGTTACATGGAGTGGTAATTGAGAACACAGGTTCTGGAGTCAGATTCTGGACATGTAACTATTGAGTGACTATTACTGATTGAGCCCTTTGCTCATCAATAAGGCACCCTCCTCTTAGAGTACCTATTAATGACTATCTTGAATGTTAAAGTACCTAAGCCTATGCTTGGCACAGAGATCACATCATAGCTGTATCTGCAAGGCCTTTTTCTGGGTGACTGGTTTTTCTTTAAAGATTACTTCTGGCCTAAGGTTCATTTTCTTTCCATTGTGAGTGAAAGTTTGCTTTATTCATATTTGCATAGACTTTTTTGAGTAAACAACTATCGAAGTTGAAGCTGAAGGATTTTCTTCATTATAAATTGGTTTTCATTTTCAGGAAGATGAGAAGGAAGAAAGTTGTTTTATTTTACATTCAAGCAACAATGAAGACAACAGTGAGCCCTCAGAAACTGTTCATGACATACATTCATCTTTAATCCTTGAGGCACCAAAGGTATTTGATAAAATTATTTGCCATTTGAATGATTTTTTTTTGTAAGTTAACATTACTATAAAGACACAAGCTTGTCCTCACTCACTCAGCTAAACAGTTACAAATCAAATACTACCCCCACCTCTGTAATCACAGGTATATCCTACCAGCCTCCTCTTTAATTAGTATTTTTTAAATTAAATTTTCTCATTTAGTCTTACATTGTCTCTTTAAATGACAGAAGATGCAGACATTTTCTAAAATTGAACACTGTAAATGGCTCAGTTCCAGCCTGACGTTCAGTTCTGGAACCAACAAGGTGGAAGGAGAAGGCCAACTCTACAAGTTGTCCTCTGACCTCCACATGTGCTGAGCACACACCTCCCTTCACCCTAAATTAATGAATGTAAAAATATGTTTAAAAGAACAAACCTTTTGAAGCACTAATATAAACCTCAAATTTGAGAGAAAGAATATATCATTGAAAACAGACATCATGTAAAATTCTATAGAAAATGGAGCAATTTCATAATTGAATACTTTCCAAAGAAGAGTATCTACTCAAACCCCTTTGATACTGTAATCATAGATAGTATATATTGAGCTTCCTCTCCTATTCCTAAAGTCTATGTATTCTTTGTTTACTTGATAACAATTGTTTAGTAACATTCCTGACATATATGTACAGTGTCTCAGACTGATAGGCATTCTCATAATGTCCATCACACTTTTAAAAGTTTAGACACTTTGTGTTAAAATTTTATAATTGTAGTATTTTCAAATATATCCTCTGACTCCGACTGTTTTGAATCGGGTTGCAGTATTCGTTCACTGTTTCAATGTGAAGCTTCACCACATGGTGTTGTTGACTTATAAGAAGAAAGCAGGTGGGCAGGTTGATTGTAGGAATTTACACTAGGTAGTGCTGAATGGATGGGGCTTACAATAGGAATGAGTGTTGATCTACAGGGGATTAGGCCTCCGTGCTCAACAGCCACAGGCTCCCCAGAGTTAGGGCAGTGGCTCAGCAGAAGCTACTCCGTATTCATTCCTCTTCATAGTATTCTCAGTGTAGAAAAAAATCTTGTTTCTCCTATAAGGCTTATTAAAAGCAAATTATATTCAAGTACTTGAGGGATATAGCTATGTCTTTAATTTATGAAGGATTATTATTGTTGTTGTTTTGTTTTTTAAGGAATACTAGAGGTATAGCTTAGCACTAGAATGTTGCCTGGCATATGCAAGGCCTTAGGTTCAATCCCCAACCCTACCAAAAATATAAAAGAAAGTGTTTTGAACATTCAGATAGCCTTGACTTCTTTTTAGTTACTCAGGGTTGACCACACTGAGCTTTTCAGACTTTACTGTCTTAAGTATGGAATGACTTTGCATTTATGAACTACATTTTGTGTTAGGGACGAGTTGATATTTGGTGCAGCATTTTAACCATGGCGATGGAGAATTGTCGGGTAGTTAATATATGATGGAGCTTTCAGTTCACCTTGGCAATGCAGGCTTCCACCTCTGTACTCCACATCTGATTTCTGGGCTTTGCAGAATGAGTGCAGCTTCTTCCTGTTTGGTGACCAGAAGCACAGCTAACTGATCATGTGTTGACTAAGGCAGTGTACTGCAGTTAAGTGGGTACTTTTTCAGGTTGAGGTGTATAGTGCAGATTTAAGACAAGTAGAACTTAACATTTTTTAAAAACTTCTATTTTACAGGGATTTAGAGATGAGCCGTATCTTGAAGAACTTGTGGATGAACCATTTCTAGATTTGGGAAAGTCTTTGCAATTCCAACCAAAAGAAATTGATACCAGCTCAGAAGCCTGGGAAATGCATGAATTTCTGAGCCCTCCCCTGGAGGGAGGGGGTGAGGAAAGAGAGATGCTTGTTGATGAAGAATATGAACTCTATCAAGATCACCTCCGGGCCATGGAGTTACACCCACCACCGCACATTCAGGAGGCCACACATGCACCTCCTAGGCAGGAACTCCAGGTTGGCACACAGTGGCTGCATACTAACCTCTCAGGAGGTGGAGCACCTGAGTGTCACGATGCAGAGTCCATGAGGAGTGTATATTCCCAGGAGATGCAGCAGTACAGCTACAGCACCACAGACATGGTAGGGCTTTGCTACACAGCCTCTATCTCCTCCTCGCTTTGGCCCTCCCTCGCTCATGACACTCCCACAGATAAAGCAGAAACGAAATGGGCTTTTCACAGTTAGGATGGCTTACAAAATGCATTGCCAGGAGCGTGGCTGTGCACATAAAGTCATCCTTTTCATATCACACCACTTCTCTACAATCTGTGAGCTGTGGTTACCTTGCTGGTTGAGTGGTTTTTTTCACTATGCTTTGTGTGTGTGATATTTTTCTTCTAATTTCTCAGTTCAATAAAGAGTTCTTTTAATCATTAAGATTTTCTTTTAAATTCCCTTAGGGAAATGTGGTTGTGTGTTTCTTGTATAGTATGTATATCAGGGCAAATCAAGGCAAAATTAACACAAAGTGTATTATGCTTATATCTTTTCTGTTCACAACATTTTCCTGGCTTATATGTGATGCTTCAGCAGTATGTACCAGAGAGATTTGAGATTTGTGCCTATTTACAACTTAGCAGGAAGTACTACCTTTTAATAGGTTTATCCTTACTATTAAGTTACCAGCAAACTTGATTTTTAAATAAAATTATAGTTAATTAGTTGCCTGTTGAATATTTTAATGTTTTTAAAAATTTGTTTATTTTCTGGCCTGAATTAATCTCAGACTAATGAGAAGAAAGTTAGTATAGATGGTGTTTTTATTTATTTATTTAAGTTTGGTTTTAGTTTTATTATGTGCATAGGTATTTTGCCTGCATGTGTATATATGCACCATGTCCATGACTGGTATCTGGAGAGGCTAGAACAGGATGTCCGATCCCATGAAATTGGAGTTACAGATGCTTATGAACTGCCATATGGACTCTGGGAATCAAACCAGGATCCTCTGCAAGATTAGCAAGTGCTCTCAACCACTGAGCCACCTTGCCTGCTCTAGAGGGTATCTTTTAAAGTTACGCTGGTATTGTGCTCACACACAGGCCCCTGCTCCCTGTGCTCAGTCCGATCCCTTTCTGCATGATGATCAAAGCAATCTGAAGTTGGGCCTTCTCCCTTGTCTTCCTTGGACATTTCATCTCTTTCCCTCCTGCAAATCCTGTGGGTCCCTCTGCTGGTGCTATCCTAGCTGTAGTGATGAAGCCTCAAGGATTCCCCTCAGCAGAGGGTTCTCGCCAGCCTACCAGGGAATGGATGTTTGTCATTTGTGAATGATCTTGGATGTGGGAAATAGTGCCTGACAGTTGCCCGGTATACTCCAGTGACAATGGCTTTCTCTCTTTGCCAGCCCTTCCCTGGGTCCTAAGTGCTCAGTTTGATACTGAATATTCACTTACATAAGCATACTAGAATTAGAGATTACTGAAGATGTGCACACATTCTTGCTGTGGCTGCTTTTTCCCATAAAAAGAAAAATTTTACTCATCTAAATAAAAGACAATTTCAAGTAGATATTCAGAATATTTACTCAATACATTAGTCAAACATTCATATCTTAAAAGTTATATCAGGCTAATTTTTGCATATATGTGCCTTCAATTATAATTTCATTCAAATTATTTCAGTGCATATTTAATGTCTGTCTCTCTGTTCGCAACAATCACTTTCAGATCATTCAAGACTTCCAAGTACATCATCTTCATTTTTAGGTAGCTTGCTTGAGATACGGTAGTTCTTTAATTTGCACTTGTTACTTTGCTTTTGGCTACTGTGATAAAACACACTGACCAAAATCAGCCTGGGGCAGGAAAGGTTTGTTTCAGCTTCTACTTCCAGGTCACAATCCATCATTGAGGGAAGTCAAGGCAGGAAGCCAAGCAAGAACTGGAGCAGAAATTCTTACTGCTTACTGGCTTGCTCTCTGGCTTATACTCAGTTAACTTTCCTACACAGCCCAGACCCATCTGACTAGAAAGCAGAGGGCTCAGATCTTAGACTTGAAGAGAGAGAGTGCCCTGGGAATGTCACCAGGCTTTGAAACCTCAGTGCTCTCTGCCAGCAAGGCCACATGAGTCCTAAGCCCACCCAGACAGTACTACCAAAAAGAAATTGAGTACTCAACATCCGAGCCACTGGGACAGCCTCGTTGAAACCAGCACAGTGCCTTACTTTTGTCTTGTTTCTTTTCCTAATTCAGTTGTTCTTGTTTGTTATGACCATTTTCTTATATAGAAAGAGTAACTTAGACCTCCAAATAAAAATCAGTATGAAGTACTGGTCCATTTCCACACATAAACTGTTAAGATTGTAGATTAAAATAGCCAAATATGTGTTCATAGTATTTATACTTAACCACTGATATTTCAAAATCTACAGAATGTCTTCTACAGTGATGGCAGGGTAGGCTTGGACCTTTATTTGCTTCTCAGTACTGATGGACCTCAGGAACCATAACTTAATCATGTAAGCCATGATCCAGTTTGGGTTGAGTCTCCCTGATCTGAAATACTTGGTACCAGAAGTGGTACAGACTTTTTGGAGGATGTGCAATATGCAATGAAGTATGCTAGGAGTGAGAACTAAGTCCCAAACCAGAATTTGTTTGTTTCATATGTACTTGTATAGCCTGAAAGTTATAAATACTTTGGATTAAACTAAGGTATTTAGCCTATAATATTAACATGTATGACATATCATTATAATCCCTGAGGATTTAAAACTATATTCAGATGACTTAAGAACATGTAGTTCCCAGCACCTATTTAGGGGCTACCCTCAAGAATATAGAGGAACAATGTTGCTTCTGTCTTTGCAAGGCTGTGTTTGTGATATCCAAATAATACCCAAGAAGTTCAACCGTTGATCCTCCTCCACTACCCACATATTCTTATTTTTAGTTAAAAGGTGAACCATGAAAGTTCCTGGATCTGCCCCCAACCCCCGCCAAAATTGTGTTGATGTCTGTATTATGTACTTTTGGGGCGTCTAGTTTGGTGGCATTAAATACAGTTACACTGTTGTGTGACGACCATCTCTGTCCATCGCAGGACCCCATCTTCCTTTACGTAAGCCCTGAGAGCAGGGAACAATGAGTGCCTCCCCTGCCTGTTGTCCCCAGCAGTAACTATAATCCTGTCTTCTGTTTAGGAACTGACTCTTCACAGAAGGGAAGTTGGGAACATTATCATTATATGTCTGATTTATTTATTAGCATAAGCTCTTCCAGGTTCATTCATGTCGCAGTGTGTGTCAGACATCCTCATTAAGGCAGAATAATTTACCCTGTATGTCTCAATGGGAAGTATTTCCTTTTGTCCCTTTCGGGTTGGACCTAGGAGACTGTCAGTTAAAGTGGGAGAAGACGTTAGCAGAGAACAAGGAAAGGTTTCTGTGGGAAGAACCAATAGGTGTGTTTAGGAAACACAAATGAATGTTTAGGGGACAATCCTGAGATGTGGAAATTTGTGGCAGTGTTTATTTCTTTAGGTGTCTGAGGTGCTGCTGTCCTCGGGCGTGCATGCCGATTAGGCCTACTGTTATTTCTGGGAGTAGAACCAGCTGCCATGACATGTAACAGCTTCTTTCCCACAAGTGCCTCTTGCCACTCCTCCCTCCTGCCTTTGTGTTTTTTGAGATGGGGTCTTACTGTGTAGATCAGACTGTTACCAGCCTTGACATCGACTTGCCTCTGGTTCTCAGGTGCTGAGCTCATAGGCATGTGTTGCTGGCCAGCCAAAACTGCTGCTTTCAGTCATGTGAGGAAAGTTCAAAATACGTGACATCTTTAGCTTAAAATCACCTCTGTAGCAACTCACAGTTTCTGAGAATGTTTTCACATGTGCCACATTTTGACTTTCCATGTAGATGTTGGGTACTGAACCCGAGTCCTCTATAGGAGCTGTGAGTGCTTTTAGCTACCGAGCCATGTCCGGGACCATCAGGTTGTTCTTCAGTGATAGGGTCCTGAGAGAGAGGACCATAAGATCAGAAGATAATGATAGAAGATAGAGAAGATAAGAAGTCTGGGACTGGGAGGTCTTGTACAGGCTGTATCTTAGGCCAAAGTAGTGTATTACTTAGTATCGCACTATATATACTATTTCTAGGAGAGAAATGGGACAGAGAAAGCAGTCTGCCATACAATGGGACTAAGTCAGCAGGAAGCTAATTAAACAATGTTGCACAAGGGCAACACAGGGTATCTCAAGAGCATTATAAATCGAACACACAGCAATCTTGGGACTGGTAACCAGAGCCAAATATGGTAGGTTGATTGGGTTCTTGGGATCCGAAGCCACAGTTCCCCCAAGGCCCTGGCCTCAGGCCATTACCAGCTTTGCCAGTCATATTCTTGCTTTTAGAGAGGGAGCTGTGTTTCTTCTCTATACATCAGGGAAAGGCCAGGTTGATCAGTGCAGCCCCCGGTAGAGCCATGTATCCAGACTTCTACCCTAATGCTTCATGGGTAATGTTGCTATAAATATTGGTTTATAAATATTGTTCAAGTCTTGTTTTCAGTTCTTTTAGGTTGCCGGCCTAAATCACAATTGGAAACTCTCCAAAGGGTCCTGGTGTTGATTTGGGAATGACAGCATCACTGTGTGAGTGCACAGGTCACAGTGACCAGTAGGCATTTCAAGGACTCGAAGGCAGGTTTTTAAGAGAGCGAAATTACAATTACAGTCTATTGAATATGAAGTTCGTGAAGTCCTAAAACAGGAGTTGGCCCAGCCTATTAGTGGAAATGCTTGTTAGGCAAGTATTCTGTCAGAAGTGCCCTGTCTGAATGATTGCAGAACTAACAAATGCTCCACATCGTAAATTAAATCTCCGTGTTTGTGGGGCATGTAAAGCATGGGTGTGAATGAAAGTGACCCTTAGGAATGTGTTGGCAGTAGCTGAGCATGGTGGGGCATGGGGTGTATGAGCCAGGTGCTTGGAATCCCACCATTTGGGTAGTGGAGGCAGGAGGATCAGGAGTTCAGGATCAGCCTTTGCTGCATAGGAAATTTGAAGTTAGTGCTGAGCTAGACCCTGACTTACAAACCAACAGGAAAGAAAGACCTTGAAAAGGACCTTAGACAGTGTCGCCATCAGCCAAGCCTGGGTCCGAATTCTTCATTCTCTGGTTCTGATCTCATGTTGATGCCATCAGATGGGTTAGGGTTAGTTTTTTGTCAGAGCAATCATCCTGTGCAGTGTTCAGTGTCCTGCTTCTCCACACTCTTGTTAATGCTGGCTTGCCTGAGTTTTTAAAGTTTGTGTTTGTAAATAGCAAGTGTGCCCATCTGCCAGTGCAGTAGTTACCGGCCTTGTTGCTGGGAGAGGACAGCCACCCAACAGAAAACCTAAAGAAGAGAGGGTTACTTTAGCTCATGGTTTTGAGTAGATTTCTCCCTGTTAATTGTAGCAGGGGAGGCACAATGGTGGGAACAGTTTTTGGTGGCAGGCATGTGTGGGAGAAGTTTGTTCAGTGGTGGTGTGAACAGAGAGCAGAAAACATAGGCTGGAGCCAGAGGTGGCTGGAGCCCTGAGAGGGTCCTCCCTAGTGAAAAACCTCCAGGTTTCGCAGTCTTCAAATATGACCTGTAGAGACAGTTCAGATTTAAAACAGCACTCTGGCTGGCTGTAAATTCTAGGTTCTCTTGCCTTAGACTTCTTTGAGTATTGGAGTGTAGAGCTGAGATTACAGACATGCACCACCACACCTACCTCCTTATGACACTGATACGAATTTCATTAATGAGTGTTAAGTAATGTTAAGCATCTTTCTATGTGCTCACTGACCCAATATGTTCTGTGGAAACCTATATTGCAACCTCTGCCTGTTTCTTAAAAGTCTTGTTTTTTGGTTTGTGTTTTTTTTTTTTTTTCCTTAGGATTATTACCAGAATGACAGTATATTCATTTTTTCTCTTATTTATAAAAAAACCCAAATTCAGTTTTCTAAAGATCTAACCATCTAACCTCAGTTTGCTTCCCTGAGGGCTAGAGAGCTAGTTCAGCAATTAAAAGCACTGCTTGCCCTTCTAGTGGACCTGAGTTCAGTACCTATCAGGCAGGCACCAAGGAGCACACATAAACATTCAGGCAAAGTACCCAAATACATACAATTAAATAAAAGTAGTAAAAGTCAAATCTGCTTTACTGAAATGCAGATTTGGAGTGACTTTTCTTGCTTACCAGTTACTAACAGCAGAATTACCACTGACAGTCTGAAATACTCCAATCAGCCAAAACTATTGCAAACTGTTTTCCTTTTTAAGTACTCCACATCTTTTTAAGCACTGCTTTCCATCTCCTCCTTTCCCTTCTCTGAGGAGTTATTACTGCTTTTACTCCAGTCATACCTTACTTACTTCTCACCCCCATGTAATATTTGAGCTGCATGCTGCATTGTCAGCTCCACTGGCCATCTGAAATCATGTCCTCTGAGTTCATGGTTTGTTTCGTTTGGGAAAGCTGGCAGGAATTAGCTAGCAGTTAATCAGCACTGAAGTCTGACTTATAATTCTATAGAAAGTGGATATATTAGAAAATATAAATGTTCTATTTTTATTTTGAACCATCAAATTCTCAAACAATAAAAAAAACAGTGGTACCCTGCATGGTGGTATACTTTTGTAATTCCAACAGTCAGGAGTTGGAGGCAGGAGGATTACAAACTGAGGCTAGCCAGGCTTATAGAGCTAGACTCTGAATGCAAACAGTAAAACAAAACATTTTTTTAAAAAATGCTATTCACTTAAATTAATTAAATATATTTATATTGTGAGCATAAACTTTTAATTTATGCTCTTAGACATTTATGACAATTTATGTTCTATATCTATGTCTGTGAGCTGCTATAATGGACATACCATTTACTGGGGTGACTTATTAACATGAGAAATTTATTGCTTAACATCAGAAATTTATTTCTTACCTTCTGGAGGCTGAGAGGCCTAAGATCAGGGTGTCAGTAGCATCCATGCTTTGGGAAGGGTTTGATTTAGGATTCCTAAGTGGGAGTTTCTATTAAGGGGTTATCTAGAAGTCTCTCACTGGGTCTTTTCTTCCAGGTCACAGATTTCCTTCATAAAGGCTTGGCTTCCATAACCCGATCACCTTGCTAGAGGCCTGCCTCCTAGCATCTCTACTTGGGAGCTGTGGGGGCAGACAAATCCTGTTTCCAACCTTGCAGAGCCCTGCAATGAAATTGCACTAAGATAGATGAACAAGAGAAAAGTATGCATGATTATTTCACAAGTTCATATAGCATGGGAGCCCTATAAGGGAGGACTCTAAGAAGCTATAGAGTCAGTTACTCAGATATGCAATTGCCAAGAAATACTAAGTCGTGAAAGTGTGACCTAGTGTTAGGGGGAGGCTTAAGACTTCTGATTTTCTGCTTGGAGAGGAAGATGCTGCTTTCCCTTTGCCTGCAGGGAGAATGTCTTTCACAACAAGATTTTGATTCTGTCTTTCTGTAAGGAACAAGGTGATCCTTTTGTACCTGCTGTGTTTCAGTTGCCTTCAGCTTAAAGTCTGTCTCACTGTTTAGCCCCCTTGAGCAGTTTGATCTAAGATAAGACTTTGGGGGAGGCACAAGTGTTTCAGCACGCCAACAGAATATAACTTTAAAAACTCGTAAAAGGCACTCCCATAAAGGGAAGACAGGAGGAAAGGGCACTAAATCATCAGCACTATTTGTCAGTCTGTAAGTTCTATTTTGGGCCAGTCCACATGATAGGCATCTGGTGTGTGCCTATCATCCAGCTGTTGGAAGGCTGAGAGTTCAAGGCCAGCCTGGGCCACTCAGTCAGACCCTCTCTGGAAAACAAAAAATGAGTACAGCAACCAAACAAGACAGGAGTGTAGGGAAGCAGAGCAAAGGCCGAGAAGTAGCAGTGACATTGTAGTGTATGAAGAACACATCTAGGATGCTGTACTTTGCCAGCTGACTTGATTAACAACCAGGTCTTCTCGTTGTGTGCTCTGGAATATGATCATTTATACCCATTTGTTCATGCTTAAAATCAAAACTCTTACTAAATACCTAGGTGTCTGTGTCTGGGCTCATGCAGTATTTGTTGCAATTCATGACAGGTAAACCCCCTGGAGGTGTGGTGTGTGCAGCAGCTTGCAGCCCCAGTGTTCCATGTATTCGCTATCTGGTTTGAATAACATTATGGTGTTCTCATTGCTTCTCATCATGCCAAATTTCTGGTTTTCTTCCTTTCAAGATGACAGAAACGTTTGGCCTTGATTCCCGGTCACCCATACCCTCCTCTGAAGGAAATGCTCTGCACGGCAGATTTGATGACATGGAACATCTTCATTCACTAACAACCAACAGCCTGAATTTAGGTTTGTGGGCTTTGTTTCTTATACACACAAGTTAGACTATTTGCTGCCCTTGCGCTTTCTTTATATACAATGTATTATACTGTCACATTTACATTCATCATGCTGCTCTTGATTTCTTGGAATTAAAACATAATTACATTGTTTCCCCCTTTCTTTTTCTCCCTCCAATCCCTTCCATGACCTCATTATGATCTTTTGAATTTAAAACTGTTTATCACTTAATCTGCTTTAGAACAGCTTTGTCTGAGATTTCAACTTGATCTTTTGATTTCTGTGTACCGAGAAGGCTTCATATTCTCTGCTTCATTCTGCTTTGTGTCACAGCATAGATTGGAAGTGAGACTACTCCCTTATAATGAACTACGTCTCTACTAATATATGTTAAAGTCTCCAATGCTAGTAAATGGAATTGCTAGCTCATTGGATGGAGCTGTTAAATATTAATAAAGAGGTGCATATTTTAAACATTTATGAAGCATTTTCTTCACCATAAATTATAGTTGATTCTAATACATTAATAACTTAGGTTCCATTAAAGAGTTCTGAAAGTATTAGACCTTTCTTTGACACTCCAGAATAGCAACTTTCATATACTTCTGAAGCCTCAACTTTAAAAGATTTTTTTTTTCTTTAATTCATCCAACAGTGAAATACTGGCTGTTGCTATTCTATTGAGATCATGGGTAAGACTGTTCAGTCCTCACCCTGGGACTCAGAGCTGTTAAGGATCTTTGCTATCTTTTACTGTTAGACTTTGTTTTGGGAAAAGCTCTCTGCGATGACATTTCACATGTCAGACGTGGAGGGGAGAGGGCTTCAGAAAGTAATGACAGTTTGGTGTGAGGTCACCAGTGTGTTCAGTGGCAACTACAGAAAGGAGCCCTGATAGCACTTAGAGAAAGCTGGTTAGCCCCTGTGAGTGACCAGAGCAGGCAGTCACCATGGAACTCTGTGTTTAGATGAGTCTGTGCAACTTTTCAGGATCCTAGCTGGGAGAATAGAGTTTTGTTTTTTGTTTTTTTCGAGACAGGGTTTCTCTGTGTAGCTTTGTGCCTTTCCTGGAACTCATTTGGTAGCCCAGGCTGGCTTCAAACTCACAGAGATCCACCTGGCTCTGCCTCCTAAGTGCTGGGATTAAAGGTGTGTGCCACCACCACCTGGCCAAGAATAGAGCTTTTATTCCCCCTCCAGCCTATAGGAAATCTACTTTGTAAAGTTCTTCCCATTTGCTTGGTTCTCTGATTAATAAGTACTTACTCGCTCACAGTGTATGACAAGAATGAGCAGACCGCATTGGCCTGGTCACTGCTGCTATTTTACAGATGTCTACTTCGAGCCATATTATCCTGCTTGCTTCCTTTCTTCCTTCCTTCTTTTCCTCCCTCCCCCCTCTCCTCTCTCCCTGCCCCTCTCCTTGTCCCTCCCTCACTCCGTCCCTTCCTTTCTAATTCTATCCAGTTTTATTACCATTAGATCAAATCTTCCAACTATATTTCTGCATGACTGTGTATGAAAATAAACTTTCCCCACAGGTTTTGAGTCTCTATTTCAAAAGCTCTATACCATTTAATATTATCCTTGGTTTTGATTACTATGTATTAATTATACATGCTAGGGTGGATTATGTCTTAAACAGATGTGTAGTGTGCTTTGGTCATACTCACCTCCATTGTTCTCTTGTGCCCCTCTCACTCCTAATGACCCTCTTCCTCTTTCCAACTGTCACCTTTCTACACTCATGACTTTGTTCCCTAGTGACCCATTGAGATTCTTTAGGGTTTCTTACAAATAATGGGTGGGCTGTTATTTATAGGAGCATGGACAACTCGTCATCAGTGGTTACATTACTAAAGAAAAGGATATTCCCTCTCCTATAAACAATTAATTGTCTATAGATTCTCAGAGAGGAGTTGAGGGAGTACCATTCAGCTTTGCAAGACCCTAGGTAGTTATTCTTGACAATATCATTTGAGGACTGTTGTTAAAGGTAGGTATCTTGAGCCTGGTAGTGGTGGCAGCGGTGGTGGCGCACGCTTTTAATCCCAGCACACAGAGCCAGACGGATATCTGTGAGTTCAAGGCCAGCCTGGTTTACAGAGTGAGATCCAGGACAAGTACCAAAACTACACAGAGAAACCTTGTCTCAAAAAACAAACAACAACAAAAAAAGTTATGTCTCTTGGACTTGTCCTCGCTCAGAAACCATTCATAAGCACATACATCTGTGACAGCGTGATTAGATTGGTATTCACCGTGCTGGGCTAAGAAGATAATGATATGGGCTGATACACATCACAGCAGCATGCATCATCCTGAGTTGATCCCATTCTTATTTGTATTTTTCTCTTGAGAGCTTTGCTCAGCAAACAACAGGCCCTATTTGAATACCTGGCTCCTCTGTACTAAGCTGGTAATCTGCCTGGAGCTTCTCCAAGCCCCCTCTTTTCTCAGTTGTAAAGTCACATTGGATCTGAGGGTCTTCGAGCCCTATTCAGATCTGTAGCTCATGTGCACTCCATCAGGAGGGCAATTAATTGTAAAATCATTTGTTGATAACCTATGTGTAATGGGCTATTCCTGATCCTGTGGCTAATCCAAAATAGGGACTTTGGGCTTTGGATGTGACTCAATGGTAGTAGAGCATGTAATGGTTTCTCCACCAACATAAACAGAAGCAACAGCAAAAAGCATTCCAACACAATGTTGTTTCTTTAATGTACTCACATTCTCCATGGAGTGTGAAGGCAAACGTGTAAAAGAGTATGGTTCACAATGAAAGATAAGAAGAGGAATTCCAAATGAGGAGTACAATCAGTCTATCAGTGTGCCAGGACTCCAGGAAAGAAACATCTCTGTTTCTGTCTTGCTGCCCGCTCCAGAGGGATTTCTGTCATTGTACCCATTTTCAGAGTAGTCTCTTACGGTCAGCTGAGTTTGTGGGGCTGAGGCTTGTCACTGGCTCTGTTACCACAACGTGCACGGAAGTAGATTTGTCAAGTGAGAAGGCGACATGCTGCTTGTGTGTAGTTGTTGAACACTTCAGCTTACTTGTTTCTGTTGCTGACTTATACAGCCACCTGGTTTCTCGGCTCAAGCTCTGCCTTTTTCTCCATGCCATTCTCTTCTTGTACCTCACCAAGTATAAAGGTTTGGAAAATTTTCCCCATTCCTTTTCTATAAGCATTAACTTCCAGGGGCCTTTTTTAACCTCCCTGGTTTTGTGTCCATTACAGCCATTGCCTAAAAATTGTATTGTTCTCTGGGACCTGATTTGTTTTATGGGCTCATGGGTGCTGTGAGCCCATGGGGAACAGCTCTATAAAGTGTGTGACAACAAACACTATGAGAGGTGGGAAATGGGCATTTGTGCACTGGCAAAGGGCCAGAGAGGAGGCAATGGGCAGAGGGCCTGGGCAACAGGCATGAGAAGTTATAGCTAACTTTCATTAACTTGCACAGCAGAGCAGTGGCTGTGGGAAATTGCTCTGCAAGTGGGACCTTTGCTGTACTTCCAGCCACCTCCTGGGCTCTGCTCTACCTCTGCTTCCCCACCCATTGGATTGAGGTGCACAGGCAATACCTGGAGCTGTCGGGCAACGCTCTGACGACCACACAGAAATGAGGTCCCAGCAGTTGGCAGTGAACTATCTGGGGACAGGAAAGGCAGCTGAGCATGATAGATTCTATTCTCCCCTCCCCAGCTCTGCTGTATTGCCACTTAATTAGACCTGTTTCTAGTCTAGTTTCTGTTCTTAGACCTAGTCTCTGGACAAGATCAAAAGCAAAAGGAGTGGTCGTTTACTAGACAGGTTGTTCAAGGTGAAGTGTGGGTGGCGTTTGAAGGAAAAGAAGGTGCAAAGTCTGTGACTGACAGGTCAGTTCTGGTTTTCTGGTGTGTCAAGACACTGAAACATGATAAAGACACAGATTCAAGGAAGGCAACTGGTGTAAAGTTCCTCGTGTTCTTGTAAACATGAGGACAGACTGGCCAAGAGTTTATATTGGGTCCCTAGGTATACTCCAGTGATGAGTAAACTGATGTTCGTGTGGGTGCAGGCCTCTCAATGGACCCCAGCTTCCTCAGTCGGCCTTGTTCTCCTTTTATTGGGCAAATGAGGGGAACACAGGTGGTGCTTTGGACTGTCTCACACATTTCAGGAAACTGGAAGGGGAGGCCCCTACTTTAGATTCCAGAGCAGAGATGCAAAGCAATCCTGAAAGTCTGGAATAAAGTCTCCATTAAATAGAAGAAAATCAGGAGGCTGAAGCATAGGTACAGTGGTGGATCACTAGCATAGCCTACCTGAGGACAAGGGCAGAAACGTGGAGAAGAATGAGAAACTACTTAGACCCTAGCCCTCGTAGCCTAGTTCAGGATGGGAGAGAGGGTTCATATCAGTTTCCTGTCATCTCCCAGTGGTGGTGGCGGCGGTGCACGCCTTTAATCCCAGCACTTGGGAGGCAGAGCCAGATGGATCTCTGTGAGTTTGAAGCCAGCCTGGTCTACAGAGCAAGATCCAGGACAGGCACTAAAACTACACAGAGAAACTCTGTCTCAAAAACAAACAAACAAACAAAAAATTACAATGTCTTGCTTAACTTCTGGAAGAAATCTTTTAGAAAAAAAATACACACATCAAATAACTTTAAACAAATTGTTTTTCATATTTAGTTGTGTGTGTGCCCACTTGTGCTTGTTCACAAAGAGTCAGAGGCGGTTCTCTCCAGGGATTGAACTCAGGTTACCAGACTTGGTGGCAAGCAACATCCCACTGAGCCATGGCCCCTCATAATAATCTTGAAGAAAATCTGTATCATATTTCTTTCTTTTTTTAAAAAGATTTTTTTTATTTATTATGTTCACAGAAGAGGATGCCAGATCTCATTACAGATGGTTGTGAACCACCATGTGGGTGCTGGGAATTGAACTCAGGACCTTTGGAAGAGCAATTGGCGCTCTTAACCTCTGAGCCATTTCTCCAGCCCTCATATTTCATTTTGTTTGGATAAATGCTGCTTTCTTTATTGTTACGCAACCCTGTAAAGTAGCATTCCATCTCCTTACATATGTGTGAGCTTTCAACTGACACTTCATAATTTATAGCATTTCACATTTTCTTCAAGAATACAAATTTCAAAGAAGAATGCCATGGGAGAGATTGTTTCAGTGTATGGTTCATTGGTCCTTAAGGCTGGCCCCACTGGCCTCAAGGAAGGCTCCTGGTACAGCAAGTTGGGCTCCTCCCTGGACAGCAAAGTTCTCCACAGCTGGACCTTGCTAGGTTTCCCATTGCCTGCTTGACTCTGCACAGAACTGTTCATAGTCAGCTCTTCCACCTTGCTGCTTTTCTGTCTGTAATTACTCTGCTTTCTGGACTGCAGCCCAGGTGGCCTCCAACTATGTAGCTAAGAATTACTGTGAACTTCTGATCCTCCTGCCTCTCCTTCCCAAGTGGTGGAATTATTGGTATGCACCACACAGCTGGTTCATGTGGTGCTAGGGATCAAAGCCAGGGCTTCATGCTTGCCAAGCAGCCATTTCTACCAACTGAGCTACATCCCAAGCCCCATATGGAATCTGCCTGTAGCTAGAGTCCAAAGCTGTTACTCTCTGCTTACCAACATGCCTCAAGGTTATGACCCCATCTAAATGGAAACCAAAACTACCGATAAGAGGCTGGGGCTGGGGAGATGGTTCAGAGGGTAAAAGTGCTTACTGCACAAGTGTGAAGGACAAGGCTCTGATCTGCAGAACCTTGTGAAAGCCAGCTAGGTGTGACAGCCTTCTTTAATTCCAGAGCTTAGGAGACAAAGACAGTGAGTCCTCAGAAGCTGTGTAGCCAGATTACCTACAGCAGTAAGCTCTCAGTTCAGAAAGAGACCTAGCCTCTGTAAGGAAGAGAATGACCAAGAAAAACACTGCATCGGTCTCAAGCATCCACACATGAACACATAAACGCATCTACACACGTGAACATGCATACATACATACACACTACACAAATCCATGTACAAAATGAACAGTGTAGATTCTAATAAAGGAAGGACGGATGGGCGCGCACACACACACACACAGCAACAAGATGGTTAACTGGGTAAAGGCACTTGCCCTTGAATCCTGAAAACTTGAGTTTAATTGCCAAAACTCAAGCAACAAAACCAGATGCACTGGCATGCCTTTGTGATCCCAGTATTCCTGTGCTGAGGTGGGCAAATTCCGGTGCAGAGAGGGGAATTGCCTGGAGGCTCATGCAGCAGCAGGACCATGGAGACCTTCCACAAGATGGAGTAGAGAGCCCACTCCTGAAAGTTTTCCTCTGACTGCCACATGTACACTGTACACACACACACACACACACACACACACACACACACACACATACACACACAAAAATACATTTTAAAAATTAAAAATAATAATGAAGGTTGGATATATGGCTAAGTGGTTAAGAATGCTTACTACTCTTACAGAGGACCAGAGTTTTCAGCACCCACCACAATTGGGTCTCTTATAACCACCTGTAACTCTAGCTCCAGGGAATCTAATGCCATCTTCTAGCTTCTGTGAGCATACATATTCACCCACATATACATAATTAAAAATAAATCTTTGTTAGGCATGGTGGCATATACCTTTTACCCCAGCACTTGGGAGGCAGAGACAGACAGGTCTTTGTGAGTCTGAGGTTACCCTGGGCTACATAGTGAGACCCTATGAAGAAAAAAAGAAAAGAAAGAAAAAATAAGAATTAACGTAAGGGACTGGGGAGATGACTCACTGGGAGGGAAAGCCAGCTTTGTAAGCATAAGAGCTTGAGTTAAAATCTCCAACATCTGTATAAAAAGCTGGGCATATGTGCTTGTAATCTGAGATGAGATGGGCGGTGAGCTTCCAGTTCTGTGAGAGCCCCTGTCACAAGACAGTAAGGCCAGAAGTGTTAGAGGAAGACAGCTGATGTCTTGTTCTGCCTCCCAAAGCATGTACCCATGCATGCATCTCTGCACACTTGGGTATACTCCCCCATAAGTAAATTAAAATAAGAATAAGAACATGGCCTAAAAAGATAAACATTTAAACAAATTATGGTAATTTCTGTACTTTAGTGGCCAGGTATACATTGGGCCAGCAAAATGGCTTGGCAGTAAAAGGCACTTGCTGCAAAGCCTGATGACCTAAGACAATCAAGTCCTAAAGGTTGTCTTCTGACCTAAACGTGCACTGTAGCATCTGTGCACCCTGCTTGCACATACATGCACCGACTAACAGTTAGCAAACTCCTTAACCTGAATTTCCCCTTTCATAAAATATAGTTAATAATGCCTTTTCTTTCTTACAATTATCTGTAGAAATAGAATGAGTCAACAGATAGGAAAAAAATTCTGAAGTTTCTAAACTAAGCTTTTCAAATTGTAAGAATTCTTACTTTGTTGTTATTCCATGGGGCCATTTTGTTTTCATGAATAAATGGCAGAGTACTCATGACCAGGGTGAGAAAGGAAAACTTTGCAGTACAATTAGAAAATGTAAGGGAGTTGATCTGATGGAGTAATGACATTGATAAAGTGCCTAGTTTTGTTTGTTGTTTGTTTGCTGTGAGGACACGCTGGAAATGTAACTTCCTCTGTGCAGCCCCATCCCCTTCCTATTTCATGCTCTCCACATCCCGTATTAAGGCTTTCACCTCTGTACTTTAATTTCATCCATCTGCCAGCTGGAAGGGCCATACCTATAGTGGACATCCTTAAACAATTTGTTGAATTACTGTGTCTTTATTTCCTATCATCTGGATTCTTCAGGCATGATGATTCCAAGTGATGTCCAAGGTCCTGGCATGCTCGTCGATCTTCCAGCTGTGGCCCAAAGAAGAGAGCAAGAAGATCTGCCTTTGTACCGACTCCCCAGCGCCCGGGTTGTCTCCAAGCCTTCGTCACACATGGGCACAGTGTCTTCGAGATATGGAAATGCTGCATGGTACGCTGTCCTGCCTCTTTCTTCTTCCTTTGAAAACTGTTGTTAAGTTACACAGAGCAGTGTGTCTACCATTTATTATCATTAAGTTGTCACATAAAGGAATATGTTTCATTGTGTCATTTTATTACGTATGTGACTTTCTCCTTTATTCTCATTTCCCACCCACAGACCCTCCCCTGTGTTCCCTTTCCCTTATAGCTGGTTCCTGGTTTGGCTTTTGTTTCTGAACAATGTGAAATTTTAGTGTAACATTTAGAAAATATAGAAGGATATTATAACTAAATCTGTATTAGACAATTACTATTAAAAGTTGACATAGTACTTGAAATTAGATTACAAATAGAATTTTATATTTTTATTCACAAAATGGATTGCACACAGTATTTGATTAGAGAATGGGATATTAATTTACAGTTTCTATTAACAGGCCAGCAAGTGGCTTGAGGACAAAAGGATGTGTAGACTCATATAATAGTACATAAGCCTCATGGTTCTGGAGTAGGAAGCTAGATCATGGGGCGTTAATTCTTTGACAAGATAAAGGCCGATCTTTAAAACAGGTTGGCAGGAAAGTTATCAGGTTATTTGGGGGCCATGTTGAGGATTGAAATATCCTTAAATTCACAAAATGAATGGAATTCATTGGATATATCAATTTGGGATTAATGTATATTCTGATGTGTCATTGAGAACATGGTCAAGTAGCGATGAAGCTCCCAGGTTTGAAGGATCATCCAGGGAACCTCAAGCAGTGAGAAGAATGTGAGCTTTCAAAGTCCTGCCACACAGGGTGCTCTAGGCTTGACTGGAGAGA
Organism: Onychomys torridus; assembly: GCF_903995425.1. NCBI lineage: Eukaryota > Metazoa > Chordata > Mammalia > Rodentia > Cricetidae > Onychomys > Onychomys torridus. Next base: position 115,118,119 of record NC_050444.1, read on the forward strand.
AGAAGGGGAGGTAGGGGCAGAAAGAAAAGGTGTAAGGAAGTTGATGGATTGCAAACCAAGGGGAGAGCTACAGAGATGCCAAAGATAAGATGCCCAAGAGAAACATTTTCATGGGGCTCCTTAAGCACAGAGCTGCTTTGTTTGTGTTTTGTTGATGTTGTTTTGGTGCTGGGTGCAAATCAGTGAGTTGAGAATGGAACAGAAAGTTCAGAAATTGGACATGGCAGGAACAGGGTAACGTTGAGAATCCTGGACATGCAAAGAGGCTAGTAATTGCCCAGATAATTCAAGGCAAGGGGGGTACACACAAACACACACACACACACACACACACACACACACACACCCCACACCACACCACACCACACCACACCACACTTACTAATATTTTGTTATATATAAATGCAGGTGCCGGCAGCATGCAGAGGGAAGCACAAGAACAAGTCAGCAATAGCATCTTTTCCCAGAAACGTACTTGAGAGTGGAAGGTTGAGACCATAGTTCATGACTTTTACGTGGTCCAGTCACGTGTCAGTGAAGCACCTTTGGTTGTCTCAGCTGGTCTTGAACTTAGTGTGCTAGTTGAATCTGATACACGTGGAGTGTTTTCTCTGCACTGGAATTGGTTAACTGAAGAATTGGAAGAGATCCAATCACAGGTTGAGCCCATTTCTTTTGCACAGAGAGAGGAGTGGACATGAATGTGCATTGCTTAATTGTCCCGGCCTCACAGGAAAGATGCACTCTGCTGCTACCCATGGCTTTCCCTCCTCAAGGGAACACTGAGGCAGGCAGAGACAGAGGCAGACACAGGTGTTTAGGCTCCAAACCAACCTTTACCTCAGGAGATTATTCTTGTATTTCAGTGTTGGCTTTGGGTTTGCTGTCAGAGATTTTTTTAAAAGTGTTTAAACTTCAGCAGATTTCAGAGGAGTTCCTGTGAACTGTATTTGCTCTTTTTTCCTAATCTCAAAAGGCTAGACTTAGGCATGAGGCTCACAAGTAACTATTTACTCCACTGTGGAGCGTTCCTGAATAATACACAGGTCCTTCTTCAGAAAGGTGGTCTTGATACTAAATGGCATTTTTTTTCAAGACAGGGTTTCTCTGTGTAGCTTTGGCGCCTTTCCTGGAACTCACTCTGTAGTCCAGTTTGGCCTCAAACTCACAGAGGTCCACCTGCCTGTGCCTCCTAAGTGCCGGGATTAAAGGCGTGTGCTACCACCGCCCAGCACTAAATGGCATTTTAAAGTTTCTTCTTGTTATTTACTTTGAGTACAACTCTGCAAAGGTCTGTCTGTGCTCACATGTGCTGAAGATAAGCACATGGTAGCTAGTTATAGGCCTAAGTGTCCAACAAGAGAGGAACTGGTAAGGAAAATGTGACACAAACACACAAGGGATTTTGTCCAGCTGTAAAGAATAGAATGATGGCATTTGCAGGACAATAGATGCACTAGAGATTCTTGTGCAAAGTGAAATAAGCTAGACCCAGAAAGATGAGAATTGCATGTTTTCTCTCTCACGTGGAACGTAGGTGTAGATTGATACGTTTGTCTCCATTTGATGGTATGCATCTCTGTGAAGGGAGGTAGAGGTCCAAAGTGAGGGGAGGGACACAGAACAGGTAAGAGTGTAAGTGAGATGAAGGCAGGTGGAGGAGCTGTTTGTGTGTATGCAGGACCACTGAGAGGGTGCTAGGGAGCGTGACAGGGAGGTAAATAAGAGCACAGTATAATGACATGTGTGACAGTATGACTATGAAATCCATTACTGTGGGGTAACTAGAAAATACTAATGAAAACAATTAGAAAAAGTTAAAATTTCCTCAATGTTTTAAGCACATTTACACCTCAATATATGCAATAAAAGTATTTGATTTACTCTATTGGATTCTAATTCAGACTAAATGGTGTATACATTCATGGTAAAGTGACTTTATTTGTTCAATTGTACACCCCTTCTGGCTTTCTGAAACTTATCCAATATGCATAACGTTCACAAGTTTCAGACTATTTTCTATGAAACAATCTGATTACAGTGTGTGTATATCGACTCCTTGAAGAATGATAATAGGCAATGATACTGTAGTGAGCCTCTTCCAGTAGACGAATCCCTGAGTTACATCCTAATCAAAGAAAACCAATATTTTTATGTGCTAGACACTGTCTTGCCTCCTCCCTTCCGTGCAGTTCTGAGAACTAGGTGTGTCATAGTTAACCTTGCCTGTCAACTTGTCACAAACCTGGAATCACCAAGAGGACGTTCCCGGGGGGGGGGGGGGGGGGGGTGAGGGTGGGGGGGGGAGGCATTTTCTTCATTCATACTTGTAGTCCAAGGGCTCAGCCCCCTCTCGATTTAGCAGCATAAGAAAAGTAGTGGATCCTAAGCTGTGGAGCACTCTACTCAGCCTCATTTTTGGGGGGCTCTGCTTCAGTGCCTGCCTGTGCTTCTCTATATGATGGGACTACTGTAAGCTATAACATAAAAAAGACCTTTTCTCCCCAAATTGCTTCTGGGCATGGTGAGGGATATAATTCCTATATTGACAATATAAATGGGCCATGGAAACCATTTATACTGTCATTAGAAGAATTTCATCCCTTAGCTGAAAAAATCCAAAATCAAAGCAAACTTTCATAAATGCCAATGATTGCTTTTTTTCCTAAAACTAAGAATTTTTAAAAAACTATTTGCTCTAGTGTGCTTTCTGTTGCTGTGATGAACACCATATCCAGCAGCAAGCACATTGCTGCACTAACTAGTTACTCTATAATTCAGCCTTTCTTTTTATCCAGGTCAGTAAGTTGACCTAACTTGAGAGGTCAAAATAAACAGTGAGTATCTGGACTGTTCATCTAGCTGGTCAGTCAGTACAAGATTTAAGAAGCATTTTAGGCCAGGCGTAGTCACTTACATCTGTAATCCTAGTACTAGGGAGTTGAGGCAGGAGGATTGGTGTATCTTCCACGCCAGGCCTGGTTACAGAGTGAGACTCTTTTTTTGTTTGTTTGTTTGTTTGTTTGTGTTTTTTTCCAGACAGGGTTTCTCTGTGTAGCTTTCCGCCTTTCCTGGATTTCGCTCTGTAGACCGCTGGCCTCGAACTCACAAAGATCTACAGAGTGAGACTCTTTAGAGAACTACAGAAAAAAATCTTATATATTGATGATATTGCAAATGTGAAATTGTACGAGGCACCAAGTCTCATATTTTATTTAATCATTTTGTGAGGTTTTGGAGCTATGTGGGGGGTTGACTATTAAAGCAGAGAATGTTTGCTTTGTCTATTTACTGTTGTGAATACTTTAAAAGGTTAAAAACTAATTATTTACCCATAGATCATGTAATTTTGGAGCTTCCAAGAACTTTTAAGAATAAGAATGTGTCTTTCTCCTTACAGGGAGTTACCCGAGAGAGAGGAAGGTGAAGGAGAGGAAACACCCAACTTCAGCCACTGGGGTCCACCAAGAATGTGAGTGTGTGTCATTACCGTCCTCAGGGCAAGCACACCCCTGTTCTTTTCTTCAGCCTATTTAGTCTGCTGCCTAGTCTTATGTCAACTTTACACAAGCTGGAGTCATCTGTAAGGAGGGAACCTCAACTGAGAAGTTGCCTCATAGAGATCTGGCTGGACGGCATTTTCTTAATTAGTGATTGTTGGGGGAGGTCCCAGGCAATTGTGGGTGGGGTTATCCCTGGGCTGGTGGTCCTAGGTTCTATAAGAAAGCAGGCTGAGCAAACCAGTAAGCAGCACCCCTCCATGGCTTCTGCATCCACTCCTGTCTCCGGGTTTCTGTCCTGACTTCCTTCAGTGGTGAACAGTAATATGGAAGTTTAAGCCAAATAAATCCTTTCCTTCCCAACTTGCTTTTTCTATTATCATAACAATAGAAACCCTGACTAAGACACTTAGTCACACTGTAATTGATACTTAAAAATAAGTAATATCCTTTGTGCTAAATTTTAGTCCCCTTTTTTCTTCTCTAAAGATTCTTAGCCAGTATTAATAAACTCTTTGATGCTGTCTCAGAAAGCAACTTGCAAATGTCCCTCTGAGAGTAGCCACTGACAGACGTCATGCTTTATCATGTGTCAGTTACAAGTGAGGTGGTTCTGCCTTGAGTGCTCTGAAGCTGCAGGTCTAGAAACAGTAGTTGAGGATTCTCTCACCTACTAGCTTCTCTTGCTCCTCTCTCCTGTGGAGTATGCATTTGTGTCTGGTTTGGGCTCACAGAACGAACTCATCTTCTCTTGCATGTGGTTGCACATCGAAGTACTTGTCAGACCACCAGCATTTTATAATTATTAAAGTCCTTCAGTAGCTCCTCTCTCTGTTTTTTATGCTGTGTTAATTCCACATCCCCCAACCTATCATCTTACGGTTCCAAGTTTTGTTTTAAAGACTCTGAAGACATATTTTCTGAGTCATTTTTAAATTGAGTTGACTACTAGTCATGCTTCTATAGTTAAAGCAAAATTTATATAGGAACAAATTTCATACTCCTTTTTAAAGTGTTGTTGGATAAAAAAAAAAAAAGTATTTGTTTGGGTATATGTATGGGTGTATGCGTGATATGATGGCACTTGCCTGTAATCCTAGCACTTGGGAACCTGACACAAGAATGCCAAGTCAGGGTCAGCCTAGCTATAGAATGATACGTTATATCAACTAACAGAAGCAAACAAACAAAAACTGTGATGCAGAAGGAGAAAGCAAGAAGCCCTGCTAGCCTTAAAAGCAGATAAAGTTGGCCTTCTCCAAAGATCCTCACGCTTAAACCTTCTCTCTGGGAAAAGCAGTGGGTTGTGCGCCACACGCAGCAAGTTCATTTTAGTTTGCAAAGCTGAGTCTTTATTACAATGAATAAGAGCTTGCTTCAGTCTTCACCCCTTTGTTATTTGCTCAGTCTCTGCTAACACTGTGCATATGAATGAAGTGGCTGATGGTACAGTGATAGGAGAGAGGCATGTCGTCTTAGCTAGCCCATCTCTGAATCTGAAGAGTTCTTATTTGAGAGATCTAGCTTGTCAAAATTTAAACTTTTACATGTCATACATTTTGCGTGTCTCATAATTTTTGAGCTAGCATCATTCATATAAAATCTGTAAAGTACATTAGGAATTTTTAATAAAACATGAGCCACAGGCTATGCAATAGATGGAACACTTACAATGACAATATAGCAAGTGAAATTACCTTATTCATGAGTATGTTTTCTTTGTCCCTTTTACAGTGTGGAGATTCTTAGAGAACCTGGTGTGTCTCTTGGCATCAGCATTGTTGGTGGACAAACAGTTATAAAACGCCTAAAGAATGGAGAGGAGCTTAAGGGTATATTCATCAAACAAGTATTAGAAGATAGTCCTGCAGGCAAAACCAATGCTCTTAAAACTGGGGATAAAATACTTGAGGTAAGTGAAGTTGAAAGAATGTTTTACTTTACAGTAAAAGAGTCACTTTGGCAAACCTCATGTTTAGTATAATTGGATCAAATTTGTAGCGTCCATTTGTGACACCTTAGTTTGTATACCATAAGCACACTATGTAAGCTTCTTTAGTTTGTGAGGGGAGAGCAAGTCAAATACTAAAGGCTGCTATGGGATGTTCTGTATGTTAAATGCATTGCTCTAATTGGTTAATAAATAAAACACTGATTGGCCAGTAGCCAGGCAGGAAGTATAGGCAGGAAAGGAGAGAGGAGAATTCTGGGAAGTGGAAGGCTGAGACAGAGAGACACTGCCAGCTGCCACCATGACAAGCAACATGTAAAGATACCTGTAACCCACAAGCCACATGGCAACTTATAGATTAATAGAAATGGGTTAATTTAAGGTATAAGAACAGTTAGCAAGAAACCTGCCACAGCCATACAGTTTGTAAGCAATATAAGTCTCTGTGTGTTTACTTGGTTGGGTCTGAGCCTGTGGGACTGGCGGGTGAGAGAGATTTGTCCTGATTGTGGGCCAGGCAGGAAAATTCCAGCTACAAAAGGCTGATTGAAGGATTTAGCATATAGAACAAGTGGACACCTGCTTCCTAGAACCTTTAGCAAATTCTAGGTTTTGTGCTTGTATCTTGTCTACGGAAAGAAGTTAACCCTGGAAGAGGATGGATCCATGGGCTACAGGTGTTCAGTTTTATGGGAACAAATCTTATTTATTTTATAGATTTGCTCGTTATTTATTATTTTTATGTGTATGACATTGCTGCATGAATTTATGTCTGTCTTGTGCATACAGGAGACTGCAGAGGACAGAAAAAGGCTTTAGATACTCTGGAAACTGGAGTTACAATTGGTTGTTAGCTGCCATGGAGATGCTTGGAACTGAACCCAGGTCCTCTGCAGTAGCAACCAGTGCTCTTAACTGCTGAGACATCTCTCTAGCCCTGGAACATAAATTTTCAATGGACATGAAAACACTAAAAATGTTATGGGATCTAAATGGATATGTGCATTGGGCTTGTTGGATGATACCATGGTAGATACCTCTAGTTCCCTGTAGCCCATGTTGGCCTTGAACTGGTTTGTTTGTAGCTGAGGCTGGCCTTTAACTCCCAGTCTTCCCATCTCCACCTCCTGCCAAGATTACAAGTGTGTGTCACCAAACGAGTGTGTAATTACCAAATGCAAACAAGTCTTCATTTCTCTGGAATAATGTGCAAATGTTACTTGCTAGTCTTTATGCTTACCCATTTGTAAATTTGAATAGTGCTATCGAACTATTTTCAGGAGTGACTGAGCTGTTTTATGTCCCTATAAGCCATGAGTAAATAAATGATCCAGTTTGTCCGAATTCTCAATCTGGTGACGGTGTTACCAGTTTGGCATTCTAATAGGTATACAGTGATACCTCATTGTGGTTTCAGTTTGCAGTTCTGTCCTGGCTTAGTGATGTGTGTTCCCATATGCTTATTCTCTCCAGTGAAGCTTCTTAGCATGCCTTCTACTTGCTTTCTGGTGGTCTGTTGCTTTATCTTCTGTAAATTAGGATTGAAGAGATGTCTCAGAAGTAAGATGTCTCAGTAGAGCCCTGACTTCTGTTCCACAGGACCTGACATGTTCCTAGTACCCTCCCTCATCAGGCTGCCCACACTAGGTCTTATGGCTGTAGCTGCAGGGGATCTGATACCTTCCTCTGATCCCTGAGAGTACCAACACATATGTGTGCATATACACATAAATAAATCAAAATTTTAAATAAATAAAGTGAGTTTTTTCACCTTATCTGCTAGTTTTTTCATGCTCCCAATGGCACTCAGAGGTTACATTTTACTATGCATTGTGTCAAATGTAATGAATCATTTGCTCTTTTCCTGTGATTCCTGCTATAAAGTTTTTATTTGGTTTGTTTTTAGGTAAGCCAGTGATGAGTTCTGTCTGTATGTTGTAAACAGATGTCTTTAAGCAACTACATGAAAGATTTAGATACAGACAAAGAACTTCTTTAAGAAGTTAGAGTTTATTTTTCAGAAGTCTTCATCCATGTAGCCACTTGAGTTCCTGCTTTCTAATTCTAACACCAAAAAGAACCAGGATTTGGTGTCGCAGTGCATCAGAGTGCCATTTGTCCCTAGCTTCCCACTGTCAACCATTCCCATCTCGAACTATGGAATCTTTTAGGAGAACACTTGAGTTCATCCCTCAGTCCTGCTCTTCAGGCCCTTAAAACAAAGCACTCACCACTCTACTGGGTTTTACCCACCCCAAAAATTAAGGCATTGCTCTCTTCTGGATTTGAAACCCTGGTTCTGTGCTCTTTGAGAACTGTGGGCATGCTATTACGTTAGGCTCTCTGAGTTTCCATAATAAGCAGATAGAAACACTTTTAGTAAAAGAACCTGTGCATGTTTGGATGCTCTTTTTGTTAACATAAATTGAGAACTATTCAGTTTCTGGATTGTAATAATAGTTTACAGAGAGACAGTAAAAGTTCAGAAGGTTCCTCACTCCCACTCAGAATCAGGCTTCTGTTACATACTGCCCTGTGCTATTGCAGAAACATCACTGGAATGGAACCTTACCAGCTCCCAGGTTCAGGTCATTATGTTAAAGTGGGACTGTTGTTATAATGGAGCTGTCCTCTTTGCCCCAGGGGGAGACATTCTTTTCCTTGGTCAACGTGGGAAACAGTAGAGCACTCCATGTGTGGTTGTTTCCAGTTCCTGGTTGTGGTCTCACTCATCAGCTCTGGTTTTTCTCACACATAGGAGGATACACATGAACTTGAGCTAACCTGTCCACAATCTGGTGCCTTTCTAATCAGAATGCCGTCTTCTGTGTTTCAGGTATCTGGCATAGACCTGCAGAATGCCTCACATGCAGAAGCTGTGGAGGCCATCAAGAACGCAGGAAACCCTGTGGTGTTTGTGGTACAGAGCCTGTCATCCACTCCAAGGGTCAGTTCTGCATCCCATTACTCTCTTCACCTCTGCTAACCTTTGTCTCCCAGAATTCCCCTTTTCACTGTTGCTTGGTTTTACTATTGAAAAAGTATTAACTCAATACAGAGTTAGCTTTTTCCTTCAGTTTCTGTTTTTCAGGCCCAGTTTTAATCTGCTGGCCAAAATTGAGTCATGACACCGTACATTAGTTCAAACAGGCCTGAGAATCACAGTCATAATTCTATTCTCTCCTTGCCTGCTTGCCAGCTCTGCTAACACAGCGACACACTACCACACTTTTCTTAGTTATTTTGAAGTTAGAAAGGGTGTCAGTGGCAGGTTGTACATTTCTCAGTAGCTTAAATCCTGGAAATGGAAGCAATATGTACTTCTAAACAGTAGAAAAACTATATATTAACAGTATTTCCTGTGTCTCAGTACTGTAATGTAGTCCTTCAGGGATACAGATGATAATACTTGTGTGGAGAACAGGACAAGTGGCTTACCAGGTATCCCAGCACCCCAGCTTTGATGGGGTGCTTTGCATGCAGGAGAGCAGTTTCTGCATAGTGGGCAGCCGCCATGGTCACATTGGGCAGCTCTGCTGGGTGACCATGCGCCACCGCTGTGTCTTCCAGCCTCACCCCAGCAAGACTAACAGAGAGAGTGAACTGTATAAGATCCTCACATTTTCATATGATCTGAGATTCAACTTGGCTTTTTGGAGTCCAGCTTTTAACCTGTATTTTATAATCTTGAGAATGTAGTTGTGACTATGCTTTTATTCCCAAAACTGTGTTCAATAGGAAATTTAGCCAGACAGTTCTTTGCTAAATGGTACTCCCAAAGAAACAATTGTGAGTGAAAATGAGTCATCCAGGATATACATTATGTGGCCAACCTTAAGTGCCCTGCTGAAAAATATTTAGAACATTTGAATATGTTATAGATTCAACTAAAAATGTCAAGCGTCTAGTAGCTTTTTCTAGTGAGCTGAGATATGAGTGTTTCATGGATGACATAAACTCAGCTATAAAAACAGGAGCTTCTCAACATCCTCCCATACCCATGTCACTTGGTCCAGGAAGCAGGACAGGCTGCACACTGTAGCTTCTGGCCTCCAGCCTTGAGTGGATGCTAACTGATGGTGTTGGTCACTAGATTGACTTCCTCTGCTTTTAACCTGGGTCAGCACAGAGTAATTCCTGAGCCCACAACACAAATCAAGTTTCATGCCTTTGCTAAAGGGGTTTGGCTGGAGTGTTGGCACAAGTCCTCAGGGAGAGGGTGGCAGATGCAGATAGTACCTCACGGTTTCATCGCTTTCTCTAGTTTGCAGAACTAACCACAGAACTCTGGGGCTTCATGCATGGCAGCACTGTACTCCTAGACACACTCCTCCCCACCCCTCCGAATTTAACTTTATGAAATTAATCCCCAATGCTGGGGATCAATCCACAGTCTCTCACATGCTAGGCATGCACCCTCCCCTGACCCTCCACCTTCAGCCCCTAATTTTTATTTGAGACAAAGTCTTACTGAGTTGTCCAGGCTAGTCTCAAACTCCTGATCCTCCTGCCTCCCACATAGCGAGGACAACAAGTATGGCCCAACCTTAAACATTTTGACCAGATCACACTAATTTTGAACTTTCTTCAAAACCCTAAAAGATTTCCTAGTGCTATGCCACTCAAAGGACAAATTTGTAACGGTGTTTTCGTGCTGAAACACTTCCCAGCACTGTCAGCCGCACAGCGGTTCATGTACTACATAAACACCAGCACAAACACACCCCTTTCTGGGAACTTTTGAATCCCAGCTCTGTTTACAGCACTTACTTTACCTAGCAGCTAGCTGTTCATTTTCGATCAGAGCCTATGCTTCTTACTGCATTTCTCTTTGGAAAGTTTCTATGCCAAGGTAATTTTTCCATATAATAATGGAAGTCCTTTTGATAGTAGCATTGTGTACTTTTTCATATCCCCACCCCACCCCCACTTCAACAACAAAAAAACTTTTGAAATTGTAGCCATCTCCTCAGCCATCCCTTAAGCATCATTAAGAATTAAAATTGAAATTGAGCTTCATCTCTAAGCACTTAGTGAGTATGGCTACGTACTAGACCATCTAATTTCCCCAGAAGCAGTGTGATGTGCTCTTTTCTTCCAGCGCTCTGGTTGTGCTTCCTTATCATGTGGCTTCAGAACGGTACCCTTCATTTGGCATATGCACATTTTCTGTGTTAGCCATATAAATTCATTTTTCACTGTTATGTGAAATGCATGGTCTTCTATTTTCCTATAAGAGGTAGTGCTTTTGGTGAGCATTTTCTCTTCTGAATTTGCCGGTGATTAGCATATGCAGTACCAGGTCTTCACTATTCAGAATGTAGACATCATGAGAGGCAGCTGGCTCTGCTCAGATCACAGCTTCTGCATGCCTTTTCTCTCTGCCTGTTTTTGTCATGAGCGGAAGTAGACCCCAATTGTTCTGTTTCTGGATCCTGATGAGACTCAAATGCCCATAGCCTGTGACCTTGTACTCCAGCAGATTGTTAGTGTATGTGAGGAAGACAAAGGCACAGAGCACAGTGCTCCTATGGAAGCTCTGGCTGGACGTTAAGAAGTTATCGCTGGAGCTGGAGAGAGGCTGAGAGCACTTGCTGCTCTTACAGAGGACCCGGTTTGGTTCCTAGTACCCATGGTGGGCAGCTCACAGCTGCCTGTAACACCCTTTTCTAGCCTGTGAGGGCACAGACATGCACACACATATACATGGTCACACAGACACACGGACACAAGTGCACATGGACACGAATACACATATACGCACAGACATACACATATGAATAAAAGTAAGTCTTTTGAAGAACTTAGTACAGTTGCTTTTATTGAAGTGAAACATTTCTAAGACCTTACTAATTCTTAATTTGTTATAGTAAAAGTGAATAAAATTTCATTTTAAATTGCATTTAGATCAAAGTGGTTAATTTTTGTTTTGTTTTTAATATTCTCTAGACAGGCAGTTCCTTTAATTTTCTAGAAAAGGTTTTTTTTTCCCCTACCTTCATGTCAGCCACTAGGTTTTATGTGATAATTATTTCTGTTACAGTTTGAAGAGTCTCCAGACCATTACTAGTGGTGAGGAGTATAGCTTAGGAGTGGAGTGCCTAACATGGCTCTGCATTCAATCTCTAGGACTAGGAAAAAAAAATCACTAAAAATGCTACATTTTCCGAAGATGTCTGATAGGTAGCATTCCAACGAGACATTATTTGGGAAGTAGCAGCCACATGCCAGAGATAGCTGCTGCAGAGGGAGAGCCAGGAGGACAAGCCAGCTCCTAGGTGTACTGTCAGCTGAGCATGGTGTTTCACCAACACACTGGAGGCCAGCTTGGGCTACACAGAGTTCTAAGTAGCCCCGGAGTAAGGAATGAGGTCCAGTCTCATAAAAACCATCAACCAAACAAAATTAGAAAGCTATGCTATCAGCATCAGTAAGAATTAAAATTGTTTTTATAAAACTGAACTTCATGGGGCTAGAGAGATGGCTCAGTGGTTAAGAGAACTGGGGCCTCTTGCATAGGACCTGGGTGCCATTCCCAGTGCCCCACACAGTGGCTCACAGCTGCCTGGAACTCCTGTTCCAGAGGATCTGGTGCCCTCTTCTGACCTCCGTGGAGACCAGGCACACACATAGGAAATAGACATACATGCGGGGAAAACATTCATACAATAAAAAATAAAATAAATATATAAAATTAAAAAAATAAATTTGAACTTCATTCATTTATAAATACTTATTGAATGCAACTATGTATCAGACTCCATCCACCCACCACAGAAATTACCAAAATACCATCTAATTCCTTCTCTCATTGGATAGTAGGAATAAATTTGTAATTTATCCTTCTGCTAACAGTGATAGTTAGATAATTATTAAGTCTGTGATATCTGCTAAGTAACATATTTCTGCTGGGAGTTCAGAAGTCAAATAAATGAGGATGCCTATATTCTAGCATCTCACTAGAAAAGTGAGTCACCACTGCAATTTCCTTTGCAGAATGAGATGTTTAAATGACAGTGGTCTAACTTTGTAGTTTTCTCTGTCTTCACCTTACACACAAATCTTTAATTTATTTGTTCTGGTGACATGATTTTATAATGCATATTTTCCCCACTTTACCTACTTTTACTGATTGCCTTGAATTGAACTTCTCATATATTTACCTTGAGATGAAGTCACCAGGTTCATTAAGTCTTTACTGTCTAACTCTGTATGTAGCCCTGGTTGGCTCAAATAGTTCCTTATGCCTCTGCCTTTGGAGGGCTAGATTAAAGGCATTCATACCTTTTGTTTTCTTTTGAAACACTGTGTCTCCCAAGCTAGCCTTGAACTCACTGTGTCGTTCACAGCCTCACAAGTGCTAGGATTATGGGTGTGCACCATCACACCAAGTTTAGAAAAAGACTTTTGAGCTTGCTCATCATTCTTCCTTCTTCCCCCCTTTTTTTGGTGGTGGTAGGTCATCTCAAGTGTGCATAACAAAGGCAAGTCACCTGCCAGGAACCAGGATCAAGACACTCAAGAAAGAGGAGCAAAGGTAAGCCAAGCCCCTCCAGTTCTGAGGACTGCTTTGGTTTCTTTTTGCCTAGCTGAACAGTGGTGGGTGAGAGCGGCCAGGTGTCCTGTGGGTTTCTGCTAGGTATGAACCTGGTTCTTGACAGGATGAAGCAGGGACCAGGTGAAGCATAGGTCAAGTGGCCTGTGAAGACAGCCAAGGACATCTGTGGCTCTCTTTCCTGTTTGGTTCTGCAGACTGGCTGGCCATTCCTAGAGCATGCTGCTCACAACTGGAAGTTTTCATTTACATATTGCTTTTCCCTAAGAAGATTCACATCAAAATTTACCTCTCCTGGGAAAAGAAAATTATTTTCATAATCAGTTAAAATTAATCACCCACTTTGTTTCCCTGCATTTGTTCTAATAGAATTTATTGACCTAAAAATTATCTTAGTATATGGTGTCAGGTAGGGTGAGTCTTCATTTTTTACCCCATCAAGGCAATTGGCTCATTATTCTAAAATAGGACTTGGTGGGCAAAATAGGATTTATAGAACAAGCCTGTCCTGGCTGGAGTTGTGGGAGGGAAGCCATGCTTCTGAGCTTGCTCTTCAATCAGCCTGTCTATCCTTGCATGCTCTGCTCCTTAGTTATTGGTGCCTGGCAATCAATCTTGTGTTCCAGTGGAGTGGGGATTTTTTTGTTCTTTCATATCACTTTCTAAAGTCTTACACAGTTATGTTCATTTATTTCTATGTAAATTTAGAGTCAGTTTTCACATATTAGTTTAATAATGTTTGGGGGTTGATTTGGGATGGCAGCACATTACTCTGAAGTTACAACCTTTTAGTTGTCTAGTATATTTTTCTCCCTATGAAATTATTTCTGTTCACTGATGTTCATAATCCAGAAAAGTATAAAGCCTTGTTTTTTTTTTTTCCTAGAAATGCTACATTTTGCTGGTGAGACTGTATTGCTTTCTAACTTATTTCAGTTTATAATCAGACTGCTGTTTGTATAATATTACTGTTTTGGTATTTGTTGAGAGAATTTTCAAATCACTTTAATTGTGTGAATCTTGATTTGTATTTTTTGTTTGTTTGCTTGCTTGCTCTTCTTTTTCTGAGAGGGTCTTGTGTAGTCTAGGCTGTCTTTGAATTCACTATCTAGCTCAGAGAGGCCTTGATCCTCCTGCCTCCATCTCCCAATGCTAAGATTACAGGAGCATCCAGCATGCAGGGTGTTTTTTTTTTTTTTTTTTTTTTTTTTTGCCAGAGCTGAGGATCGAACCCAGGGCCTTGTGCTTGCTAGGCAAGCACTCTACCACTGAGCTAAATCCCCAACCCCCAGCATGCATGTCTTTGGATCTGGATTCTTACATAAAAATGTTTCTCCGGGGTTAAGAAGATATGGAGCTACTGCAGGAGAGCTGAGTTCAGTTCCCAGCACCCATGTCTGACCCCTCAGAGCTGCCTATAACTCAAGTACCTGAAGGATCCCAGGCTTCTGGCCTCCACAACTCCTGAACTCAAGTGCACGGCCCCCAACACTTCCATATACACACTCAGATGATTGGATTCTTTTAATGGTTCTGAGTTAGTTGTTAAATAACACTAGTTTCTAAACTAATGAGAAAAGGGTTATTTTTGTTTTCTCTTTTGGGACTGTTATGCCTTATTAAAACACATTCAAAATGAGCAGCAAGAAGTTTCCTCCAGAGACTCAGCTTCTAGCTGCTATCCTTGCTGAATAGCCCTGTGTTCTGTGCAGGCACAGAAATGCAAAACCACCTGTTTGTCAGAGAACTGTTTCTTTAGCACGAAATCAATCAAGAAACTAATAGGCATGTTGTCTATTATCAACCAGTGGACAGCAAATCCCCATAGAGCCAGCTTGTCCTCCTCAATAAACACCACCCAATGGCGAGAGCAAAAATTCATTACTGCTGCTGCTAAGTTACAGCCCAAGTGAATAGCAGATCAGACTTAACCTAGTACCAAAAGCACACACACAGAATTGAAAATAAACCACAGAGAAATAGAAAAAAGTGATGGAGTTCTGTCTCTCTCAGAATTTACTATGTGAGCAAAAAAAAATAATAATAATAAGTAAATGGTTTTAAACAGCTAATGAATTGCATATCCAAGGCATCTCTGTTTAATTAGTTCTGGAAGGTGGGTCTCCTTGAGCACCTCAGTGGGACTTCTAAAACTGTCAGTGTATAATTTAAAAAAAATTTAAACAGTGTTTATAAAACTATGCAAAATGTGCAGGTGCCAAGTATTTATTTAACTCACTAGTGAGAGCAATAAGAGATGGTGAGCCTGGAGCAGGAAATAGAAGAGAATTAAGTAGTCAGATTTAGATACAAAATTAGTTCATGCCTTACAGGACAAGAAAGCTGTAACTTTGGTGCTATCTTTCATAAACAAACCCTTTGCCTCTCTGCCACATAAAATCGATACTCACCGCTGTCAAGTGAGAATCATCTGCAATAGTTAGGGTGCCCATGCTTGAAATCCTAGAACTTGGGAGATGGAGTTCAAGGTCATCCTTGGCTACATACAGAATGAGAGGCCTCCCTGAGCTATAGCATATTGAACTATGTCTCCAAAAACCAAAAATAATTGCTCGATCACTGTCATTTTCCGAAAGTCTATCTGTCAGGCAGCAGCATGAATAAAGGCAGTTATTTAGACAACCAGCAGATACTTAGGGAGGTTGCCATGTGCTTGGGACTAAAGTAGAAGGTGCCATTCAGTGTGTCTTGTTCTCTTTCTTGATGGTGTTGTCATTGCTGGCCTACTTCAGCGTTGGGAGCTCCAGCCTTCTCCACCACTGGACGGTTTGGTCGTGTGCACACCCTACTTTAATGTGCAGCAGGAGGGTGCCTGGGGGACTGGGCGTGGGGCACACCTTAATCCCTGTACTTGAAAGTTAAGCAGGGAGGTGGTGGGTTCCAGGCCAGCCTGGGTAAGGATGTGCTTACTGGTGTTGTTCTCTCAAAAGTGTTGAATGTAATCAAAGAAGCTAGAATTCTTAGCTCTCATAGCACTTTCAGCCCCTGCCCTTGTTTGAAGGGTCATCTTTGACATTGAATGATGTGGTTCTGAGAAGAGAAGGGGTGTTTTTGGCGCTGGGGGGGGGGTCACTTGATTTTGACTTTTCATTTCAATCACCTGTTTTCAACTTGAAGACTATTCCTGTCACATTCTCACTTGTTTCTTTTTTTTTTTTAATTAAAAAATTTTAAATTTATTTAACTTTATTTTATGAGCATTGATGTAAGGTGTCGGATCTCCTGGAACTGGAGTTACAGACAGTTATGAGCTGCCGTGTGGGTGCTGGGAATTGAACCCTGGTCCTCTGGAAGAGCAGCCCGTGCTCTTAACCACTGAGCCATCTCTCCAGCCCCCTCACTTGTTTCTTAATAAATGTTTCACATTTGACTTCTCTTCATCACTTTTACATTTTAATATTTTGTATTTTCCACACATATAATCACTTATTTCATTAGCGTTATACTCAAGGAATGTGGGAGTGCTTTCTTTTATGAATCCCAGATAGTGCCTTCTATTCGGGAGGAATTCACTATTTGGCTTGTTATAATGGGCCAGTGTCCACTCAACAGAGGTATACCTTACATTAGTGGTTTTGTCAGATAAAGCATAATTGAATGCACTTTAGTGAAGTCATGTAGGAAGGCAGATCCTAATCTAGTCATTTGGGTGCTGTGAAGAGCTTGGGCATCTCAGCTCCTACTCTGCAGTAGCTGGCATCTCTAGAAAGTTTGGCATGTTTTATTTTTCCTCACTTTCAAGAATACGTCTTCATTCTATGAAGGTAATTTAGTAATATAATTTTTTTCACTTTATCTACATGACTCATGTTGTTGTGCTATGTTATTTGCTATGTAAATTTAGAGCATCCTTATTCAGAAATAATTATTCATTATAATCACCTCCCTTTTAACATTAAATGTGTATGATCATCTACAAACTCAAAAGAGAATGTACATGGCGTGCTGTTTCATGGTGAAAGAAGTGTGTTCTAAGCAGAGCAGTGTTCTTCAAAGCTGTGCTTTTGAATTCCTATTTGTTGCATTGCTGTAGTTCTATAAAATTACTTTTATAAAATCACAGGAACTGGAGAAAATAAATTATATTTATTCTACAGTCCTTGTGTTATGGTTGAAGTCAGACTATTTTCAGTTTGTGTGTGTGTGTGTGTGCGCGCGCGCGTGCTTTTTGTCACTGAATCAGAGAATTGTATGAAAATTACTAACACATTTCTTGAATTTTGCATCTTCAGAGGCATGGAACAGCTCCACCTCCAATGAAACTGCCTCCGCCTTACAGAGCTCCATCTGTGGACAGTGAGGAAAGCGAGGAAGAGTGTGCCCTGGCCGACAGTGAGTTCCTTTGCATTATTTAGGATAGATGCAGAATTTATTAAATTATGTTGCCATACCTATTGTGAATCACAAATATAGGACTGTAGGTCTTCAGAAATGTGCATGAGCAAGTGTTAAAAATAAAGTTTTTATCTTCAAAACTCCTGTGGCTTTTATTTACTAAGCTTTTCTATTTGAAATTAACGAAGGATACTTATGAAAGCTAAGTTGCACAATGCTTTAATTTTATTAATTAGTTGTGAAACAAAAATGCTAAGTCCTGGGAATTGGGGTTCAAACCCTAACGATGTGAGTTGGGCATGGGTGCCAGTACTTGATTGCTGTCCTTGAAAAGAATGCTGACATGCCTTGTGAAAGCACAGAGACTCATCATGTCATGTGGAGGCACCGGGAATTTGTCTCCTGATTTATTGTGCAATAGTTGAGCCAACTATACATTTGGTAGAGGTTTACTGGAGGCTCTCTTTAAAGAAGTCACTTTTCTTTTACGTGTGCAGTCTGTACAGTTCAGCTTGGTTGCCATGTATACACTTTCTTTGGTGGGATATGGAAGTGGTTTAAAAAGTAGATAGTGACAGTGCTGTGCAATTTGTAAATGTACAAAAAGCTACTGACCAACATTTCCAAGGATGAATTTTGTGTCCTTTGAAACTATACATTGCATCTTATTTAAAAATGTTCCCTACCATAATAGAGAAAAGTAATTTTATATAAAAATTGAGAGTTGAAAGTGGGCTCTAGCAGTTTTTAGAACGTGGCCTTAAGTGTGGTCTCCTCTTAAGAGTAGTCAGTGCTTCATGAGGTGATGGTGAGGGTGAACAACGTAAATAGGCTTCGGTGAGCCACGGGGCGGTCTCTAAAGGCTTTGCTCTTCCTGTTGCTATTCATGATTAGTAAGCTCTCTTTATTATTTCTATAAGCAGGAATACATGGAAATGACATATAAAAATGTAACTGACCGTCAAGTTAGCGTTACGAAAGTAGGATGTGTACTCTGCCGAGCTCTGTGTCTTGCTTCATTTTCACTAGTTAACAAAGCCTGATTGAGTGTGATCCACTGTGTAGAAACAGTATCAGCTGTGAAATGAATAAACAACCCCTTTTCCCTTGGTGAGTCACCAGCATAACGGAGTATATGAAGGTTGGGGACATGGTATATAGTGGCAGATCAGCCTCGTCTCCTGGAGAGCCACTCCTCGGTGCTGACAAGCGTGAGCTCACTCTCTTGTTCTCGTACAGATAGTAAGGCAGCTGCTTAGAATGCCAGTTCTGATCCATCTGTGGCTCACGTTTGCTTATCAGTGGGCTTGGATGCCCTACAGTACTCTGCTTCATAGGACTGGTGTAACAGGCAGAAAAGTGTTTAAAGAACAGTACCTAGTGAGTACTCTGGTTACCATGTGCCAGGCATCTTTCTGAGGCATTACTTATATGGCAGCAATGTGATACCGTGACAACTTTCATCATAGAGCAGAGAAACTGGGGTTCAAAGACATAAAGGAGTGTGCCGAAGCCATACAGTTAATAAATGGTAGGAATGGGGTTCCCACCCAGGGACTGGGTAGAGCTTCCCTGCTGCTTAAAAGGCCTTACAATCCAGACAAAGGGACCAAGTGGTGTGGGCTTCTCATTCCACTTTCTGCCGTAACAGTTGAGGAAGAGCAGCATCCTCCCCAAGTCACCTGTGCACACACCCATATGCACACGTCAGTGAGGACAGAAGGATCCCGGTTACACTAAGTATTGAAGGATTTGTAATTTCTCTTGACTGCAGGAACGTTGATTTCATGGATTCTCAGCAAATCCAGATCCATGTGTTTCATTCTCAGTGTGAACACCCTCTCATCTTACACAATTGATTCACAGTTAGCCTCCAGAAATGCTGAATAGCTCACACTCCTTCCTGACAGCCTAAGCCTCTGGCAGCCTGCACTCCCTTTAGAACAGATCTCAGGAGTTTTCTTTATTCTGTGACTCTTACAAATTTAATATTTTGCTCATCAGGCCTACACTAAAAGTCAGTCAGGTTACTGTTTGTCTCAATTTTACTGTCCCAGAACTCAACTGTTTGCATTTTATGAAATATATTCCATAACAATTCCCAATGTCTGTGTTGAAGTACATGGTTCAGATTCAACTGTTGCTTTACAAGGCAGTGCTGATTTATAAGAAAGATTGCAACCAATGAGGTGAGACTCAGGACTGCAAAGCCCACTATCGGCTCTGTTAGTTAGTTCCGGAGTTCATGTATGTAAGGTTTGTAGGATGGATCTTACGTGTGAGTGGATACTGTTGAGGTGTAGTGGGAAAGTAGCCAGGAGTGTTTTGTCATGAGCTAGTGTTCTAATGAAGGAGACAAGTGACAAATAATAAGCTACTTTAGTAGTGATTGGCATTGAGTAATATACAGTGGAAGTAAAAATTAAATAGAAGATAAAATACAAGAGGTAGTTGAGAAAAGTCAGTGCATTGTTCGAGACCACGTGAAGTAGAATGAATGGTTCAGAAACTAAGATAGGATCCTCGTGGCATGGAGTTAAGTGTGGCTCATGCAGTCTTCAGGTAGTTGAAAATAACTGAAACCCTGCCCTTCATCAGCCTCTTAACTTTGTCAGCTGTCCATCCCTGTGAGAAAGGACCTGAGAAAGTCAACTTCTCAGAGGAAAAGGCTTCTTTTCTGACTAGGTCACTTCACCCTGTTGATCTGAGCACATGTCTGTGTAGCGCATCAGTTAGGAACATTTGACTCAAGAGCTGGTCAAATCATAGAGGATAGAAGAGAGAGATGACAGGGCGAGGAAATGAGACACCTGAGGGGTGTGGAATAAGAGAAAGAGGAGAGCCCGAGTTCCAGTATCCTTTATGAGCACACCCTCAGCACCTGACTTTAGCTCCCACCTAGACTGTAGAGAGAGCCTCCCAACAGGCCATAGACTGGCTGCCATGCCTTTAACAAATGATTCTTTTGTTTTTTAGATTTATTTATTTAATTTTATGTTTATGAATGTATGTATGTACCACACCTATACATGCCTGATGTCCACAGAATTCAGAAGAGGGTCTTGGATCCCCTGGAAATGGAGTTATGGATGTTAATGAACCAGCATGTGGGTGCAGGGATATGAACATGGATCCTCTGCAAAAGCAGCAAGTGCTCTTAACTGCTGAGCTATTTCTCCAGCCCTAACAAATGGGATTTTGAGGGACATACAATGTCTAAACCATGATAACCAGTACAGATGCATGTGTAGAAATATGCATATATATTTGAGCCAAAAGTTGTACAAATACTACTTTACCATGTGATGAATTTTGTTCTTTTTCTATACCTTTTTTGGTTTTTAAGTGCTGGTTGTAATTGGATTTATTTAATGACATACATTATGAGAAATATTAATCTAGACTTAAAGCTTTCAAATTTCAGAGTTCATCAGAGACACTTGTGAAGAAAGATTGGCAAGGCGTTGATTAATTGTCCTACCCACAGATTCAAGAGTCCTTAGATGTAGGAGGACCTAAACATTAATATCTCTAAACAATTCTCTGCTAATTCTACCACTTCAGACCCAAGAACCACCTTCTGAAAACTATTGATGGAGCATTAGAGTCATGGGAGCTGATGGATTTACTTAGGAATAATGTGATAGCTGAAGAGATTACAGAACAGTTAAGTGCACATACTAAATGGGCCTGAGTTTGGTTTCTAGCACCCATGCTGTACAGCTCACACCCACCTGTAGCTTCCCATCCTGGGGGATTCAATGCCTCTGCACCTGCACTCAACTGCATGTGCCTATACATGCATATAGTTAAAAACTTTATGAGGGATAGCACCTGCCTAGTGACCCAGCAAGGCAGTTTCCAGCGAACACTTCCATGAGCTTCTTAGGCCATGTTTCAGGAAGGTTTCCCTTATTCATCTTCAGTGGCTAACCATGGCATGCCTCTGTGGAGGTGAGGATGCTAGAAGCAGGCAGCCACTGAATTTAGCACCAAGTGATTGATGAGGAAGAAGAGAAGGAGGATGCTTACTAACATAACCTTAGTAAGTACTGCTCACGTTATTGGGAGAATTAAATACTGTACCCAATACCCACTGCATAATATATGACGCATTGCATTTTAGATGCCTTATCTTGCCTTGTTGAACATATTTCATGGCATATTAGAGACCAATTGTAAAAATCTTGTAATTGTAAATTAATCAGAGTTGTTGAATGTTAATTTAAATTTATGAAACAAGAATTAAGAGGTTGATAGATCAAATCAGTATTTAGCTATTGACAATACTCCTGTTGTTAGAATCTCAGGATCCCCCACCCCCGAGGCATGCACTGATATTGTGAAACTGATGTGTTAGCTTTAGCTGTCAACTTGAAACAGCCTAGAGTCACTGAGAAGGGAGTCTCAACTGAGGGACTGTCTTCAACTGAGGGACGATCAGATTGGCCAGTAGGTGTGTCTGTGGGGATTGTCTTAATTATTAATTGATATAGAAGGGGCCACCCTACTGGGCAGATGATCTTGAATTGTGTAATAAAATTAGCTGAACATTAGGCTTGCAAGTGAGTCAGCAAGCTGTATTCTCCCATTGTTTCTACTTCAGGTTCCTGCATGGTTCCTGACCTGATTTCCCTCAGTGATGGACCGTGACTTGGAAGGATAGGCCAAAGAAATCCCCTCCTCTGCTTTTAGTATGGGATAGCCTTACATACAAAATTGAAAAACATGTTTTGTCGGGGTTTCAGGATCACCCAGGACATGGGGACCTTACATATTCTACAATGACTCCTGGATCTGTTTTAGTTCTGTCTCCCACTCAGATTTGCATTTGTCTGTGAGAGAGATGCCCTGAATTTTTCCCACTTACCCTGTAAATCCTCTCAACAAAATGAAATGTTAAGTTCTTGTCACAAGCTGTTGCGGGCCATGACACAAATACAGCAGATAATAATTGATAATTCAGGTATCAACCCACCAGATGGATAGTTCTCTGATGGAAAAGAACCCCATTCAAGCAAGGCTTGTGGGACCACTGACTCTGAACACTGTTGCTTCTGTCTGTGATTTCACATGTGCAGAAACAGCTGTGGAATCTCCCCATTACCATGTATTTTCATGTAATGTATACATGTAATCTCATGATTGCATCTCAATCTTTGGGCACATATATCTATGGATGGTCAGGAAGATGACTTCTCATTAAGCTGTATAATTTTGATACATAGAAAATATACTAGGATATGCTTCATAACTAGACCTGTTCCACAAGGACTGCAAGACACTTAGGCCCTGTTTTTTACCACTACCTCAGACTAGCATAAAGAAAACAACAATTTCTTCTCAGTTCTAAAATAGCCACATACTATTAGCTGGTTTGGGGCCTCAGAACAAATTCAAACTAGACTGAACGTCTCTGTAATAGATCATAAGTTAAAACTTTACAGATATGCACAAGGATAGAGCCACAGGAATCTAACCAAGGTTATTAACACAAAGAAAGCTAAAATACTATGCTAGTTTCTCTAGCCAAGTCTGACTGATAACACAGACCAGCGGCCACTGTCTGGAAAAGTACCAAGTACCATGGTAAATGGCTGCGTTCATTATCATTTACTTAGGGAATGTGCTGTAACCTTCAGATGTAACTTTTGTAATTTTTTTTATTTTTGCAAAAAGCCTCCTGTTGAATGTGTATATAGCTGTGGAGAACTAGGAGGCTTAGAACTTAGGAAGAACTAGAGCTAAGAAGAATAAAAGAAAACGACCCTCACATCGTACGTAAGTCTTTTTCCCTCAGATAGATAGAAACCTATTCCTAAAATCCCTCAGATAAAAAGCTTCCTAAAGCCTCACTTCTCTGAGGATTTCTATTCACAACTCTGGAGCAGTTCTGGGAACTGGACTCCTGGGCTGTGTTAGGTTCTGCCCAAGGCTGACCTCTTAGTTTCTATTCTCAGTTTTGGTTTAAGCCCTTACTGCCTCCCATCTTCTCTTCCCAACTGGGAACTTCTGTTGTTTATTGTTTTCCTTCATGACAAGCGATGTGGATGCAATTCCATTCCCAGTCCCCGTGTTTGAAGCTACATTCTTCATTCCATGGTGTCTTAGTTAAGGTTACAGTTGCTGTGATGAAACACCATGACCAAAGCAACTTGGGAAGGAAAGGGTTTATCTCACTCACAGTTCCATATGACAGTTCAACATCAAAAGCAGTGAGGGCAGGAACTCAAGCAGGGCAGGAACCTGGAGGTAGGAGCTGATGCAAAGGCCATGGAGGAGTGCTGCTTTCTGGATTGTTCCTCATGGCTTGCTCAGCCTGCTTTCATATAGAACCCAAGACCACCAGCCCATGGGTGGTACCACTCACACTAGGCTGAGGCCTCCTCCAGTAATCACTAATTAAGAAAATACAGCCAGATCTTATGGAGACATTTTCTCAATTGAGGTTCCCTTTCCTGGGGACTCTAGCCTGTGTCAAGTTGACATAAAACTAGCCAGTACACATAGTTACAGTAACATGGTAACAGGGTTTACTGAGGACAGAGTGTGTGTGGCATAGTTCTTGGTAAAGCTTCAAATGCATTCTCATTTGATAGTTAGAAGAATCTTGAATTTCGGTAGTGGAACAAATGAATGACAGAGAGTGTCTGATCCATCTAGGACACAGTAGGGACAGGATGAGAATACTGTGCTGCTGCAGGGATACTCTTTCTTGCTGACCTCAGCATCCATCCAGTATCAGTGCATTCTATTTTCACATTTAAAAATTAAGATATAATTACATCATTCCTTCCTTCCCTTTGTTCCCTCCTTGCCCTCCGTTCACTCTCTCTCTCTCAAATTCATGATCTTTTTTATTGTTGTTGTTGCATATATATATGTGTGCATAAATGTAACTATAACCTTCTAAGTCCATTTAATGTTGCTTGTATGTATATGATTGCAGGGCTGGTCTTTAGTTATTTGGTAACCGACTAGGGTCTCCACGCTGGGGAAAAGTTCCCCCTGCCTCACTCTTTGTCCCCTTTGTCCAGGGGTAGAGCCCTCAGTGTCAGAGCATCTCTCCCAGCACCCGGATTCCTTGTGTTGCTTGCTCACACCCCCCTCATCTCAGCTGCTGTCTAGAAAAGGCTACTCTAGCTGATGGTTGGCTTTACATGGGCCATGTTTTTTTTTTTCAAGCCTTTGACATTAATTCTGCTACATTTTTGCAACCACCAAATAAGAAATTTTACACGAATTTTTTAAACAAGATTATGGTCAAGAACCAAGAGATAGGGACATGGATTAGTGAGTAGGTGCTTTCTGTGTGAGCCTGAAACCCTGAGTTTGAATCCCCAGCACCTACATGAAAAAAACTGGCCATGACTGCATGTGCCCCAAATGTCGAACACTTGGAGACAGATAGGCATAGCCTGGGCGCCTGCTGGCCAGCCAGTTGGGCTGAGACAGCATGCTTCAGGTTCAGTGAGAAACTCATTTGAAGGGAATAAGCCAGAGAGCAATAAAAGAAGACACCCAACAGCCTCCTTTTGCCTTTGCATACATGCACGTGTGTGTATGCACACACATTCACAAATAAGTATGTCTTTTTAATGAAGCAACTAGAACTACACAAACCAACTAGTCTTGAGCTGTTTGTTGTTACCTAGCTTTCAAGTGGAGAACAGAGGTATAGTGCCCACCATGGTGGGAATCCTATAGTCCTTCCCTGATACGATAATTCCAGAATAGAACATTGTCTTTGTGTTTTGTTTTTTCATCTCTTCCCCCTCTGTATCTGGCTTTATTATGAGCTATAATATACTTGCATGGCTCTTCTGGTCTTTCCTTCCCACAGTCATGTGTTACTGGTAGAATACTCATCTAGCACAGTATGTCAGTTATGAAGCATAATGATAACCTCCCATGGTGACTGGGCTTATGCAGATTATAAAGCCTCGATTATCAGACCTCATAACTTCATATTTTTCTTCAGTTTCTGTTTTGTTGTTGTTGTTGTTACATTCTTGTTTTGTTTTCTGAAACAGTTTTGTTATATAGGTCAGGCTGATCTTGAACTCATTCCCCTGCCTCAGCTTCTTGAGTGCTGGGATTATGGGAAATGAAGTTTATTAATGAAATTACTGTGAATTCAAGTATTTATAAGTGTAGAAGGGAAAACTAATAAAAAGTTCCTGCGTTAGAACTCATTCTTCACTTGTGGACCCCTACAGGGTGCGTTCAGTGTGTTTGCTTCTTCTAGTGGAGTCATACAGCCTCTGCCAGTGTCTGTTTCTTAACACTCAACACTCCACTGTTAAACTGTCCCCCAAGCTTTACTTGTCAGCACTTCTTTACTCCACGTCAAATTTCTTCAAGTGTTATTTGTGTGCATGTACACAATTACACATCTATACACTTTTTGATGATAAAAATGGTTTCACAGGAAATTTCTTGTGTGTTTTCATGCAGGAGATGAGGAACCTGCCCCAGAAAAACAAAATCTATGTCGAGTTTGGAAGAGGACAGGGATGTTTATTAGCCTTTCCATCCTAAGGAACCTTGTAGAGCCTGGAGCTCAGCCCCTGCACTCGTCCATAAACAGGAGAGCAGAAAGAACAGTTATCACACATGACATGGTTGTCAATCTCAAAAATTTAAATCTAAAATTATTTTGGCTATGATATGCAGGAGTACGTATGAATTATGCATGTGTCTGTATAAACACACAAACACAGATGTGTGCACCTTGCTGGTATTATCCACTTAGAAAAAGTTACACATTTGCTAATACTAGAGAAAAACCAGAAACTGTCAGGGTGCTGTCATCAGGAGAATAAAATGGTTGGGATATACAGTGACTGAAAGCTTGCCTCACACTCTTGAGGCTTCAGATCTCTAAAGCAGTCTAGAAGAATGACATGAGGGGCTGGAGAGATGGTTAAGCTGTTAAGAGCACTACTAGCTGCTCTTCCAGAGGTCCTGAGTTCAATTCCCAGCAACCACATGGTGGCTCACAACCATCTACAATGAGATCTGGTGCCCTCTTGTGGCATAAAGGCACACATGCAGATAGAGCATTCATACATTAAAAACAAGTCTTAAAGAAAAAAGAGTAACATGATTTGAATCCAAATCCTAAGTGAAATATACTTTTAGTTAATATGAGAACTTGAAGTTCTTTTGACTTGTGAATGAAATGCCAGGAAACTTTGGAAAATAAAAGAGGGTAGAGAACTATCCCTTCCACTGCTCTGAATTGGTGGTCGCCCAATTCTGTGCAGAGCTTGTACCTTGTGCCACCATCGCAGCTGAGTGCTTTGTGGTAGGGCTGTCTTTGCATGGGAAAATATGTTTCAACATCCCAAGTCTCTGTGGGCTAGATGTGGCTAGATGCAGCAACACCTTCCCACCCACTTTTCGTGTGAACATGAAAAATAGCTGCACACATTGCCAAGTGTCGACTGGTCTCAGTAGAAATAGAGGGTCGACTGTCACTGGCTGGGATTTGAAGGGATAATCCTACACACTGAAGTGTTCCAGGACTAGGGCTGAGCTGACATCAGGCTTCATGGAATTGTGAGGGTTGTAGCAATGTTCTAAAATTGAAACACTGTACTGAACAAAAGCTACTTACCTTAGAAAGTAGGCTTTTGTTCTACGGGAAGAGAGTAGATAGCCAGGAGGAAGCCATGGGGCTAGGAACAGAAAGCGGAGAATTAATATCTTGATTGTGGACAAAAAGCTGAGAGAGTGAACGGAAAGTGGGATGGCCATAAACTCTCAAACCCTGCCCCAGGGACTGTCTTCCTCCAGCAAAAGGTTCCATGCCCTCCCCCAGACAGCACCACCAACTAGGAGCCAAAAGCTGAGTCTGTGGGGACAGGTCTCATCCAGACCACTGCAATTCTTTAAGTTTATTAAAGTCATAGACTTGTGCATTTGCAATGTGCTACTTACTATTGACGTTCCAATCATTACAACTCAAGTTATGAATTAAATATGACCCGTACAAGGGATAGTGAAGTGGTAAACAGGTCTCCATGAAAGGAGGAGGAGAATTTAAGTCGCATGCTGCCTTAAAGAAGGGAAGGAGAGTCAGTGTCTTCTGTAGTGAGAGGAGGGGCTTCAGCGTGGTAAAGTGCACCTGAGCTTTGTCAAAGTTTGAGGCTGAGAATCCTGAGTCCAAGAGTCATTAATTTGCCCCAAACTACAAAATGGGGTATTGATGAGGAAGGACTAGTCCCAAGTCTCAATTGTGGGCTCCGCCCCCCAATGCTTGCCTGTAAATGTGGAGCAAACATATGGCAAACAAAGGTCTGTTGAGCAGCCAGTGTGGACTCTGGTTGTCTCTGCCTCGTCAATAGATGTCACTGCAGTCAGCAGTAGTTACTAGCCAAGCCAGTAAAGAGCTTTGAGAATGCTCACTGCCAGTTAGCAGGCAGCATGAGGAGCTTCGGCCAGCTCTTACTAAATACATCCGCATTACGACCTCCTTTTTAGTTTTGGTAGTGCAAAATTCAGGGAAGATATAAGAGGACAGGCTAAGATAAAATGTTTTAGTTTTATAAATGATTTTCCTTATTTCCTATGTAGTTCATTTCCTTTCATGAACTTTTTCTACTTATAATTAAGTGAAATAAGTAGCATTTTTATACTAGCTATATGATTAGAGGTGGGTGATACTGGTTTCCTATTTTAACTTTTTTGAAATGTTCTAAGCTTCAGCCCTTGCTGTAATTCAGGTGAATTTAACAGAAGTGTACATTTAGAAAGGGCATTATTGAATACCTTTGAACTGTATTTAAATTTAAATTGTCCTGTGTGTTCTTGACTTTTTCCCCACTTAACTCATGGTGCAGTAATCACAATAATTCTTTTATCTCCAGTTTACACAGAAAAATTTGTGTCTGTAGTTCCTACAACACTGAGGTGATAGACAGATTTAGAGTGTAATGGAAATTACAGACATCTTTGCAGTTTGCTATATGCTATTTAGGTGTGCTGGCCTGGCCTGGGCAAAGTAGGGTGGATGAAGCGGCTTCAGTTTTTGTTTTATTTGTTCCTTCTTCTAACAGTTTCTGTACATTACTTTTCCACCCTTAAGTTTTCTTCCCAAAGCTTACTTCTATTTAAAATGTCAGAGACACTAATGAATCTAATGAAAACATTATATAGTTTGGGCTGATACCTTTGTAATAAACATGATTTTGTGCTGGAAGCAGTGAGGAAGAAAGATATAGATGATTATTCTGAACTGGGGTCAGACTCAAATCCATAGCTCTTTTAATTTGCATTGGAAAGATACTGTCCCCCAAAGTATTGCTTCTCAGCAGGAAAATTGGACATTAACATGATATCAGTTCAAGTTGGCCACAAAATAAACAGTTGCATTTATATTACCTCCTGCTCTGAAATAGAGCTATCTTCTGTGTGTGAGCAGGGTGACTAGTGAGTGTCACGGCCTGCAGTATGCAGTCCCTCTGTGGGCAGGGTGACCGAGTGTCACAGCCAGAATCGTGCAGCATCCGAGGATCTGACTGGAGAACCAGGGATTTTTGCCTCTCTCCGGCAGACTTCTCTAGGCAGCTTTTTCCTAGTAGCAGATGTGACTGTTAGCTTGAGGGAGCGATTGAAATTAGCTTAATTGATTGTTTCTCATGATAGAAACAGACCGATAGGTTGCCTTAAAAAAGAATAAAATCTGAGGAAAAAAGGAAATAGGCCCAAGGTCGTGAGAAGAGAGAGGCAGAGGCTGTGGGGAGAGTGGCGCTGCTTCCAACACCGACTGTCAGGAGTGCAGAAGCCCTGAAGGGAGCCCTCCTGCAGCATGGTCCACGGGGGATTCCCAGGTAAGGCTTCTGTTGCTGATGAGATCTGCAGGTCTTGCTGAATGCAGTCAGATGCTGTTTGAATGCTGGTGCAGGATATCGGTTCAAAGAGCTCAGCAACAGTAAGTAAGCTAAAGCATCTCTTAAATGAGAGTGAGGGCACTTAGGCATGTGCAAAGTGGATGCATGCTGGAAGCAAGCCTCACCATGGCTGAAATCGTCCTTAGAATGTTTTTGGTAAGTGAGGCACTGTATCAGACTGTCAAGAATATGCTAGTAGTTTCTGCGCCAAAATCCTTAACACTCAGGGCATGCAGTATACTTGCCTTTCAGCGTCGGGATTGAGAAGTAGGTCTCCTGGACATTTATTAGTATTATTGCTGCAATTTGTGGCTTCACTATGATGAAAAGGCAAAGGTATTTATGTTAGAATGAAGTATTCTGATTAATTTTAAAGCTGAGGAGTCAGCATTTTAGCTGTAAATGAAAGCAGAGTTGTCACTAAGGAACTAGCAGCACACAAAAGGCTGTTTTTTTCTAAACTGTAAATAGTCCCTGAATACTATTTGATCACTGTGACCAGCCTGCAGCTTTGATTCATTAGGTGTGGTGGGGGCTCAGCCTCCGCAAGCATCACCAGCAACTTCTTGTTAAATATACATTCTGACTCTTGTTAAATATAGCTCCTGTTTGACTTTTTAAAAATTAATGTGTTAGAACCAGAGCTCTTTTTTATCCAGTTAGGTTGTGAGATCTTTAGAACCAATAAGGGTCTTCTTAAGTACCTTTGTCTATGGGGACAGTTTTACTCAGAGTCTGATGCAATGTGACTTTCTTTTTATTTTCGTCAGAATGACTCAAATTGGGTTTTCTCCTGCACCAGCAGGACATATGCAGCAGTCCCAATATAAGCGAGCAAGCCTTATTCCTGGCTGTTCTCTCAAGACAACTGAGCATGAACTTTGCTCTGGACTGCCACATCACTTCTGGGCATTTTGGTGTGAGGCTGCTTCATGACCTACTATTCAGTCTGCGTATTTAGTTTCCAGGAAACATTTGAGCTATTAAACCTATGCGTCACAGATTGCCCATGGGGACAACTGTCTACATTGTGCTTGTTTCTGTTCTGCAGTTAGAACTGCTTTCGTTAACTAACTGTCATCTTTTCAATAATTCCTTCTCAAACTTGCATTGACAAAGAAACTGTAGGGATGACCTAGAGCCTGGTGGGTCTGGCTGCTTTGCTCTAGATTCCTTAAGCCATGGGCTCATTGTGTTTGTATTTCAGTCTCTCAGTATTTGTTTTTGTTTGATTGGTTTTGTTTTTCCTTAGATCAATCCAAATTATAAATATATTTCAATCTCCTCACAACCCTGAAGTTGCTATTGTCCATGCTTCAAAACTGTGGTAAAACCCCCAGGAGTTGCCATAGCAGCTTTCTGGAAACTGCATTATGTGGATGCAATAATTAGGAATGGTCATGTCCATTGCATTTAATCAAAATAATATATGAACTCCGTTTTAAAGCCGTGATTAGCTATAAATACATGCTGTAGTGGAACATGTGTGTGCTTTGTATTTTGTTAATAGTGCTCAGGGATAATTCATTATGATTTTTATAGTCAATATCTTCAACATTAAAAAAAAAAAAAAACTCCTATCTTTATACATTTAACTCCAAGTTAGTTTTTAAAGGTTTGTTTATTTATTATCTGTATAGACGTGGGCCTCCATGAAGTTATGCGTACCATCTACCTGTAGGTACCCACAGAGGTCAGAGGACAGCAGATCTGGAGTCACAAAAGGTTGTCAGTCACCTAACATAGGTGCTAGAAACCCAATCTGGGTCCTGTGAAAGAGCAGTAGGCACTCTTAATCACTGAGCCATCTCTCCAGCCCCTAAATTCAAAGTGTATTTATGTCTAATGTCATGGTGTTCATTGTTTCTGCACTCAGTTAATTTTATATGTGTCTGTCTGTCTGTCTATTTATTTACTTATTTTTATTTTGTTTGGAGTGAGGAGGCTGTTGGTGTCTTATAGGCGTAAGCATGATGATGTACAGTCTAACATGATCCTGTCTAGAAATAGGAAAGTATGTGTGAGCCAGGTAAGGTGTGCACGCTTATCATTGCAGCATTTGAAACCCGAAGTACAAAGGTTCTTGAAGACTTTGAGAGTAGGCTAGGCTACATAGTGAGACAGAGAAACTGGGGGCTGGGAGAGTCAGGGGGGGGGGGGAGAAGGGAGAGAGGGACCAACAGAGACAGAAGAGAAAGTCCATTGAGAGCAAAGAAGCACTGTAGACAGGGCCAGTGGGAGGGAAAGGAGAGGAACTGACCAGGTGCCTCTCACACTGTATTCTAAAGTCTACAAGTTCAAGTATTTTCTGAACTAGAAATTATAGTTGTAGCTAACCTAATGATCTGGTATGTTAGGACACTGAAATATAATTTCTAGTTTCATTGATTTCCTTTTTTAAATGTTTACTGTATACCCTGCTACACTTTATTTTCTTTATAGTTCTCGTATAGTTTTATGCATTATTGGTCTTATTTTATAGGTGAAGTGTACATGACTCCATAGTCTGTGTTTTTAACAAATATTAACTGCGCATAATTTCAAGTAATTCACTCCATTTGCTGAGTCTAGTTGACAATTTTCCTCTTAGTTGGTAATATTTTTTTTGGTTTTTTGTTTGTTTGTTTATCTACTCATTGGGCAGATGTGCAAATTAGATTACCTTACCCCTAAAATATGCTGATGGGTCTAAATTCTGAAAAAAACCATCCACTGCATTCTCCAGCACTCCACATTTTAATATTGAAGGTTCCCATTCAAGCAAATGAGACTGAATTGGGAAAATTACAGTAATGGAGGTGTGCTATGAACTGAAGGGCATACCTCATGGTTTAAGGCACAGCATGAGCCAGACCTCCCTCCCCGTACCAGCAGATTTCTCTCCCTTCATTGAAAAATTAGTGCATTCAGAGAAGCAGCAGGTCTCCAGGTGTTAACCAGATGGAAATGGGTGAGTTGGTGGCTTCATGAAATGTTTAGGGGAAAATTTGGAAAAATTGTACTTTGAGTCATTTCTTATTTCCGGGTTTGTCCTGGTTGAGATGGGTGGGTGGTATTCGTATCTTATTCAGTAGTGTCTTGAATTGCATTTGGGTCTTTGCTTGGTCTTAGCTTCAGGTACTCAATATCCTACAGTATCTGCTGCCTCAAATCTTAACGAATAGTACAGATGCTGCAGGTACATCCTGGGAATGGGAGTCCTCAGAGTCTCATGAAGCAAGATCTTGCAGTATGAGCATTTTAGGGGAGAGATGGTTGTCTGATGGCTAGAGGACCAGCTTCCTAGCTGAGTGGTCCCCAGGAGATGCTGCCGTGGCTTGGTTCCTTTTTAGTTTGTGTTTTTTGAAAGCAGCGCAGTGTGGCCTGGACCTCACCATGGCCCAGGTCGGACCTGTAACAGTCCTCTTTCCAGATGTGGGTATTTCAGACATGAGCAACCAGACTTCTTGGGAAGGTGTTGATGTGTCTGCAGGGATACAGGATGCTGGCATTCTGTGTCAGCAGTGACTGGACCTGCGCTGTGTGGGACTGCCTCCTGTCATGCTCGCTGCTCTGCTTCTTCAGATGTCAGCCATTCTGATAAGTGTTGGATAACTCGTAAGTGTTCAGTTCCCGGTTTTGATCATTCTTTAATGAGTGACATCGTGGTAGGTAATCTGGGTTGCAGAGTAGCAGAGCCTGTGGAAATTTCCTGTTCTTCAGCCCTCTGAGATCTGTAATATGTTTTCTTAGGTTTAATTACTACTTACCTTATAAACATGGTGTCTATGGCTTGTAGTGCTGTGTATATGTTGTGCCTTTTTTTATTCTTAAGTGAAAAGTTACAGAACCTTTCTGTAAACAGAATAGTTCTCAAAGTATGGCCCACTAACTTCCATAGGAATGTTTTACTTCTGTCTTTGACCCCATGAAAGGAGGGCCAAAGTCATAGAAGAGGCTAAATAGTTCACTAGCCTAGGAACAGAGTACTAAATAAGGAGAACAAGAGGGAGTGACAACCTGCTGACTGTGGGGTGTAATTATTACAGATAATACACAGACATGAGGCCTGGGATTGTGAAAAGGAAGTGAAGCCCAGGAAGGAAGGAAGGAAGGCCGTTATCAGATGTGCTTCAGGGCATTTCACTATGCGCTCGCAGGCAATCCCAGCTCAGAATTGCTATGGTTTTCACATTGTATATTAAACATCCTGGAAGACTAATCAAAGGCAGCCCAAGGTTTTCAGTGCAAACCCCAACCCACACTCTTCTTCCTTGGCTTTGTTGTAGAAGCTGAACACTCAGGACTCAGACCTGGAGATTTAGGAAATTGGGTGGCCTTTGCTCCCCCAAAGCACTCAGGAATTCACTCTTGAGAGACTAGATACAGGCCTTCACCATGACTGCAGGTGCCCTTCAATCCAGTCAGTAAGACTTTGTCCAATGAGCACCTCCTTGACTGATTCTGGGTGATGCTAGTAGCATAGAATTCCACTAAAGTTTAAGCAAAGATGACTTGCCTGAAGAGGGTGAGTATATTCAGTGTCTCATCCTCAACATCTGAAGGCCACAGTCCTGCATGAGTTAGCTGTGTGCTTTCTGGGTGCCATGGAACATTGATGTCGTGGGGATATAAAAGTAAGTGGAACCTGGTTCTGGTTGAGTGCCAGTCCTCTGAGGGAGACAGCTGCAAACACCTTTGCACCAGGCAGGGAAAGCATGGCTTCAAGAGTTCCAGGTAACTTTTTGAATCCGTGACTTAGGTAGAATGTGGGCCTGTTTTCTACAACGTAATATTTTGGGGCAGTTCACTTAGAACTTCCCAGCGCCCAAAATTTCTTATGTCTAGGAGGGTCTATGAAAGTATTATTACATGAGATCATTTATTTGAAGGTAACTATCTATGTAGCATCATTAACATTATAAACTGGAGTTGGGAATTGCCCCTAAGACTGTAGGTTGGTGTCAAATAGCGGCTTCTAGGCTTGCTTTCTCCTTGCCTGTGCCACTCACTTCTTCCTCTGAGGACCAGCCTGTCTTTGTCTTTTCCTTCTTTTGTGAGGATAGCACTTGATCACTAACTGATGTGTGAAATCCTGTTCTGGTCCTTCCTGTCAGCTGCTTTCAATGTGGGATCAGGTTAAAGCTGTTATATCTTTGTGTCTGAAAAAAAATATTGAAAAAAAAAAAAAACTGATGTTAAAGCTCAAAGCAAGGTCATAAATGCTTTACAGCTCTGACAATACCAGCCCCTGAGCTAACAACGTCTGCTGCTCCGTGGGAAGGGTGTGGGTGACAGACATCATCTGCTGGTTTTGACAGTCTTTGGTATCTGTTTTGTGTCATTGTCAGAGTTCTAGCTGCCGGATGTTCAGAACATAATGGTTTTTTGCTAGCTTTTTCAGGTATATGGGAGAAATGTCGCCTCCATTGGGGAGCCTTTATGTACAGCTTGTAGTCTCCTTCCTGACTCACTGGTTGTTTAGATAAATGGACACTTAGGTCACAACAGAACCTGAAGTACAGTGTTAAGGCCACACTTCTTAAAATAGGTATTCTTTCGTTATTTAAAAAAGTATATATAATTTACCACCTAACACCCTTTTCACATATCTGGTTTCATAGGGCTTAGCGATTTATTTTATTGAGTGTGTGTGTGCATGTGCACATGTACTGCACGTGTGTAGAGACCAGGAAATACCTTGCAAGTTGGTTCTATCCCTCCACAATGGGTTCCAAGGATTGAACCAAGGTTGTCAGGGTTGGTGGCAAATACCTCTTACTCACTGAGCCATCCTGAAGGCCCAAGGAGTCAGCTGTTTCCACTGATGC
The DNA here is from genome assembly GCF_903995425.1 of Onychomys torridus. Taxonomy (NCBI): domain Eukaryota; kingdom Metazoa; phylum Chordata; class Mammalia; order Rodentia; family Cricetidae; genus Onychomys; species Onychomys torridus. The sequence goes on from NC_050444.1 coordinate 115,153,188, forward strand.
AAACCAGCTCTTCAGAACATTTTCATCCTCCTAAACTGAAACCCTACAGTCATTAAACAGCACTGCTTTCCCCCTGTCCCTAACCTCTTGGCTCCTGGTAACCACCATTGTATTTCCTACCTTTGTGATTTTGACTATACCCCACTAAAGGGAATCACATGCATCCTGGCAATTGTATATAATTTTGGAGCAATAGCTCTTCATGTCCTTTGCTCATTTTTTAAAGTGAGTTGTTTCATTTTGTTGATGAATTACAAGTCTTTCAGTGTATATTCAAGATATGAACCACCTGTGGATGGTCTTCTTTCAGATTGTGGCATCAATCGGTTGATGAATGAAACTTTAATTTTGATAATCATCCCCATTTGTCTGTCTTTACTTTTGGCATCATATTGAAGAAATCGCTACCAAATCCAGGTCAGGAAGCTTTTGCCTTGTTTCCTTCTAGAAATAGTATAGTTGGCATTTGGACCATTTTATGAAGCCCGTGGATGAAAGCGGGCAAGATTTCCCTTTAACCCATAACCAAACTGAGGCTGGACTAAGTAAATGATCTGCCCAAGATTTCTTGTCTAAAAAGTAGAGGCAGGTTCTTAACCCTCTTCAGTAGTTCCTCCCCACAGTCCCACACTGACGCCCCATAGCCTCAAAACTGTGTGAACACCCTGATGTCCTGTGCATCAGTAAGGAGACCTTGATGGTGGCTTCTTTCTTTACCTGAGGTCTCTCTTTTTTTTTTTTTAAAAAAAAAAAAAAGATTTATTTATTATATATACAGTGAATGTTTAGCCTGCAGGCCAGAAGAGGGCACAAGATCTCATTACAGATGGTTGTGAGCCACCATGTGGTTGCTGGGAATTGAACTCAGGACCTCTGGAAGAACAGCCAGTGCTCTTAACCGCTGAGCCATCTCTCCAGCCCTACCTGAGGTCTCTTCATGTGCTGTTATTTCAGAAATTCTGGCACTCAAGCTCAAGGCTCTGTGTGTGCAAGGCAAGTGCTGTACTGCTGCGCTATGCTCTCAGCTCTGTTGAAAACCTCAGAAACTCAGAGGCCATGGATAAAATTATTAAATATGAGTATTTAGTACTGCTTAGTGTTATTTGAATGAAATGAACTATGTTTAGGTCACATTATAGCAAATGATAAAATTCATGTTTTTTACTCTTAAACTAGTTTCCAAGGACTCGTGGGATCTTTTGTCACTGTTTAAGAATTAATTTCTGTGCAACCTTGTGCCTGTTAGTTAAACCCTCACAGTCTGTTTACTCTTGTGTAAAATAAAGACAATTATAAGAATAATTTTAAAACATGCTGTGTAATTAAAACTGGTTTAATGGAAATTTTAGGAGCTCTCTAGGAGATAAGAAAAACTGTGTCTGCTGAAGGAACGAACTTCAGGCACAGAGATATGGTAGGTAGGAGGCACCATGCTGCACTCTTTACATTTTTAACAGAGTCTGAGGTTCCTTGGGCTGGAAAAGGGATGGAGATGTAAAGATAACTATTTTGTAAGACGCTAATAGGTACAATATAGCAAAATGGAATTTGAAAAGTAGCTTTTTCTTTAACTTTGCCATGTATCCTTTAATAAAGATCTTTAACCCTACAGTTTGTTTCTAAATAATAAATAAACATGTGAATGACCCAAAAAGACATCATTACTATTATTACTATTTCAATCTTTCTAGGCTTTTACTCATTGCAGTAGGAGTGTGCGTGTACATGTACATGTGTGTGTTATTGTTGTTAATATGAGGTACTGAAGGGAAAAAAACCAGGGCCTTCCGCTGCAGCATGGTGGCACTTGGGAGGCAGAGGCAGGTAGGTCTCTGTAGCTTTGAGGCCAGTCTGGTCTACATAATGAATTCCAGTACACCAAGGGATACATAGATCTTGTCTCAAAAATCCAAAACTCCAGACCTTGTGTGTATGTTTGGCAAATATTGTACCATTGGGACTGTATCCCCATTCCTAATAAGAATCAGTTTAAGTACTGAAGTATTTCTAAGTTTGTGTTTTTATATATCATTTATATATTTATGCTGCCCCTGCAGCTCTGCCTTTACTGTTCAGAGGTACTTTCTTCCCTGCTGGTGCTAACAACACAGTGTGGAACAATGAAGGACTGATGACAGCTAGACAGAACATTGTTGCATCTCAATTAGAGTTCTGCTTCCTTCCTCTCTGAACCTTACTCTGACAGTTATTTGAAATAATACTGTGTTCAAGGCCTGACTGCAAGAACATGCAAAGAGAAGAGTTGGCTTCCGTTTCCCTCACTAAGGGGCCAGGTCACTGGGCAGATACCACATCATAATTCCTTTCTACTTTCTTCTACACTTTAATTATCTGAAACTATCATTTTCCCTCCTCCAGAAAATATAATTAAACACCTAATGCTGTCAGTGCCAGTGCTGGTGACAATGAACTGGCGCCCATAGGGATTTTTGCTAAGCAGCTTTGCTTGAGGCGTTGACTGGAAACAGAGTCTACTCAGTTCATTCACCTCTCTGCTGGGCTTTAACCACAGGGTATTTGTAGCACAATACTTCTGTGGAGACTTAAACAAACAAAGAAAAACCCACCCCTGTTTTGAAATGCACAATGTAACACAAATGATGGTAAAGAATGCTTTTTAAATTGTATACTGTTTTCAAATTGGAAACATTTTTGGTGGTTTCTCTCTCATACTTGGGTCTTGTTTCCCGGCAACTCTACCACTGACCCACATCCCAGCCCAACGATAGTCTATAGAGGTCTACTAAAATAATCTAATAAAGCCAACTCCTTTGTCCCATCCCCAGAACATAACAGTTTGTAGATTTGGCAGAGAAGCCCTAACTCAGCTGATCCATGGACAATAATTTGGGGAATAACAGGTGTAGTAGACTGTTGCTCTGGCAGCAAAGCCTCATGGGCACAGAGTGTAGCGGGAAGCCTGTGTACTTGAACATGGGTGTGTATGGTACTATCTTCCCTTTTGACATGGATATGCTTCCCCTCAGGACTAACCTGATTTCATGTTGTTTTAACCATAAATGGTCAATGAACCTGTATTTGTCTTTTTAGATTGATCATTTATCAACTCTCTCCCCCACTGCATGATTGCCTCAAAGCATCTTCACATCTCTCCTCACCAGAGGGCATTGGCTGAGTGATCAGTCTCATGACCTGAAATAAAGACAGAAGGAGCTGGGCCAAGACCTGTGGAAGTGAGAATCGAAGATGGCCCACCTGTAACTCCAGTTCTGACCTGACCCAGTTGCCTCACTGTTGAGACTGATCGTAGAAAAAGTGACTTGAGGAATTTTGGATTCTGTTATTCAATATGCCATGTTTTGTGATTAAGCTCTCAGACCTTCAGTGTCTTTGATTTAAGTTCTGGACTGGCTTCTTTGTCTCTCCAAACTAAGTATGGCTGTTGGTTAGGTTTGTACATGTCAAATCACTGTCTGGTGTCTCATGACTGAAAGAGCCCAATCTAGTTCAGTCTTTACTTTTTCTTTTAATTCACCCCTATAGTAAGTAGCATAGTAACTTGTGGAACTGGCATTCAGAATTTTCTATGAATAAATGGAGAAGAATTAATTATTACTATGTCTTCTTAAATTACTTTTGCTCTCTTCCCCTGGATACCATTAATCCAGTTTATATCCATTTCCTGTCCCTCGTAGGTGCAGAGTTGAGTCTTGCTAAATGGCCAGGTTTCCTGTTCCTCCTTGAGCCGTCCTTCCCACTCCAAACACTGCTAAAGCATCGCAGCATCCCTAGGTTTATAGCTTCTCGAACACCTAGCTCTAGCTGTAGTTCCAGAATTGTCTTCTCTGTTCCCAGATTCTGGACAGCCATTGTCCTTTGTTCGTCCCTAAGGCAGCCCATTGTCACCTCGTCTGTTTCTCTTCTCTCAGCTCCCTTGTCTGTCTTCCCATTCCCTCACTCAGACTCGCAGACAGCTCATAACCCTTAATGCTTTTGTCTTCTTCATTTTCTGTTACAATACACTAATTTTGCCTCTTTTTTCTCATCACTCCACTGTGTTCTTGATTTTCCTGTACCCTCTGTCTTTC